>NW_027514455.1:0-600000 GCF_048772815.1 Callospermophilus lateralis
CACATCAGAGGATATGTATTTCATCTACAATTTCACAAATTTATAAGCATTTGTTTCACTTTCAGTCACTTCCTGCTTCAGAACACATGTATTTCTCCAGGTTTCCTGACTGGTTTTTTTATGAGACTTTTTTCCAAAAAAAATATTTTCAATTTCCATAATCAATTTTAAGCAAAACTCACACACTCTTCATGATAAACCATAATCCTCATATTACCATTAGATGTAAAACGGGTTGGAATAAATGGTTGTATATCAATATAAGATTTCCTGTATATTTTCACATTTCAATTCAATCCATTTTTTGAAGTTGGAACCAGTTATATTATTTATTCACAGTATGGTCTATACATGCATATTCTCCATATTCAAAGACAAAGAGTGCACCTGTTTGTTCCCCGAATACTAATTTATACATTTTCAAAATATTGCTCCCAGAAATGGTGGAAGAAATACTCAGGTCACCTTATCTACATATACATTGTATCACAGTAATATTCTGGACACAAAAAGCAAAAGTCACACTTATGATTGTACCAAAGCCTAAATGGAAACTGAACATGGATTCCTAAAAACATCCAGGTCCAGTTTGCCTAATAGTCACAAATATCAATCCTATAGGTGACTACGTATTTGTTTCTTCCTAAAATTATATATTCAACCTAAATGCAGTTAATAATGTCTAATCCTATCACTCACTCTATACTTTGCCTGATTTCCTAATGTCTCTATTGATGTCTGTTTTCCTAAATATTTTCCCCAGTTCACCATGTGAGTGACTCTTCACATGTGATGATATTTACTTTCACTCTCTAAGCGAAACCCTATTGATAAAGAATTTTTGGTCCAAATCCTGTACTCACTCTTCTTCTGAAAGCTACTGACTATCTTCCTAATCTTACTGAGTTTCCCTGTTTGAGTGGAAGTTCTCTTTTCCATTCAATCATCCAAGGTACAAGGTCCTATGCCATTGATTATCGATTTATCTGAGACATATATGCGGAACATAATTCAAAGCTAAGTATCACAATCAACAGCTCAATGCCCTTCTGAGCTTCAAATCTTACCTAGATTTCTGTTTTCATACTTATATTTTATGTCTATGTTTTAATAAATATCACAGGTTCCCAATACCATTATTCATCAAGCAGAATGATTCCTAACCCAAATCAAACATGTTATTAAACCCTAAACATACACTGTTCCCACAATCTCACTTAACAAAAGACCAGGGACAGTGTTGGTCTTACAATACAGGAATGTAGGGGATATTCCATATGCTGAAAAACTCAAAGGTCCATGCAGATGTGATCCCTGGAGAAGATATAGGCAGCTATGAAGGACCTTAAAGAGCAAAACTCATCTTCCATTGCAAACAACCTGGTCAGGATGAAGGGTTGTATCTTAATGAGCCTCTCTGTTCTCAATGTAGAGAAAATGGACCAAACCAGGCCTGTGTGGAGAGCTGTTCCTGGGTGCCTATGGTTGATTCACCATTCTAACTTGTGAAAGTGTCACAGGAAATAGGGGCAGCCTCTATCTCATGGGACCCTTGGAAGCAACTGTTAGGACAAAGTGATTGCCAAGGCAGTGTCCTCATTCACTACCTGAATTAAGTGATCTCACCTCTCTTCCTTTGTGATGGAACTCTCTGAACTTGTGTGCAGAAGCCAGGCAACCAGAGCCAGTCCAAGTCCCAGTCCCATTGAGGTCACTTGTTTGGATTTACCAAGGACAGAATCAGTGTTTCCTGGAACCTACTGATGTGAGGATGGCCAAATGCCAGGAGAGCTTTGTAGAGGGGCCTTTCCTGAGAAAAAGGTACTTTCCCATTTCTGGCTCCTGACAACGTCACAGATTTGGCCAAGGAGACCATATCTGAGACAGGACAGGCCATTTGGGGGTACATAGAATGGCCTACCAGTCAGACGACACTCAGGATAGTCACAGAATTACTTGGGGGAAGGAGGTGTCTTTGTGGGTGTGGGAGTGAGTTTGTGGTTTTTTCTCATGTTCTGAGAATAAGTAGGAAAGGCAGTTTGTTGGGTTTGGAGTGGACTGTGTCTAGTAATTCCTTTGACAATGTGAGTGTTTCTATATCTGTGTAACTCTCTGTGTCCGTGGTTGTATTCATTAGAAAAGAGAATTCATCTATGGATGTGTCCTGTCTAGTAGAAAGAATTCCAGCATTTATCCTGCCTAATTTATGAATGGACTGTGACTTGCCTTATCAATGGGCAACACGTACTATCTTCCTAAGTTCCTGTTTTCTTTCTGAATCTGGCCACTCTCCAGAGTAGGCTCATGGTTTTTTGTCCAAGTTATGTACCACCTCCAACCTCTGTGACATGGCCAATGTATTCTATAGCTGAAAGGAAAGGGAGCATCTCAGAAAACTCAGATATCAGTGTGACAAGGAAAGTCTCAGTGGAGAAAACCGGCTTTGGGCCTTTTGCTTCCCTATTCCTCTGTTGCCCTGAATGTCAGGAAGGTCTTTGCCTCAGGCCACCCCTTTGTGAATCCTGAAGAAAACAGTTTTCAAATGGAAATGAATGGGCATCACCTGTGGCTGTTTGCTAAAATGCTTTGAGAGATATGTGTGTGAATCAGCCTCTTGGCCGTGTGTGAGGCTGTGTCTTAGATATTCAGCGCCTAATGGATCTTAAGAAAGATCCCATGTGTTCATCCAAAACCAAAATGTCTAAAAAATCAGTCATTGTAGATGAAGTTTATTGCCTTTCTCTGTTAGGTTCCTGACCTCCAACAAGTGAATTTGGGGATCCTTTGAATTAATCGAGTTCTTCAAAGCCCTGCAGAGGCTAGCCCATATGTGCTTGGGTTTTCTAATGAATCCAAATCACATAAAGAATCTATACATGACAGTCAGTAGGCCTCAAATTGGAGAAGCAGAGCAGTATTAGTGGCAGGCCTATTAAATCACTCCTTGTTTACAGGAAGGGTGTCCAGGTCACACTGACTTTAGGCAAATGAGGGCAAGTTAGATTATTTCAGACTCTGTCTTGTGCTTTACCCCTCATGGAAACCTCCAGCCAGAGGTAATGATGAGTGTCTATATGGAAGAAGATGAGGGCAATGTGGGAGTGTTTTGGATTTAATTGTGGTCATTTATTTGGCTGTTGGAAGATAAGACTGGGTCCACCTGGGCTTTAACTCGGGTTTGATTCACCTTAGAGACTGAGTTCTGGAACTGACCTCAGAGAAGTATTCACATGAATTGTGTTGGGATTTTAGGAGGCCACGCATTAGACTTGCCCTTTGAAACTGAGATCTAAGCCCAGGGTGGCTTTCCACAAAGCACTGAGAATGTCAGCCAGGATATACCCGGATTTTATTCTGAAAGACTTGGCAGGCATATTTGAGAGTCAAAACACCCATGGACCTCACATTGTAGACCTCAATGGGCCTGGCCTCATGTGACCTTTAGGCCACTCTTTGGGAAGCATTGCCTGTGAGAGTTCTCCAGATCTTTCATTGAAATGAGCTTCCACAACATTTAATGGTTCATGAATGAATTGAAACCCACTGTGGCTCCAAATTCCTCTTTGAAAAATGGCTAGATAAATACCATGAAATTTTTAAAATTCCCATGACCAGGTGGCACTGGAGAACAGTTAGATCTCCTGATGCTCATCATGAGTGTACCAGACTGGGCCTTGATTTACTGGGTTTCATGAAAATGGCATAGAACAGAGATGCCAGTAAGTTGGAACCTTCTGAGTAGTGCGCGTTGAGCAGTTGTGGGCAGGTGTGTGACAAAACATCTGTGGTGGGGCCATGTGGATCTGCCATTGGCTTCCAAATAGCATGTGATTGACTTGCAGCAGCCAGCAGACCCATTTATGTAAAGGCACCTTGTTATATAGAGAGGTTTCAGGGCAATGTTCAGAATTGGGTTGCAATGGAAAAGGGGGCAATGTAGCAAGCAATGAGTGATAGAAGCCTGGATGGTGCATTCTCCTGCAGACTCTAACCCACCACAAGTGACAGAACTCCCTGCAGCACTGTGTCCCAGTTGAACTCCTTGTATTTTGTAAAGCAAATATCAAACTCACTGTGCAGCAGCAAGAAACACCACGAAAAGTGGAGGATGACCAAATGTCTTCACAGCGACACGGGGAGACACTAAGCCCCCAGTGGCCACAGTTTACCTACAAAGAGAGAATTCAGCACTGCTGCCCCATGTTCATTGGAAAATAAGAAAACATGTCGTCCAGGTCACATAGATGCAGACCCATCTTTGATGGTCTCACTAGAAAGAAAGCTAAAACTTCTGACAACAACTTATATTTCAAGTGCCCAATCTCACATGCAGTTTCTCAAACAGTCTTTAGGCCAGAAGAGCTCCATGTTGGTGTTGTGTTTACCATGTCCCTTGCTTTTGGAAACTCCTCTACCATCTCGAAGTTTGTGAACTCCTGAGCATTTTCCATTCCAGACATGTATTCACAAATTTTCTAACTCTTCTCCTCTAATTGTGTCTTCCTTGGAGCGAAGGTAATGTCAAGGCATTGTTCTGGATCAGAGTGGGAAGTTTTGGGTTGCACATATTTGCACACACATTTGATACAATTTCCAATTTTCCATTCAAAATAAAGAATCCCTGACACTATCCCATACCCTACTTGACTCTGGCTACTAATCCTAATATGATGGAGAAAAATAACACAAACAGAATATAAATACAAGCAGTTCAAAGGAGGCATGATGTATATTTGGACTTGCCTTTTACATGATAAAGTTTATGTGTTATAAATCTAGTCAATTTTTAATTAAATAGTTCTCCATGTGTTTTTAAAGTTCAAAATATGTGTATTACTGACTCCCTTTCTCTGTAGCCTATTCAACATATGTATTTTTATATGCACATACTGAAAGCTATCTGGTATCACACCTACATTTTTGTGAGGTGGCTTCCTCAGCAAATACAAATTGTGAGAAGAGATCACTCCTCCTAAACGCTTTGGAACTGAATATTCAACCTATGGGTGAGCTTCCTAGTTGAACAAAATTATACATAAATCCATATTCTGTAAAATATATATTTTTGCATTTGTGGATGATATATATTTCATGATGGATTTCGATTGGCATATATTACTACATTTTAAAGTCTGTGTGTGTGTTTTGTGTGTGTGTGTGTGTGTGTGTGTATATATATATATATATATATATATATATATATATATATATATATATATATTCTCCATATTTTTCAAAATATGAAATATTTGTGTCTTATTTAGAGTCCCAAAATTCATTCATGTTCATGTATGTGGATTTATAATAAAATTTTCACAAGATTATTCTCAGAAATATTCATCCACCTGAAGTACATATTTGTTTCCTAGTACTGAAAACTAACTACAGTGATTGGTGCCTTCAAATCCTAATATTTCTACAGTAACTGAACCAGTTTAACATCAATGCATGTAGAATTCTATTGGACGTGTTGTGTATTTTGACGTTCGTTTTTATTCCACAGTGGTACATTACTCTTTCTTAAGTTTATGGACATCATAGGACATATATTTCATCAAAAATTTCGCAAATTTATAGGCATTTGTTTCACTTTCAATCGCTTCCTGCTTCAGAACACATGTATTCCTCCAGGTTTCTTGACTGGTCTTTTCATGAGACTTCTTTCCAAACAAATTATTTTCGATTTTCATAATCAATTTGAAGCAAAGTCACACACTTTTCATGATAAACCAAAATCCTCATATTTCCATTAGATGTATAATGGGTTGGAATGAATGATTGTATATTAATATAAGATTTCTTATTTGTTTTCAAATTTATTTCAATCTATTATTTCAAGTTGAAACCAGTTTTATTATTTATTCACAGTATGGTCTATTCATGCATTTCCTCTGTATTCATAGACACAGGGTGCACCTTTTTGTAGCCCCAATACAAATTTATACATCTTCAAAATATTGCTTCCAGAAATGGTGGAAGAAATACTCATGTCACCTGATCTACATATACATTTCATCACAGTAATATTCTAGACACAAAATTCAAAGGTCACACTTATGATTCTACAAAATCCTAAATAGAAAGTGAACATGGATTACTAAAAACATCCATGTCCAGGGTGCCTTATGCTCTCAAATGTCAATCCGATTGGTGACTACATATTTGTTTCTTCCTAAGATTATATGTTTAACCTCAACCCTGTTGAAAATATCTAATCCTATCACTCACTTTATACTTTGCCTGATTTCCTAATGTCTCTATTGATATCTGCATTCCTACATATTTTCCCCACTTCATCATTGTTAGAGACCCTTCACATGTGCTGTTATTGAAATTCACTCTCTAACCGAAACCCTATTGCTAAATAACTTTTGGTCCAAATCCTATACTCATTGTTCTTCCGATACTTACCGACTATCTTCCTGATCCTACTGACTATCTCTGTTTGAGGGGATGTTCTCTTCTACATTCAATCATCCAAGGTACAAGTTCCTATGCCATTGTATATCAATTTATCTGAGATACCTGTGCAGAACGTAATTCAAGCTAAGTAATCCAATCAAGGACCCAATGACTTTCTGGACTTCAAATCTTACCTGGATTTCTGTTTTCATACTTATATTTCACCTATATATTCTTGTAAGTATTGCAGTTACCCAATACCATTATACATCCCGTAGAATGATTCCTAACCCAAATCGAACTGGTTATTAAGCATAACCATACACTGTTCCCTCAATATAACATACAGAAGAGCTGGAACAGAGTTGGTCTTACAATGCAGGGATGGAGGGGATCTTCCACCTACTTAGAACCTCAATGGTCCATGCAGAAATTATCCCTGGAAAACATGTAGGCAGGTATGAAGGACCTGAGAGAGCAAAGGTCATCTTCCATGGCAAACAGCCTGGTCAGGATGAAGGGTTGTGTCTGAATCAGCCTCTCTCTTCTTAATGTAGAGAAGATGGACCAAACCAAGCCTGTGTGGAGAGCTGTTCCTGGGTGACTATGGTTGATATACCATTCTAACTTGTAAAAATGTCACAGGAATTGGGGCAGCATCCATCTCATGGGACCCTTGGAAGCAACTGTTAGGGCAAAGTAGTTGCCAAGGCAGTGACCTCATTCAGTTCCTGAAAAAAGTGACCTCACCTCACTTCCTTTGTAGTGGAACTCTCTTAACTTGGGAACCAGGAAGCTAGGCCCCCAGAGCCAGTGCCAGTCCCAGTTGGCACACTTGATTGGATTTACCAAGGACAGAGTCAGTCTTTATTGGTACCAACTGATGTGAGGATGGCCAAATGCCAGGAAAGCTATGAAGACAGGTGTTTCCTGAGAAAGCAGGTAGTTGTTCTGGCAAAGACACCAAATCTGAGAAAGTACAGGCCATTTTGGGGGAACATGGTATGGCCCACCAGTCAGAGGAAACTCCGGATAATCAAAGACCTACTTCTGGGAAGGAGGTGCTTTGTGGGTGTGGGTGTGAGTTTGTGGTTTTGTCTCATGTTCTGAGAATAGGTAGGGATGGTGGATTGTTTGTTTTTGAGTGGATTGTTTCTAGAAAGTCGTTTGACATGGCGAGGGTTTCTAAAAGTGTATCCCACTGTGTCCGTGGTTGTTGACATTTGAAAAGAGAATGCATCAATGGAAGTGCCCTGTCTAGTAGAAAGCTACCCAGCATTCATCCTGCACAATTGATGAATGGACTGCAGCTTGCCTTATGAATGGACAACACCTACTATCTTCCTAAGCTCCAGTTTTCTTCCTGAATTCTGGCCACTCTCCGGAATAGTCTCATGGTTTGGTGTCCAAGATATGTACCGCCTCCAAGCTTTGTTACATGGCCATGTACTGGATAGCTGAAGGCAATGGGAGCATCTCAGAAAACTCAGATATCAGTGTGACCAGTAAAGTCTCAGTGGAGAAACCCTGCTTTCTGCCTTTTGCTAACCTTTTGTTCGGTTGCCCTGAATGTCAGGAATTTCTTTGCCTCAGGCAACCCCTTTGTAAAGCCTGAAGAAAACAGTTTTCAAATGAAAATGAATGGGCATCACCTGTGGCTGTTTGCTTAATTGCTTCAAAAGGGATGTGTCTGAATCAGCCCCTTGGCCCTATGTGAGGCTGGGGCTTAGATTCTCGGCACCTGACAGATCTACAGAAAGATCCCATCTCTGAATCCAAAACCAAAATGGCCATAAGAGCAGTCAATGTGGATGAAGTCTCTTGCCTTCCTCTGTAAGTCCTGACCTCTATCAAGTGAGAATAGATATCATTTGGGTCAAATGAGTTTTTCAAAGCCCTGAAGAGGCTAATGCATAGGTGCTTGGATTTTCTCATGACTCCAATTCACACAAAGAATTTATACTCAACAATCAGTACAGTCAAAATGGAGAAGCAGAGCAGTATTAAGGGCAGGCCTATTTGATCACTCCTGGTTCACAGGAAGGGTGTCCAGGCCACCCTGACTTTAGGCAATTGAGGGGTAAGTGAGCTTATTTTGGACACTGTCTTGGGCTGCATCCCTCATGAAAACCTGCAGCAAGAGGTTATGATGAGTGTCTCTATGGCAGAAGATGAGGGTCATGTGGGAGTGTTTTGGTTTCAATTGCGGTCATTTGTGTGGCAGTGGAATAGGCCACTAATGAGATTCGCCCTTCTAAACTGAGATCTAGCTCACTCCTTGGGAAAAATTGCCTGTGAGAGTTCTCCAGATCTTTTATTGAAATGAGCTTCCTCACCATTTAATGGTTCCTGAATGAATTGAAACCCACAGTGCTTCCAACTTCATCCTTGAAAAGTGGCTACATAAATACCATGAATTTTTTGCCATTCCAATGACCAGGTGGCACTGGAGAACATTTGATGTCCTTTTGCTCATCATGAGTGTACCAGATAGTGCCTTGATTGTGTGGGTTTCATGAAAATGGTGTAGAACAGAAATGCCAGTAACTTGTAGCCTACTGAATAGTGGTGTGTGTGCAGGTGGTGTGCAGGTGTGTGATAAAACATCTCTTGTGGGGCCATGTGGATCTGCCATTACTTCCAAAGGGCTTGAGACTGACATGATGCATCCAGCAGAACCTTATATGTCTGAAACCTCTCCATGTAAAGGCATCTTTTTATATGAAGATTTTCAGGGCAATGTTCAGAATCAGGTTGCTATGATCAAGGGGGCAATCTATGTGGGATAGAATCCTGGTTGGTGAATTCTCCTGCAGACCCTGACCCACCATACATGACAGAACTCCCTCCAGCACTGGGTCTCAGTTGAACTCATTTTATTTAGTGAAACAAATACCAAACTCCCAGTGCAGCGGCAAGAAACACCATGAAAAGTGGAGGATGAACAAATGGCTTCACAGTCCACACGGGGAGACACTTAGCCTTCAGTGGCCACAGTTTACCTACAAAGAGTGAATTCAGCACTGCCGCCTCATGTCTTTTGGAAAATAAGAAACCATGTTCTCCAGGTTACATAGATGCAGACACAGCTTTGATGATTTCACTAGAAATGAAGCTAAAGCTCCTGACAAAAACATATATTTCAAGGATCTTCTAGCTTTCAGAGTCTGTGTTGAAATATCAGCTGTTATCCTGATTGCTTTACCCCTAAATGTAATCTGCTTCCTTTCAATTGTAGCTTTTAAAATTCTCTCTTTATTCTGTACGTTGGGTATCTTCATTATAATGCGTCTAGGTGTGGATCTCTTATGATTTTGCACATTCGGCGTCCTGTTGGCTTCTAGGACTTGGGAGTCTGTCTCATTCTTCAAGTCTGGGAAGTTTTCTCGTATTATTTCATTAAATACATTGCTCATTCTTTTGGTTTGGACCTCTATACCTTCCTGTATCCCAATGACTCTTAAGTTTGGTCTCTTTATGTTATCCCATATTTCACGGATGTTCTGTTCATGGTTTCTTAACAGTCTTGCTGAGCTGTCTATGTTCTTTTCAAGTTGAAATACTTTGTCTTCATTGTCTGATGTTCTATCTTCTAAGTGTTCTACTCTGATGGTAGTGTTCTCAATTGAGTTTTTAAGTTGTTTTATTGCTTCCTGCATTACTAGGATTTCTGTTTGTCATTTTTTACAACTTCTATCTCCCTGTATAATTGATCTTTTGCTTCTTGGATTTGTTTGTGTAATTCATTGTCGAAGTGATCTTTCATTGTCTGATTTTGCTGTCTAATGTCTTCCTTGAGACTCCAGATTATCTGAAGCATGTATATCCTGAGTTTTTTATCTGACATTCCATCTGCTGCAGCTATTACCTCTTCTAAAGTTGTGTTGACCTGCATTGCTTGTGGTCCTTTTTTCTTTGTCTTTTCATACGGCTCGCGTTTCTTTCTGCTTGGTGAAACTGTTGTGATTTTGAAATTTTCCCCCTATATATTTATATTGCTCTTGTATATTTGAAAAGTCTTCCTTGCAGGTGCGGGGTGTGGCTGTTGTGCTCTTCCAATTGGGGTGATCTATCTACCATGCTGATGGGCTGCTGGGCCTGTTCTCCTGATCGGTCGCAGGTCTGCCTACCCTGCAGGCGCGGGAAGTGGCTCTGCTAAGCCCCTCCTCTAATTGGTGTGACGTGTGTACCACACCCATGGACCCCTGGGGTGTTCTGCCAGTCGGTCTCAGGTCTGCCTACCTTAGAGGCGCGGGCGGCGGCTCTGCTCTGCCCCTACTCCAATTGGGGTGACGTGACTACCATGCCGGCGGGTGGGTGGGCCTGTTCTGCCGTCGGTCGCAGGTCTGCCTACCTTACGGGCATGGGCGATGGATCTGCTCTGCCCCTACTCCAAATGGGGTGAAGTGTCTGCCGCGCTGGCAGGCCGCTGGGCCTCTTCTGCTGGTCGGGTGCAGATTTGTCTACCTTGAGGGCGCGGGTGGTGGCTCTGCTCTGCCGCTACTCCAATTGGGGTGTCGTGACTACGAAGCCGGCAGGTTGCTGGGCCTGTTCCGGGCACCATGGGCAAAGACTCTGCTCTGCGCCTACTCCTATTGGGGTTATGTGACTACCATGCCGGTGGGCCACTTGGATTGTACTATGTGCTGGAGAAGGCTCTGCTCTGCAATTACTCCAATTGAGGTGACGTGACTACCATGCCTGCTGGTCGCTAGGCCTGTTCTGGGCACCTGTGGTGGCTCTCCTCTGCCTCTATTCCAATTGGAGTGAAGTGAGTATCATGCAGGTGTGTCGCTGGGCATGTTCCAGGCATGGGCAGCGGCTCTGCTCTGCCCCTCTGGCTTGATGACAAAGTGAGAGAGACTCGAGTGTTTCTGACTCACTTTCTTTACCAGGAGACCAACTGTTTCTGTCACCGCTGGTATTAATGAAGTTATCTCCTCCGCTGCTTTCTGATGACATCAGATCTCTGCCATGTTGGTATCCCATGCAAAAGGCAGCATTTCGTTCCCTTTGCTGGGTGACCAAAGCAATGGGTGAGTCCTGACTTGCCCTCACAAGCCTCGTCTCAATCCTGTTGCCACTGCCTATGAAGGCTCGGTTGATATTTACCTCCACATTATTCAGCAAGACCCGGACCGGGAAGCAGTTTCCACGGGTTCTTGAGCCCTGGGCCAGATCAGTTCAGGGAGGCCAAATTTGGCCGCTCTGGGCTCAGTGTATGTTCTAATAGGAGCTGGCTCCAAGACGCAGTTTCTGCGGGTTCTTTAGCACTGAGCCTGAGTAATTTGTCTGCGAAGCAAAGGTGAATGGAATCCTGAAATTACCTGTTCTATAGCTGAATGAGCTGCGATCAGTCGAAAACAGGGATGGTGACGTCAGCTCTTCAAGATGGTGGACGCTGGCTTCCTCTGTGGTCTGACCGGTATGGAGAACGGAATTGGACCACATCCATCCCCGTCTCAATCCCAGAATTCAGCACTGAGCACAGTAATTGCATAGCGGGCAGGAGCCCATAGAATCCGCACCACTGTATATTTGCGATGCTATTTCGTCTTTTCCCAGTGCGCGCCACACACTCTAGCTGCAGGGCAATTTGCTGAATAAGCAGCATGACCCTCCGTGCGGAAAAATCACTCGCATTTGAGCCCCCGTAGCTGATCCTCGTGAGATGGATATATGTCCACTAGGTTTTGGAGCACCCCAAATTTGCTGGAAATTCCTAACAAGATAGGTTTTAGCCGTTCTAACTCGTCATTTTCCCGCACAGTGACGTGGTACATGGGGGTAATGCACTCCATTCGCCGCCATCATGTGATCCCCCAAAGTTAGTTTTCAGTAGAAGGAAAAAAATATGTATTTCAGGTGGAGGAATATTTCTGAGAATAATCTTGTGAAAAGTTGATTATAAATCCACATACATGAATATGAATGAATTTAGGGAGGGTATAAAAAGAAAAATATACTAAATATTTTGAAAAATCTGGAGAGTGAATATATATATATATATATATATATATACACACACAGACACACACACACACAGACATTAAAAAGTAGCATTATGTATGTGAATTGAAATTTACCATGAAATATATATCATCCACAGATCCAAAAATATTCATTTAAATGTACATGGATTCATGTTGTTTAAATAAAAAGCTCACCCATATGTTGAATTTTCAGTTCCAACAGCGTTAAGTAGGAGTGATCTCTTCTCACAATTTGTATCTGCCAAGCCAGCCACCTCACCAAATGTACGACTGATACCAGGTAGAATTCTGTATGTGCTTATAAAAATACATGTGATGAATAGGCTACAGAGAAAGGGAGACAGTTATTCACATATTTGTTAACTTTGAAAACACATGGAGAACTATTTCAATTAAAATTCGCTAGATTTATAACACCTACAATTTATCATACGAAAGGCAAGTCCAATTATACACCATGCCTCCTGTGAACCTCTTGTATTTGTATTCTGTTTGGGTTATTATTCTCCATCAAATTAGGATAAGAAGTCAAAGTCTAGTAGGGCATGTGTTAGTGTCAGGGATTCAGTATTTCGAATGGAAAATTGGAAAATGTATCCAATGTGTATGCAAATATGTGCTACACAAAAATCTTCCCACTCTCATTCAGAATAATGCCTTGACATTACCTTCGCCGTACATAAGACACAATTAGAGGAGAACATTTAGAAAATCTGTGAATACATATGTGGAATGGAAAATGCTCAGAAGTTCACAAATTTGGAGTTGGTAGAGGAGTTTCCAAAAGTAAGGGACAGGGTAATCACTCCAAAAACATGAATTTCTGCCAGCCTAACATCTGAAGAAACTGCCTGTGAGGTTGGGCAATGAAATATATGCTGTTGTCAGAAGCATTAGCTTCATATGTAGTGAGACCATCAAATCTGGTTCTGCATCTATGTGACCTGGATGACATGGTTTCTTATTTTCCAATAAACATGAGGCAGCAGTGCTGAATTTTCTATTTGTAGGTATACTGTGGCCACTGGATTCTAGGTGTCTCCCCGTGTGGACTGTAAATTCATTTGGTCATCCTCCACTTTCGTGGTGTTTCTTGCTGCTGCACTGGGAGTTTGGTATTTGCTTCATTAAATACAAGGGTTCACCTGGGACACAGTGCTGAAGTGAGTTCTGTCAAGTGTGGTGTGTCGAGTTCTGCAGGAGAATGCACCAACCAGGCTTCTATCCCACATAACTTGCCCTATTGACCATAGCATCCTGATTCTGAACATTGCCCTGAAACCTCTCCATATAACAATATGCTTTTACATATAAGGTTCTACTGACTGCAAAATGTCAGTCACAATCCATTTGGAAGCCAATGGCAGATCCACATGCCCCCACCACAGATGTTTTATCACACACCTGCCAACCACTGCTCTAGAACAACTACTCAGCAAGATCCAACTTACTGGAATCTCTGTTCTACACCATTTTCATAAAACCCAGTCAATCAAGGCACTGTCCTGTATACTCATGATCAGCAAGAGGACATCCAAATGTTCTCCAGTGCTACCCGGTCATGGGAATTTCAAAAATTTCATGATATTGATATAGCCAATTTTCAAGGATGAAGTTGGAGGCACTGTGGATTTCAATTCACTCAGAAACCATTAAATGAAAACTCTGGAGAATTCTTACAGGCAAGGCTTCCAAAAGTGCCCAAAAGTCAGATTAAGCCAGGCCCATTGAGGTCTACAAAGTATGGTCCATGTGTGTTTTGACTCTCAAATATGGCTGCCAAGTCTTTAAGAATAATATCATGTGTTATCCTGGCTGAGATTCCCTGTGCTCTGTGGAAAGTCAACTAGGGCCTAGATGTCACTTTCCAAGGGCAACTCTCATGCATGGCCATCTAAAATTCCAACACAATTCCTGGCAATAATTCTCTGAGATCAGTAAAAGAACTCAGTCTCTAAGGGGAATCACACCAGAGTGCAAGCCTAGGTGGACCCAGTGATCTCTTCCAACCGCCAGACAAATGTCCACAATTAAAACCAAAACACTCTCACATGGCCCTCATCTTCTTCCATATAGACACTAATTATATCCTCTGGCTGGAGGTTTCCATAAGGGATGCAGCCCACGACAGTGTCCAAAATAAGCTCCTTGCACCGCATTTGCCTAAAGTAAGGGTGGCCTGGACTCTCTTCCTGTGAACTAGGAGTAATCAAATAGGCCTACCTTTAATATTGCTTGGCTTCTCCAACTTGAGGCCTTCTAGCTTTGGGGTTTAGATTCTTTAAGTGAATTGGAGTCATGATAATCAAGCACCTATGGCCTAGCCTCTGCAGGGCTTTGAAGAACTCATTTGACCCAAAGAATCCCTATTCTCACTTGATGGATATCTGGAACCTACCAGAGGAAGGCAAGAGAGTTCATCAACAATATCTGATCTTTTTGCCATTTTGGTTTTGGATGCACGCATGGGATCTATCTTTAGATCCATCAGGTAATGAGAATCTAAGCCACAGAGTCACACAGGGCCAACAGGCTGATTCAGACATATCCCAATCCTAAGCAATTAAGCAAAGAGCCACAGGTGATGCCCATTCATTTCCATTTGAAAACTCTTTTCTTCAGGCTTCACAAAGTGGTGGCTTGAGGCAAAAAACTTCCTGACATTCAACAGAACAATAGTTAAGCAAAAGGACCAAAGCAGGGTTTCTCCACTGAGACTTTCCTGGTCAACAGATATCTGAGATTTCTGAGATGCTAGCCATTTCCTTCAGCTATCCAGTACATAGCCATGTCACAGATCTTGGAGGTGGTACAAATCTTGGACACAAAACCATGATACTATTCTGGAGAGTGGGCTGAATTGAGAGAGAAAACAGGAAATTAGGAAGCTTGTAGGTGTTTCCCATCCATAAGGCAAGCCAGAGTCCACTCATGAATTGGGCAGGATGAATGCTGGGAAGCTTTCTACTAGACAGGACACATCCATTGATGCATTGTCTTTTCTAATGTCTACAACAATGGACTCAGTGGGATACACACACATAGAAACACTCACCTTGTCAAAGGACTTAATAGAAATATTCCACACCATACCAAACAAACCGCCTTTCCTACCTATTCTCAGAAAATGATCCACTACCTGCTTTCTCAGGGAAAGCCCCTCTTCAGAGGTTTCCTGGCATTTGGACATCCTCACATCTGTAGGTACCAAGAAAGACTGACTCTGTCCTTGGTAATTCCAAACATGTGAGACCACTGGGACTAGAACAGGGACTGTCTCTGGGTGCCTGGCTTCCTGGATCCCAAGTTCAGAGAGTTCCCTCACCAAGGAAGTGAGGTGAGATCACTTTCTTCAGGATCTGAATGATGTCACTGCCTTGGCAACCACTTTGTTGCTTCCAAAAGTACCATGAGGTGGAGGCTGCCCCGATTTTCATGTGGCACTTTCTCTAGTTAGAATGTTATATCAACCATAAGCACCCGGGAACAGCTTCCACACAGGACTGGTTTGGTCCATGTTCTATACATTAAGAAGAGAGAGAATGATTCAGACACAACCCTTCATCCTGACCAGGATGATTGCCATGGAAGTTGACTTTTGCTTTCTGAGGTACTTCATAGCTGCCTTCATCTTCACCAGGGATTATTTCTGCATGAACATTTGAGTTTCTCAGCAGGTGAAGATCCCCTAGATTCCTGTAGTTTAATACCCACACTGTTCCTGCTCTCCTGCAAAGTTAGTGTATGGTTAGGGTTAATAATATTTTCGATTTGGGTTAGGAATCATTCTGCAGGATGAATAATGGGATTGGGAACCTGTGATATTTATAAGAATATATAGGTGAAATATATGTATAAAAACGGGAATCTAAGAAAGATTTGAAGCCCAGGAGGGCATTGGGCCCTTGGTTTGGATACTTAGTGTTGAATAATGTTCTGTACAATTGTCTCAGTTAAATCGAAATACAATGGCATAGGACCTTGTACCTTGGATGATTAAATGTAGAAGAGAACATCCAGTCAAAAAGGGATAGTTGGTAGGATTAGGAAGATAGTCAGTAGGTTTAGGAAGAAGAGTGAGTATATGATTTGGAAAAAAAAGCTTCTTTAGCAATAGGGTTTTGTTTAGAGAGTGAATGTAAATGTCAGCACATGTGAAGAGTAAGCCAAAATGATGAACTGGGGAAAATATGTAGGAAAGCAGGTGTCAATAGAGACATTACTAAATCAGGCAAAGTATAAAGTGAGGGATAGGATTAGACATTTTCAACAGGCTTGAGTTTGAATATATAATCATAGGAAAAAACAAATATGTCGTCATGAATGGGAATGACATTTGAGAGCATTAGGCAACCTGGACATGGATGCTATTAGTTATCAACATTCACTTTCCTTTTAGGCTTTGGTACAATCATAAGTGTGATATTTTATTTGTTTGTTGTTCAGAATATTACTGTGATAAAATGTATATGTAGATCAGGTGACATGAGTATTTCTTTCACCATTTCTGGGAGCAATAATTTGAAGACGCATACATTAGTATTAGGGGCACAAAGAGGTGTAACCTCTGTCTATGAATATAGAGATAATGCATGAATAGACCATACTATGAATAAATAACATAACTGATTCCACTTTAAATAATGGATTGAAATGACATGTGAAAATATATAAGAAATCTTATATTGATATACAATCATTCATTCCAACCAGTTATATATCTAATGGTAATATTAGGATTATGATTTATGATGAATGGTGTTTGAGTTTTGCTTTATAAGTGATGATGTTAAACGAAAGTAATGTGTTTGGAAAGAAGTCTCATGAAAAGACCAGTCAAGAAACATGGAGGAATGCATGTGTTCTGAATCAGGAAGTGATTGATCGTGAAACAAATGCCTATAAATTTTCTAATTTGTGACTGAAATATATATCCTATGATGTGGATAAACTGAAGACATAGTAACGTACAAGTGTTGAATAAAAATGAAAGTCAAAATACACATCATGTCCCCTAGGAATCTACTTGCATTGATTTTAAACTGGCTAAGTAAATGTAGAAATAATAGGGTTTGTATGCACCATTCACTGAATTTAGTTTTCAGTACTAGGAAACAATATGTATTGCAGGTGGATGATTATTATGAGAATAATCTTGTGGAAAGTTGATTATAAATCCACAGATATGAATATGAATGAATTTAGGGAGTGTATAATAAGACACATATATTTCATATTTTGAAAAATCTGAAGAGTGTGTATATATATATAAATATATATATATTTATATATATATACAAACACGCACATGCACAGATATTAAAAAGTAGCAATACAGGAGATCCATTATGAAGGCAGGCATGGAGAAATCAAGTCTCTGATCTCTTCAGCTGCACGGGCATAGGAAGTCATAAACTGTCTAAATGCTGTTTGCTCAGAATCACTAGGCAATGTTGACCTGTTGTGAATCTGGGGCGAACAGTCTGGGCCCCTCAGAACACACACAGAGCCCGGATTGGCTGCATTCAAGCTTAGATTCCTCTGGTTTTTGTGACTCAGCACTAACATTCCCGCTGAAATAACTGGTTGGGCTTTCTGAATTGACAGAGTTAAAAGACAACTGAGCCTTCATAGGCAGTGGCCACAGGATTGAAATGGGGCTTGGGAGAGATAGTCAGGACCCACCCATTGCATTGGTCACCCAGCAAAGGGAACAAACGGTCACCATTTTAATGGGATACCACCATGGCATAGAACTGACATTACAGGCGGAGGAGATAACTTCATTGAAACCAACGCGACAAGTGTGTAATCCCATTGCCATCTCTCTCAACACCACGGGGAAACCTCAAGGGCCCCTCCCAGCTCTCCCAGGAGCACGATAGCCAGACCTAGGGAAACAGGATTGGCTCGGGACTTGCGGCGTGGAATTCCCGGCTACCACTCCCACCAGTGCTGACAATTGAGGTCTCTTACACCACCTACCAGGGGCATGGCTCCCGGAAGACAGGAAAATTCGCTGGCGGTTCTCAGGACAAAGCTCTACAAACTTAGGGTCTGAGGGAGGCAAACAGGGAGAGTGTGCCCAGGCGTTCATTAAAACAGGGCTACCAGGAGCAGAGGCCTGGTGTGTAACCAGTATTGTGGTGAGCGTCAAAGGTGAGCGGGGCCTGGCTTGAGGAAGCACAAGAGAAGGCCCTAGGCACTCAGGATTGGAGACCCGCCGAGTCTGGGAGGAAGAGCTGCTGCACAGTGATTTGTTCCCACTTATTTAGAGGAGAAGCTTGGCCCAGTGCACACAGCTCCACCTACTGGATGAGAAGTTAATTGAACTCTAGTACTGCATGTATTATTATTATTATATTATTTGTATGTTTTTCTTTTTCTTTCATTTTCATTTTTGTTGTTGTTCTTTAACTTTTTTAATGTTTTTTATTTTTTTAATTTTTTATTTCATTATTATTATTATTATTTTAAATTTTAATTTTCATTTTTTAATTATCATTATTACTTAAAATTTTCTTTCTTTATTTTCTATTTTTTTCTTTTGTCTTTTCATTTCTTTTCAATTTTATTATACCCCTTCCTTGAATTCTACCTGGATACTCTCATTCTCTTTAGTGACTTCTTCCCTTCCCTTCTAATATCTTTCCTTCCAAGCATCAAATAAATTTATAAGAGTAAGCAGTAACTCAGTAGTCAAACAGAACAAGAAGTAACATGAGCAGCATAAAAAAGCAAGGAAGAAAAAAAGTACAAACAATGAAGGACAGCCTAAATATTCAAGAGCATCTGGAGTCATCAGAAAAATGGTCATATAAAGAACTCAAGGAATACCTTAGACAGATGTAATGGAACATTAAAGAGGATACGAGACAACAAAAACAAACAGTGAAAGAACGCATTGAAAATGAATTACATAAACAGATAAAATAAGAAATTAAGCATCTTTATCAGGAGATAGAGATTATTAGAAAAATCAAACAATAATTCTAGAAATGAAGGAAATGATAAACCAAATTAAAAACTCAATTGAGAGTATCACTAACAGAGTGGAGCAAGTAGAAGACAGAATGTCAGATAATGAAGACAAAATATATCATCTTGAAAAAACTCTATCCAAGAAAGAAATGCTGTAAAAAATTATGAGAAAACATCCAAGAGATATGGGATAACATTAAAAAAACAAACTTATGAGTCATCCCGAAAGAGGAAGGTACAGAGATTCAAACCAAGGGAATGAGTAACCTGCTGAATGAAATAATTAGAGAAAACTTTCCAAAAATAAAAATGGAAACAGATAAACAAATTGTAGATGCTTACAGGACACTGAGCACACAAAATCACAGTAGACCAATGCCAAGACAAATTGTTATGAAGATATCCAATATACAAAACAAAGAGAAAATATTAAAACCTACCAGAGAAAGGAGGCAGATTACAATCAGGGGTAAAACAAAAAGGTTAACAATGGTGTTTTTTTTTATCACAGATGCTGGAATTGAGAAGATCCTGGAACAACGTACTTCAAACACTGAAAGACAATGGATGCCAACCAAGAATTATGTATCCAGCAAAATTAAGCTTAAAGTAAGACAACAAAATAAAAATATTTCATGATAAACAAAAGCTAAAAGAATTTGCAGCCAGAAAACCAGCATTGGAAAGCATCTTGAGCAAAACACTACACGAGGAAGAAATGAAAATCAACAATGTAAACCATCAGTGGGAAGTGCCTCAGTAATGACAGAGGGCGGGAAAAGCTAATCATGGAGAAACAAACTAATTTAAAAAAAAGATATAAGCAAATATGGGTGGCAGTACAAACCATATATTAATAGTAACTCTAAACGTTAATGGCTTAAACTCTCCAATAAAGTGACATAGGCTTGTAACTTGAATTAAAAAAAACAAATCCAACAATAAGTTGCCTCCAGGGGACACATCTGAATGGAAAAGACATACACAAGCTGAAGGTGAAAGATTGGGAAAATTTATACCATGCACAAAGTCCTCGTAACCAAGCAGGGGTGGCCATCCTCCTATAGAATAAAATCGACCTCAAGACTAATTTAATCAAAAGGGATAAGGAAGGACATTATATACTGTTAAAAGAAACCATTCACTGACAAGACATAACAATTATCAATATTCACGCAGCAAATAATGGTGCTGCAACGTTCATTAAACAAATTCTCCTCAAGTTCAAGAATCAAATAGACCACAGTACAATAATTATGGGTGACTTCAACTCACGTCTCTCACCATTGGACAGATCCTCCAAACAAAAGTTGAATAAAGAAACTATAGAAATCAATATCACAATCAATACCCTAGACTTAAGTGACATATATAGAATATATCAACCATCATCAAGTGGATATACTTTTTTATCAGCAGCACAGGGATCCTTCTCAAAAATAGACCATATGTTTTGCCATAGGGCAACCCTCAGTAAATATAAAGGGGAGGAGATAATACCATGAATTTTTTGTGATCATAATGGAATGAAACTGGAAACCAATGATAAAAGAAAAAAGAAAAAATCATACATTACATGCAAAATGAACAATATGTTACTGAATGATCAATGGGTTACAGAAGACATAAAGGAGGAAATCAAAAAATTCTTAGAGATAAATGAAAATACAGACACAACATATCAGATTCTATGGGACAAAATGAAAGAAGTTTTAAGAGGTAAATTCATCTCCTGGAGGTCATTCCTCAAAAAAAGAAAGAAAAAAAAAAACAACAAATAAATGAGCTCACACTTTATCTCAAAGCCCTAGAAAAGGAAGAGCAAAACAACAGCAAATGTAGCAGAAGGCAAGAAATAATTAAAATCAGAGCGAAATTGAAACAAAAGAAACTATTGAAAAAATTAACAAAACTAAAAGTTGGTTCTTCAAAAAGATAAATAAGATCGACAGACCCTTAGCCATGCTAATGAAGAGAAGAAGAGAGAGAACTCAAATTACTAACATACGGGATGAAAAAGGCAATATCACAACAGATGCAACATAAATACAGAAGAAAATTAGAAATTATTTGGAAACCTGTATTCCAATAAAATAAAAAATAGTGAAGACATTGATAAACTTCTTAAGTCATATGATTTGCCCACACTGAGTCATAAGGGAACACACAATTTAAACAGACCAATATCAATGGATGAAGTAGAAGAAGCAATCAAAAGACTACCAACCAAGAAAAGCCCAGGACCGGATGGGTATACAGCAGAGTTTTACAAAACCTTTAAAGAAGAATTAATACCATTACTTTTCAAGTTATTCAGGAAATAGAAAAACTGGGAGCTCTGCCAAATTCGTTCTATGAGGACAACATCACCCTGATTCTGAAACCAGACAAAGACACCTCAAAGAATGAAAACTACAGACAAATATCTCTGATGAACCTAGATGCAAAAATCCTCATTAAAATTCTGGCGAATTGGATACAAAGGCACATCAAAAAAATTGTGCACCATGATCAACTAGGATTCATCCCTGGGATGCAAGGCTGGTTCAATATATGGAAATTAATAAATGTTATTCACAACATCATTGGACTTAAAGATAAGAACCATATGATCATCTCGATAGACGCAGAAAAAACATTCAACAAAGTAGAGCATTCCTTTATGTTCAAAACATTTTAAAAACTAGGGATAACAGGAACTTACCTCGACATTGTAAAAGCTATCTATGTTAAGCCTCAGGTTAGCATCATTCTGAATGGAGAAAAATTGAAGGCATTCCCTTTAAAATCTGGAACAAGACAGGGATGTCCTCTATCACCACTTCTATTCAATATAGTTCTCGAAAAACTGGCCAGAGCAATTAGAGAGATGAAAGACATTAAAGGCATAAAAATAGGAAAAGAAGAACTTAACTTATCACTATTTGCAGATGACATGATTCTATACATAGAAGACCCAAAAGGGTCTACAGAAAAAACTACTAGAATTAATAAATGAATGCAGCAATGTGGCAGGATAGAAAATCAACATGCATAAATCGAAGGCATTTCTGTATATTAGCGACAAAACTTCTGAAACAAAAATGAGTCAAAACGCTGCATTCCCAATTTCCTCAAAATAATTAAATACTTGGGAATCAACCTAACAAAAGAGGTGAAAGATTTATATAATGCAAACTACAGAACCCTAAAATGAGAAATAGAATAAGATCTTAGAAGATGGAAAAATATACCCCGTTCATGGATAGGAAGAACTAACATCATCAATATGGCTATATTACCAAAAGTTCTCTACAGGTTTAATGCAATGCCAATCAAAATCCCAAAGGAATTTTTTGTAGAAATAGATAAAGCAATTATGAAATTCAAATGGAAAAATAAAAGACCCAGAATAGCAAAAGCAATTCTAAGCAGGAAGTGTGAATCAGGCAGTATAGCAATACCAGATTTCAAACTATATTACAGAGCAATTATAATAAAAACAGCATGGTACTGGTACCAAAACAGGCGGGTGGACCAATGGTACAGAATGGAGGACACAGCGACTAATCCAAAAAGCTACAACTATCTTATATTTGATAAAAGAGCTAATGGCCTGCAATGGAGGAAGGATGGCATCTTCATCAAATGGTGTTGGGTAAACTGTAAATCCATATGCAACAAAATGAAACTGAATCCCCTCCTCTCGCCCTGCACAAAAGTTAACTCAAAGTGGATCAAGGAGCTAGATTCAAATCAGAGTCTCTGCGTCTGATAGAAGAAAAAGTTGGCTCAGATCTACATATTGTGTGGTCAGGCTCCAAATTCCTTAATAGGACACCCATAGAACAAGAGTTAATAACAAGAATCAAGAAATGGGACTTACTTAAACTGAATTTTTTTTTCTCAGAAAGAGAAACAATAAGAGAGGTAAATATGGAGCCTACATCATGGGAACAAATTTTTAGTCCTCACCCTTCACATGGAGCCCTAATATCTAGAGTATACAAAGTATACAAAGAACTCAGAAAATTAGACAATAATATAACCAATAACCCAATGGGCCAAGGACCTGAACAGAAACTTCTCAGAGGAGGACATAGAATCAATTAACAAGTACATGAAAAAATGCTCTCCATTTCTAGCAGTAAGAGAAACGCAAATAAAAACCACCCTAAAATACCATCTCAATCCAGTGAGATTGGCAGCCATAATGAAGTCAAACAACAACAAGTGCTGGCGAGGATGTGAGGAAAAGGGTACTCTTGTACATTGCTCGTGGGACTGAAACTGGTGCAGCCAATTTGGAAAGGAGTATGGAGTCTCCTGTGAAAGCTTGGAGTGGAAGCACCATTTGACCCAGCTATTGCCCTTCTTGGACTATTCCCTGAAGACCTTAAAAGAGCGTACTACAGTGATACTGCCACATCGATTTTCATAGCAGCACAATTCACAATTGCTACACTGTCGAACCAACCCAGATGCCCTTCAATAGATGAATGGATAAAAAAAAATGTGACCTTTGTATACTATGGAGGATTACGCAGCACTAAAATATGACAAAATCATGGAATTTGCAGGGAAATGCATGGCAATAGAGAAGATTATGCTTAGTGAAGCTAGCCAATCCCTAAAAAACAAATACCAAATATCTTCTTTGATATAATGAGAGCAACTAAGAACAGAGCAGGGAGGAAGAGCATGAAGAAAAGATTAACATTAAGCAGAAACATGAGGTGGGAGGGAAAGGGAGAGAAGAGGGAAATTGCATGGTAATGGAGAGAGACCCTTATTGTTACACAAAATTACATATAAGAGGTTGTGGGAAAATAAACAACGAGAGAAATGAATTAGAGTAGGTATGGTAGAGAGAAAAGATGGGAAGAGAAGGGAGGGGGGATAGTAGAGTATAGGAAAGGTAGCAGAATACAACATTAACTAATAGGGCATTATGTAAAAATATGGATGTTTAACTGATGTGATTCTGCAATCTGTATTTGGAGTAAAAATGGGAGTTCATAACCCACTTGAATCTAATGTATGAAATATGATATGTCAAGAGCTTTGTAATGTTTTGAGCAACCAATAAAAAAAGTAGTGATATATATGCCAATAGAAATTTATCATGAAATATATATAATCAACAGACTGAAAAATATTAATTTTACTGAACATGAAATTATGAATAATGTTATTCAACTAGGAAGCTCACCCATAGGTTGAATTTTCAGTTCCAACAGCGTTTAGGAGGAGTGATCTCTTCTCTCAATTTGCATCTGCAAATTCAGCCACCTCACAAGTGTATACGAGTGATATCAGGTAGGATACTATATGTGCATATAAAAATACATGTGCTGAATAGGCTACAGAGAAAGGGAGACAGGGATTCATATATTTGTTAATTTTAAAAACACATGTAGAACTATTTCAACAAAAAATTGACTAGATTTATAACTCCTACAAAATATAATGCAAAAGTCAATTCCAACTATACACCATGCCTCCTCTGAACTGCTTGTATTCTATTCTTTTTGGGTTATTTTTCACCATCATATTAGGATCATAATTCAGAGTCTAGTAGGGTATGGGTTAGTGTCAGGGATTCAGTATTTCAAAATAAAAATTGAAAAATGAATCCAGTGTGTGTGTAAATATGTGCTACACAAAAATCTTCCCACTCACATCCAGAACAATGCCTTGACATTACCTTCACCCAAGTAAGACACAATTATAGTAGAAAAGTGTGAAAATCTATGAATACATATATTTAATGGAATATGTTCGGGAGTTCACAACCTTGGAGGTGGTAGAGGCGTTTCCAAAAGTAAAGGACAGGGTAAACACTCCACAAACAAAGAGCTCTGCTGGCCTAAGACTTCTTGGAATACGGCTTCTGAGGTTGGGCACTTGAAATATATGTTGTTGTCATGAGCTTTGGCTTCCTTTGTCGTGAGACCATAAAAGCTGGGTCTGCATCTATGTGACCTGGAAGACATGATTTCTTATATTTCAATGAACATGAGGAAGCAGTGCTCAATTTTCTCTTTGTAGG
Organism: Callospermophilus lateralis; assembly: GCF_048772815.1. Taxonomy (NCBI): domain Eukaryota; kingdom Metazoa; phylum Chordata; class Mammalia; order Rodentia; family Sciuridae; genus Callospermophilus; species Callospermophilus lateralis. The sequence continues at coordinate 25,408 of NW_027514455.1, forward strand.
TAAACTGTGTCCACTGGAGGCTAAGTGTCTCCCGGTGGGGACAGTGAAGACATTTGATCATCCTCCAATTTTCGTGGTGTTTCTTGCTGCTACACTGGGAATTTGGTACTTGCTTCACACAATATAAGAAGTTCATCTGGTATACAGTGCTGGAGGGTGTTCTGTCACGTGGGGTGGGTTAGCGTCTGCAGGAGAATGTACCAACCAGGCTTCTATCCCACATAGCTTGTCCCAATAACCATAGCAACCTGATTATGAACATTGCCCTGAAACCTCTCCATATAACAAGATGCCTTTACATACAAGGGAATGGGGGCTGCGCCATATCAGTCACAAGCCATTTGTAAGCCGACAGCCGATCCACATGGCCCCACCATGATGTTTCATCACACACCTCCCCACCACTGCTCTAGGCCCACTACTCAGCAGGCTCCAAATTCCTGGCATCTCGTATTCTACACCATTTTCTGAAACCCAGTCAAACAAGGCACTTTCTGGTATACACATGATCAGCAACAGGACATCCAACGTTTCTGCAGTGCCACCTGGTCATGGGAATTTCCAAAATTTTATGGTATTTATCTAGCAAGTTTTCAAGGATGAAGTTAGAGGCACTGTGGGTTTCAATTCATTCAGGAACCGTTAAGTGTTGAGAAAGCTCATTTCAATGAATGCTCTGGAGAACTCTAAAGTCAAGGCTTCTCTAAGAGTTGCCAACAGGTCACATGAAGCCAGGCCAATTGACGTCTACAATGTGAGGTCCATGTGTGTTTTGACTCTCAACTATGGCTACCAAGTCTTTCAGAATAAAATCATGTGATATTCTGGCTGAGATTCCCAGGCCTCTGTGGAAAGCCACCCTGGGCCTAGATCTCAGTTTCCAAGAGTGAGTCTCATGCGTGGCCTCCTAAAATCCCAACACAATTCATGGCAATACTTCTCTGAGGTCAGTTCCAGAACTCAGTCTCTAAGGGTAAATCATACCAGAGTTCAAGCCCAGGTGGACCCAGTCATCCCTTTCAACTGCCACAAAAATGACCAAAATTAAAATGAAATCACTCCCACAGGGCCATAATCTTCTTCCTTGTAGACACTCATCATAACCTCTAGCTGGAGGTTTCAATGAGCACAAGGTAGTGTCCAAAATAAGCTCACTTGCCCCTCATTTGCCTAAAAACATGGTGGCCTGAACACTATTCCTGTGAACCAGGAGTGATCAAATATTGCTGCTGTTAAAGTGTTCCGCTTCTCCAATTTGAGGCCTACTGGCTGAAGCCTATAAATTCTTGATGTGATTTGGAGTCATGAGAAAACCCAAGCACATATGGGCTAGCCTCTGCAGGGATTTCAAAGACTCATTTGACCCAAAGGATCCCTATTCTCACTTGATGGAGGTCAGGAACATAAAACAAGAAGGCAAAAATATTCATCCACAATGACTTCTCTTTTTGTCATTTTGGTTTTGAAATCACATGGGATCTTTCTTTAGATCCATCAGGTGCTGAGAATCTAAGCCACAACCTCATTCAAGGACAAGAGGCTGAATCAGACACATTCCATTCCAAAGCAATTAAGCAAAGAGCCACAGGTGATGTCCATTCATTTCCATATGAAAACAGTCGTCTTAAGGCTACACAACAGGGTGGCCTGAGGCAAAGACTTTCCTGACATTCAGGGTAATAGAAACAGAAGTAAGCAAATGGCCCAAAGAAGGGTTTCTCCACTGAGACTTTACTGGTCACACTGATATCTGATTTTTCTGAGATGCTCCCATTCCCTTAAGCTATCCAGTACATGGCCATGTCACAGAGCCTTGTGGTGTTACATATCTGGGACTCAAAACCATGAGCCTATTCTGGAGAGTGGCTGGAAAACACGAAGAAAACAGGAACTTAAGAAGATAGTAGATGTTGCCCATCCATAAGGCAAGATGCAGTCCATTCATCAATTGGGCAGTAAGAATGCTGGGAAGCTTTCAACTAGAGACAACACATCCATTGATGCATTGTCTTTTCTAATGTCTACAACAACGGATACAGTGGAATACACAGACATAGAAACACTCACCATGTCAAACGACTTACTAGAAATAGTCCACTCCAAACCAAACAAACCACCTTTCCTAGCTATTCTCAGAACATCAGAAAAAAACACAAACTCACACCTACAATGGCAAAGGCAATTCTTTCCCCCAAGTAGGTCTGTGATTATCCGGAGTGTCTTCTGACTGGTGGGCCATATTATGTTCCCCAAAAATGTCCTGTCCTGTTTCAGTTCTGGTCTCCTTGGCCAATTCTGTGAAGTTGTCAGGAGCCAGTGGTTCGCCACTACCTACTTTCTCAGGAAAGGCCCCTCTTCAGAGCTCTGCTGGAATTTGGCCATCCTCACATCAGTAGGTACCAAGAAAGACTGACTATGTCTTTGGGAAAAGCAAACAAGTTAGCCCACTGGGACTCAGAGTGAGACTGACTCTGGGTGCCTGGATTCCTGGATCCCAAGTTCAGAGAATTACATCACCAAGGAAGTGAAGTGAGGTCACTTCTTTCAGGAACTGAATATGGTCACTGCCTCGGTAACCACTTTGTCCTAACAGTTGCTTCCAAGGTTCCCATGAGATGGAGGCTGCCCCAACATCCTGTGACACATTCAGAAGTTAGAATGGTATATCAACCATAGGCACCCAGGAACAGCTCTCCACACAGGCCTGGATTGGTCCATCTTCTCTACTTTAAGAAGACAGAGGCTGATTCAGACACATCAATTCACCCTGACCAGGTTGTTTGCCATGGAAGATGACTATTGCTCTCTCAGGTCCTACATAGCTGCCTATATATTCTCCAAGGATCATTTCTCCATGGATCTTTTAGGTTCTCAGCAGGTGGAAGATCATCTACATTCCTATATTGTAAGACCCACTCTGTCCCTGCTCTTCTGTACGTTATATTGAAGGAACAGTGTATAGTTAAGGTTAATAATAGGTTTGATTTGGGTTACGAATCATTCTGCGGGATGAATAATGGCATTGGCAACCTGTGATATTTATAAGAGTATATATGTGAAATATAACTATGAAAGCAGAAATCTAGGTAAGATTTGAAGTCCAGAAGGGCACTGGGGACTTGAGTGGGATACTTAGCTTTGAGTTATGTGCTGCACAGATGTCTCAAATAAATCAATATACACTGGCATCAGACCTTGTACTTTGGATGATTGAATGTTGAAAAGAACATCCAGTCAAAAAGCGATAGTCGGTAGGATTAGGAAGGTAGTCTGTAGGTTTAGAAAGAAGAGTGAGTATAGGATTTGGACCAAAAGTTCTTTAGCAATAGGGTTTCGGGTAGAGAGTGTATGTAAATGTCAGTACATGTGAAGAGTCAGTCACAATGATGAACTGGGGAAATCATGTAGGAAAGCAGATATCAATAGAGACATTAGGAAATCAAGCAAAGTATAAATTGTGTGATAGGGTTAGACATTTTCAACAGGTTTGAGGTTGAATAGATAATCTTAGGAAGAAACAAATATGTAGTCACCAATAGGATTGATATTTGAGAGCATTAGGCAACCTGGACATGGATGTTTTTAGTAATCCATGCTCACTTTCTATTTAGGCTTTGGTACAATTGTAAGTGTGACCTTTGCTTTTGGTGTCCAGAATATTTCTGTGATAAAATGTGTATGTAGATCAGGTGACATGAGTATTTCTTCCACCATTTCTTGGAGCAATATTTTGAAGACTTATAAATTAGTATAGTCGTACAAAGATGTGTACCCTGTTTCTATGAATATACACATAATGCATGAATAGACCATACTGTGAATAAATAATATAACTGAATCCACTTTAAATAATGGATTGAATAGATATCTGAAAATATATAAGAAATGTTATATTGATATACAATCATTCATTCCAACCAGTTATATATCTAATGATCATCTTAGGGTTATGGTTTATCATGAAGGGTTTGTGAGTTTTGTTTCAAAATTGATTATGGAAATCGAAAAAAATGTATTTGGAAAAAAAGTCTCATGAATAGACCACTGAAGAAACGTAGAGAAATTCATGTGTTCTGGAGCAGGAAGTGATTGAAAGTGAAACAAATGCCTATAAATTTGTTAACTAGTGAATAAAATATATATTCTATGATGTACATAAACTGAAGGAATAGTAATGTACCAGTGTGGAATAAAAATTAACGTCAAAATACACATCATGTCCCATAGGAACCTACATGCATTGATGTTAAACTGGGTCAGTTAATGTAGACATATTAGGATTTGTATGCACCTTTCACTGAAGTTAGTTTTCAGTACTAGGAAACAAATATGTATTTCGGGTGGATGAATATTTCTAAGAATAATCTTGTGAAAAGTTGATTATTAATCCACATACATGAACATGAATGAATTTAGGGATTGTATATAAGACACATATATTTCATATTTTTAAAAATCTGGAGAATATATATATACACACACACACACACACACACACACACACGAACAGAGACATTAATAAGTAGCAATATATATGCCAATCGAAATTCATCATGAAATATATATCATAAAGATGCAAAAACATTCATTTTACTGAACATGGGTTTATGTATAATGTTGTTCTACTGGGAAGCTCACCCATAGGTTGAATTTTCAGTTCCAACAGGGTTTAGGAGGAGTGGTCACTTCTCACACTTTGTATCTGCTAAGTCATGTAACTCACAAGAATGTACGTGTGATATCACGCAGGATTCTATTTGTGCATATAAAAATACATGTGCTGAATAGGCTCCAGAGAATGGGAGACAGTAATTCACATATTTGTTAACTTTGAAAACACATGGAGAACTATTTCAATTAAAAATTGACTAAATTTATAACACCTACCCTTTATCATGCAAATGGCAAGTCGAACTCTGAACTGCATGTACTTATGTACTGTTTGGGTTATTTTTCTCCATCATATTAGGATTAGTAGTCAGAGTCTAGTAGAATATGGGTTAGTGTCAGGGATTCAGAATTTCGAATGGAAAATAGGAAAATTAATCCAATGTGTATGCAAATATGTGCTACAACAAATCTTCCCAGTCTCATCCAGAACCATGCCTTGACATTACCTTCGCCCCAAGTAAGACACAATTAGAGGAGAAGAGTTACAAAATCTGTGATTACATTTTTGGAATGGAAAATGCTCAAGAGTGCACAAACTTGGAGGTGGAATAGGAGTTTCCAAAAATAAGGACAGGGTACACACTCCACAAACATGGAGCTCTGCTTGCCTAAAACTTTTTGAGAAACTGCCACTGAGGTTGGGCACTGAAATATAGGTTGTTGTCACGAGTTAAGCTTCCTTTGTAGTGAGACCCTCAAAGCTGGGTCTGCATCTATGTGACCAGGAGGACAAAGTTTCTTATTTTACAATGAACACGAGGCAGCAGTGCTGAATTCTCTCTTTGTAGGTAAACTGTGGCCACTGGGGCTTAGTGTCTCCAAGTGTGGACTGTGAAGCCATATGGTCATCCTCCATTTCGTGGTGTTTCTTCCTGCTGCACTGGGAGTTTGGTATTTGCTTCACGAAATACAAGGAGTTCAACTGCAACAAAGTGCAAGAGGGAGTTCTGTCACGTGTGGTGGATCAGGGTCTGCAGGATGATACAAGAACCAGGCTTCTATCCCACATAGCTTGACCCCTTGACCATAGCAACCTGATTCTGAACAATATCCTGAAATCGCTCCATATAACAAGTTGCCTTTACACAGAAGGTTCTGCTGGCTGTGCCATGTCAGTCACAAGCCATTTGGAAGCCAATGGCAGATCCACATGGCCCCATCACAGATGTTTTATCACATACCTGCCCAACACTGCTCTAGGCCCACTACTCAACAGAGTCCAACTTACTGACATCTCTGTTCTACACCATTTACATGAAACCCAGTAAAACAAGACACTGAAATATTCATGAGCAGCAACAGGTCATCCAAAGGTTCTCCAGTGCCACCTGGTGATGGGAATTTCAAAAATTTCATGGCATTTATCTAGCAATTTTTCAAGGATGAAGTTGGAGGCACTGTGAGTTTCAATTCATTCAGGAACCATTAAATGGTTAGGAAGCTCATTTCAATGAAAGCTCTTGAGAACACTCACAGGTAAGGCTTCCCAAAGAATGGTGAAAAGATCACATGATGTTTAGCTCATTTAGCTCTACAATGTGAGGTCCATATGAGTTTTGACTCTCAACGATGGGTGCCAAGTCTTTCAGAATAAAATCATGTGGTATCCTGGCTGAGAGGCCCAGTGCTCTGTGGAAAGCCACCCTGGGCCTAGAACTCAGTTTCCAAGGGCGACACTCATGCCTGGCTTCCTAAAATCTCAACACTATTCATGGCAATACTTCTCTGAGTTCAGTTGCAGAACTCAGTCTCTAAGGAAATCACACCAGAGTTCAAGCACATGTGAACCAAGTCATCTCTTCTAACCGCCACCCAAATGACCACAATTTAAACAAAAACACTCCAACGTGGCGCTCATCTTCTTCCATATAGACACACATAATAACCTGTGGCTAGAGTTTTCCATGAGGGGCACAGCTCAAGTCCGTGTCCAAAATAAGCTCTCTTGCACCTAAATTGCCTAATTCAGGGTGGCATGGACACCCTTCTTGTGAACCAGGAGAGATCAAATAGGCCTCCCATTAATACTGCTCCACTTCTTCAATTTGAGGTCAACTGACTGTGGGGTTTGGATTCTTTATGTAAATTGGAGTCTTGAGAAAACCCAAGCAACCATGGGCTAGCCTCTGCAGGGCTTTGAAGATCTCATTTGACCCAAAGGATCCCTATTCTGACTTGATGGAGTTCAGGAAAGTTACAGAGGAAGGCGAGAGACTTCATCCACAAGGACTGCTCTGTGGCCATTTTGGTCTTGGATGTACACATGGGATCTTTCTTTATATCCATCAGAAGGTGAGAATCTAAGCCACAGCCTCACACAGGGCAAATAGGCTGATTCAGACACATCCTCTCCAAAGCAATTAAGCAAAGAACCACAGGTAATACCCATTCATTTCCATTTGAAAACTGTTTTCTTCAGGCTTCACAAAGTGGTGGCCTGAGGAAAAGACCTTCCTGTCATTCAGGGCAACAGAAGATTAGGTAATCAAAAGGCCCCAAGCAGGGTTTCTCCACTGAGACTTTACTGGTAACATTGATATCTGAGTTTTCTGAGATGCTCGCCATTCCCTTTAGCTATCTAGTACATGGTCATTTCAAAGAGCTTCGTGGTTGTACATATCTTAAACACAAAACCATGAGCCTATTCTGGAGAGTGGCCAGAATTCAGGAAGAAAACAGGATCTTAGAAAGATAGTAAGTGTTGCCATCAATAAGGCAAGCTGCAGTCCATTAATAAATTGGGAAGGATGAATGCTGGGAAGCTTTCTAGCTGACAGGACATATTCATTGATGCATTCTCTCTTCTAATGTCTACAACCACGGACACAGTGGGATACACTGACATAGAAACACTCGCGTTGTCAAACGACTTACTAGAAACCGTTCACTCCAAAAAAAAACAAACCTTCTTTCATACCTATTCTCAGAACATGAGACAAAACCACAAACTCACACCCACATCACAAAGGCACCTCCTTCCCCCATGTAGGTCTGTGACTATCTAGAGAGTCCTCTGACTGGTGGGCCATACTATGTTCCAGGAAATGGCCTGTTCTTTCTCAAATCTGGTCTTTTTGGCCAACTCTGTGAAGTTTTTAGGATCCAGTGGTGAGCCAATGCCTGCTTTCTCAGGAAAGCCCCCTCTTCATAGCTTTTCTTGCATTTGGCCATCCTCACAATAGTAGGTCCCAAGAAAGACTGAGTCTGTCCTTGGTAAATCAAAATAAGTTTGACAACTGGGACTGGGACTGGGACTGGCTCTGGGTGCCAGGCTTCCTGGATTCCAAGTTCAGAGAGTTACATCACCAAAGAAGTTAGGTGAGGTCACTTTCTTTAGGAACTGAATGAGGTCACTGCCTTGACAACAACTTTGTCCTAACAGTTGCTTCCAAGGTTCCCATGAGAAGGAGGCTGCCCCTACTTTCTGTGACACTTTCACAAGTTAGAATGGTATGTCACCCATTGGCACGCAGGAGCAGCTCTCAACACATCCCTGCTTTGGTCCATCTTCTCTACATTAAGAAGAGAGTGGCTGATTCAGACACATCCCTTCATCATGAGCAGGTTGTTTGCCATGGAAGACTTTTGCTCTCTCAGGTCCTTCATAGTTGACTACATCTTCTCCAGGGATCATTTCTTCAAGGACCTTTGAGGTTCTCAGCAGGTGGAAGATCCTCTATATTCCTGTATTTTAAGACCAACTCTGTCCCCCCTCTTCTGTAAAATTAGATTGAGAGAACAGTGTATGGTTAGGGTTAATAACAGGTTCAATTTGGGTGAGAAAAGAAACTACATGGATGAGCAAACAGGGTCCTACAGTTAACAATAATATGAGAATTATTAATGGACTAGCCTGGGTGGATAAAAGTGTAGTTAACTAGGTGGACTATGTGAACCAAGACTCAAACCTCCCTTTGGGGGCCTCTGTCTTTCTTTGACACTCTTCAAGTAATTTTCTTAATTTACTCATAGATTCTTTTACAACTCCAGTATTGTCGGCATAAAAAACATCATTCTTTCCTCAATGCAAGCAAAAAGGCACCCTTCTCTCATGAAGAGGAGGTCCAACACTCGCCTGCTCTGTAAACAACTTCAGAGAGAGAGAGGTTAAAATTCCTGTAAAGCTGTGATGTCGGTTTTTAATGTCTTTAAGCTTTGGTCTATTTCTGCTTCTAATTGTGTCTTTGTTGTGTCTCATGGACTAGGGCAGTTGTTCCTGTGCCCACCCCTTCAGCAACTATTATTCCTAATAGGATGGCTAAAGTGAGGGATACAGGTTCCCGGTGGAACCGGGTTGTATGCCCCCCCTATTTGATCTTTAAATGAACCTGCGTCCTGATAGAGCACTCTGGAAAACATCTGCATCATTACATAATTAATCGCAACTATTGACCACTTTATGAAAACATAAATAATGTTAAAGTGTATAGAATTATACTGTTGTAGAGACGGACAAGGAAAGGCACCTAAGATAGCACCAAAGACAGGAAAGGAGTTTTATTTGTTTGCATCCGTATTGAGAGGGCATTGCTTCTGTTGTAATCAATTAATCCCCTGAACCCCAAGTTTTGGTAGTTTTAGTATTTGTACCCAACATGTAAGGGAAGGGGCTCAGAAGTTCACAGTCTGCAGAAATTCACACAAATCAGTTTTTGTTTCTGTTTTTTTCCTCTGTTCTGTGCACGTTAACTTTTCAATTACACCTTGGAATGGAAGAGCTTTTTTGTCTCTTTCTTTTCCTCCTTGCCAGCTGTCACCATGGAGCCCAGTTGGTAACTTTTTTATCTTAGAAATGTAGCAATCTCTCTGAAGCCCCAGCTCAAGGCCAGAGTCCTTGTTCACATATTTTGTGAAAAACTGGTAAGGCGCTGTCTAGCTTAGGGGTGGTGATTTTTCCAGCCAGTGGCCAAGTAGAACAGGGCAACATGAAGAGTGGAAGTTTATCTCCATTGAACTTTTTCAGAGGGACTCTTTTGCTGAAAGCCCTAAAGTAAGCCTTGGTAAAGACTTCTGGAGAAGGTCATTTAAGACATTTCTGTGGACCTGGTACAGAGGGGGATGACAGGGAAGGCGATGCTGAGTGCAGCTCCGTGGATCTGAGAATGAGGACGGAGAGATGCCAAAGAATAATGGGAAAGGGGTTTGGGATTTTCCTAGAACAAAAACTTGAGCAGTAGAACAGGTAGAGCAGAGGGGAAGACGGGAGTGAGTATTCCAAAAAGCCTGTGAGGGACTTTAAATTCTTAGAAACCTGTTTTCAGTGATGACAAATCAACTTTAAAGGTCATTTTCATTACATCTTGGATAGGGGTCTGAGGGCTCTTCTCAGCTGGTTTGAGCTTTGGCTAAGCTTGCTAGAGGACTTGGTGGGACCTAGTGCAGACACTGACAGGAAAAGAGAGGAGTGGGTGGAGGGGTACCTCGGTACCTGCTTCCTCAGCAAGGGGGCAATGTTCTGAGATCCAGCGGAGGTTTGGGTTTTTGATCTAGTAATTGGAGGGGAGAAATCAGGTTGCTGAGGTGGGAGTGAAAGCAGAGAGTCTAGAGCAGAAGGCTGAGGGTGAGGAACTATTGGGGAAGCATAGTACAGGATGTGAGCAAAGGAGGAAAAAGGATTCCACATAGGGGAATTTCCCCCTTTTGAGCACTTGCCGAAGTTAAAAATGTCATGCAGAATTTGAGGATCTAGAGAACCCTCTGGGGGCCATAGTTTTTGGTTGTCTAATTGGTAATATGGCCAATGCTGTGTACTGAATTTGATGAGGAGTTTGGGTTCCACCAGGCAGTCCCTGTATGCTCACATCCCCATGACTTACACAAGAAGTCGGCTTTTCCCCCACACAGCCATGGCTGTTTGTCGCTTTGATAGCCTGCCGGGCATACATAGTAATATAGGCTAGCCAACCTGCATCTGGCTCGCGTGTCCCTGCATCCATAATGTTTGTTTCAATTATCTATGGTACGGAAGGGATTTAATGGAATTTTAGTGAGATCCTCTTCATCAGGCATGTCTCAATAGGAAAGACCTATACTGAGCTGAAAAATGTCTGGGTGGAGAGATAGTCACCAGGTCCCTAAGGGGGCCATTAAGGTCTCTTTAATGGTTCTATTTATTTTTTCTACCTGTCCTGAGTTCTGGGGTATATAAGCATAATGTAACTTCCAATTAATCCACAGGGTCCTGGTTAACACCTGACTTACCTGGGCCATGAAAACCAGTCCATTATCAGTCCATTAGGCAGATCGTATCTTGGAAAAATATCTTTCAGGATCTTCTTGAAAACCATTTGCGCCGTTTTTTTTTTTTTTTTTTTTTTTTGTGTGTGTGTGTGTGTAAGGCTTCAATCCATCCTGAAAATGTATCTACAAAGACTAGGAGATATTTAAATCCATACCTTGCTGGCTTAATTTTAGTAATGTCCACTTCCCAGAATTGTCCTGGTCTGGTTCCTCATAGGTGCTTTCCTCTAGGAAACTTGGAAGGGTAAGCATTACCCAATTGACGGACCCGACAGGCTTTTGTTACCCGTTCAGTTATTTCCTTTCACTGTGAGTTGGTTAGTGGAAAACTCTGTTCTTAATCTTACAGTAATGCCTGCAGTTTCTTTGAACCAAGGTGAGTGAGTTGATGTACATTTTTAACGTAGTGTAGGGCTTGCTCTAATTGCAGGCTGAGCTCAGTGAAATTGAGGCGTTCAGTGTCAGTGTCCTTAGATGTTATCAAAAACTTCCTGGTCCTCAGGGTTTCATTGGAATTGGGCATCTTCCTTTAACAGCGGGTATAATGGAGCAGCTAAGGACGCAAACCCAGGCATCCATAACCTGCAAAAGCCAGCAGTCCCAAGAAATTCTCTGAGTTGTCTGCTGTAAGATGGGGGTGGTATCTACATAATGGTTTGTTTTCTGGGCTCAGTGAGCCATCGTTTACTGCCCCTAAGGGAATAGCCCAGGAAGATTACTTCATGCTAGCAAATTTGGGCCTTTTTGGTCGAAACTCTATACCCGAGTTGAGCAAGCTCATATAATAGTGCTTGGGTCCCAGACTCACAGTTTTCCTTGGTGTTGGCTGCCAGTAGCAGGACATCCACGTATTGAAGCTGGGTAAATTCAGGGTGCGTAGTTCTGAAGTTGTTGAGATCTCTGTGGAGGGCTTCATCAAAGAGAGTGGGGGAGTTTTTGAACCCCTGTGGGAGTCTAGTCCAAGTTAGTTGACCAGACGTTTTGGTTTCTGGGTCTACCCACCCGAAAGCAAACAGCAACTGACTATCTTTATGCAGAGGCAAGCAAAAGAAAGCATCTTTTAAGTTCAGGACAGTATATAATTTCCCCTCAGGGTTCAGAGTGCTAAGCAGATTGTACGGATTAGGTACCGTGGGGTGAATGTCCTGCCCTCTTTTGTTGATCTCTCTTAGCTCTTTAATGGGGCGATAGTTCCCGGTCCCTGGCTTTTTTTTTCTAGTAGCAGGGGAGTGTTCCAGGCCGATTGACAGGGCCTTAGGACCCCTAATGCCAGATATTTCTGAATATGGGGCCTTATCCCACCTTTAGTTTTTTTGCTTAGAGGATATTATTTGACATTGACTGGGGAGACTGAGGTTTTTAACTCCACTGTTATTGGAGATTGTTTCACGGCCAGGCCTAACCCAGCAGTTTTTGCCCAGGCATCTGGGTAATCTGTTATCCATTTTTGGGGTAGCTTGCCTGTTTAATCAGACTTGGGGCATGTGAATGGTGGATGTTTATCTTCTACTAATATAGTTAAAGCCGTGACTATAGGAGTTTTTGCTGAAGTATTTAGAAATTTCATTTGGGGGCCTTCATGGTTAAAAGTTATTTTGGCCCGGAGCTTGATGAGCAGATCTCTGCCCATCAATGGGTCCAGGCATTCTGGGATTCCTAGGAAGGAGTGATGGATTTTTCCTTTCCCCAGGTCCATGGTCCTCTTAGTTGTCTAAGCCTGATATTTACTGTCATCATCCCTTTGAACTAGAGACCTTTTATTTGATAGAGGGCCCAATGGGGCCTTAAGGGCTGAGTATACTGCTCCTGTATTCACTTCAAAGTTTACTGGAGTCCCCTCCACTTCAAAAGTTACCCTGAGCTAGGGGATGGGTTCTGAGCCCTGACTTTCTTAGTCATCCTCCAGAGTCAGAATGGCCAGCTGGCGTGGCTGTCTCTTTATAGGGAACTCTATGGCCCAGTATCCTTTTTCTTTAGAGTAGGCACACTGATCTGAGGCCAGGGGTGGCCTCTGGCATGGGCCCTTCCTGTCACCCTATGTCTTAATTTCTGGCCTCTTTCTTGTTGTGATCAGGACCTTAGTCAATGCCTTAGTCTGTCTTTTGGTTCTCTCATCCTCCCTTTGCTCCCTTTCTTTCTCCCTGTTTCTCTCTTATAGTATACTTTCTTGGCTTCTTTGACAAAATCTCTCTTTTAATTTTTTTTTTAATATCCATGGCAGCTTGCTCAATTAAGGCCATCGTGACAGATGCTTTTTAATCTGCTGCCTGAGGATCGAAAGGAGTATATCTCTTATATGCCTCCATGATTCTCTCTAGAAACATAAATGGAGATTCATCAGGCCTTTGAATAATTTCTCTTACCATGGCCAAATTAGTTGGTCACCCAGCGGCCACTTGGAGACCCGCTGTTAGAGCCTGGCAATAATTGAACAGATGCTCCCTATCTTCAAAGGTGTTGGGGTCCCAGTTGGGTGGGTTTAAGGAGAAGCCAGTTTTGATTATGTTGGGAAGTTGTGTTGGTCGCCCATCAGGTCTGAGGATATTTTTTTCTACATTCCAGGAGATTTTTCTCTCATTGCTCTGTCATGAAGAAAGTCGCTAGGTGGTGTTGGCAGTCACCTCAAGTAGGCAGGTGTGAAAACGTCGGTGAGTTCTCTGAGTTCTTTTAGCCGGGCCAGCTTCCTCCAGGGAAGGAGGGGCTGTGTGTGCCGCGGGACAGTCATCTGGATGACGCTGGGCCAGCCTAGCTTCCTCGAATGGTGGAGAGGCTGAGTCAGCAGAAGGGGAATCACTTAGAGGGTGTTAGGGGTTGGGAGACGAGGGCAGATGATAAGGAGGGGGTGGTGAGTCCAGTAGAGTCTTGAGACTCAGGGAGAACAGAGGGTGGAGGAGGAGGAGCAGAGAGGTTGAGATAGAATCGTGGGGGAAGAAGTAGGAGCAGGTGCAGGGACAAGGAAAGGCTTGACCCATGGAGGAGGAGATTTGTAGAGGTACTGACAAGTTAAGATATATGGCTGTTGATCTGGATGTCTATGTGGCACCTGCTGAAAGACAATATCTCGGACTTTTCAAATAAGTGCGAAGTTGAAAGATCCTTCTAGGAGCCATCCGACTGCAATGGTGGGTCATTCTGAGACACAGAATCTGCCAGGTCTGGCGTTTTACTGAAAAAGAAAGATTCTGAGCCCTTAAGCAGATTTTGGTCCAGTGATTAAGGGTCAGGGACAGAGGCATTGAAATGATCTGTCCCATAATGAAATATACACAGACACCGAAAGGAACGACACACAACACAGACAAGACAAGACAATAAAGACAGGCAATGGACGTCCAATACTGAGACCAGGACTGACTAGTCGGCAAAACCTGAAGGGCTGGCAATATCGAATCAGAAACAAAATATCACTGAGTCGAGGAGACTATTGTTCCACGATTTTCCGAGTCTATCCCCCAGGGACATGGCCTGTGGCTCTGTGACATGTGTGTCAGCCACCATGGGAGAGAGCTCACGCTCTTTACCAATAGCCGTTTTGCCATACCCTAACCTGAAGCCTGAAACGAGAAAGATGTTCCTTATTTACCCCCAGAGGAGCCCGTTGGGGGTATTTTGTCTGCAGCTTCCGGATCTTGCTAGGGCCACCAGATGTAAAGGTTGGGCGAGCATCTGCGGCAGAGACCACTAAGAGACTGTCTCATGCAACAGCAAAGGGTTTATTGGGAGTCCGGCATGAAGGGCTCAGAGATCACTTGAACAGAGAAGAGAGCCCTGAGAACAGCTTAAGAAATGGTTATATATTTTTCTTGGAGAGGGCAGGGAGAGAAATTTATTGATGGGTAATGGCGAGTGTCAGTTTGCGAGCAACTGGTTGACGGAGTACATTCTGCAGTTTGGCAGTTTGGGACAGCACATTCTGGGAACAAGAATAGTAAACAGTTCTCAAGATTTCAATGGTGTTTTGTTAAGCATACAGAAAAACAGGAAATGACAAGTATCTATTTTATTAACCTTTCAATATAAATATGAAAACAGAAATCTAGTTAAGATTTGAAGTCCAGAAGTTCATTTGGCCCTTGATTGGTATACTTAGCATTGAATTACGTTCTGTAGAGATGTCCCAGAAATATGGATATACAATGTCATAGGACCTTGTACCTTCTCGGAGGTCAGTTCCAAAACACAGTCTCTAAGGGGAATCACACCAAAGTGCAAGCCAAGTTGGACCCAGTTATCTCTTCCAACTTCCACACAAATGACCGCAGTTAAAACCAAAACACTCTCACATGACACTCATCTTCTTCCATATAGACACTCATCATAACTTCTGGCAGGAGGATTCCATGAGAGGCGCAGCACAAGACAGTGTCCCAAGTAAACTCCCTTTCCCCTCATTTACCAAAAGTCAGGGTGGCCTGGAAACCCTTCCTGTGAACCAGGAGTGATCAAATATGCCTGCCGTTAACACAGCTCTGTTCTCCAATTTGAGGCCTACTGACTGTCGGTTTAGATTCTTTATTTGAATTGGATTCATAAGAAAACCCAAGAACCTATGGGCTAGCATCTGCAGGGCTTTGAATAACTCATTTGACCCATTGGATCCCTATTCTCACTTGAGGGAGGTTAAGAACCTTATGGAGGAATGCGAGAGACTTCATCCACAATGACTGATTTTTGGCCATTTTGATTTGGATCCACACATGGGATCTTTCTTACGATCCATCAGGTGCTGAGAATCTAAGCTCTAGGCTCACACAGGGCCAAAGGGCTGATTCAGACACATCCCTTTCCAAAGGAATTAAGCAAACAGCCACAGGTGATGCCCATTCATTTCCGTTTGAAAACTCTTTTCTTCAGGAATCTCGAAGGCGTGGCCTGAGGCAAAGACCTTCCTGACATTCAGGGCAACAGAACAATAGGTAATAAAAAGGCCAATTGCAGGGTTTCTCCACTGAGACTATCCTGGTCACACTGGTATCTGAGTTTTCTGAGATTCTTGCCAATTCCTTCAGCTATCCAGTACATGTCCATGTCACGGTGCTTGGAGGTGCTACATATCGTGGACACAAAAGCATGAGTCTATTCTGGAGAGTGGCCAGAATTCAGGAAGAAAACAGGAACTTAGGAAGATAGCCGGTGTTGCCCATTGATAAGGCAAGCCCTAGAGTATTCATTAATTGGGCAGGATGAATGCTGGGAAGCTTTCTAATAGACAGGAAACATCCATTGATGCATTCTCTTTTCTAATGTCTACAACCACGGACACATTGGGATACACAGACATAGAAACACTCACCTTGTCCAACAACTTACTAGAAACAGTTCACTCCAAACCAAACAAACCGACTTTCCTACCTATTCTCTGAACATGAGACAAAACCACAAACACACATCCACACCCACAAAGTCACCTCCTTCCCCCAAGTAGGTCTCTCACTCTCCAGAGTGTCCTCTGACTGCTGGGTCATACTGTGTTCCCCCGATATGGCCTGTCCTGTTTCAGATCTGGTCTCCTTGTCCAACTCTGTGAAGTGGTCAGGAGCCAGCTGTGAGCCACTACCTGCTTTTTCAAAAAAGGCCCCTCTTCAGAGTTTTCCTGGCATTTGGCCATCCTCACATCAGTAGGTACCAAGAAAGACTGACTCTGTCCTTGCTAAATCGAAGCAAGTGAGACCACTAGGACTGGGACTGGGATTGGCTCTGTGTGCCTGGCTTCCTGGATCCCAAGTTCAGAGAGTTCCATTACCAAGGAAGTGAGGTGAGGTCGCATCCTTCAGGAACTGAATGAGGTCACTGCCTTGGCAACCACTTTGTCCAAACAGTTGCTTCCAAGAGTACCATGAAAAGGAGGCTGACCCTACATTCTGTGGCACTTTTGCAAATTAGGATGGTATATCAACCATAGGCACCAAGGAACAGCTCTCCACTCAGGCCTGGTATGGTCCATCTTCTCTATATTAGAAAGAGAGCCTTTAGTCCCGGGAGCATTGCAGTGAACCTCTGCACTAAAACTATTAGCAAGCACCTGATGGAGGAGGCCTCCATAGGTAAGTGGCGCCTTTATAACATCTGATATCCGCTTAAGGGAGATCTCTTCTGATGACAGAGATGTGGCCTGGGGAGGCTCACATATACTCCTGTCCAGGACAGTAACAAGAATCGTTCTGTCCTCTGTTCTGTTCTGTAGGAAATTCCTCTGGAAGTGTAGAGAGGTGCCGACGGGCACGCACGCGCTCCTACCCTGGAGCTTTAGCAAGATGTTGCACTGTACCACTGTTTTTCTGTTTAGGCGCCGGGTTTCTGTTTTTCTTTTTGTGTGTGTGTGGTGTGTTTTGTTCTCCGTTCTATTTTTTTTGTTTGTTTGTTTGCTTTTGTTCATTTTGTTGTGTGATTTTGGTTGTAAAAACTTAAGGATATTGGACGTGAAAATGGGTAATAAAGAGAGTAAGCCTGACACCCGTTTGAACTGTTTTTTAAGGAACTGCGATGAACTTTACCCCCCTTTGTTTAGCAGGATGATAGAAGCCCCTAGCTGGCTGCCTGGAACACAACCATTGCAGAGGGCAATGCCTGCTGGGGACCTAAGAACTGAGTATCTCCCAGGTTAACAAGTGAAACTCCTTTAAAACCCCTTGTCCCTCCAGATCAAGAGAGTCACAACATTTGGCAGAGTCCCCTGTGTTTCTCCTTTGTTAGCAAAGCAATTAGCCTCCCCTTTTCTTTTTCTCAGAACCCATTCCTCATTATTTAATTGGTATAAATTGGCTTCTAGGTCAGGAACCGAACTTTAAGTTACATATTGGTACCCCCCCTCTGCCCCAGAATTTTGTGAGAGCTGTCTACTGAAATGTTAGGAGATGGAGCTTGCTTGGGGTGGAACTGAACCAGAGGAGCTAATCCTGTAAGTAAAAGGAGGGACTGAGGGACCCCCAGCAGCTGCCAAAGCTCTGTTGATTCAGGGAATACCCTCCTTCCTTCCGTGCACTGTAAGTATTATGCCACCTCTGTCTTGTTAAAAAAGAGAAAAAGAAAAAGGGGACACTAAATTCAGTAAAGTCACCATATAGACACTTTATTTTACATTTCAGGTTGCCCCTCTGTTAAAACATCTGGTCCCCCCCTGGGTGCCACTGGTGTAGTAGATTTTTTCTCTTATCTGCTCTGGTTTAAAGGATTCTGTCTGACAACCATAGTCTCTACCTCCTTTCTGTCTGTCTTGTGTCTTTGTTTCTGGTCCTTTAAGACATGTGCAATAATGTGTTGATATTATAAATTTTTTCTTGGGAATAATCTTAGCTGAATGTGTGTCTAAATGATGATGTTTTATCATAAAAAAACTGGTATCTGAATGGGTTTTTGAAGCATTGCACAATCTTGCAGTTAAAAGTCGGGTTTAGGTCATTGTTTAGTTTAAGATTTCAGGTAATTCATGCCAGAGAACTTAAATACTTAGGATGGAAAACTGAAGAACTCTACTTCCAAGTTGGCAAGTAACTTCCCAATCATTCACTTTTTTTATTTTTTAACCAATTTTGAATTCGGTAGCCAGAGAAAATGTCACTGTGTGTACCAGTGCATTAATTTGGACAAGGATAGTAAACCATAGTATGTTATCTGTTGACAAAATAAGATGTAAAGACATAAAATTTTGTGAATTGTACCTTGAACTTGTATCATAATTTTCAACACCCCAACTGGAAAATTATGGTTAATATGCCTTAGGCCTGAGGTGTCTGCTCAGAATAGCATTTTTTTTCCTGCTCCTTCCAGACCTCAGCCATGACTCATGTTGAAATGCAAATGAAAAAAGCCTGCAAGCTTAGTAGGAGACTGATTTGATGCCTAACAGAAAAAAAAAGTAAATTGTATGGTATTTACTAATTACTGGCCAGTCATTTTTTCTAGGACTCTTATTATTTTCCTTAGATACTTTATTATTTTTGAGCTCATGATTCTGAGCATACAGACCTAGGTTAATGTTTTTCTGATCAGTTCTATCTTTGACCAACTGTGGACTTTTTGAAACATTGCAATAGATATTTAACCTGTGAAAAACTACAAGGCCTTTACTATTATTATGTGTGCACAATTTTGTTATGTGTTGTCTGTCTATATAGACATATATCCGTATATCATATATATGATACACAAATTAACATATATAAGGAGCGCTCATTAAAAAAAGTGCTCATAAAAACAAATTTTAAAAAGTGGATCCAAAGATCTTTAGTTCACGTGGTTTAAATGTTTCAATTTAAATCGGATAAACAGATAAAAATAAATGTTTTTAAATTTAAGCTTACAAATTTTTCTAGGTGTTCAAAAATCTAATAAAATATTAATATCTACAAAACGTCTAATGTGCCTTGGTTCTAGAACATTTTCTTCAACATAAAAATGGTTTACACTGTTCAATACATTTCTCTAATATTTTGATAAATAAGTAAAGTAAATTTGATATGGGATTACTCATTCGTGAGTACTTTTGTTAGAAATCTGATTCATTTACTAAGGTCTGTATAAGTTTTTACTAAACTCTATATAAGGTTTTAAAAATCAGTCATGTGTTAATGAGACAAAAATTTTTTGAAACATAAGTTTACCCATAACATTGTGTTTATTAAGTTTTATTTTTTCTAGAGCAAGGAACCATAAAAATTAAAAAACTTATTAAATCAGAACTGTTATTTTAGAGCATTGTACTGCCATTTCTTTAAAAGCTAAACTTGGTTAATGTAGAAACATCAATGTAATTGTGATGCTATTAATGTTTTCATATCTTACAGGTATGCAAGTCTGTAAGGTAGAAACTTTAAAAGAGCATTATATCAAGCTCGTGTTCTGAAGTTGTATGGTAAAAAAATATATTGGAGATTTATTTACCTGTTATCAATAAGATATGTAAAGTTTTATGTTACTTTTTACATTGTGGAACAATTTAAATGTATTTTTAAGTTAATGAGAGCCTAATCTATGTAAAAGTTGAAAACTTTCAGGCTTTCTTTAATTCATGTTTTAAATGTGATATCATATGGTGTTAGCTAATGTTCATGAGACCACAAACAATTTATGTAAACTTTGTCAATGTTGCTTTTAATTTTTACTTTTTAATAAAAACAACCCCATACCATTATTGTCATCTGGTAATAACAAAAGGGTAATCAAAGCAATATAAACAAATACTTTAGGATTATACTCCTAAACAAAAACACCTAAAAAAACAAAACTGCCTTCTCAATAATTCATGACTTCATTGATCATTTCTAGTTAGAGACACTTGGTAGCAGAGTAATATTATCTCCTTTTGGTACACAGTGACCCAGTTCTGTTCTTTACTTTGTTTTAAATCAATTTCTTCTGCATCATCTGATGAGAGGTTCATATACTTCTTAAAACCAATGATTGAGCCCTCAACCTGCACATTCACTTGCTCATAGAGCCAAACCTGAAATTGGGAACTATTTTGCAAGTGTCTGAAGATGAAGTTGATGGGTTACACCTTCACTGTCTGTACATTTTGACCTTGGCCACAGTACACTAAAATGGAAGTTCACAAACACCACGATGACCTAGAGGCTCCTCACATAGAAACTTACAGATCTGGTATACTGTTTTCTAGAAACCCTTCCAAATTATAAAGTAATTCTAATAATCCATGTTTATCATAATTTTCCTACCAAAAACCAATCCTGAGTATGAACTATTAGTTTCTTAAGGAGTAGATCTTCCCAGACCCCCAAACAAAAAAAAAATAAAGATCAGCTTTAGAACTAAAATGCTTAAGATTTATAAAGAGCCCTGCCTTACCTGAGATAAGGCTGTGTGTCCCATCTTACTATATGTGAGAATGACTATGAAACAAGTACGTCAGATAATATTTCTTTAAAGTTATGTTAAAAACATAAAAAATGTCAAGATTCCTAGGATCTCAAACAGGGGATATAATGTAATACTCAGCCAAAAAATTTAGGGTAGCTATTACACGAACTAAGTATTTTTACTTTTGTTAATTTTAGTTGAAATTTTCTTATAAGTTATCTAAAGATTCCCTGTTAGTGTTTTACAAATGTGTTGCTTTAAGAACACAACATGGGTTTATTCAAGATAATAAGTCATCACCTACAATACAGACAGAATAATACAGAACCCAATTAATAAAAAGATAATTATAAAGTTATAGACATTAAAGTCCAGTACTCTTAATATAAGGCTGTTAAAATTAATTTGCTGTATGTTTAAGATTAGGATTTAAAATTAAAGTTAAATGAAAAGGGCCAAGAAAACCAATATTTGGCTCTTACCCTCTGAGTCAATCTGAATCCAGGGAACAGGGGACTTCTCTAAAGAGCTTTGCAACTCTGAGCCACATAACCTCCTGATCAGGGAGATTAATGAGACCACTGGAGAACAGAAAGCCAATCAGTGCATTTGTTATGAAGAGGAGAGTCATCAGAGAAAGGAGATATCCCTGATGCTTCTGAGGGAAGATAAATGGTCAAGCAAGACCTGGACCCACCTAGCGCAAATGGCACTAGCAGAATTGAAAATGTGCTCTCATTTTTCCAGAATTGACTCCCATAAAGCTCAGCTGACTGTTAACAATAGATAGAAACAAAAGTCCGTTTGACTGCTTCATCTTAAACACTTTGGAAAGACAGTTAAGACGAAAATTCAGCCATTCCTGGGCATTTTAAATAATAATAATAATAATAATAATAATAATAATAATAATAATAATAATATTTTAAGGTATGCACTTTATTTTAGCCTCCCAAAATAAGTAAGACTGGAGGCTACAAAGAAGGATTCTCAGACAGGAATGCCTGATACTTATAAAAAGAGACTATCAAGAAGAGCTGCCAGAGGCAGAAATTTTTAATTTAAGGCCTGCAGATATTCCTAACCAACACAGGTAGGCTTGGTGTTTGCTAGTACGATTATCCAGCCCTGAGTAACAGAATTAAAGGTTTCTCTATTAGACGCAGAGGTCATACTAGAAAAAGGATTTTACAAGATCAGATGACATTACATTGTTAAACTGTATCTTATGGGGAAGGACAACTGTAACACTAAAAGTTAAATATTAATTTGATAGTCCTGATAACTGGGGATATTAAAGACTGGTGAGGGAACTTCTATACACTAACATGTTCCGGCTGCTGCAACATTTATTCAGTACTCATGGTTTTTGTTTCTCTCATAGAAGAACCCATCCCCAGATGACTTTACAACCTGTTCTTCCCCAACCAGACTTCAATCCGAAATGACTTCTAAAAGGCAACTCATGTCCCCCAACTGACTTATAAAAGGCAACTCATGTCCCTCACGCCATGCCCACTCACTTCACCCTGTCTCAGGTCAGAAGAAGAAATAATGATTGACGCCACTCTTCTTACAACAATGGAGAGAAAGATAAGTAGACTATCAATATAAGTAATTAATTAAGTCTGGTAAAATCAGGGAGATCGGTTTTGGGTAAGTTCTAAAAATTTGGAGAATCTTACCTGAGGGATTAAAATTTCCTCAGTGCTCTTCCCCTAATCTATTAAAGATTTGAAAGGGACACAGAAAAAGGGGGAAATGATAGACCCAACCTGATCTTTTATTAAAATTGAGAGCCATCTTGCCACAAAGCCATGAAAAGGTAATTTTGGCTTTACCATAAATTACTGCAAATTCTGAACCTGCTTGAAATGCCTGCCCGTGCCTTGAACTCACGCATGCCCGGCTCTCTGACCAGATAGCAGCCCTCTCTGAAACTTTAGTGACACATCATAAATATTTGCCTTCTCTGGCCAGACAACATCCCTCTCTGAGGCTCTAATGGTCCTCTGAATTCTGATGTAGGGACAGCAAAAAAAACCTAAACTACCATTAGTGTGATGCTTGTCAGAGTTCTGTTATCTGTAACACCCCTTTTGTGTAACTTTCTGGGCTATAAAGCTGGGCTGTAGGAAAGCTGGGGTTGCTGTCTTGTTCCGGCTGTTTTGGGAGGGGAGGCAGCATGAAAGGTAGAAATAATAAGATTAATTTAATATGATTTTAATTAGAGTCAGTGGTCTTTTCTTGTGTCGTGGTCTAACAATTAACACTCCAAAAACATGGAGCTCTGACGGCCTAAAGACTTCTTGAGGAACTTCCTCTGAGGTTGGGCACTTGAAATATATGTTGTTGTAAGGAGCTTTAGCTTCCTTTCTAGTGAGACCATCAAAGATGGGTTTGAATCTATGTGACCTGGAGGACATGGTTTCTTGTATTCTAATGAACATAAGGCAGCAGTGCTGAATTTTCTCTTTGTAGGTAAACTGTGGCCACTGGGTACTAAGTGTCTCCCCGTGTGGACTGTGAAGCCATTTTTTCATCCTCCACTTTTCGTGGTGTTTCGTGCTGCTGCACTGGGAGTTTGGTATTTGCTTCATGAAATACAAAGAGTTCAACTGGGACCCAGTTTTGGAGGGAGTTCTGTCACTTGTGGTGGGTCAGGGTCTGCAGGAGAATGCAACAACCAGGTTATATCTCACAGAGCTTGCCCCCTTGTACATAGAAATCTGACTCTGAACTTTGCCCTGGAACCTCTCCATGTAACAAGATGCCTTTACATAGAAGGTTCTGCTGGATGCACAATGTCAGTCACAAGCCATTTGGAAGGCAATGGCAAATCCTCATGGCCACACCACAGATGTATTATCACACACCTGCCCACCACTGCAATAGGCCCACTACTCAGCAGGCTCCAACTTACTGGCATCTTTGTTCTACACCATTTTCATGAAACTCGGTCAATCATGGCATTCTCTTGTACACTAATGATCAGTAACAAGACATCCAAAGGTTCTCTAGTGCCACCTGATTATTGGAATTTCAAAAATTTCATTGTATTTATCTAGCCATTTTTCATGGATGAAGTTGGAGACACTGTGGGTTTCAGTTCATTCAGGAACCATTAAATGGTGAGGAAGCTCATTTCAATGAAAGCTCTGGAGAACTCTCACAGGCAAGTCTTCCCATAGAGTCTTCAAAAGGTCGCATGAAGCCAGGCCCATTGAGGTCTTCAATGTGACGTCCAAGGGTGTTCTGATTCTCAACTATGGCTGCCAAATCTTTCAGAATAAAATCATGTGATATCCTAGCTGAGATTCCAAGGCTCTGTGGAAAGCAACCCTGTCCTTGATCTCAGTTTCCAAGGGCGAATCCCATGCGTGGCCTCCTAAAATCTGAACACAGTTCATGGCAATATTTCTCTGAGATCAGTTCCAGAACTCAGACTTTAAGGGGAATCACACCAGAGTTCAAGCCCAGGTAGACCCAGTCATCACTTCCAACCGCCACACAAATGACCACAATTAAAACCAAAGCACTCCCACAAGGCCCTCATCTTCTTCCATATAGACACTCATCATAACCTGTGGTTCGAGGTTTCCATGAGGGGATCAGTCCAAGACAGTGTACAAAATAACCTCCCTTGCCCCTCATTTGCCTAAATTCAGGGTTGCCTGGACACCCTTCCTGAGAACCAGGAGTGATCAAATAGGCCTGCCATAAATACTGCTCTGCTTCCCGAATTTGAGGCCTCCTGACTCTCGGGTGTATATTCTTTATGTGAATTGGAATCATGAGAAAACCCAAGCACCTATGGGCTATCTTCTGCAGGGTTTGAAGAACTCATTTGACACAAAGGATCCCTATTTTCAATTGATGGAGGTCAGGAACCTTACAGAGGAAGGCGAGAGACTTCGTCCACAATGACTGCTTTTTTGGCCATTTTGGTTTTGGAAGCACACATGTAATCTTTCTTTAGATCCATCAGGTTCTGAGAATCTATGCAACAGCCTCACACATTGCCACGAGTCTGATGCAGACACATCCCTTTCCAAAGCAATTAAGCAAAGAGCTACAGGTGATGCCCATTAATTTCCATTGAAAACCATTTTTTCAGGCTTCACAAAGGGGTGGACTGAGACAAAGACGTTTCTGACATTCAGGGCAACAGAACAATAGGTAAGCAAATGGCCCAAAGCAGGGTTTCTCGAATGATATCTGAGTTTTCTGAGATGATCCCATTCCCTTCAGCTATCCAGTACGTGGCCATGTCACAGAGCCTGGAGGTGGTACATATTGTGGACACCAAACCATGAGCCTATTCTGGAGAGTGGCCCGAATTCAAGAAGAAAACAGGAACTTAGGAAGATAGTAGTTGTTGCCCATCTATAAGGCAAGCCACAGTCCATATATAAATTGGGCAGGATGAATGCTGTGAAGCTTTCTACAAGACAGGAAACATCCATTGATGCATTCTTTTTTCTAATATCTACAACCACAGACACAGTGGGATAAACAGACATAAAAACACTCGCCTTATCAAAAGACTTACTAGAAACGATCCAATCCAAACCAAACAAAGCGACTTTCCTACCTATTCCCAGATCATGAGAAAAAACCACAGACTCACACGCACACCCACAAAGTCACCGCCTTCCCCCAAGTAGGTCTGTAACTATCCGGAGTGTCCTCTGACTGATGGGCCATACTATGTTCCCCCAAAATGGGCTATCCTATCTCAGATCTGGTCTCCTTGCCAACAATGTGAAGTTGTCAGGTGCCAGTGGTGAGCCACTACCTGCTTTCTCAGGAAAGGCCCCTCTTCAGAGCTCTCTTGGCATTTGGCCATCTTCACATCAGTAGTTACCAAGAAAGACTGACTCTGTCCTTGGTAAATCCAATCATGTGAGACCACTGGGACTGGGACTGGGACTGCCTCTGGGTGCCTGGCTTTTTGGATCCCAAGTTCAGAGAGTTCCATCACCAAGAAAGTGATGTAGGTCACTTCCTTCTGGAACTGAATGAGGTCACTGCCTAGGCAATCACTTTTTCCTAACATTTGCTTCCAAGTGTCCCAATAGATGGAGGCTGCCCCTACTTCCTGTGACACTTTCACAAGTTAGAATGGTATATCAAACATAGCACCCGGAAGCAGCTCTCCACACAGGCCTGGTTTGGTCCATCTTCTCTACATTAAGAAGAGAGAGATTGCTTCAGACACACCCATTCATCCTGACCAGGTTGTTTGTCGTGGAAGATGACTTTTGCTCTCTCAGGTCCTTCATAGCTTCCTCTATCTTCCCCTGGGTTCATTTCTGCATGGACCTTTGAGGTTCTCAGCAGGTGGAAGGTCTCTTATGTTCCTGTATTGTAAGACCAACTCTGTCCCTGCTCTTCTGTAAAGTTAGATGGAGGGCAAAGAGTATGGTTAGGGTTAATAACATGTTTGATTTGGGTTAGGAATCATTCTGCTGGATGAATAATGGTATTGGGAACCTGCGATATTTGTAAGTATATATAGAGGTGAAATATATGTATGAAAACAGAAATCTAGGTAAGATTTGAAGCCCAGAAGGGCATTGGATCCTTGATTGGGATACTTAGCTTTGAATTATGTTCTGCACATGTGTCTCAGATAAATCTATACACAATGGTATAGGACCTTGTACTTGGATGATTGAATGTCGAAGAGAACATTCAGTCTAAAAAGGATAGTTGGTAGGATTAGGAAGATAGTTGGTAGAATTAGAAAAAAAGAGTGAGTATAGGATTTGAAAAAAAAGTTCTTTAGCAATAGGGTTTCAGGTAGAGAGAAAATGTAAATGTCAGCACATGTGAAGAGTTGGTCACAATGATGAATTGGGGAAAATATGTAGGAAAGCAGATATCAATAGAGACATAGGAAATCAGGGAAATGATAAAGTGATTGATTGGATTAGACATTTTCAGCAGGCTTGAAGTTGAATATATAATCTTAGGAAGAAACACATATGTAGTCACCAATAGGATTGACATTTGAGAGCATTAGCCAACCTGGACACGGGTGATTTTTATAATCCATACTCATATTCCATTTAGGCTTTGGTACAATCGTAAGTGTGACTTTGCATTTTCTTGCCAGAATATTACTGTGATAAAATGTATATGTAGATCAGGTGACATGAGTATTTCTTGCACCATTTCTGGGAGCAATATTTTGAAGAGGTATAAATTAGTATTGGGGGCACAAATAGGTGTACCATGTGTGTATGAATATAGAGAGAATGATTGAATAGACCATACTGTGAATAAATAATATAACTTGTTCCAACTTTACAAATTGGAATAAATTTATATCTCAAAATACATAGCAAATCTTATATTGATATACATACATTCATTCCAACCAGTTATACATCTAATGGTAATATTAGGGTTGTAGTTTATCATAAATTCTGTGTGAGTTTTGCTTCAAAATTGATTATGGAAATCGAAAATAATGTATTTGGAAAGAAGTCTCATGAAATGAGCAGTCAAAAACAAGTAGGAATATATGTGTTCTGAAGCAGGAAGTGATTGAATGTGTTACAAATGTCTTTAAATTTGTGAACTTGTGGATGAAATGTACATTTTATGATGTACAAAAACTGAAGAAATAGAAATGTACCAGTGTTGAATAAAATTGAACGTCAAAATACACATCATGTCCCATAGGAATCTAGTAGCATTGATGTTAAAGTGGGTCAGTTACTGTAGAAATATAAGGATTTGTTTGCACCATTCACTGAAGTAAGTTTTCAGTACTAGAAAACAAATATGTATTTCAGGTGGATGAATGTTTCTGAAAATAATCTTATGAAAAGTTGATTATAAAACCACATACATGAACATTAGTGAATTTAGGGAGTGTATAATAAGACACATGTATTTCATATTTTGAAAAATCTAGAGTGTATATATATATATATATATATATATATATATATATATATATATACACACACAAATACATTGGAAAGTAGAAAATATATGCCAATCAAAATTCATCATGAAATATATATCATCCACAGATCCAAAAATATTAATTTTACTGAACATGGATTTATGAATAATGTTGCCCAACTAAAAAGCTCACTCATAGTTTGAATTTTCAGTTCCAAAAGCATTTAGGAGGAGTGATTTCTTCTCATACTTTGTATCTGCCAAGTTAGCCACCTCACAAAAATGTACATGTATTCCAGGTAGGATTTTGTATGTGCATATAAAAATACATGTGCTGAATTGGCTACAGAAAATGGGAGACAGGAATTCACATGTGTGTTAACTTTAAAAACACATGGAGAACAATTTCAAGAAAAAAATTGACAAGATTTATAACTCCTACCCTATATCATGGAAAAGGCAAGACCAACTATTCACCATGCCTCCTCTGAACTGCTTGTATTTCTATTCTGTTTGGGTTATTTTTCTCCATCATATTAGGATTAGTAGTCAGAGTCTAGTAGGGTATGGGTTAGTGTCAGAGTTTCAGTATTTCGAATGAAAAATTGCAAAATGTATCCAATGTGTATGTAAATATGTGCTACACAAAAATCTTCCCACTCTTATCCAGAACAATGTCTTGACAATACCTTCGCCCCAAGTAAGAAACAATTAGAGGAAAAGAGTTAGAAATTCCGTGAATACATATCTGGAATGGAAAACAATCAGGAGTTCACAATCTTGGAAGTGGTAGAGGAGTTTTCAAAAGTAAGGAACAGGGTAAACACTCCACAAAAATGGAATTCTGCTGGCCTAGAGACTTCTTGGGAAACTCTCTGTGAGGTTGGGCACTTGAAATATATGTTGTTGTCAGGAGCTTTAGCTTCCTTTCTAGTGAGACCATAAAAGCTGGGTCTGCATCTATGTGACCTGGTGGACATTGTTTCTTTTTTTCCCAATGAACATGAGGCAGCATTGCTGAATTCTCCCTTTGTAGGTAAACTGTGGCCCCTGGGGGCTAAATGTCTCCCCATGTGGACTGTGAAGCCATATGGTCATCCTCTATTTTCGTGGTGTTTTTTGCTGCTGCACTGGAAGTTTGGTACTTGCTTCACGAAATACAAGGAGTTTAAATGGAACACAGTACGGGAGTGAGTTCTGTCACGTGTGGTGAGTCAGGGTCTGCTGGAGAATACAAGAACCAGGCTTCTATCCCACATAGCTTGCCCCCTTGACTATAGCAACCTGATTTTGAACAGCGTCCTGAAACCTCTCCATATAACAAGATGCCTTTACATATAAGGGTCTGCTGGTTTGACCATGTCAGTGACAAGCCATTTGGAAGCCAATGGCAGATCCACATGGCCCCACCACAGATGTTTTATCACACACCTGCCCACCATTGCTCTAGGCCCACTACTCAGCAGGATCCAACTTTCTGGCATCTCTGTTAAACACCATTTTAATGAAAACCAGTCAATCAAGGCACTGTCTGGTATACTCATTGTTGGAAAAAGTATAAACGGCAGCCATACCCCAGAGAAAAACACCAACATGGCGCCTAAGGACTTCTTCTTCCTACCTTCTTCTTTTCTGAAGTGGCGCGAAAAGTTCCCGCAGGGTGAACTCTCCCACTGGTGCCAATTTCAAATCTCGCTGGCGGG
This sequence comes from Callospermophilus lateralis, assembly GCF_048772815.1. Classification (NCBI taxonomy): domain Eukaryota; kingdom Metazoa; phylum Chordata; class Mammalia; order Rodentia; family Sciuridae; genus Callospermophilus; species Callospermophilus lateralis. The sequence goes on from NW_027514455.1 coordinate 54,759, forward strand.
GAACCTTAGCCCCAATGAGAACTAACTCCTGGGCTCCGGAGCTGATATCTGAAAGAACTTGCCAATAAACGGGTTGCCTGCCATTTATCTAAGTCCTTTCATCTCCTCCTTAGTTCTATATAAGCACACAGCTTTTTGCAATAAAATTGGAATTCTCCCGGCGAAGTGCCTTTGAGTGGGGAGTTCTTTCATTTTGGTGCCCCGTTTGAGGATACGGGTGAGCTCTTTCCAACAAGAGCCCCGTCCCCCGTTCCGCCCAGACACTCCGTCCTGGTCCGCTCTTTTCAGACGCCAGCTTCCTGCACTCACCACTGATCTGATGTATGTAAGCTTCCCCTGACCCCGGCTCGCCAACTTCCTTCGGGCTACCGCTAGTTTTGTGACCCTGATCGTCCAGCACACTCTAGACGCCCGGTAGGGGAGAGGGAATTCCTCCCATCAAGATCTTTACTGGTCACAGTCGACCATCTAGTGATCCGTTTCCCTTTGGGGCATGAGGGTTCTGAGTTTACACTAGAGGCTCTGTGGTTTTTCCTCCTTTGCTGCCACTGCTGCTGCTGGCTAGATTTGCTGTTTCCTGCAGGGCTGCTGTGTCTGGCTAAAGCTGCCTCTCTGCTCAGGGAAAACTGAACTCCCGTCCTAGAACTGCATTCTGCTGGAGCTGGAGTTCTGTTTTCATTACTGACTTCTTCAGCTGCGTTCGAAAACTTTCCTGACGTCAGGTTGCCCATGGCTCCAAACCCATTGGGTCTTCCAGATCGCACTTCACTGGTGACGACCAGGTAGTACCCTCTGTATTTCCTCGCGACAGCTGGTCATTTTGGGGACACCCACGTGACCCCCATTCGCCCTGAATTTCCTGGAAGCCGTTCCAGCTCGGGTTTTCTCTTTGTCTCTCTCGCTTACTCTTATTCTCTCTCTCTCTCTCTCTCTCTCTCTCTCTCTCTCTCTCTCTCTCTCTCTCTCTCTTCCATCTCTCCCTGTGACAATGGGCACCTCTTCATCTGTACCTGAAGCCTCACCTCTCAAATGTTTAATAAAAAATCTGGCCACACTCTCCCTCACACCAGACATCAAGCCCAAACTTTTAATTAAATTCTGTACCCAAGATTGGCCTCCATATCCACTGGATAATGGCAATCATTGGCCTCCAGAAGGCTCCTTAGATCCAAACTTCCCCTGGGACCTTTTTAACTACTGCCAGCGTCTGGAAAAGTGGAGGGAGATTCCCTGCATTGAAGGTATTAGCCTTCCCACACAGCACCTTGTCTCTGCTCCTCCTGCCCTCCCCGTCAGGTCGTCCTTGCTTGCAATCCCCTCTCTTTCCCTACTTCTACTTCTGACTTCACAGATTCTTCCTCATTCAACCCAGCAGATGAACCCCCACCTTCTTCCCAGCCCCATCTGCCCCTTCTCTTCTGCAATACCCTCCTCATCCTCTGCCTGATTCCATGGATCCTCAGCCTTCCATTTTATCCCCGTCCCCTCCGTCCTCTTCTGCCTGCTCCACTTCCTCCTCTTCCAAAGAGACACTCCCTTTCCCTCCCTCTCCTTCCTGTCCTCCGCCTGCCTCTCTCAGTCCTCCTTTTACCAGGTCTAAAGGACTCCTTCCCACCCCTAAGACAATCGCACCCCTTCGTGAGGTAGCTGGTCCTGAGGGTGTCATCAGAGTCCACGTGCAATTCTCCAGGTCAGACATTACTCAGCTAGAGAGCAAGTTAGGCTCAATCACCACTAAACCCACCACTTACATTCGGGAGTTTCAATGGGTCCTGCAAGCATATAGCCTCACTCATCATGCCATATACATGCTCTTGGCCAATACACTTCTCCCCGAGGAAAGGCAATGGGTCTGGGAGCTAGCCCAAGCCCATGCTGATGAAAATCATAGGACCAATCCTGACCACCCCACGGGCTCTCATGCTGTCCGAGAGCAGGAACCCTATGGGATTACAACACCCCTGAAGGCTTACAGACTCATGACCTTTTTACATCCTGCCTCTTGGCGGGCCTGAAAAAGGCGACCCACAATGCTGTTAACTTTAAAAAGGTGCAGGAGGTCATTCAAAGGAAGGAGGAAACACCTTCAGAATTCCTGGATAGACTAACTAAGGCCCTTCAACACTGCACATAACTCGACCCAGAAACCCCTGATGGCCGTCATCTCTTAATGACATATGTTCTGGCCCAAAAATACTCTGACATTAAAGCCAAGCTTAAAAAGCTTGAACAGGGCCCTGCTACTCCTCAGACCGAAATCCTCGCTGTCTCTTTAAAGGTTTTTCATGGTAGAGAGGATGAAAGTGAATGTCGTAGGAAGAGAGCTGAAAATGCCAAATTCCAAATGTTGGCCCAGGTCATTCAGAGAAGGCCATCACCACGCCGTCCCAATGTGACACCCCCTGGAGCTTGCTTCAAATGTGGTAAGGATTGTCCTTCGCCGAGAACACCCTACAACCCCTGCCCAACATGCCATCAAAGGAGACACTGGGGGGAAGACTGCCCAACAACCCGGAAGGGAGGTTGGTCAGCCACCCGGCAACCCCAGCCTCTCCTGGGCTTGGCAGAGGAGGAATGATGGAGCCCTGGGCCTTCCCTCCAGATTATTACCATCAAGAATCAAGAACCTAGGGTCACCTTCCTGGTGGATGGACGCTTCATTACCTTCCTTTTGGATACTGGTGCCACTTTTTCGGTCTTGAGGGAGTATTGGGGTTCTACCACACCCTCAAAAACTCCTATTGTCGTGGTAGGAGGTAAACATATTTTCCCTCAAAATCCCTTTTGTCCTTCACTCACTCCTTTCTCGTTATGAGCCATTGCCCCATTCCCCTTCTGGAAAGGGACATACTCTCACTATTAAAAGTCACCATTCACATATCACCCCACACCTCTCCTACCTCTCATTTCCTCATGATGTTCCTAGGGGCAGATACACCTCCTCCATGCACTCTCCCACGACTATCTAAACCAGTTAACCCTGAGTTTTGGGACACAACTACACCCTTTATGGCTAAATGCAGTCCTTTTCATATTGTCTTACTGGAGCCTTCAAGATATATTAGTCAACCATGATATCCACTCACAACCACAGCCTTCCTCGGATTAGAAGCCATCATCCAGGATTTATAATTAAAGGGGTATCTTAGGCCTACACACTCTCTTTTCAACACCCCCATTCTGGCAGTTAAGAAACCTAACGTGTCCTACAGGCTGGTTCTAGACCTTCCCCTTGTCTACTCCTCTGTGGTCCCCATCCACCCGCTAGTGTCCAACCCTTACACCCTCCTCTCTCAGATCCCTGCCACTACTACCCACTTCTTGGTTCTAAATTTGAAACATGCATTCTTTTCTATTCCCTTGTTCTCAGAATCTCAGGATATCTTTGCTTTTACTTGCACTGACTCTCACACCGGCCATTCTCATCAGCTTACCTGGACTGTCCTCCCACAGGGATTCAGGGATAGCACCCATCTCTTTGGCCAAGTTCTTGCCCAGGACCTCACATCCTTTCACCCGACCTGTCCTGACTCTACTCTCCTTCAATATGTCGATGACCTTCTTCTATGTAGTCCCTCTGGGAACACTCTCAATCCCACACTGCACAGCTTCTTAATTTCCTAGCAGACAAGGGAAATAGGAAGTCTCCCCACAAGGCCCAGGTTTCCCAGTCTTCTGTCACCTTTCTTGGTTTTTGCCTTACACCCAGAAAAAAGGAAATAACACTGGATAGGAGGCAACTCCTCTCTGATCTTCCAGTGCCCCATACAAAAGCCAAAATACTATTATTCCTAGGACTAGCAGGTTATTTTAGGGCCTGGATCCCAAATTATTCTCTTCTATACAAATCCTGTATGAACTAGCAAAGGGACCCCCTAGTGAATCTCTTGCCTCCTCCCCAAACTACCACTTGCGCAGGCTTCAGCAACTTGTCTTAAAGGCACTTGCCCTTCACCTTCCTGATCTTTCAAGACCATTTCATGTATATGTCCATGAAAAAGGGAGGCAAGAACTTGGGGTCTTAGGTCAAAACTATGGGCCTACATTTGCACCTGTGGCATATTTGTCCAAGCAAATTGACCCTACCATCCGTGAGTGGGCCCCTTGCTTAAGAGCTCTGACTGCTGGACAAATTTTACACAAAGAAGCCTCTAAGCTTACTTTTGGGGCCCCTTTAACTATCCACTCCCCACATCACTTGAAGGATCTTTTAGCTTATAAGGGCTTTCAAACCCTTCCTCCATCCAGAGTTCTGTCACTCCTCACTTCCTTTCTGGAAAACCCTAACATTACTTTCCTCCCCTGCTCTGCACAGAACCCTGCCTCACTGCTCTCAATGACTCCCACGTCTAACACACCAACTCATAATTGGTTGGAAACCTTAGATGATTTCCTCCCCTGTCATTCTTCCATTTCTGAGAGACTACTAGCCAAGCCTGACCTTATCTGGTTTACTGATGGCAGTTCCTTTAGGCAGAATTGCACTCATTACTTTGGATACACTGTAGTTTCAGCCACTGAGATTATAGAGGCCAAAGCTCTGCCTTCAGGAACTACCAACCAGCAGTCTGAACTTATAGTAGCCACTCGTGCCTGCCTTCTAGCACAAGGAAAATCCCTAACCCTTTATACTGATTCAAAATATGTCTTCCATATCTTATCCCATGCTGCAATATGAAAGGAGCGAGGCCTACTTACCACCAAAGGTAATGTGATCACTAATTCGGCTCTTATAACCAATCTGATAAAGGCCTCCCACTTACCCACCCAGGTGGGAGTTGTCCATTGTAGGTCTAATTAGAAGGACGTCTCTCTTATCACTGAGGGCAATGCCAAAGCTGACCAGGCGGAACAAATGGCTGCTACCACTTCCAATGATGGACCCCCTGGGGGACATATAATGGCCACTTTAGACAGCTCATCTGAAGCCCCTACTTCTTCCAGTAAGAACAAGGATCTCTTCAAGTTCCTTCATACTCTATTCCTTTCCAATTCTCAGCCTTTGACCCTCTTTTTACAGAGCTTCTTCTCGCTCACCCTCTCTGACAAAGCCATGCTACAGAATATAGCCTCTAATTGTCAGATCTGTCAGTGGACCAACACTTATACTCCTTTAAGGCCCAAACTTTTTCCTTCCCACCAAGCCCGGGGACATATTCCCACTGCTGACTGGCAGGTAGACTTCACCAACATGCTCACAGTATGGCGCACTAAATACCTCCTTGTCTTTGTGGACACTTTCTCTGGTTGGATTGAGGCATTTCCCACTTCCAATAAAACGGCTTCCACTGTAGCTTTAATCTTACTGACAGACATCATCCCCAGGTTTGGTATGCCCACTTCTCTACAATATGACAATGGCCCTGAGTTTATTTCTAGAATCACACAAAAGGTCTCTCAAGCCCTCTCCTTCAAGTGGCATTTCCACTGTCCATATTATCCACAAGCTTCAGGGAAAGTGGAAAGGGTAAATTGTACTCTAAAGGAAGTCCTTACCAAAATGACAATGGAATTAAACTTAGACTGGGTCAAACTCCTTCCCTTGGATTTGCTTCGAATCAGAGCTCTCCCTAAAAACCATCTTTACTGTCTCCCTTTGAGATAATATATGGAAGACCTCTTATACCACCTGGGTTGGTCATTTCACAAGGACCTCTCACCCGAGATTTGTCTTTGCCTCTTTTGTATCATCTCTGCTCGGAACTCTGAAAATATCAGGACTGGCTTCATCCGGACCCAGTGTCCTCTCCAAACACTCCTCCCTTAACACCTGGGAGTCTAGTATATTATAATACCCCAGAGGAGAAAGGGACTCTTGCCCCAAAATGGGAAGGCCCCTATCCTGTCATTCTCTGTACCCCCACTGCCGCCAAACTCTTTTTACCAGACAACCATCTAACTCCCTGGATTCACATTTCTAGGTTGAAGCCATATCACCAGGAGGCCCCACCTGCTGACGACAGAACCAACCCAGAGGAACTCCAAGAATCACCTCCTGAACCTCCCATTAACTCCTGCTCTCCACACTCATCTCACCCATTTAAGTTGCGGCTCACACGGTGTTCCATGCAGCCCAATTCCTCTTAAAAAAGTCACAATGGGCTCTCTCAACACCCTAATCTTCGGTAACTGCTTGTTTTTTGTGCTCTGCTTATTTTCTGTGCTCTATCGGGACTGGTCTTTACCCTCCTCTCCTACCATGTATTTATTCACTCTTCAGGAACGATACTCAGAACATGGCATGTAGAAGGTCCGTGCAGTGGATGCAACTACTTGCTTCATCCACAACTGCACCTCTATTTCCCTAAAATTATCACCTTCAAGGACCTTCGTCCCTGGTACCTGGAACTGGCTTTTCATTTGCTTCCTTTTTGATCAAACAAAAGACTATTGTCATTGGTGGCCTGAGATATATAATGGGTGCCCCTATTGGTCATGCAGGTTCCATGATGAACATGGTAGCTATTCTTACCACTCACTTTGTTACCCTAAAGTGTGGACTTCTAGTTACCTAAAGTGGGATAAAGTCTCTTTATCTGATAACAATGGATGGTATACTTTAGATATACCTGACCCCAAGGCCAAACGTTGGGACTATGTTGAGTTTGCTGTCTATGCTCGGACAACCTCAGCCAGACCCACAGGGTGGATGACAGTTGGCCGCACCCTGATTATGCCACCTAAGGCAACCATCCAGGTAGTTGAACACATTAAGGAGTCAGAATCAAAACTTTTAGATCTTATCCATAGCTCATCCACAAAGGATTCAGACCCTTCAACCCCCTCAGGTCCCCCTGACACATGGCTCAATTTGTTACACCAATCTCTTCGATTATTAAACTCCACCCCTCTTTTTGTGCCTCCTTCTCAGTGCTTTCTCTGTGCTTCACTTAGTCCCATTAGCGGCAGGAAATATTTCAGCAAAAACCTACAATTTCTCTAAGAAAGGACAACCCCTACATGTGACACGTATCCCACTGTGGGAAAGTTATTTCACCAATACTTTATTTGCTTTCATCTGTTTCCACCTGCCAATAATGAATCCTTTACCCATTTGTTCCTTGAGCTTAAGCACCCAATCGAGCCCTGCATTTATGCAACCTGGACATTTCCTCTGGTGTAATGGGTCTTTAAGTACCTCAACGATCAATGTCTCTGGCACCTGTTTCTTGGTTACTGTAGTTCCTCAGCTGTCTTTGTATACTCCCACCGAATTCCGACAGTTGGCCCTACCTTCCTGAACCCGTAGGGCAGTCTTTCTGCCGGTTCTGGTAGGCCTCACTTTAACAACCTCAGTGGCGGGTCTCGGATTCTCTGGTGGAGCTATAGGTCATGCTCTATGGGCATTCAAAGACCTGCAACAAAAACTGCAGGAAGCACTTGATACCACTGCTGAGTCTCTGGGCTCCTTGCAGCGCCAGGTTACTTCATTGGCACAAGTGGCTTTACAGAACCAAAGGGCAATTGATCTTCTCACTGCAGAAAAAGTGGGTACATGCCTATTCCTCAGAGAGGAATGTTGCTCTTATGTTAATGAATCTGGGCTGATAGAAAAAAATGTTGTTAAATTGCAGGAATTATTGACCAAATTGCTCAAACCTAGCTCCTCCAATCCCATAACAGGGTTCTTCCAATCCTATCTTGCCATGTACTTACTACCTATCTTGGGGCCCCTTATTGGGATGCTCCCTTTTTTTGCTCTCTTGCCATGCATAATGAAGTTCCTTCAAACCCAACTGCAAAAAATTTCTAATCAAAATTTCAACCAGCTTTTGCTTAGGCACTACCATCCTCTGATGACCGATGAACCCCTAACATCTCCAAGACAACAGTTCACTCAGTGATGAAGCTCACTACCAGGCACGATGGAATGCAACGTACATCAGACAGCGGGAGGCAACGAGCTTGGAGAACCTCTCAAGCTGCCATCCTGGATTCATGAGTCTTTATGACCTTCTAAGCTTCCTCATGGCCCTTGGCCTCTTCTATGTCAGTCCCCCAACATGGAACTTCTGCCAAAAATTGACCTTTGCTTTAATTTTTATCTTCATTCTGTTTTTATTCGCTCTGATCTTCTTCAAGTGCTGGTGACGCCATGACCAGGCAACGCTTCCAGTATTTCCTAGAGTCTCTGTTACAGGACCAGTAGCTGATACCAACAATCTCCTCCATCCAGGACTGGTTTCATGCCATCGACAACTTGTGGCATCAGGGAACTTTAATAGACTTTACCCCTACTGAAGTAGCTATCTATACCACTGGCTTTTATTTCTGGCTGCCATGATATCCCCAGACCTGGCCCCCGAGCATTTGTCCACTTTTCTTTCTAGGCCCCACAGCACCCCCACACAGCAGGCAGCAGCCAGAAATGACAAACAATGCCCCACTTTCTAAGAAAACAAAAAGGGAGGAATGTTAGGAAAAGTATAAATGGCAGCCATACCCCAGAGAAAAACCCCAACATGGCACCTAAGGACTTCTTCTTCGTACCTTCTTCTTTTCTGCAGTGGCGTTAAAAGTCCCTGCCCTTGTTAACTCTGCAGCCAGCGCCAATTTCAAATCTCACTGGTGGGGAACCTTAGCCCCAATGAGAATTAATTCCTGGGCTCCGGAGCTGATATCTGAAAAAACTTATTCTCAGAACATGAGACCAAATCACAAACCCACAACCACACCCACAAAGGCACCTCCTTCCCCCAAGTAGGTCTGTGACTATTCGGAGTGTTCTCTGACTGCTGGGCCATACTATGTTCCTCCGAAATGGCCTGTCTTGTCTCAGATCTGGTCGCCTTGGTCAACTCTGTGAAGTTGACAGGAACCAGTGGTGAGCCACTACCTTCTTTCTCAGGAAAGGCCCCTCTTCAGAGCTCTTCTGGCATTTGGACATCTTCAAATCAGTAGGTACCAAGAAAGACTGACCCTCTCCTTGGTAAATCCAAACAAGTGAGACAACTGGGACTGGGACTGGGACTGGCTCGGGGTGCCTGGCTTCCTGGATCCCAAGTTCAGAGAGTTCCAACACCAAGGAAGTGAGGTGAGGTCACTTCCTTCAGGAAATGAATGAGGTCACTGCCTTGGCAACCACTTTGTTTTAGCAGTTGCTTCTTATGGTCCCTTTAGATGGAGGCTGCCCCTACTTCCTGTGACCCTTTCATAAGTTAGAATGGGATATAATCCATAGGCTCTCAGGAACAGCTCTCCAAAAGGCCTGGTTTGGTCCGTCTCCTCTACATTAAGAAGACAGAGGCTGATTCAGACACCAAACTTCATCCTACCAGGTTGTTTTCCATGGAAGATGACTTTTGCTCTCTCAGGTCCTTCATAGCTGCCTACATCTTCTCCAGGAATCATTTCTGCACATACCTTTGAGGTTCTCATCAGGTGGAAGATCCCATACATTCCTGTATTGTAAGACCAACACTGTCATTGCTTTTCTGTAAAGTTAGATTGAGGGAACAGTGTATGGTTAGTGTTAATAACATTTTCAATTTTGATTAGGAACCATTCTGCTCGATGAACAATGGTATTGGGAACCTGTGATATTTATAAGAATATAGAGGTGAAATATATGAACGAAAAGAGAAATCTAAGTAAGATTTGAAGCCCAGAAGGTCATTGGGTTCTTGATTGGGATACTTAGCATTGAATTACGTTCTGCACAGATGTCTCAGATAAATCGATATACAATGGCATAGGACCTTGTACCTTGGATGATTGAATGTAGAAGAGAACATCCAGTCAAAAAGGGATAGTCAATAGGATTAGGAAGACAGTAGGTAGGTTTAGGAAGAAGAGTGAATATAGGATTTGGACCAAAGTTTTTTAGCAATAAGGTTTCGGTTAGAGAGTGAATGTTAGTGATAGCACATGTGAAGATTCAGTCACAATGATGAACTGGGGAAAATATGTAGGAAAGCAGATATCAATAGACACATTACAAAATCATTCAAAGTGTAAAGTGAGTGACAGCTTTAGACGTATTCAAAGGGTTGAGTTTGAATATATAATCTTTGGAAGAAACAAATATGTAGTCACCAATAGGATTTTCATTTGAGATCATTAGGCAACCTGGACATGGATGTTTTTAGTAATCCAGGATCACTTTCCATTTAGGTATGGTACAATCATAAGTGAGAACTTTGCTTTTTCTGTTCAGAATATTACTGTGATAAAATGTATATGTAGATCAGGTTACATGTATTTGTTCCACCATTTCTGGGAGCAATATTTTGAAGACGTATAAATTAGTATTGGGGGTACAAAGAGGTGTACCCTGTGTCTATGAATATAGAGATAATACATGAATAGACCATACTGTGAATAAATAATATAACTGGTTCCACTTTAAATAATGGATTGAATTGATATCTGTAACTAAGTAAGAAATCTTATATTGATATACAATCATTCTTTCCAACCACTTATACATTTAAAGGTAATATTAGGGTTATGGTTTATCATGACGGGTGTTTTGCTTCAAATATGATAAAGGAAATCGAAAATAATGTGTTTGGAAAGAAGTCTCATGAAAAGAGCAGTCAAGAAACATGGAGGAATACATGGGTTCTGAAGCAGGAAGTGATTTGAAGTTAAACAAATGCGTATAAATTTGCTAAATTGTGGATGAAATATTTATATATCCTCTGATGTGCATAAACTGAAGAAATAGTAATGTTCCAGTGTTGAATAAAAATGAACGTCAAAATGCACATCATGTCCCATAGGAATCTAATCTACTTGCATTGATGTTAAACTCGTGTCAGTTACTGTAGAAATATTATGATTTGGCTTTTTTTTTGGTGTTATAATACAATTTATTTTAGTACTAGCATGCCACAGAATGTAGAGGAAGGAACAATGGATTATTATTATCATTGTGATAATTTAAGGTTTTATATCACATTAAGCTATAATATGGCATAATATATCTTATGAATTAGAGAAAAATTTTTTTAAAAAACCTATTATTTAAGGACCATATGCACTGACAATTTAAATGGCTTTCTCGTGATTTCAATTTCTATCAATTGTGTATTAATTGCCAAATATTTATTTTAGTACTTTTCATATTCATAATTGATATAAAGTCAATTGTTTAATTCTTCTTGTAAGTAGTTACTTATTACAGCAGGGACATTATTAATAATTCTAAATCTTTATAAGAAAAATGGTACAAAGTTATTTTCATGCAAAATTAAGAATAATTGCCTTCTCTGAATGTTTGATTGTTAATACATATAACAAAGAGCTTTTGATGAGTCTCTTCCGCAGTAAAACATAAAATGCAAAGATATAGTTGGGTATGTATGTCCAAATAAAGATAAGAAGAAATACACATTATTAGCTAGAAACAATTAAATAAAAGATGAAAAGAAAAATCCAATACATTGTACGAACTTGTCAGATGAGGTAGTATTCTGGAAGAATAGCCTAAGGCTAGACATGGTCCATGACAAAATATTAACTAAAAAAATGAAATATGAAAAATATAGGAAATGCTATGAATTTTTCATGAAGGTAGGTGAATTATCCTTTAATCTCATTTTATGTGCATTTTCAAAAGCCAAATTTCTGGTAAAATAAATTTGTGATAGTTACAACTACACAAAACAAAGTTTCTGCTTAGCAAAATGAATGCATCTCAACCCTTTTTTAGCTGATTTCTTCCCACTCAATTTTAAACCTTTATTTATTTATTTATTTTTATTGGTTGTTCAAAACATTACAAAGCTCATGATATATCATCTTTGATACATTTTTCTCATTTGGTTTATGAACTCCCATTTTTTCCCCAAATAAGAATTGCAGAAACACATTGCTTACACATTCACATTTTTACATAATGGCATATTAGTGACTGTTGTATTCTTCTACCTTTCCTATCCCCTACTATCCCCCCTCCCCTGCCCTCCCATCTTCCCTCTCTACCTCATGTGCTGTTGTTTAATTCTCTCCATTATTTCCGCCCCATTTCCCCTCACAACCTATTATGTGTAATTTTGTGTATCATTGAGGGTATTCTACCATTTCCATATGCTTTCTCTTCTCTCTCCCTTTCTCTCCCCCCACACGTCTTTGTATAATGTTAATCTTTTCCTCATGCTCTTCCTCCCTTTCTGTTCTTAGTTGCTCTCTTTATATCAAAGAAGACATTTGGCATTTGTTTTTTTAAGGATTGGCTAGCTTTGCTTAGCATATTCTGCTCTAATGCCATACATTTCACTGCAAATTCTATGATTTTGTAATTTTTTAGTGCTGCGTAATACTCCATTGTGTGTAGATTCCACATTTTTTTTAATCCATTCATCTATTGAAGGGCATCTAAGTTGGTTCCACAGTCTAGCTGTTGTGAATTGTCCCGCTATGATCATTGATGTGGCAGTATCCCAATAGTACGCTGTTTTAAGATCCTCAGGGAATAGTCCAAGAAGTGTGATAGCTTGGTCAAATGGTGGATCCATTCCCAGCTTTCCCAGGAATCTCCATACTGCTTTCCAAATTGGCTGCACCAATTTGCAGTCCCACCAGCAGTGTACAAGTGTCCCCTTTTCCCCACATCCTCGCCAACACTTACTGTTGTTTGACTTCCTAATGGCTGCCGATCTTACTGGAGTGAGATGGTATCCTAGGGTGGTTTTGATTTGCATTTCTCTGACTGCTAGAGATTGTGAGCATTTTTTCATATACTTGTTGATTGATTGTATGTCCTCCTCTGTGAAGTGTCTGTTCAGGTCCTTGGCCCATTTGTTGATTGGGTTATTTGTTACCTTACTTTTTAATTTTTTGAGTTCTTTGTATATTTTGGATATTAGGGCTTTATCTGAAGTGAGAGGGGTAAAAATTTGTTCCCAGGATGTAGGTTCTCTATTTACCTCTCTTATTGTTTCTCTTGCTGAGAAAAAAAAAAAAAAACTTTTAGTTTAAGTAAGTCCCATTAATTTATTCTTCTTATTAACTCTTGGGCTATGGGTGTCCTATTAAGGAATTTGGAGCCCGATCCCACAGTATGTAGATCGTAGCCAACTTTTTCTTGTATCAGATGCAGTGTCTCTGATTTGATATCTAGCTCCTTGATCCATCTTGAGTTAACTTCCTTGCTTGGCGAGAGAAAGGGATTCAGTGTCATTTTGTTGCATATCGATTTCCAATTTTTCTAGCACCATTTCTCCTTCGTATATTGCAGGTTTTTAGCCCCTTTTATCAAATATAAGAAAGTTGTAATTTTGTGGAATGGTTTCTGTGTCCTCTATTCTGTACCATTGGTCCACCTGCCTGTTTTGGTACCAGTACCATGCTGTTTTTGTTACTATTGCTTTGTAGTACAGTTTGAAGTCTTTTATCACTATACCTCCAGATTCAAACATCCTGCTTAGAATTGCTGTTGCTATTCTGGGTCTTTTGTTTTTCCATATGAATTTCATGATTGCTTTATCTTTTCTACAAGAAATGTCGTTGGGATTTTGATTGGCATCAATTTAAACCTGTAGAGAATTTGGGTAATATCGCCATTTTGATGATGCTAGTTCTGCCTATCCATGAATTGGGTATATTTTTCCATATTCTAAGATCTTCTTCTATCTCTTTATGTTTCTGTAGTTTTCATTTATAAATCTTTCACCTCTTTTGTTAGGTTGATTCCCAACTATATAATTGTTTTTCCAATTATCTTATTTTCTTTGAGGATATTTTGAATGGAGTGGTTTTCCTCATTTCCATTTCAGAAGTTTTGCTGCTGATATACAGGAATGCCTTTGATTTATGCGTGTTGATTGTATATCTTGCCACTTTGCTGAATTTATTTATTAACTCTAGTAGTTCCTCTGTAGACCCTTTTGGGTCTGTTAAATATATTATCATGTCATCCGCAAATAGCGATAATTTAAGTTCTTCTTTTCCTAGTTTTATGCCTTTAATTTCTTTTGTCTGTCTAATTGCTATGCCTAGTATTTCAAGAACTGAATTAAATAGAAGTGGTGATAGAGGGCATCCCTCTTGTTCCAGATTTTAGAGGGAATGCCTTCAGCTTTTCTCAATTTAGGATGATGCCAGCCTGAGGTTTAGCATATATAGCTTTTACAATCTTGAGGTAAGTTCCTGTTATCCCTAGTTTTTCTAGTGTTTTCAACATAAAGGGATGCTGAACTTTGTCGAATGTTTTTTCTGAATCTATCGATACGATCATATGGTTGTTGTCTTTAAGTCTATTGATGTGGTGAATAGCATTTATTGATTTCCGTATAATGAACCAGCCTTGCATCCCAGGGATGAATCCTACATGATCATGGTGCATAATTTTTTTTGATATGCTTTTGTATTCGATTCACCAAGATTTTATTGAGAATTTTTGCATCCAAGTTTATTAGAGATATTGGTCTGTAGTTTTCTTTCTTTGAAGTGTCTTTGTCTGGTTTTGGGATCAGGGTGATATTGGCCTCATAGAATGAATTTGGAAGAGTTCCTTATTTTTCTATTTCTTGAAATAGCTTGGAAAGTATTGGTATTAATTCCTTTTTGAAGGTTTTGTAGATCTCTGCTGTATACCCATTCGGTCCATGGCTTTTTTTGGTTGGTAGTATTTTGATGGCTTCTTCTATTTCTTCCTTTGTTATTGGTCTGTTTAAATTGTGTGTGTCTTCCTGACTCAATCTGGGCAGATCGCATGACTTAAGAATTTATTGATATCTTCACTATCATCTATTTTATTGGAACATAGGGTTTCCATATACTTTCTAATTATCTTCTTATTTCTGTAGTGTCTGTTGTGATATTGCCTTTTTCATCCCGTATGTTAGTAATTTGAGTTCTCTCTTTTCTTCTCTTCCTTAGCATGGCTAAGGGCCTGCTCTCTCTTTTCTTCTCTTCCTTAGCATGGCTAAGGGCCTGCAGATCTTATTTATTTTTTCAAAGAACCAATTTTAGTTTTATCAATATTTTCAATTTTTTTTGTTTCAATTTCGTTGATTTCTGCTCTAATTTTAATTATTTCTTGTCTTCTACTACATTTGCTGTTGTTTTGCTCTTCCATTTCTAGGTTTTTGAGGCATAGTGTGAGTTCATTTATTTGCTGATTTTTCTTTTTTTTTTGAGGAAAGAACTCCAAGAAATGAATTTCCCTCTTAAAACTGCTTTCATTGTGTCCCATAGATTCCAGTATGTTGTGTCTGTATTGTCATTTGTCTCTATGAATTTTTTTATTTCCTCCTTTATGTCTTCTGTAAACCATTGATCATTCAGTAGCATGTTGTTCATTTTCCATGTGATGTAGGATTTTTCCTTCCTTCTTTTATCATTGATTTCCAGATTCATTCCATTATGATCAGATATTCTGCATGGTATTATCTCCACGACTTTATATTTACTAAGAATTGCCCTATGGCATAATATATGGTCTATCTTTGAGTAGGATCCATGTGCTGCTGAGAAGAACGTGTGTCCACTTTTTGATGGTTGATATATTCTATATATGTCGGTGAAGTCTAGGTTACTGATTTTGCTGTTGAATTCTATAGTTTCTTTATTCAGTTTTTGTCTAGAGGATCTGTCTAATGGCTAGAGCGGTGTGTTGAAGTCACCCATAATTATGGTGTTGTAGTTTATTTGACTCTTGAACTTGAGGCGAGTTTGTTTTATGAGTGTTGCAGCTCAATTGTTTGGTGCATACAAATTGATAATGGTTATGCATTGTTGGTGCAAGGTTCCTTTTAACAGTATATAGTGTCCTTCTTTATCCCTTTTGATTAACGTAGGTTTGAAGTTGATTTTATTCGATATGAGTATGGCCACTCCTGCTTGCTTCCGAGGGTCATGTGAGTGGTATGATTTTTCCCAAACTTTTAATTTCAGCCTCTGTATGTCTTTACCTATCATATGAGTCTCCTGAAGGCAGCATATTGTTGGATTTTTTTTTTTTTTTTTGATCAAGGTTACTAGCTTATGTCTCTTGATTGGTGAGTTTAGGCCATTAACATTTAAGGTTACAATTGAAATATGATTTCTACTTCCAGTCATGTTTGTTTGTTTGTTTATTTATTTATTTATTTATTCATTTATTTATTTATTTTGGTTAGTTTTTACTTTTTGGTTATTTTCCTCTCCCTTTACTGAGATACCTCCTGCTGCTAGTTTCAGGCATTACTTTTCAAATCCTCTTCTTGTAGTATTTTGCTCAAAATGCTTTGCATTGCTGGTGTTCTGGCTGTGAATTCTTTTAGCTTTTGTTTATCGTGAAAGACTTAAATTTCATTGTCAAATCTGAAGCTTAATTTTGCTGGATACAGTATTCTTGGTTGGAATCCATTATTTTTGAGCGTTTGAAATACTTTGTTCCAGGATCTTCTTGCTTTCAAAGTTTGTGATGAAAAAAATCAGTCGTTAACTTAATTGGTTTACCCCTGAATGTAACCTGCCTACTTTCTCTCGTAGCTTTTAATATTCTCTCTTTGTTCTGTATGTCCTTGTTCTGGCTATCTTCATAAATATTTGTCTTGGAGTTGGTCTATTATGGTTTTGAATGCTTGGGGTCCTGTAGGCTTCCAGGATTTGGCAATCCATTCCATCTTTCATCTCTGGGAAATTTTCTAGAATTATTTCATTTAATATGTTGTCCATTCCTTTGGTTTGAATCTCTATGCCTTTTTCTATCCCGATGACTCTCAAATTTGTTTTTTTTTTTATGACATCCCATATCTCTTGAATAGATTGCTCATTGGATTTAAGCATCTTTTCTGTGTTTACTCTATTCTTTTCAAGTTGATAAACTTTGTCTTCATTATCTGACGTTGTAACTTCTACTTGATCTAGTCTATTTGTAATACTCTTCGTTTGAGTTTTTAATTTGGTTTATACTTTCCTGCATTTCTAGGATTACTGTTTGATATTTCTTTTTAATGTCTCTATCTCCTGGTAAAGCTCATTCTTTGCCATTTGAATTTGTTTGTTTATTTGATTTTCAAAATATACTTTTATTGCTTGGACTTGCTGCCTCATGTCTTCTCTAATATTCCTTTCCATCTGAGTTAGGTATGCCTTGAGTTTTTTCCCTATCCCTATTTCTGATGCTTCACGGTCCTCCTTTAGAATTTAGTTGTCCTGCATTTTTTGCACACCTTTTTTTCCCTTGTTTTTTCATGATGTTCACGTTACTTTTCAGCTCAATTTGATTGCTGTGTTTCTGCCTTCTTCAATAGATTTGTTTTGGTTTTATATATCTCTGTTGTCTCTCTTTTGTGTTTGTAGACTATGCCTGCAAAAGTGGATTCCACTTGGAAGGAATTCCGACAGCTGAGCTCCAGTGATGTCACCTGTCTGCTATGGCGGGCCCCAGGCTCCTTGCCGGGGTGTTTGAATGGGGGGGTGGGACTGGACTGTCTCTGGTTGGTTTCACCTCCCGGTCGCTGGCGGGTGGGCGGTCTCCAGCCATCCAGTCGTGCAATCAGCGAATGGGCTGTCACCGGCGGGCGGGTGATCTCTAGCTGCCCAATTGCGCAGGCAGCCAGCGGGTGATTGGTTGCTGGTGGGCAGGCGTTCTCCAGCCTCCTAGTCACGCGTGTCTGTCCTCTGGTCCCCTGGTTTCCTCTGCGAGTCCTGATTTCCCCTGCGACACCAGATTTCCCCTGAGTGATGCCTCTTGGCAGCTCAAACTGTACTCTTTGCCTGCCGTTCCTTGGTTGTGGAGGGTGTCTATTGGGAACACTGGCACTCTATTGTTTTGATTTTTTCCGCTTGCCCCACCCATTGCGCTGGCTAGAAAAATTTTGTTTTCACCGGTGATGGGAGGGGAAGTTGAAGGTCAGGTGCCACTAGTTTTCCCCCCGTCTTTATGAAGGCTTTCTCTGGTAATCCCTCCCCCGGAAAGCCTAAGAGAGAATTTTTGCGAATTACCTGCTGTATGGGAGATAAGCTGAGTAATACACACCTGTTTTGTTGTTGCAATCTGTCGGAGAGTGGTGGTGGATACTTCAGCTCTCCAAGATGGTGGCCGTTGGTTTCCTCGGTGGAGTTTCGGTTGTGGGGGATAGAACTGTAACACTTTCTTCCCCATCTGAAATCCCGAACTCAGCCCCAGGCTCAGTGGTGGGTGAGCCAGCCGGATTCCACAGAATCCGCAGCAACGTTTCTCCCTGCATGCTGGTCGCTTCACGGTGGAGGCCCGCCGTCTGTAGCCACGGCATGGGCCGCACGGATCAGCCACCCCAGATCTTCGGTCGCATAGTTGGCTCTTGTTTGAGACTCAATTACAGGACCTCGGTGGTGGAAATCATTCTTCTAGGTTCCAGGCACACCCATTTTTCTGTAAGATCCTAACAAGATACTTTTTCGTCATTCTAACTCCTTATTCACATGTGAAGTTGCGCAGTACAAAGGGTGTGATGCACTCTATTCATGGCCATCTTGCAATGTCAAAATATTAGGATTTCTATGCACCATTTACTGAAGATAGTTTTCAGTACTAGTAAACCAAAATGTTATTTCAGGTGGATGAATATTTCTGAGAATAATCTTTTGAAAAGTAGATTATAAATCCACATACATGAATATGAATGAAATTTGGGAGTGCATAATAAGACACATATATTTCATATTTTGAAAAATCTGGAGGATATATATATATATATATATATATATATATATATATATATATATACAGACACACACAGAGAGACATTAAAAAGTAGCATTATATATGCCAATCGAAATTCATCATGAAATACATATCATCCACAGATTCAAAAATATTTATTTTACTGAACATGGATTTATGTATAATGCTATTTAAATAGGAGGATCACCCATAGGTTGAATTCTCAGTTCCAACAGCTTTTAGAAGGAGTGATATCTTCTCACAATTTCTATATGCCAAGTCAGCCACCTCACCAAAAATATACGTGTGATACCAGGTATGAATAAATATGTGCATATAAAACTACATGTGCTAAATAGGCTACAGAGAAAGGGAGACAGGAATTCACATATTTGTTAACTTTAAAAAAACATGGAGAATTCTTTCAACCAAATAATTGACTAGATTCATAACTCCTACCCTATATAATGCAAAAGGCAAGTCCAACTATACACGATGCCTCCTCTGAACTGCTTGTATTTCAATTCTGTTTGGGTTATTATTCTAGTCAGAGTTTAGTAGCATAGGGGTTAGTGTGAGGGATTCACTATTTTGACTGGAAAATTATAAAATGAATCCAATGTGTATACAAATATGTGCTACAAAAAATTGTTCCCACTGTCATCCAGAACAATGGCTTGACATTACCTAGTCCCCAAGTAAGACAAAATTAGAGGAGAAGAGTTAGAAAATCTGTGAATACATATTTGAAATAGAGTATGCTAAGGAGTTTCCAAAAGTAAGGGACAGGGTAAACACTCCACAAACTGGAGCTCTTCTGGCCTAAAGACTTCTTGTGGAACTGCCTCTGAGGTTGGGCACTTGAAACATATGTTGTTGTCAAGTGCTTTAGCTTCGTTTCTCGTGAGACCAATAAAGGTGGGTCTGCATCTATGTGATCTGGAGGACATGGTTTATTATTTTCCACTGAACATGAGCAGCAGTGCTGAATTTGCTGTTTGTAGCTAAACTGTGGCCCCTGGGGTCTAAGTGTCTCCCCGTGTGGACTGTGAAGCCATTTTGTGATCCTAAAGTTTTCATGGTGTTTCTTGCGGCTTCACTGGGAGTTTGGTATTTGCTTCACAAAATACAAAGAGGTCAACAGTGTGTCAAGGGACACAGTGCTGGAGGGAGTTCTGTCACGTGTGGTGGGTCAGTTTCTGCAGGACAATGCACCAACCATGCTTCTATCCCACATAGCTTTCCCCATTGACCATAGCAACTTAATTCTGAAACTTTCCCTGAAACTTCTCAATATTACAAGATGCCTTTACATAGAAGGGACTGCTTGCTGCATCATGTCAGTCACAAGACATTTGGAAGCTAATGGCAGATCCACATGGCCCCACCACAAATGTTTTATCACACACCTGCCCACTACTGCTCTAGGCCAAGTACTCAGCAGGCTCCAATTTATTGGCATCTCTGTTCTACACCATTTTCATGAAACTCAGTCAATCAACGCACTGTCTGGTATACTCATGATCAGCAACAGGACATCCAAAGGTTCTCCAGTGCCACCTGGTCATGGGAATTTCAAAAATTTCTTGGTATTTATCTAGCCATTTTTGAAAGATGAAGTTGGAGGCACTGTACGTTTCAAATCAATCCAGAACCATTAAATTTTGAGGAAGCTCATGTCAATGAAAGCTATGGAGAATTCTCACAGGCAAGGCTTCCCAAAGATTGGCTAAATGGTCACGTGAATCCAGGCCCATTGAGGTCTACAATGTGAGGTCCATGTGTGTTTTGACTCTCAACTATGGCTGCCAAGTCTTTCAGAATAAAATCATGTGATATCTTGGCTGTGATTCGCAGTGCTTTGTGGAAATACAACCTGGGCATACATCTCAGTTTCCAAGGACGACTCTCATGCGTGAACTCATAACATCCCAACACAATTCATGGCAATACATCTCTGAGGTCAGTTCCAGAACTCAGTCTCTTAGGGGAATCACACCAGAGTTCATGTCAAGGTGGACCCAGTCATCTCTTCCAACCACCACACAAATGACCACAATTAAAACCAACACACTCCCACATGGCCCTCATGATCTTTCATATAAACACTCTTCATAACCTCTGGTTGAATGTTTCTATGAGGGGTGCAGACCAAGACAGTCTCCAAAATAATCTCCCTTGCCCCTAATGTGCCTAAAAACAGGGTGGCTTGGACACCCTTCCTGTGAACCTGGTGTGATCACATAGGCCTGCTGTTAATACTTCTCTGCTTCTCCAATTTGAGGACTACTGACTGTGGGGTTTAGATTCTTTGTCTGAATTGGAGACATGAGGAAACCCAAGCTCCTACTGGCTAGCCTCTGCAGGGCTTTGAAGAAATTATTTGACCCAATGCATTCCTATTCTAACTTGATGTAGGTCTAGAACCTCACAAAGGAAGGGGAGAGACTTCATCCAGAATGACTGCTCTTTTGGCTATTTTGGTTTTGTATGCACACATGGGATCGTTCTTTAGATCCATCAGGTGCTGAGAATCTAAGCCTAAGCCTCACACAGGGCCAAAAGGCTGATTCAGACACATCCTTTCCAAAGGAATTAAGCAAAAAGCCTCAGGTGATGCCCATTCATTTCCATGTGAAAACAGTTTTTTTTTTTCAGGCTTCAAAAAGGGGTGGCCTGAGGCAAAGACCTTTCAGACATTCAGGGCAGCAGAACAATTGGTAATTTAAAGGCCCAAAGCAGGGTTTCTCCACTGAGACTCTCCTGATCACACTGATACCTGAGTTTTCTGAGATGCTCGCCATTCCCTTCAGCTATCCAGTACATGGCGATGTCACAGGGCTTGGAAGTGGTACATATATTGGACACAAAACCATGAGCCTATTCTGGAGAGTGGCCAGAATTCAGGAAGAAAGCAGAAACTTTGAAAGATAGCAAGTGTTGCCCATCGATAAGGCAAGCTGAAATCCATTCATAAATTGGGCAGGATGAATGCTGGGAAGCTTTCAACTAGACAGGACATATCAATTGATGCATTCTCTTTTCTAATGTCTACAACCATGGACACCGTGGGATACACAGACATAGAAACACTCGCCTTGTCAAACGACTTACTCGAAACAGTCTACACCAAACCAAACATACCGACTTTCCTACCTATTCTGAGAACATGAGACAAATCCACAAACTCACACCCACACCCACAAAGGCACCTCCTTCCCCGAAGTAGGTCTGTGACTATCCAGAGTTTCTCTAATTGTGGACCATATTTTATTCCCACAAAATGGCCTGTCCTGTCTCAGATCTGGTCTCTTTGGTCAACATTTTGAACTACTGAGGAGCCAGCGGTGATCCAATACCTGCTTTCTCAGTAAAGGTGACTTTTCAGAGCTTTCTGGCATTTGGCCATCCTCACATCAGTAGGTACCAAGAAAGACTAAATCTGTCCTTGGTAAATCCAAGCAAGTGAGACCCCTGGGAGTGGGACTGGGACTGGATTTTGGTGACTGGCTTCCTGGATCCCAAGTTCAGAGAGTTCTGTCACCAAGGTTGTGAGGTGAGGTCACTTCCTTCAGAAAGTGAATAAGGTCACTGCCTTGGCAACCATGTTGTCCTAACAGTTGCTTCAAAGAGTCCCATGAAATGGAGGCTGCCCCTACTTCCTGTGACACTTTCACAACTTAGAATGGTATATCAACCATAGGCACCCAGGAAGAGCTCTCAACACAGGCCTGGTTGGGTCCTTCTTCTCTAAATTAAGAAGACAGAGGCTGATTCAGACACATTCCTTCATCCTGACCAAGTTTTTTACAATGAAAGATGACTTTTGCTCTCTCAGTTCCTACATAGCTGCCTACAACTTCTGCAGGGATCATTTTTGCATGGACCTTTGAGTTTCTCAGTAGTTGGAAGGAATCCTACATTTTTGTATTGTAAGACCATCTCTGTCCCTGCTCTTCTGTAAAGTTAGATTGAGGCAACAGTGTATGGTTAGGGTTAATAACAGGTTTGATTTGGGTTAGGAATCATTCAGCTGGATGAATAATGGTATTGATGACCTGCGATAATTACAAGAATATATAGGTAAAATATAAGTATGAAAACAGAAATCTATGTAAGATTTAAAACCCAGAAGTGTATTAGGACCTTGATTGTGATACTTAGCTTTGATTTATTTTCTGCACAGATGTCTCAGGTACATCGATATACAATTGCATTGGACCTTGTGCCTTGGATGATTGATTGTCAAAGATAACTTCCAGTCAAAAAGTGATAGTCGGTAAGATTAAGAAGATAGTCGGTAGTTTAGAAAGGAGAGTGAGTATAGAATTTGCACCAAATGTTCTTTAGCTATAGCTTTTCGGGTATAGAGTAAATGTAAATGTCAGCACATGCGAAGAGTCAGCCACAATGATGAACTGGGAAAAATATGTAGGAAAATAGATATCAATAGATACATTAGGAAATCTGGCAAAGTATAGTCGTTAGTGAAAAGTTAGTAAAATAGGTAGTTGTCTCTTCATGTTTTTCTGTATACTTAACTTCCCTCCCTGCCCTCCCCAAGGAAAGTATATAAGCCCTGTTTAAGCTGTTCTCAGGACTCTCTGCTCTATTGAAGTGAGCTCTGAGCCCCAGCATGCTGGCCACCAATAAACCCTTTGCTTTTGCATGAGACAGTTTCTTAGAGGTCTCTTCGCCTGACACTCATCCGACCTTTACATATGGAGGTTCCACCGAGTTCTGGCAGCAGCGGACGAGAGACCCCAACTGGCTCCTCAAGGGATTTGTAAGGCGCCTCTTTCTGGTGTCAGGTTTCAGGTTAGAGCTTGGCAAAATGGCTGTCAATGAAGAGTGTGAGCTCTTTCTCATGGTGGCTGACAGATGTGTCACAGAGCCACAGGCCACCACCCTGAGGGACACCCCAGAGGACTCTGAAAATCAAGGAACAATAGTCTCCTCAACTCAGTGATATTTTGTTTCAGATTCGGTATTGCCAGCCCATCAGGTATTGCCGGCTACTCAGTCCTCGTCTCAGTGTTGGACGTCCATTTCCTGTCTTTATTGTCTTGTCTTGTCTGTGTCATGTGTCATTGCTTTTACTGTTTGTGCATTTTTCATTATGGAAAAGAGCACTTCAATGCCTTTGTCCCTGACCCTTGATCACTGGACCAAATTCGGCTTAAGGGCTCAGAATCTTTCTTTTTCAGTAAACCGCTGGACCTGGCAGACTCTCTGTGCCTCAGAGTGGCCCACCTTTGGATTCGGATGGCCCTTAGAAGGATTTTTCTACTTCTCACTAATTTAAAAAGTCAGAGATATTGTCTTTCAGGAAGGGCCACTTAGCCATCCAGATCAAAAGCCATATATCTTAACCTGGCAATACCTCTGCAAATCTCCTCCATGGGTGAAGCCTTTCTTTGCCCCTGCCCCCGCTCCTAATCCTTCCCCCACGATCTCTCAAACCCTCTGCTCCTCCTCCTCCTCCACCCTCTTTTCTGCCTAAGTCACAAGATTTAACTCTACTGCACTCTCATCCCTCTCCTTATCCCTTGCCCTGGTCTCCCAACCCCCAACACCCTCTAAGTGATTCCCCTGCTGCTGACTCAGCCTCTCCGCCATTTTAGGAAGCTAAGCCAGCCCAGCACCCTCCAGAAAACTCCCCCGCGGCACACACAGCCCCTCCTCCCCTGGAGGAACCTGGCCCGGATAAAGGAACTCACCATCAATGAAAGATTGAAAACCCTGGAACTCCCGTGATGCTCCCCCTCCGTCCCTATGTGCCAATGATTGATGATGGCCATGGGGAAAAATTGCAAGCCTACCAGTATTGGCCTTTCTCCTCTTCAGACCTATATAACTGGAAAAATAACAATCCCCCCTTTTAAGAGGACCCCACTCGTGTCTCAGGTGTGGTTGATTCATAGATGTTTTCACACCAGCCTACTTGGAATGACTGCCAACAACACCTAGGGACTCTCTTCATGACAGAGGAACAAAAGAGAATCCTCTTGGAAGCTAGAAAAAATATCCTCGGACCAGATGGTTGACTGACACCACTTCCCAACATATTCAACCCGGCTTTCCCTAGAATCGACAAAACTGGGACCCCAACACCTTTGAAGGTAGGGAGCATCTGTCCACTTATCTCCGGGCTCTAATAGCGGGTATCTTAGTGGCTGCTAGGCGACCAACTAATTTGGCCAAGGTAATAGAGTTTATTCAAGGGCCTGATGTATCTCCCTCTATGTTTCTAGAGAGAATTATGGAGGCATATAGGAGATATACTCCTTTTGATACTCAAGCAGAGGCTCAAAAGGCATCTGTCATGATGGCCTTTATTGGGCAAGCTGCCATGGATATTTAAAGAAAGTTACAACACTTAGATGGATTACAAGATATGACTTTGAGAGATTTAGTCAGAGAAGCCAAAAACGTATACTATATGAGAGAAACTGAGGAAGATAAGGAAGCAAAGGGTGGATAAAAGAAACAAAAGACAGACTAAGGAATTGACTCAGGTCCTGGTCACAACAACAAATAGGCCAGAAATAAGAAACATGGAGACAGGAAGGGATACCTGGGCCCAAACTAGAGGCCACCCCTGGCCTCAGATCAATGTGCCTATTGTAAAGAAAAAGGACACTGGGCCAAAGAGAGCCCTAGAAAGAGACAGCCACGCCAGCCAGCCATCCTGACTCTGCAGGATGACTAAGAAAGTTGGGGATCAGATCCCCTCCCCGAGCTCAGGTTAACTTTTGAAGTGGAGGGCACCCCAGTAAACATTGAAGTGGATACAGGGGCAATATACTCAGCCATTAAGGCTCCATTTTGCCCTCTATCAAATAAAAGGTCTCTAATTCAAGGGGCTAATTGCAGTAAATATCGGGCTTGGACAACTAAGAGGACCTGGGACCAGGGGAAAGGAAAAATCCATCACTCCTTCCAAGTAATCCCAGAATGCCCGGCCCCATTGATGGGCAGAGTTCTGCTCACCAAGCTCCGGGCCAAAATAACTTTTAACCCTGAAGGCCCCCAAGTGGAATATATATATATACACAAAACACAAACACAGACAATGAAAAGTAGCAATATATATGCCAATCGAAATTCTTCATGAAATATATATCATCCACTGATGCAAAAATATTAATTTTACTTAGCATGGATTTATGTATAATGTTTTTTTTTTACTAGGAGGCTCCCCCATAGGTTGAATTTTCAGTTCCAACAGCGTTTAGGAGAAGTGATCTCTTCTCACAATTTGAATCTGCTAAGTCAGCCACCTCACAAGAATATACATGTGATACCACGTAGGATTCTATATGTGCATATAAAATACATGTGGCAAGTAGGCTACAGAGAAAGGGAGACAGGTATTCACATATTTTTTAACTTTAAAAACACATGGAGAACTATTTCATTTAAAAATTAGCTAGATTTATAACACCTACCCTAGATCATGCAAAAGGCAACTCCAACTATACACCATGCCTCCTCTGAACTGCTTGTATTTCTATTCTATTTGGGTTATTTTTCTCCATCATATTAGGATTAGTAGTCATATTCTAGTAGGGTATGGGTTAGTGCCAGGTGTCCCGGCCGGCAGGACACATCAACGTGGGCATCGAACATAGTTGGGAAGGAATGAAGGGACAAAAGACAGGACAGATGACACCCAGACAGGAGTTCTGATCAAGCTGCAAACTTTTATTGTTCTCACAGGGTGTTTATATGCTGCTGATGGGAAAGCTCTCTTATCGGCAGTTGCTGGATGTCTTCACAGGGTTAGATAACCTCAGGATATTTCAGGAAGACAGATGGCGACAGGATGTCTCAGGGAGATAGATGGTTGTGGGATATCTCCCAGGCAGGATGTCTCCCAGGGGGCTGTTTCTTGTAAGTGTCAGGCTATTTTTTGAAGGAGAACTTCCTTTTAGCCCCTGACATCTCCCCCTTTCTTATATAAAATATTTGACCTACCTTACCGGCCATGTTTTTAGGGGGGGGGTTAGAGGCTCTGTTTCTCTAGGAGGCCTTAGAATATCTCCTGATCCGAGCGAGCATCTTTACTAGCAGATTTCGTGGTGGCCTTGGCATGTTTTTGGAGGAGATGGCCTTGAAGCGGAAGCATGCCAACCGCCATGCACCAGAGCATGTCACTCACAGGTCTTGTGTTTGGGGATCCGTGGATCCATCCTTTTGCAATCCTTCCTGCACCCTCCGATATTGTGGCCTAACGTCCTCACTCCATGGGTGCGTCTTCCCCCAAGCCGAAGGGCCCATGTAGACGAACCCTTATGGCAAGGGCAGAAGATGGTTTGTCAGAGCTGTTACTTATAGTTTTATGTAAGAAAGAGAGATTTGTGGGGATGTAAACTTAAGAAATAAGCCTGTCAGAAGGGTAGAACATCCTTTTAAAAGTTGACAGCGTGGTCTTCCATCTCCAGATGATGATAGTGGATTTGTAGGGGCTTAGAGGCCATAATATTAATGTGTTCTTTAATAAATTGTACCACACTGTTTATAATGCAGGGTCCTATGGTCACCATTAAACGTAAACCCAACAAAGGGCCTAATAGGGGAAGAAGGTAGGGTAGAAATCCATTAAGCTTTGTCCAGAGGGGATTTTCAAATAGTTCCCTTCATCTCTTTTCTAGATCTTCTTGAAGCTGCTTAAATTTAGTGCATACTATGACTGATTTATTGGCATTAAAGCAGCATCGTTCCCCTAAGGCCAATCAAATATCTCCCTGGTTAGCAGTCAGCAAATCTAAGCCTCGTCTGTTTTGAAGGAACACTTTTGCCAGGAAGTCTATTTGGTCCTACAAATCTTTAATGGTTTCTGATAGAGTTTGTACATCATTTTAAGTTGTTGAGACAGGCGATGGTAAGGGTGTATTGCCGTGCCTAAGCCAGTGTACCTGTGCCCACAGCAGCTGTTATTCCAAGGCTGGCAATAAGTGATAAGGCCTGTATCGCCCGCCTCTGTCTTTTGACTAAGGTGTCTAGGCTAGAGGTTCGTCTCCTGGGACAATAGTTATATCAGGGAGTAATAAGGCAAGAACACAGCCACTGTTCCAATTCGCTGGAAGCCTGGGGAAGGCCACATTTCCTCCACACATAACAACTGTGCCATTGGGGGGACAAAGAGATGGGATGGGTGAGGAATAATTTTGTTCTGTTGAGAAATTTCCAAAGGAAGCAATTCCAAAATCCATATCATAGGTATTATTCTGCATCACGCCTAAAAGACATAATGTAAAAGTGCCTATAGGCTGTACTTTAAAGGGAAATCCGGGTTGGCATGTATTATCATTGTCCATAGTAGAATTAATAGGAACTGCCATAGGCATGCTTGCCCCTGTTGTCATGCAGAGCCAGCAATTACCAGCAAGGGTGGGGTTGGAATTATTAAGGAAGGAGAAGGTAGTTTGCAAAATATCTAATGTATTGGTATCTAAACCTGGGAACTGGGATTTCAGCTACATTAAGGGATGATATGTGAGCTCAGGGATTTGGGGTTTCAAAAGTTTGATTATCTGAGGATGCTTGACTGCATCAGTGGGTCCTCTACCATCAGAGACCCCTGTAGGGTCCTTAATGGGCCAGTAGGAAGTTTTTCCGACAGTGCCTTGGCACCCAGCTGACTGTAGCTTGGTGTATTTGCCTTCTCCTCCCTGGTCAAAGAGAACGGGGGTATAACGAATAGTGATCCACCCTGCTTCATGAGTTTTAGTTAGGGAGGCTTCAAAAAATTATTCTCCCTGCTTGTTAACACAAATTGAGGCCGACACAAAACAAGAGACATGCATCGCCTGGGTATGCGTACGGGTTGCAGAACAATTTTGGAGAGCTTTACTTGTACTAGGGGGAATAATCTTTGGCTTGTTAACACATACCCATTTAGGCTGATGAACTCCTCTGAATTTATGGTCAACCTCGGAACGGAGGTAAGCCACCTTAGTCATGCAGTCAGCAGTCTGGTTCCAACTAGTGGGAGCCTGAGTCCAAGATCCTCCCTTGCCTTCACGGGGGGAGGGGGGGGAAGGTACTCCATGATGTTGGAAGGTGGAGGGCCCAGGCCTCCGTGCACAAACCTGTTCAGCAGAAGTGCCTTAAGCAGGATCCTCACACAGATTGTTGGATGGATCCGAAAAAGGGGAAAATTTGTACTCAGGGAGAGGGCCTCCGTCCCCGGTTTGAGGTAAGTCATTAACCTGTTTAACCAGGCATTCTGGTAACCATCTTGGGGCTGCTAGCTCTTGGTCCAAAACACAAGCTGAGCCACATTCCTAGATGAGGACAGGATGTGGGCATTTCTATTTATTTGTAAGGGGATTTCGCCACATAACAGGTGGCTGATCAGAATTGGAAAAGGGATGCCAGTGTGTGTCTGCAGCCGAAAGGCCTTCACTGTCTAGGGTAAGAAAAGAAAGGGCAAATAATGCATGGTTAAGGCAATGCCTGTGAGTGGTAAATACAAGGGCGGAAGCCTTAAGGCGGGATAGCCAAGTCTTTAAGGTAAGGTGGAACATTCCACAATGCCTTGGCCCTGAGGTTTGTATTGAATTCCAGTAGGATGACAAAATTGCAAGGTAGCACAAAACTGTTTAAACTTGGCACTGGTATATGGAGGACAATTATCTGTTTTAATATGTATTGGTTTACCCATTATGGAAAAGGCTGAAACAAGATGAGAAAGGACATCTTTGGTAGCCTCTCCAGAATGTGGTGATGCAAAAATAAAGCTGCTGAAGTTATCGATAGAAACGTGTATATATTTGGTTTTTCCAAATTCAGGAAAATGAGTAACATCCATTTGCCAAACCTGATTTGGCAGTAATCCTCGGGGGTTAACTCCCAAGTGTTGAATGGGGAGGGAGAGAGCGCAAGCAGGGCATTCTTTTACTATTTCTCGTTTCTGTTGCCTGGTAATTTTACAAAGTAATCGAAGGCTCTGGGAATTTAGTTGGTGAAGATTGTTTAGCTCCGTGGCCTATTGAATGGAGCCACCAAAAATTTGAAAGATGGTAGGAGTTGCTGCATCAGCTTGAGCATTACCTGTGTTAGAGGGTCGGAAAGATCAGAGTGTGCCCTGATGTGTCCTAAGAAAAATGGGTGTTGTCTGGCCTGAATTAGCTGCTGAAGCTGGTGAAACAGAAAGGCCGCATTGGAAGAAGCTTTAATCGCGGGTGAAATCTCCAGCAGGGGCACAGAATGAGCAATGTAGGCACTGTCTGTATGAATATTAACAGGATTATCACAAAATGTTATAAAAACTTGTGTTATGGCAAACAATTTCACAAACTGTGCTGAATGATAGACAGTATCAAAGGTTGTAGGCTGGTTATTGACAACAAAGACCGCACAGCCATTACTGGAACCGTCTGTAAAGACAGTAAGGGCTTGGAACTGGGAGCCTTTTGTGTAATTTTGGGAAAAATAAATGGATGTATCTGGACAAAATGTAAAAGGGTGTCATTGGGGACGTGGTTATCAATTGTTCCCAAATGGCCTGATTGGGCAATACCCCATTCATCCCCTCTCTGTAGTAAAAATTGGGTTTGGTCATTAGTATATGGAATTAAAATATTATCAGGGTCTTTGCCAAAATGTTGTCGAGAAAGCAAACGACCTTTAATAATAATAGAAGCTACCTGAGCAAGATAAACGGTAATAAACTTGGAGGATGTGGTGGATAAATGGACCCAAAGCAAGGGGAAGCCTTTATTTTTAAAATATGGATATCACTGCCAAAATTTTCCTGAGGGTATATGAGGAGTGTGTAAAAGAACCAGAACCAGAGGAAGGTTATAAGAAATTTGTGTAACAAACTGTTTGGCAATGGCCTCTGTGACTTGGTTTAATGCCTGTCATGCCTCGGGAGTAAGCTTTTGAGGGGAGGAAGGGTAGGAATCACCTCTCAAAATATCATTAAGGGGCAAAAGTACACAAGTGGATAATTATAAATATGTTCTTAGCCATTGAATATCTCCCAGTAATTTTTGAGAATCATTAAGGGTGTGAAGATGGTTCACACGCAGTTGTATTTTATGAATTTGGATCTGATTATCTTGAAGTTTAAGGCCCAAATAGGTATAAGGGTCCTGTGTTTAAACCTTATCAGGAGCTATCCGTAGTCTCAAGGTAGTGAGGGTTTTCTAAAGGTCCAAGTAACAATTATTAAGGTCATGGTAATTAGGTGCAGCAATTAAAAATTCATCCATATTATGTAAAACATAAAATTGTGATCATCACTCTCTCACAGGGTCTACTGCTTGAACAACTTATATTTAGCAAAGACTAGGGCTGTTGGCCATACCTTGGGGAAGAACCTTCCATTGAAATCTCTGCATAGGGCCGTGGAAATTAATGCAAGGGAGACTAAAGGCAAAATATGGTCTATCCTCAGGATGTAAAGGAATGGTAAAAAAGCAAACTTTTAAGTCAATAACCATTTTACAATAGTTTTGGGAATAGCCATTGGTGTGGGAATTCGAGACAGTAGTGCTCCCATCAGGCACATAACTTTATTACTGGCACACAAATATTGTAAAAGATGCCGCTTGTCTGATTTTTTCTTGATAACAAAAATAGGAGTAATCCATGGTGAGGTTGAGGGCTCTACATGGCCGGCTGCCAGCTGTTCCTGCACTAACATGGAGGCAGCCTCCAATTTTTTTGGGGGGTAAGGGGCCACTGATCCACCCACACAAGAGTCTGAGTCTCCCAAATAATTTTATCTGCATGGGGTACAGGAGGGTCAGGAACCGACACTAAAAATCAGAATACCCAAGTCCATATGTATTTGTTTTTTTATGGGTTTTATAGTCCCCACCAGTCCTTGTCTCAGTCTCACAAGGCCTGTACCAGGGACAAAATTTATACGAAGCATTTGATGAGTCATCATGGAATTGGGACTGGCAAGAATGACTTCCATTTGACTCAAAATATCTCGGCCCCATAGGTTAACAGGGAGGTCAGGAACAATGAAAGGAGTGACAGTCACCTTATTACCCTCTTTATCAGTAAAGCTAAGAGCCCTAGAACTGACATGGGGATTTTTTGACTCTTAACCCTTTTAGGTCATTCAAGGATGGGGTGATGGGCCAACCTGATGGCCAGTATTTGTGAGAAATAATTGTGGCATCAGCTCCAGTATCTAGAATTCCTTGGAATTCCTTTTTTTCAATAAGTAAGGTAAGGGTGGGTCTATTGTGAGAAATGGGCTGAACCCAATATACATCAGAGGAGCCGAGGGAGGCTGTCCCCCATTTTATGTTTGGGCGGTGGAAGTGCCTCCTGAATCCAAGGGAAGGAATATTAATTGTGCAAGTCTTGTTCCTGCTGGGATGGCCGCAACTCCATTAATAGCTGTTGCTAGTATTTTTATTTCTCCAGTGAAATCATTATCATTAATGCCAGGGAAGACCTGAACACCATTTAAGGTAGCAGAGACTCTTCCAAGAATAAGGGCACTCGTATGAGATGAAGGGGGACCCATAATTCTAGTGGGTATTATCTGGTGCCCTTGCATTGAGTCTAATATTGTATCGGTGGTGGCACAGAGGTCCAATCCTGCGCTGCCTGGGGTGGCTAGTTGGAGGGAGGCAATTGTGGGGAAGAATTTTGTGGTAGGTTTGGAGTTTGGTAGGGAATAAACCTTATTGCCCCTGGTTTTGTCCTGGGGGAGGTCGTGGCCAGGGGCTGGCCCCGCAGGGTTTTCCTGAGAAGCAGGAAGAAATAGGCTGTCTGAGGCCATTTGTCTTAGATCTACACTTACTGGCCCAGTGATGACATTTACCACATCTAGAACAAAGGGTAGCTGGGGGCGGTTTAGCCCCAGTTTGAGGAGACGATATTCCTACGCTTTGTTTGTCTTTCAGACACTTGCGTGCAAAATGGCCAGGTTGTTTACAAGTAAAGCAAGTACATGAGCCAGGATTGTGAAAGGCCTTGATAAAGGGGGCATGTAGGGCGAGACCCATGGCATGGGCTGCACCCACCCCTGCACAGAGTCTAATAAAGTCCGAAAGTTTCCCTTTTTCCTTATGTGGTCGAAGAACATCCTGACATGCCAGGTTGGCGTTTTCAAAGGCAAGATGTTTTACAAAAGTTCTTTTGCTTTCGCTTGGTCCAAGCAAGCATTCTGCAGCTAGGTTAAGCCGGGGAACAAGGTTTCTATAAGGGTCGTTGGGTCCTTGTCAAATTTTTGCCAAAGAAGTGGTAGCCGAGCCAGTTTGAGGGAGGCATCTCCAAGCATGTAAGCAAGCCATCTGAATCTGTGCCAAAATTCCAGCAGGGAAACGTGCCTATTTAGTTTTAGTGTCAAATGGCGCATAGCCCACTAGCTTAACATAAGTTCAGGATTTAGAGGAGGCCTTAGTTAATTTTTTTTGAGCAGTTTCCTGACAGTGCTCCTCGAAATCTGCATTCCATAACAGGAAATCTCCGGCACTGAGGGTAGCTCGGTCTAAAAATTTCCAATCATTGGGAGTAAGCCATTGTGTGCTGTGGCTTTCTAATAAAGTCAACTTGTAGGGCACAGTGGGGCCATTGTGAGCACAAGTCTTTTTATGTTTTTCAAGAAAACGCAGGCTTAATTTTTTTGTAGACACTCTGGGTTCCTTCCTGCCTAGGGGTGAACTCCTCATCCTCTGAGTCCTGATCTCCTTGATCCATTTCCCCCACTTCCTCCTCTTGATCCTCGTCTAAGTCTTTGACCTCAGCCTGGGCAGGCTTATCTATCTGACTGCGGGTGACTGGGAAGGCGAGAACAGGCTGATGGAGTGGCTTAGCCTTTGTATTAGACCGCCGTGGGCCAGTTTGCATTGACTCCGTGCCTAAGGCTAATGAACAGAGCTCAGAGTCTAGGGATCTTAATTCTTTTAAAAGTTTGATCTGTTCCCGTCTATGTTGGAGAGACTCTCACAAGGGAGCCAGGCTAGGCAAGGGAAGTGGGGAAAAATATCTGGGTTGCATTTTGCTCCTGAAAGGCTGGAGCACAAAAGGCAGGAGGGATATAGGAGGTAGGTAGATGTGTAAGTCCTATAGGCTGTGGCAGGGTCCTGAGAGGTGGCGCATCTTCTGAATTGTAGCTCGCTGCTTCCTTCTCCAAGGTAGCCTCCGTCCCAGGGGTCAATGTGTCTCTGGGATTTAAAACTCGATAAAGGTGTTTGGTAACCATTGGAGCCTTATTCATTAGGGTGGTATTTTGAGGGGGACTAGGAAGGTTCCCAGGGTCCTGGGGAGACTGAGAAGGGTCAATGTCTATACTAACTGATGGGCATGCCGTGGGGAGACGAGAGGTGTTTTGCATAGTCTCTTCTCCAATCCTGACAAGTTGTAAGGTACCATTGTCAAAGGGTGAACTTTTAAGAATTTCATTAATTAAGTTCCAGTAAGAAAAGGTGGGAACTGGCACTTTTTCTGGGCCAAAGGTTTCATAATAATCTTTTAAACAGTCTCTTACTCTAAGCCATCTTTTGCCATCAATGGTCACTTCAATGTGAAACCATGTACACAATTCTCCTATGTATTAGAAGAAAAATTTTAAGTCCTTTTTCTTAACACGCACCCCTCATGTCTTGAAGGACTCCTTGAGGCCTGACAAAAACAAATCATGTGACGAAACTGCTTGTCCCATGGTGGGTCACTCACCGTGCGTCATCCCCACTCTCCTCCTGGATCTGTCTCTTTGTGGTGTCTGCTGAGGCAATCGCGAGCTCCACTTGATGAAGTCTTCCAGGAGGACGGGGTTCCCAATCAGTCAAAGGCTCGAGCCCCAGTCAGTGGGTGCCAGTAGTCACGGCTGGAAAGACACATCAACAGGGGCAGCGAACCTAGATGCAGAGGAATGAAGGGACAGGAGTGAAGGGACAGCAAGACAGGAGTTCTGATCAAGCTGCAAACTTTTATTTTTCACACAGGGGCATTTATATGCTGGAGATGGGAAAGCTCTCTTATCCAAAGTTCCTGGATGTCTTCACAAGGTGAGATAAACTCAGGATGTTTCAGGAATACAGATGGCAACAGGATGTCTCAGAGACACAGTTGGCTACAGGATGTCTCCCAGACAGGATGTCTCCATGGGGGCTGTTTCTTGTAAGTGTCAGGCTATTCTTTGAAGGTGAATTCCTTCTATGCCTGACAGTCAGGGATTCAGTATTTCAAATGGAAAATTGGAAAAGAATCCAATGTGTATTCAGAACAATGCCTTGACATTACCTTCATCCCATGTAAGACACAATTAGAGGAGAAGAGTTAGAAAATCTGTGAATACACATCTGGAATGGAAAATGCTCAGGAGTTCACAACCTTGGAGGTGGTATAGGAGTTTCCAAAAGTCAGAGACAGGGTAAAAACACCACAAACATGGAGCTCTGCCGGCCTAAATATTTCTTGAGAAACTTCATCTGAGGTTGTTTTTAGGAGCTTTAGCTTCCTTTATAGTGAGACGATCAAAGCTGGGTCAGCATCTATGTGACCTAGAGGACATTGTTTCTTATTTTCCAATGAACATGAGGCAGCAGTGCTGAATTCTCTCTTTGTAGGGAAACTGTGGCCACTGGTGGCTAAGTGTCTCCCAGGGTGGAATGTGAAGCCATTGGTCATCCTCCAATTTTTGTGGTGTTTCTTGCAGCTGCACTGGGAGTTTGATATTTGCTTCACAAAATACAAGAAGTTCAACTGGGACACAGTGATGGAGGGAGTTCTGTCACGTGTGGTGGGTAAGGGTCTGCAGGAGAATGCACCAACAAGGCTTCTATCCCACATAGCTTGCCCTCTTGACCATAGCAATCTGATTGTAAACATTGCCCTGAATCCTCTCCATATAACAAGATGCCTTTACATACAAGGATCTGGGGCTTGTACCATGTCAGTCACAAACCATTTGGAAGCGAAGGGCAGATGCAGATGACCCGACCACAGATGTTTTAACACACACCAGCACACCACTGCTCTAGGCCGACTACTCAGCAGGCTCCAAATTACTGGCATCTCCGTTCTACACCATTTTCATGAAACCCAGTCAATCAAGGCACTGTCTGGTACACTGATGGTCATCAATAGGACATCCATAGGTTCTCCAGGTCCACCCGGTCATGGGAATGTCAAAAATTTAAAGGTATTTATCTAGCCATTTTTCAAGGGTGAAGTTGGAGGCACTGTGGGTTTCAATTCATTCAGGAATGATTAAATGGAGAGGAAGCTCATTTCAATGAAAGCTCTGGAGAACTATCACACGCAAGGCTTCCCAAAGACAGGCCAAAAGGTCCCATGAAGCCAGACCTATTGAGGTCTACAATTTGAGGTCCATATGTGTTTTGACTTGCAACTATGGCTGCCGAGTCTTTAAGAATAAAATCATGTGATATCCTTCCCAAGATTCCCAGTGCTCTGTGGAAAGCCAACCTGGGCATAGATCCCAGTTTCCAAGGGCGACTCTCATGCATGGCCTCCTAAAATCCCAACACAATACAAGGCAATACTTCTTTGAGGTAAGTTCCAGAACTCAGTCTCTAAGGAGAATCACACCAGTGTTCAAGCCCAGGTGGACCCAGTCATCTATTCCAAGCGCCACACAAATGACCGCAATTAAAATCAAGACACTCCCACATGGCCCTCATTTTCTTCCATATAGACACTCATCATAACCTCTGGCTGGAGGTTTCCATGAGGGGCACAGCCTAAGACAGTGTCCAA
This sequence comes from Callospermophilus lateralis, assembly GCF_048772815.1. Classification (NCBI taxonomy): domain Eukaryota; kingdom Metazoa; phylum Chordata; class Mammalia; order Rodentia; family Sciuridae; genus Callospermophilus; species Callospermophilus lateralis. Next base: position 91,045 of record NW_027514455.1, read on the forward strand.
AATAAGCTCCCTTGCATCCATTTGCCTAAAGTCAGTGTGGCCGGGACATCCTTCCTGTGAACCAGGAGTGTTCAAAGAGGCCTGCCGTTAATATTGCTCTTATTCTCAATTTTGAGGCCTACTGACTGTGGTGTTTAGATTCTTTATGTTAATTGGAGTCATGAGAAAACCCAAGAACCTATGGTCTAGTGTCTGCAGGGCTTTGAAGAACTCATTTGACCCAAAGGAATCATATTCTCAATGATGGAAGTCAGAAACCTTACAGAGGAAGGCGAGAAACTTCATCCAAAATGACTGCTCTTTTGGCTTTTTGATTTGCATGCACACATGGGATTTTTCTTTAGATCCATCAGGTGCTGAGAATCTAAGCCACAGCCTCACACAGGGCCAAGAGGCTGATTCAGACACATCCCTTTCCAAAGCAATTAAGAAAGAGCCACAGGTAATGTTTATACATTTCCATTTGAAAACTGTTTTCTTCAGGCTTCAAAAAGGCATAGCCTGAGGCAAAGACCTTCCTGACATTCAGGGCAACAGAAGGATATGTAAGCAAAAGGCCCAAAGCGGGGTTTTTCCATTGAGACTTTCCTGGTCACACTGATATCTGAGTTTTCTGAGATGCTCATCATTTCCTTCAGCTCTCTAGTACATGGCCGTATCACAGAGCGTGGAGGTGGTTCATATCTTGGACACAATACCATGAGCGTATTCTGGAGGTTGCCCATAATTCAGGTAGAGAACAGGAACTTAAGAAGATATTAGGTGTTGCCCATCCATTAGGCAAGCCGCAGACCATTCATAAATTGGGCAGAATGAATGCTGGGAAGATTTCTACTAGAAAGGACACATGTATTTATGCATTCTCTTTTCTATTGTCTACAACCATGGACACAGTGGGATACACAGATATAGAAAGACTAGCCTTGTCAAACGACTTACTAGAATCAGTTCACACCAAACCAAACAAACCGACTTTCTTACCTATTCTCAGAATATGAGACAAAACCACAAACCAATACCCACACCCACACCCACACAGACCCCCAAGTACCTCTGTGACAATACGGAGTGTCGTTTGATGGTGGGCCATAAGAAATTCCCTCATAATGGGCTGTCCTGTCTCAGATCTAGTCTCTGTGGCCAACTTTGTGAATCTGTAAGGAGCCAGTGGTGAGCCACTATCTGCTTTCTCAGGAAAGGCCCCTCTTCAGACCTTCCTGGCATTTGGCCATCCTCACATAAGTAGGTACCAAGAAAGACTGACTCTGTCTTTGGTAAATCCGAAAAATTTTGACCACTGGGACTGTGACTGGGACTGGCTCTGGATGCCTGGCTTTCTGGATCCCAAGTTCAGAGAATTCCATCACCAAGGAAGTGAGGTGAGGTCACTTCCTTCAGGAACTGAATGAGGTCCATACCTTGGCAACCACTTTGTCCTAACAGTTGCTTCCAAGGGTCCCATGAGATGGAGGCTGCACCTACTTACTCTGACATTTTCACAAGTTAGAATGGTATAAAACCATAGGCACCCAGGAACAGCTCTCCACACAGGCCTGGTTTGCTGCATCTTCTTTACATTAAGAAGAGAGAGGCTGATTCTGACACAACCCTTCATCCTGACCAGGTTGTTTGCAATGAAAGATGACTTTTGCTCTCTGAGGTCCTTAATAGCTTCCTACATCTTCTCCAGGGATCATCTTTAATGACCTTTGAGGTTCTCAGCAGGTGAAAGATCCCTTAATTTCTGTCTTGTAAGACCAACTCTGTCCCTGCTCTTCTGTAAAGTTAGATTGAGGGAAGAGTGTATGGTTAGGGTTAATAACATGTTCAATCTGTGTTAGGAACTATTCTGCTGGATGAATAATGTTATTGGGAACCTACGATATTTATAAGAATATGTAGGTGAAATATATGTATGAAAACAGAAATCTAAGATTTGAAACCCTGAAGGGCATTGGGCCCTTCATTGGTATACTTAGTGTTGACTTACTTTCTGCACAGATGTCTCAGATAAATAAATATACAATGGCATAGGACCTTGTACATTGGATGATTGAATGTGGAAGAGAACATCCAGTCAAAAAGGGATAGTAGGTAAGATTAGGAAGATAGTTGGTAGGTTTTGGAAGGAGAGTGAGTATAGGATTTGGAAAAAAAAACTTCTTTAGCAATAGGGTTTCTGTTAGAGGGTGAAGGTAAATGTCAGCACATATGAAGATTCAGTCACAATGATGAACTTTGGAAAATATGTAGGAAATCAGATAATAATAGAGACATTACAAAATCAGGGAAAGTACAAAGTGAGTGATAGGATTAGACATTTTGAACAGGGTTGAGTTTGAATATATAATCTTAGGAAGAAACAAATATGTAGTCACCAATAGGATTGACATTTGAGAGCATTAGGCAATGTGGACATGGATGTTTTTAGTAATCCCTGTTCACTTTCCTTTTAGGCTTTGGTACAATCATAAGTGTAACCTTTGCATTTTGTGTCCAGAATATTACTGTGATAAAATGTATATGTAGATGGCGTGACATTAGTATTTCTTCCAGCATTTCTGGGAGCAATGTTTTGAAGTCCTATAAATTAGTATTGGTGGTACAAAGAGGTGTACACTGTGTCTATGAATATAGAGATAGTGCATGAATAGACCACATTGTGAATCAATAATATAACTGGTCCCACTTTAAATAATAGATTGAATTCATATCTGAAAATATATAAGAAATCTTATATCGATATACCATCATTCATTCCAACCAGCAATACATCTAATGGTAATATTAGGGTTATGGTTTATCACGAAGTGTCTTTGAGTTTTGCTTCAAAAGTGATCATGGAAATCGAAAATAATGTGTTTGGAAAGAAGTCTCATGAAAAGACCCATCAAAAACATGGAGGAATACATGTGTTCTGTAGAATAAAGTGATTGAATGTGAACAAAATGCCTATAAATTTGCAAATTTTTGGATGAAATATATTTGCTATGATGAGCATAAACTGAAGAAATAGTAATGTACCAGTGTTGAATAAAATAAATGTCAAAATGCACAACATGTCCCATAGGAATCTACTTGTATTGATGTTAAACTGGTTCAGTTACTGTGGAAATATTAGGATTTGTATGCACCTTTCACTGAAGATAGTTTTCAGTACTAGGAAACAAATATGTATTTCAGGTGAATGAATAATTTTGAGAATACTCTTGTGAAAATTTGATTATAAATACACATACTTGAATATGAATGAGTTTAGGGAGTGTATAACAAGACATATATTTCATATTTTGAAAAATCTGGAGAGTGTGTATATATATATATATATATATATATATATATATATATATATATACATACACAAACACACAGACATTAAAAATAGCATAATATATTCCAATTGAAATTCACCATGAAATATATGTCATCTACAGATCCAAATGTATTTATTTTATTGAATATGGATTTATGTATAATGTTCTTAAACAAGGAAGCTCACTCATAGATTGAATTTTCAGTTCCAACAGCTTTTAGGAGCAGTGATCTCTTACAATTTGTATCTGCCAAGTCAGTCACCTCACAAGAATGTACGTGTGGTATCAGGTAAGATTCTATAATTGCATGTAAAAATACATGTGCTGAATAGGATACAGAGAAAGGGATGCCTTGACATTACAATCACGGAGACTAAGGCACAATTAGAGGAGAAGAGTTAGAAAATCTGTGAATAAATATCTGGAATGGAATATGCTCAGGAGTTCACAACCTTGAAGACGGAAGAGGAGATTTCAAAAATAAGGGACAGGGAAAACAGTCCACAAACATGGAGCTCTGGTTCCCTAAATCCTTCTTGAGAAACTCACTCTGAGTTTGGGCACTTGAAATATATGTTGTTGTCGGGAGATTTAGCTTCCATTGTAGTGAGACAATCAAAGCTGTGTCTGCATCTATGTTACCTCAAGGACATGGTTTCTTATTTTCCACTGAATATGTGGCAGCAGTGCTGAATTTTCTTTAGTAGGTAAACTGTGGCAACTGGGGGATAAGTGTATTCACATGTGGACTGTGAGGCCATTTGGTCATCCTCCACTTTTCGTCGTGTTTCTTGCTGCTGCACTGGGATTTTGGTATTTGCTTCATGATATACAAAGAATTCAACTGTTACCCGGTGCATGAGTGAGTTCTGTCACTTTTGGTAGGTCAGGGTCTGCAGGAGAATGCACCAACCAGGCTTATATCCCACATGACCTGCCCCCTTGACCATAGCAATCTGATTCTAAACATTGCCCTGAATCCTGTCCATATAAAAAGATGCCTTTACATACAAGGGTCTGCTGGCTGCACCATGTCAGTCACAAGTCATTTGGAAGCCAATGGAAGATCCACATGGCCCCACCACAGTTGTTTTATTGCACACCTGCCCAGCACTGCTGTAGGCCCACCTCTCAGCAGGCTCCAACTTCCTGGTATCTCTGTTCTGAACCATTTTTATGAAAACCAGTCAATCAAAGCACTGTCTTGTAATCTCATGATCAGCAACAGGATATCCAAAGATTCTCCAGTGCCACCTGGTCATGGGAAGTTTAAAAATTTCTTGGTATTTATCTACCCATTTTTCAAGGTTGAAGTTGGAGGCACTGTGTGTTTCATTTCATTCTGGAACTATTAAATGGTTAGGAAGCTCATTTCAATGAAATCTCTGCAGAAGTCTCACAGGCAAGGCTTCCCAAACAGTGGCCAAATGATCACATGAATCCAGGCCCATTGGGATCTACATTGTGACATCCGTGTGTTTTGACTCTCATATATGGCTGCCAAGTCTTTCAGAATAAAATCATGTGATAACCTGGCTGAGATTCCAAGTGCTCAGTGAACAGCCACCCTGGGCCTAGATCTCATTTTACAAGGGTGACTCTCATGTGAATCCTCCTAAAATCCCAACACAATTCATGGCAATACGTCTCTGAGGTGAGGTCCACAACTCAGTCTCTAAGGGGAATCACAACAGAGTTAAAGCCAAGGTGGACCCAGTCATCTATTCCAACGGCCACACATGACCACAATTAAAACCAAAACACTCCCACATGGCCCTCATCTTCTTCCATATGGACACTCATCATTACCTCTGGCTTGAGGTTTCCATGAGGGGCACAGCCCAAGACAGTGTCCAAAATAACCTCCATTGCCCCTCATTTGCCTAAAGTCAGGGTGTCCTGGACACTCGTCCGGGGAACCAGGAGTGATCAAATAGGCCTGCTATTAATATTGCTTTGCTCCTCCAATTTGAGGCCTACTGACTGTCAGGTATAGATTCTTTATGTGATTTGGATTCTGGAGAAAACCCAAGCACCTATGGGATAGCCTCTAAAGGGCTTTGAAGAACTCATTTGATCCAAAGGTTCCTATTCTCACTTGATGGAGGTGAGGAACCTTACAGGGGAAGGCGAGAGACTTCTTCCATAATGACTGCTCTTTTGGCCAATTTAGTTTTGGATGCAAACATGGGATTTTCTTTACATCCATCATGTGCTGAGAATCTAAGCCAAAGCCTAACACAGGACCTAGAGCCTGATTCAGACATATCCCTTTCCAATGCAATTAAGCAAAGAGTCACAGGTGATGCCCATTGATTTCCATTTGAAAACTGTTTTCTTTAGGCTTCCCAAAGGGGTGGCCAGAGGCAAAGACCTTCCTGACATTGAGGGCAACAGAACAATAGGTAACCAAAGCAGTATTTCTCCACTGAAACTTTCCTGATTACACTGATATCTGAGTTTTCTGAGTTGCTCGCCATTCCCTTCAGCTATCCAGTACATAGCCATGTCACAGAGCTTGGTGGTGGTATACATCTTGGACACAAAACCATGAGCCTATTCTGGAAAGTGGCCAGAATTCAGAAAGAAAACAGGAACTTAGGAAGATATCGGGGGTTGCCCATCAATAATGCAAGCCACAGTCCATTCATAAATGGGAAGTATGAATCCGGGGGAGCTTTCTACTAGACAGGAAACATCCATTGAAGCATTCTCTTTTCTAATGTCTACAACCCCTGACACAGTGGGATACACAGACCTAGAAACACTCGCCTTTTCAAACGACTTACTAGAATCAATTAACTCCAAACAAAACAAACTGCCTTTCTTACCTATTCTCAGAACATGAGACAAAACCACAAACACACACCCACACCCACAAATGCACCTCCTTCCCCCAAGTAGGTCTGTGACTATCCGCAGTGTCCTCTGAGTGGTGGGCCATACTATGTTTCCATGAAATGGCCTGTTCTGTCTCAGATCTGTTCTCCTTGTCCAACTCTGTGAAGTTGACAGGAGCCAGCGGTGAGCCACAACCTGGTTTCTCAGGAAAGGGCCCTCTTCAGAGCTTTACTGGCATTTGGCCATCCTCACATCAGTAGGTACCAAGAAAGACTGACTCTGTCCTTGGTAAATCCAAACAAGTGAGATCACTGGGACTGGGACTGGGACTGGCTGTGGGTGCCTGGCTTCCTGGACCACATGTTCAGAGATTTCGAACACCAAGGAAGTGAGGTGAGGTCACTTCCTTCAGGAACTGAATGAGGTCACTGCCTTGGCAAACACATTGTCCTAATTGTTGCTTCCAAGGCCCCATGAGATGGAGGCTGCCCCTACTTCCTGTGACACTTTCACAAGTTAGAATGGTATATCATCCATAGGCACTCCAGAGCAGCTCTCCACACTGGCCTGTTTTGGTGCATCTTCTCTACATTAAGAAGAGAGAGGCAGATTCAGACACAACCCTTCATCCTGACCAGGTTGTTGGCCATGGAAGGTGACTCTTACTCTCTCAGGTCCTTCATAGCTGCCTACATCTTCTACAGGGATCATTTCTGCATGGACGTTTGAGGTTCTCAGCGGGTGGAAGATCCCCTAAATTCCTGTATTGTAAGACCAACTCTTTCCCTGCTCTTCTGTAAAGTTAGATTGAGGGAACAGTGTATGGTTAGGGTTAATAACATGTTCGATTTGGGTTAGGAATTGTTCTGCTGTATGAATAATGATATTGGGAACCTGCGATATTTATAAGACTATAGAAGTGAAATATAAGTATGAAAACAGAAATGTTCTAAGGTTGTATGGTAATTCTAGGCTTAAAATAAAAACATGTTGGAGATTTATGTGTGTCATTTGTGTTGTATAATTGGACTTGTTATCAAAAAGATATGTACAGTTACATGTTACTTTTTACCCTTAGATAAAATTTAAAAGTATTTTTAAGTTAATGAGAGCCTAATCTCTGTGAAGGTTTTATTGTAAAACACAAAGGTAAAATGCCCATTCATTTCCATGTGAAAACTGTTTTCTTCAGGCTTCAGGAAGGAGTAGCCTGAGGAAAAGATGTTCCTGATATTCAGGGCAACATAACAATAGGTAATCAAAAGTCCCAAAGCAGGGTTTCTCCACTGAGACTTTACTGGTCACACTGATATCAGAGTTTTCTGAGATGCATTCCCTTCAGCTATCCAGTACATGGCCATGTCACAGAGCTTGGAAGTGGTACATATCTTGTACATAAAACCATGAGCCTATTTTGGAGAGTGGCCAGAATTCAGGAAGGATACAGGAACGTAAGAAAATAATAGGTGTTGCCCAATGATAAGGCAAGCCACAGTCCATTTATAAAATGGGCAGGATGAATGCTTGGAAGTTTTCTCTTTGACAGGACACACCCATTGAGGCATTCTCTTTTCTAATGTCTACAACCATGGACACAGTGGGATACACAGACATAGAAACACTCGCCTTGTCAAAGGACTAACTAGAAACAGTTCACTCCAAACCAAACAAACCCCCTTTCCTAACTATTCTCAGAACATGAGAAAAAACCACAAACCCACTCAAACACCCACGAAGTCACCTCCTTCCCCCAAGTAGGTCTGAAACTATCCAGAGTGTCCTCTGACTGGAGGGCAATACTATGTTCCCCAGAAATGGCCTGTCCTGTCTCAGATCTGGTCTCCTGGGTCAACTCTGTGAAGTTGTCAGGAGACAGCAGTGAGCCTCTAACTTCTTTCTCTGGAAGGGCCCCTCTTCAGAACTTTCCTGGCATTTGGCCATCCTCACATCACTAGGTACCACAAAAGACAGACTCTGTCCTTGGTAAATCCAAACAAGTGAGACCACTGTGACTGGAGCTTGGACTGGGTCTGGATGCCTGGCTTCCTGGAACCCAAATTCGGAGAGTTCCATCAACAAGGATGTGAGGTGAGGTCACTTCCTTCAGCAACTGAATGTGGTCACTGCATTTCCAACCACTTTGTCCTAACATTTGCTTCCTAGGGTCTCATAATATGGAGGATGCGCCTACTTCCTGTGACACTTTCACAAGTTCGAATGGTATAGAAACAATAGGCACCTGGGAACAGCTCTCCACACAGGTCTAGTTTGGTCAATCTTCCCTACATTAAGAAGAGAGAGGATGATTCAGACACATGCTTTTAACCTGACCGGGTTGTTTGCCATGGAAGATGACGTTTGCTCTCTCAGGCCTTTCATAGCTGCCTGCATCTTCTCCAGGGATCATATCTGCATGGACCTTTGAGGTTGTCAACAGGTGGAAGGTTCCCTACACCCCTGTATTGTAAGACCAACTCTGTCCCTGCTCTTCTGTAAAGTTGGATTGAGGGAAAAGTGTATAGTTAGGATTAATAACATGTTCGATTTGTGGTAGGAATCATTCTGTTGGATGAATAATGGTATTGGGAACCTGCAATATTTATAAGAATATACAGGTGAAATGTAATTATGAAAACTGAAATCTAGGTAAGATTTGAATACCAGAAAGGCATTGGGCCCATGATTGGGATACTTATCTTTGAATTATGTTCTGCACAGATGTCTCAGATAAATCAATATACAATGGCATAGGACCTTGTACCTTGGATGATTGATTGTTGAAGAGTTCATCCAGTCAAAAAGGGATAGTCGGTAGGATTAGGTAGATAGTCGGTAGGTTTAGAAAAAAGAGTGAGTATAGTATTTGGACAAAAAGTTCTTTAGCAATAGGGTTTCGGATAAAGAGTGAATGTAAATGTCAGCACATGTGAAGAATCAGTCACTATGATGAACTGGGGAAAATATGTAGGAAAAGAGATATCAATAGAGACATTAGGAAATCAGACAAAATATAAAGTGAGTGATAGGATTAGACATTTTCAACATGGTTGAGGTTGAATATATAATCTTGGGAAGAAACAAATATGTACTCACCAATAGGATTGACATTTGAGAGAATTAGGCATCCAAGACATGGATGTTTTTAGTAATCCATGTTCACTTTCCATTTAGGCTTCGGGACAATCCTAAGTGTGACCTTTGCATTTTGTGTCCAGAATATTACTGTGATAAAATGTATATGTAGATCAGTTGACATGAGTCTTTCTTCCACCATTTCTGTGAGCAAAATTTTGAAGATATACAAATTATTATCGAGGGTACACAGAGGTGTACCCTGTGTCTATCAATATAGAGACAATGCATGAATAGACCATACTGTGAATAAATAATATAACTGGTTCCAAATTAAACAATGGATTGAATTGATATTTGAAAGTATACAAGAAATCTTATATTGATATACAATCATTCATTCCCACCAGTTTTACATCTAATGGTAATATTAGGTTTACGGTTTATCATGACGGGTGTGTGAGTTTTGCTTCAAAAATGATAATGGAAATCAAAAATAATGTCTTTGGAAAAAAGTCTCATGAAAGGAGCAGTCAAGAAACGTGGAGGAATACATGTGTTCTGAAGCAGGAAGTGATTGAAAGTAAAACAAATGCGTATAAATTTGCTAAATTGTGAATGAAATATACATACTATGATGTGCATAAACTGGACAAATAGTAATGTACCAGTGTTGAATAAAAATGAACGTCAAAATACAATTATATTCCATAGGAATCTTCTTGCATTTATGTTAAACTGGGTCAGTTACTGTAGAAATATTAGAATTTTTTTTGGTGTTATAATACAATTTATTTTAGCACTAGCATGCCACAGAATGTCGAGGAAAGAGCAATGGATTTTTAGTTATCGCACTAGTAATCTATCATTAAATGACTATTTTGGGGAGTCTAGAAATTACATAAGGCTATGTAACATTTTTTTTTATTTAGCATTCATAAAAACTCAGAATTTTGGTAATATTTCTACTTTTTTATTTTTTTTTATTTTTTCAGTTGTTGATCGACCTCATTTTATTTATTTATATGTGGTGCTGAGAATATAACCCAGTGCCTCACACATGCTAGCCAAGCATGTTACCACTGAGCCAGACACCCAGACCCTCCACATTTATCTTATAATCAAACACTCCTCTCCCTCTTCTTTACTCACTTTCTTCCTCATTTTCCCCCTTCTCTCTCTTCCTTTTTCATTTTCCCTCCATAGGAGTTTTTCTCTCATGTCATTACAAACAGTAATATGCTATGAAATTTACATTTAAGAATTTTTTTATAGTCATTCTTTTTTCTTGAGAAAATTTAATAATTATAATAACCTATAGATATATTACAATACATTTATTATACATATGTATCTATATTCATGCATATGTATTACATATGATATATATACATATATATTTAAAAGTACTTTGATTAGCCTGTTAGAAATAATATAGACCAAGTCTTTCTTAATTTTCAAGTCTTCTAGAATTAACAGCTTACAGTGAAAATCAAATAAACATATTTAAGTAAACAGGTATCATTCTTATTTATCAATACTTATCATTTAAGTTTTTATATTACATTAAGCTGTGATATGGCATATTAACTCTTATGAATTAGTGAAATTTTATTTGAACAACCTTTTATTTAAGGACCATATGCACTGACATTTTAAATGGCTTTCTTGTGATTTTAATTTCTATCAATTGCATATTTATTGCCAAATACTTATTTTATTAATTTTCATATTCATGATTGATATAAAGTCAATTGTTTAATTCTTCTTGTAAGTAGTTACTTATTACAGTAATAATTCTACATCTTTATAAGAAAAATGGTACAAAGATATTTTCATGCAAAATTAAGAATAATTGCATGCTCTAAATGTTTCATTGTTGATACATATAATAAAGAGCTTTTGATGAGTCTCTTCCCCAGTAAAACATAAAATGCAAAGATATAGTTGGGTATGTATGTCCAAATAAAGATAAGGAAAAATACACATTATCAGCTACAAACTATCAAATAAAAGATGAAAAGAACAATCCAACACATTGTACGAACTTGTCAGATGAGGTAGCCTAAGACTAGACCTGGTCCATGACAAAATATTCACGAAAAAAAATGAAATATGAAAAATATAGGAAATGATATGAATTTTTCATGAAGGTAGGTGGATTATCCTTTAATCTCAATATATGTTCATTTCAAAAGCCAGTTTTCTGGTAAAATAAATTTGTGATATTTACAACTACACAAAACAAACTTTCTGCTTATCAAAATGAATGCATCTCAACTCCTTTTTAGCTGATTTCTTCCCACTCAATTTTAAACCTTTGTTTATTTATTTTTATTGGTTTTTCAAAACATTACAAAGCTCATGATATATCATCTTTCATACATTTGACTGAAATGGGTTATGAACTCCCAATTTTCCCCAAATACGAATTGCAGAATCACATCAGTTACACATTCACATTTTTACATAATGTCACATTAGTGACTGTTGTCCTCTGCTACCTTTATTATCCCCTACTATCCCCCCTCCCCTTTCATCCTATCTTCCCTCTCTTCCTCATCTGCTTTTTCACTTCTCTCTCTTGATCCCGCCTTTCCCCTCACAACGTCTTATATGTAATTTTGTGTAACAATGAGGGTCTCCTACCATTTCCATATGCTTTCCCTTCTCTCTCCCTTTCTCTCTCCCACTTGTCTTTGTTTAATATTAATCTTTTCCTCATGCTCTTCCTCCCTGTTCTATTCTTAGTTACCCTATTTTTATCAAAGCAGACATTTGGCATTTGTTTTTTTAAGGATTGGCTAGCTTCTCTTAGCATAATCTGCTCTAATGCCATCCATTTCCCTGCAAATTCTATGATTTTGTCATTTTTTAGTGCTGCATCCATCGTGTATAGATGCCACATTTTTTTTTATCCATTCATCTATTGAATTGCATCTAGGTTGGTTACACAGTCTAGGTATTGTGAATTGTGCCACTATGATCATTGATGTGGCAGTATCCCTTTAGTACACTCTTTTAAGATCCTCAGGGAATAGTCCGAGAAGGGCGATAGCTGGTTCAAATGGTGGATCCATTCCTAGCTTTCCCAGGAATCCCCATACTGCTTTCCATGTTGGCCTCACCAATTTGCAGTCCCACCAGCGGTGTACAAGTGTCCCCTTTTCCCCATATCCTCGTAAACACTTGTTGTTGTTTGACTTCATAATGGCTGCCAATCATACTGGAGTGAGATGGTATCTTAGGGTGGGTTTGATTTGCATTTCTCTGACTGCTAGATATGGTGAGCATTTTTTCATGTTCTTGTTGATTGATTGTATGTCCTCCTCGGTGAAGTGTCTTTTCAGGTCCTTGGCCCATTTGTTGATTAGGTTATTTGTTATCTTATTGATAATTTTTTTGAATTCTTTGTATATTCTGGATATTAGGGCTCTATCTGAAGTGTGAGGGGTAAAAATTTGTTCCCGGGATGTAGGCTATCTATTTACTTCCCTTTTTGTTTCTCTTGCAGAGAAAAAAAAAACTTTTTAGTATAAGTAAGTCTCATTTTTTTTATTCTTGTTAAGAACTCTTGGGCTATGAGCGTCCTATTAAGAAATTTGGAGCCCGACCCCACAGTATGTAGATCGTAGCCAACTTTTTCTTCTATGAAACGCAGTGTCTCTGATTTTATATCTGGATCCTTGATCCATTTTGAGTTAAATTTTGTGCATGGCGAGAGAACGGGATTCAGTTTCATTTTGTTGCATATGGATTTCCAATTTTCCCAGCAGCATTTGTTGAAGATGCTATCCTTCCTCCACTGCATGCTTTTAGCCCCTTTATCAAATATAATAAAGTTGTAATTTTGTGGATTGGTTTCTGTGTCCTCTCTTCTGTACCACTGGTCCACCTGCATTTTTCGGTACCAGTTCCATGCTGTTTTTGTTACTATTGCTTTGTAGTACAGTTTGAACTCTGGTATCGCTATACCTCCAGATTCACACTTCCTGCTTAGAGTTGCTTTTGCTATTCTGGGTCTTTTATTTTTCGATATGAATTTCATGATTGATTTATCTATTTCTACAAGAAATGCCGTAGGAATTTTGATTGGCATTGCATTAAACCTGTAGAGAACTTTGCGTAATATTGCCATTTTTATGATGTTAGTTCTGCCTATTCATGAACAGGGCACATGTTTCCATCTTCTGACATCTTCTTCTATTTCTCTCTTTAGATTTCTGTAGTTTTCATTATATAAATCTTTCACCTCTTTTGTTAGGTTGATTCCCAAGTATCTTATTTTATTTGAGGATGTTGTGAATAGAGTGGTTTTCCTCATTTCCATTTCAGAAGTTTTTTTTCTGTTATACAGGAATGCATTTGATTTATGCGTGTTAATTATATATCCTGCCACTTTTCTGAATTCATTTATTAACTTTAGCCATTTCTTTGTAGACATTTTTGTGTCTGTTAAATATATTATCATGTCATCTGCAAATAGTGATACTTTAAATTCTTCTTTTCCTATTTTTATGCCTTTAATTTCTTTTGTCTGTTTAATTGCTCTGGCTAGTATTTCAAGAACTAAATTGAATAGAAGTGGTGATAGAGGGCATCCCTGTCTTGTTCCAGATTTTAGAAGGAATGCCTTCAGTTTTTTCTCCATTTAGGATGATGCTAGCCTGAGGTTTAGCATATATAGCTTTTACAATGTTGAGGTAAGTTCCTGTTATCCCTAGTTTTTATAGAGTTTTGAACATAAATGGATGCAGAACTTTGTCAAATGCTTTTCTGCATCTATCGAGATGATCATATAGTTCTTGTCTTTAAGTCTATTGATGTGGTGAATGGCATTTATTGATTTTCGTATATTGAACCATCCTTGCATCACAGGGATGAATCCTCCTTGAAGATGTTGCACAATTATTTTGATATGCTTTTGTACTCGATTTGTCAGAATTTTATTGAGAATTTTTGCATCCAAGTTCATTAGAGAAATTGGTCTGTAGTATTCTTTCTTTGAAGTGTCTTTGTCTGGTTTCGGGATCAGGGTGATGTTGGCCTCATAGAATGAATTTGGAAGAGCTCCTTCTTTTTCTATTTCTTGAAAAAGCTTGAAAAATATTGATTTTAATTCTTCTTTGAAGGTTTTGTATAAATCCGCTGTATTCCCATCCGGTCCAGGGCTTTTTTTGGGTTGGCAGTCTTTTGATTGCTTCTTCTATGTCTTCCTTTGTTATTGGCCAGTTTAAATTGTTTGTGTCTTCCTGACTCAATCTGGGCAGATTGTATGACTTAAGAAATTTATCAATATCTTCACAATATTCTATTTTATTGGAATATAGTGTTTCAAAATACTTTCTAATTATCTTCTATATTTCTGTAGTGTCTGTTGTGATATTGCCTTTTTTATCCCACATGTTAGTAATTTGAATTCTCTTTCTTCTTCTCTTCCTTAGCGTGGCTAAGGGCCTGTTGATCTTATTTATTTTTTCAAAGAACCAACTTTTAGTTTTATCAATTTTTTCAACTTTTTTTTTGTTTCAATTTCGTTGATTTCTGCTCTAAATTTAATTATTTCTTGTCTTCTACTACATTTGCTGTTGTTTTGCTCTTCCTTTTCCAGGTTTTTGTGGTGTAGTTTAAGTTCATTTATTTGTTGTTTTTTTTTTCTTTTTTTGAGGAAAGAACTCCAAGAAATGAATTTCCCTCTTAAAACTGCTTTCATTGTGTCCCATAGATTCCGGTATGTTGTGTCTGTATTGTCATTTGTCTCTAAGAATTTTTTATCTCCTTCTTTATGTCTTCTGTAACCCATTGGTCATTCAGTAGCATGTTGTTCATTTTCCATGTGATGTAGGATTTTTCCTTCCTTCTTTTCTCATTGATATCCAGTTTCATTCCATTATGATCAGATATGGTGCACGGTATAATCTCCATGCCTTTATATTTACTAAGAATTGCCCTATGGCATAATATATGGTGTATCTTTGAGTAGGATCCATGTGCTGCTGAGAAGAACATGTATCCACTTGATGATGGTTGATATATTCTATATATGTCGGTTAAGTCTAGGTTATTGATTGTGCTGTTGAGTTCTATAGTTTCTTTATTCAGTTTTTGTCTAGAGGATCTCTCTAATGCTGAGAGTGGTGTGTTGAAGTCACCCATAATTATTGTGTTGTAGTCTATTTGACTCTTGAACTTGAGGAGAGTTTGTTTTATGAACGTTGCACCTCCATTGCTTGGTGCATACAAATTGATAATTGTTTTTTTCTTGTTGGTGGATGATTCCTTTTAACAGAATATAGTGTCATTCTTTATCCCTTTTGATTAACTTAGGTTTGAAGTTGATATTATTCCATATGAGTATGGCAAATCCTTCTTGCTTCCGAGGGCCATGTGAGTGTTATGATTTTTCCCAACCTTTTACCTTCAGCCTGTGTATGTCTTTTCCTATCATATGAGTCTCCTGAAGGCAGAATATTGTTGGATTTGTTTTTTTGATCCAGGTTACTAGCACATGTCTCTTGATTAGTGAATTTAGGCCATTAACATTTAAGGTTACAATTGAAATATGATTTGTACTTCCAGTCATGTTTATTTATTTATTATATTTTAGTTTGGATAGTTTTTACTTTTTTGGTTACTTTCCTCCCGCTTTACTGAGATACTTCCCACTGTTAGTTTTGGGCACTATTTTTTAACTCTTCTTCTTGTAGTATTTTGCACAAAATGCTTTGCAGTGCTGGTTTTCTGGCTGAGAATTGTTTTAGCTTTTGTTTATCGTGAAAGACTTTAATTTCATTGTCAAATCTGAAGCTTAACTTTTCTTTATATGGTATTCTTGGTTGGAATTCTTTTTTTTTTTTCAACATTTGAATTACACTGTTCCAGGATCTTCTCACTTTCAAAGAATGTGATGAAAAATCAGTTGTTAACCTAATTGGTTTACCCCTGAATGTAATCTGCCTCCTTTCTCTTATAGCTTTTAATATTCTCTCCTTGTTCTGTATGTTGGCTATCTTCATAATTATATGTCTTGGAGTTGGTCTATTTTGGTTTTGAATGTTTGGGGTCCTGTAGGCTTCCAGGAATTGGCAATCCAATCCATCATTCATCTCTGGGAAGTTTTATAGAATTATTTCATTTAATATGTTGTCCATTCCTTTGGTTTGAATCTCTATGCCTTCTTCTATCCTGATGACTCTTAAATTTGTTTTTTGTTTTTTTATGACATCCCATATCTTTTGAATAAATTCCTGGTGGGATTTAAGCATCTTTTCTGTGTTTACTCAATTCTTTTCAAGTTGATAAACTTTGTCTTCATTATCTGATGTTCTGACTTCTACTTGATCTAGTCTATTTGTAATATTCTCGTTTGAGTTTTTAATTTGGTTTATATTTTCCTGCATTTCTAGGATTACTGTTTAATATTTTTTTTAAGATCTCTATCTCCTGGTAATGCTCATTCTTTGCCATTTGAATTTGTTTGCTTAATTCATTTTCAAAATATACTTTTATTGCTTGGACTTGCTGCCTCATGTCTTCTCTAATATTCCTTTCCATCTGAGTTCGGTATGCCTTGAGTTCTTTCCCTATCCCTGTTTCTGATGCTTCAAGGTCCTCCTGTAGATTTAAGTTGTCCTGCATTGTTTGTACTCCTTTTTTGCCCTTGTTTTTTCATGATGTTCACGTTACTTTCCAGCTCTATTTGATTGCTGTGTTTCTGCTTTATTCTTTAGATTTGTTTTGGTGTTGTATATCTCTGTTGTCTCTCTTTTGTGTTGGTAAACTATGCCTGCTAAAGTGGATTCCGCTTGGAAGTAATTCCGAAGGCCGAGCTCCAGTGATGTCACCTCTCTGCTTTGGCCGGCCCCAGGCTCCTTGCCGAGGTGTCCGAATTGGGGGGTGGGACTTGACTGTCTCTGGTTTGTTTCAGCTCTGGGTCACTGGCAGGCGGGCGGTCTCCAGCCGCCCAATTGTGCGGTTGGTCGCCAGCGGGCAGGCGGTCTCCAGCCGCCCAGTCACGCGGGCAGCAGGTGGGCTGTCGCCGTTGGGTTGTCAATCTCTAGCCACGCAGTCTCACGCTCGGTTGCCGGCGGGCGGGCATTCCTCAGCCCCCCAGTCACTCAGGCAGTGGGTGGAATGTCATGTGCAGGCCTGCAGTCTCCAGCCGCCCAGTCACAAGGGCCTGCCTTCTAGTCCTTTGGTTTCTCCTGCTTGTCCTGGTTTCTTTTTCTAGACCAGATTTCCCCTGAGTGATGCCTCTCGGCAGTTCAAACTGTACTCTGTGCCTGCCGTTTGTTGGGTGTGGAGGGTGTCTTTTGGGAACCCAGACACTCTATTGTTTTGATTTTTTCCACTTACCCCTCCCCCAGCACTGGCTATACACGTTTCGTTATGGCCACTGATGGTAGGGGGAGTCGAAAGTCAGGTGTCTCTAGTTTTTCTTGCGTCTTTATGCAGGCTTGCTCTGATTAACCCTCCCCCGGAAAGCCTAGGAGACATTTTATGCGAATTCCCCGCTGTATGAGAGATGAGCTGAGTAACACACATCTGTTTTATTGTTGCAGTCTATTGGAGAGGGGCGGTGGTTACTTCAGATCTCAAAGATGGTGGCCGCTTGTTTCCTTGG
This sequence comes from Callospermophilus lateralis, assembly GCF_048772815.1. Classification (NCBI taxonomy): domain Eukaryota; kingdom Metazoa; phylum Chordata; class Mammalia; order Rodentia; family Sciuridae; genus Callospermophilus; species Callospermophilus lateralis. The sequence goes on from NW_027514455.1 coordinate 108,895, forward strand.
TGGAGTTTCTTTTGTGGGGGATAGAACTATACCACTTTCTTCCCTGTCTGAATTCCCAAACTCAGCCCGGGGATCAGTGGGAGCTCAGCCGGCAGGATTCCACAGAATCCGCAGCAACATTTCTCCCTGCTTCAGGTCCCTTCTCGGTGGTGTCCCGCCATCTGAAACAGCAGGCCTGGCTGCATGATTCAATCAGCCCGGATCTCTGATTGCACAGTTGGCTATTGGGAACCCCGGCACTCTATTGTTTTGATTTTTTTTTTCCACTTGCCCCTCTCTCAGCGCTGGCTAGACAGGTTTTTTTCACCACTGATGGGAGGGGGAGTTGAAAGTCAGGTGCCTCTAGTTTTCCCCTATCTTTATGCAGGCTCCCTCTGATAATCTCTCCCCCAGAAAGCCTAGGAGAGATTTGATGCAAATTCCCCGAAGTATGGGAGAGGAGCTGAGTAACAGTAACAGAATAACAACATTTTATTGTTGCATTCTGTAGGGGAGTGGCTGTCGTTACTTCAGCTCACCAAGATGGTGGCCGTTGGTTTCCTTCGTGGAGTTTCTATTGTGGGGGTTAGAACTGTACCACTTCCTTCCCCATCTGAAACCCTGAACTCAGCCCAGGGCTCAGTGGGGACTCTACTGGCAGAATTCCACAGAATCTGCATCAACGTTTCTCCGTGATTATTGATCGCATCTCGGTGGTGCCCTGCTTTCTGTAGCCACTGGACTGGTAGCGCGGATCAGTCAGACAGGATCTCCGGTCGCAGAGTTGGCTCATGTTTGAGACTCATTTACCGGACCTCAGTGCTAGAAATCCTTCTTCTAGGTTTCAGTGCACCCCCATTTTGCTGTAAGTTCCTAACAAGATAGTTTTTTGTCGTTCTTAGTCGTTAGTCACCTGCGCAGTGGCGCGGTACACTGGGTATGATGCTCTCTATTCGCGGCCATCTTGCAATGTCAAAATATTATGATTTGTATGCACCATTCACTAAAGTTAGTTTTCAGTATTAGGAAACAAATATGTATTTCAGGTGGATGAATATTTCTGAAAATAATCTTGTGAAAAGTTCATTATAAATCCTCATACATGAATATGAATAATTTTAGGAAGTGTATAATAAGACACATATATTTCATATTTTGAAAAATCGGGAGAGTATATATATATATATATATATATATATATATATATATATATATACACACACACACACACAAACACACACACCGAGACATTAAAAAGTAGCAATATATATGCCAATCGAAATTCATCATTAAATATATAACATCCACTTATCGAAAAATATACATTTTACTGAAAATGGATTTATGCATAATGTTGGTCAACTAGGAAGCTCACCCATAGGTTGAATTTTCTGTTCCAACAGAGGTTAGGAGGAGTGATCTCTTCTCACAATTTTTATCTGCCATGTCAGCCACCTCAGAAGAATGTACATGTGATACCAGGTAGGATTCTATTTGTGCATATTAAAATACATGTGCTTAATAGGCTACAGAAAAAGGGAGAGAGAAATTCACATATTTGTTAATTTTAAAAACACATGGAGAACTATGTCAATAAACATTAAGGGATGTCCAACTACATACCATGCCTTCTCTGAATTGCTGGTATTTGTATTCTTTTTGGGTTACTATTCTCCATCATATAAGGATTAGTAGTCAGAGTCTAGTAGGGTATGGGTTAGTGTCAGAGATTCAGTATTTCAAATGGAAAATAGGAAAGTAAACCCAATGTGTTTGCAAATATGTGCTACACAAAAATCTTCCCACTCACATTAAAAACAATCCCTTGATATTACCCTCACTGGAAGAAATACACAATTAGAGGATAAGAGTTAGAAAATCTGTGAATACATACCCGGAATGGAATATGCTGAGGAGTTCACAACCTTGGAGGTGGTAGATGAGTTTCCAAAAGTAAAAGACAAGGTAAACACTCCACAACATGGAGCTCTGCAGGCCTAAAGACTTCTTGAGATACTGCCTCTGAGTTGGGACACTTAAAATGTATGTTGTTGTCGGTAGCTTTAGCATCCTATATAGTGAGACCATCAAAACTGGGTCAACATCTATGTGACCTGGAGGACATGGTATCTTATTTTCCAATTAAAATGAGGCAGCAGTGCTGAATTCTCACTTTGTGGGTAAACTGTGGCAACTGGGGAATAAGTGTCTCTCCGTGTGGACTGTGAAGCCATTTGGTCATACTCTACTTTTCGTGGTGATTCTTGCTGCTGCACTGGGAGTTTGGTATTGGCTTAATGAAATACAAGGAGTTTAACTGGGACACAGTGCTGGAGGGAGTTCTGTCACGTGTGGTGGGACAGGGTCTCCAGGAGAATGCACCAACCAGGCTTATGTCCAACATAGCTTGCCCCCTTGACCATATCAACCTGATTCTGAACATTGCCCAGAAACCTATCCATATAACAAGATGCCTTTACATATAAGGGTCTGCTGGCTGCATCATGTCAGTCACAAGCCATTTGAAAGCCAATGGCCAATCCACATGAAACCACCAGAGATGGTTTATCTCACACCTACCCACCTTTGCTGTAGGCCCACTACTCAGCAGGTTCCAACTTACTGGCATCTCTGTTCTACACCATTTTTGTGAAACCCAGTCAATCAAGGCACTTTCTCGTACACTCATGATCAGCAACAGGATCTCCAATGGTTTTCCAGTGCCACCTGGTAATGGGAATTTCAAAAATTTCATGGTATTTATCGAGCCCATTTTTTAAGGTTGAAGTTGGAGGCACTGAGGGTTTCATTTAATTCAGTAACCATTAAATGGTGAGGAAGCCCATTTCAATGAAAGCTCTGGAAGACTCTCACAGGCAAGGCTTCCCAAAGAGTTGTCAAATGGTCACATAAAGCCAGGCATATTGAGGTCTACAATGTAAAATCCTTGCGTGTTTTGACTCTCAACTATGGGTGCTAATTCTTTCAGAAAAAAATTATGTGATAACCTGGCTGAGATTCCCTGTGCTCTGTGGAAAGCCTTCCTGGGCACAGATCTCAGTTTCCAAGGGTGACTCTCATGCATGGCCTCCTAAAATCCCAACAAAACTCATGGCAATACCTCTCTGAGATCAGTTCCAGAACTCAGTCTCTAAGGGGAATCACACTAGAATTCAAGACCAGGTGGAGCCAGTCATATTTTTCAACAACCACACTAATAACCACAATTAAAACCAGAACACTTCCACATGGCCGTCATCTTCTTCCATATAGATACTCATTTTAACCTCTGGCTGGAGGTTTCCATGAGGGGCACAGCCCAAGACAGTGTCCAAAATAAGCTCCCTTGCCCCTCATTTGCTTAACGTTGGGGTGGCCTGAACACCTTCCTGTGAACCATGACTTATCAAATAGGCCTGCCGTTAATACTGCTCTGCTTCTCCAATTTGAGGACTACTGACTGTGGGGTTTAGATTCTTCATGTGAATTGGAATCATTGGAATCACCTATGGGCTAGCCTCTGAAGGGCTTTGAAGAACTCATTTGACCCAAAGGCACCCTATTCTCACTTGATAGAGGTCAGGAACCTTACAGAGGTAGGGAGAGACTTCATCCACAAAAACTGCTCTTTTGGCCATTTTGGTTTTGGATGAACACGTGGGATGTATAAGGTGCTGAGTATCTAACCACAGCCTCACACAGGGCCAAGAGGCTGTTTCAGAAACATCCATTTCCAAAGCAATTAAGCAAAGAGCCACAGGTGATGCCCATTAATTTCCATTTGAAAACAGTTTTCTTCAGGCTTCACAAATTAGTGTCCTGAGGTAAAGACCTTCCTGAAATTCAGGGCAACAGAACAATAGGTAAGCAAAAGGCCCAAAGAAGGGTTTCTCCACTGAGACTTTCCTGGTCCCACTGATATCTGAGTTTTCTTAGATTCTTGCCATTCCCTTCAGCTATCCAGTACATCACCATTTCACAGAGCTTGGAGGTGGTACATATCTTGGACACAAAACCATGAGGCTATTCTGGAGAGTTTCCAGAATTCAGGAAGAAAACAGAAACTACTGAGAGCAGATGTTGCCCTTCAATAAGACAAGCTGCAGTCCATTTGTAAATTGGGCAGGATGAATGCTTGGAAGCTTTCTACTAGACAGGACACATCCATTGATGCATTCTCTTTTCTAATGTCTACAATCACGGACAGAGTGGGATACACAGACATAGAAGCACTCGCCTTGTCAAACGACTTACTGGAAACAGTCCACACCAATCCAAACAAAGAGCCTTTCCTACCTATTCTCAGAACATGAGACAAAACCACAAACCCACACACACACACTCAAAGGCACCTCCTTTGCTCAAGTAAGTCTGTGACTATCCATAGTGTCCTCAGAATGGTGGGCCATTGTATGTTCCCCCAAAATGGCCTGTCCTGTATCAGATCTGGTCTCCTTGGCCAACACTTTGAAGTTGTTAGGAGCCATGGGTGAGCCACTACCTGCTTTCCCAGGAAAAGCTCCTCTTCAGAGCTTTCCTGTCATTTGGCCATCATCACATCAGTAGGTACTAAGAAAGACTGACTCTGTTCTTGGTAAATCAAAACAAGTGAGACCACTGGGACTGGGACTGTGACTGGCTCTTGGTGCCTGTCTTCCAGGATCAAACGTCCAGAGAGTTCCATCACCAAGGCAGTGAGGTGAGGTCATTTCCTTCAGGAACTGAAAGAGGTCACTGACTTGGCAACCACTTTGTCCTAACAGTTACTTCTAAGGGTCCCATGAGATGGAGGCTGTCCCTACTTCCTGTCACACTTTCACAGTTAGAATGGTATACCAACCATAGGTACCTGAGAACAGCTCTCCACACAGGCCTGGTTTGGTCCATCTTCTCTACATTAAGAAGGTAGAGGCTGATTCAGACACATCCCTTCATCCTGACCAGATAGTTTACCATGGAAGATGTCTTTTGCTCTCTCAGGTCCTTCATAGCTTCCTTCATCATCTCAGGGGATCATTTCTGCATATACCTTTGATGTTCTCAGCAGGTGGAAGATCCCCTACATTCCTGTATTGTAAGACCAACTCTGTCCCTCCTCTTCTGTAAAGTTAGATTGAGGGAAAAGTGTATGTTTAGGGTTAATAACATGTTTGATTTGCGTTAGGAATCTTTCTGCCGGATGAATAATGGTATTTGGAGCCTGTGATATTTACAAAAATATATAGGTAAAATATAAGTATAAAAACAGAAATCTAGGTAAGATTGGAAGCCAGAAGGGAACTGGGCCCTTGAGTGGGATACTTAGGTTTGAATTATGTTCTGCACATGTGTCTCAGATAAATTGATATACAATGGCATAGGACCTTATACCTTGGATAATTGATTGTCGAAGAGAACATCGAGTCAAAAAACTATAGTCAGTAGCATTAGGAAGATAGTCAGTAGGTTTAGAAAGAAGAGTGAGTATAGGATTTGGACCAAAAGTTCTTTAGCAATAGGGTTTCGGGTAGAGAGTGAATGTAAATGTCAGCATATGTGAAGTGTCAGTCACAATGATGAACTGGGGGAAATATGTATGAAAGCAGGTATCAATAAAGATATTACCAAATCAGGCAAAGTATGAAGTGAGTGATAGGATTAGACATTTTCAACATGGTTGAGGTTGAATATATAATCTTAGGAAGAAACAAATATGTAGTCACCAATTTGATTTACATTTGAGAGCATTAGGCAACCTGGACATGGTTCTTTTTAGTAATCCACGCTCCCTTGGCATTTAGGCTTTGATACAATCATGAGTGTGACCTTCGTTTTTTGTGTCCAGAATATTCCTGTAATAAAATCTATATATAGATAAGGTGACATGAGTATTTCTTCCACCATTTCTGGGAGCAATATTTTGAAGACGTATAAATTAGTATTGAAGGGACAAAGAAGAGTACACTGTATCTATTAATATAGAGATAATGCATTAATAGACAATACTGTGAATAAAAAGCATAACTGGTTCCAACTTTAAATAATGGATTGAATTGAATCGTGAACATATAGAGGAAATCTTATATTGATATACAATTATTCATTCCAACCAGTTATACATCTAATGTTAATATTAATGTTATGGTTCATCATGAAGAGTGTGTGAGTTTAGCTTCGAAATTGATTATGGAAATTGAAAATAATGTATTTGGAAAGAAGTCTCATGAAAAGACCAGTCAAGTAACATGGAGGAATACATGTGTTCTGAAGCAAGAAGTGTTTGAAAGTGAAACAAATTCCTATATATTTTAAACTTGTGGAAGAAATACATATCCTATGATGTGCAAAAACTGAAGAAATAGTAATGTACCAGTGTTGGATTAAAATGAAGGTCAATATAGACATCATGTCCCATAGGAATCTACTGGCATTGATGTTAAACTGGGTCAGTTACTGTAGAAATATTAGGATTTGTAAACACCATTGATTGAAATTAGTTTTCAGTACTGGGAAATAAATATGTATTTCAGGTGGATGAATATTTCTGAGAATTATCTTCTGAAAAGTTGATTATAAATTTATATACATGAACATGAATGAATTTACAGAGTGTGTATAAGTCACATACCTTTCATATTTTGAGAAATCTGGAGTGTATATATATATATATTTTAAATAAACACAAATATACATTAAAAAGTATCAATATATATGCTAATCGTAATTCATCATGTAATATACATCATTCAAAGATGCAAAATATTTATTATACTGAACATGGATTTATGTATAATATTGTTCTACTGGGAAGCTTACACATAGTTTGAATTTTCAGTTCCCACAGCGTTTAGGAGGACTGATCTCTTCTCACAATTTGTATCTGCCAATTCAGCCAACTCATGAAAATGTACGTGTGATAGCAGGTAGGATTCTGTATGTGCATATAAAAATACATGTGCTGAGTAGGCTACAGAGAAAGGGAGACAGGAATTCACATATTTGTGAACTTTATAAACACATGGAGGACAATTTCAATTAAAAATTGAGTAGATTTATAACACCTACCCTTAATCATGCAAAAGGGAAGTCCAACTGTACAGCATGCCTCCTCTGAACTGCTCGTATTTTTATTCTATTTGGGTATTATTCTTCATCATATTAGGATTAGTAGTCAGAGTATAGTAGGGTATGAGTTACTGTCAGGGATTCAGTATTTCGAATGGAAAATTGGAAATGGATCAATGTGTATGCAAATTAGTGTTACACAAAAATTTTCCCACTCTCATTTAGAACAATAACTTGACATTACCTTCACCCCAAGTAAGACACAATTAGAGAAAAAGAGTTAGAAAATCTTTGAATTCATACCTGAAATGAAAACTGCTCCGGATTTCACAACCTTGGAGATGGTAGAGGAGTTTCCAAAAGTAAGGGACAATGTAAAAACTCCACAAACATGAAGATTTGCCAGCCTAAAGACGTCTGGAGAAACTGCCTCTAAGATGGACAGTTGAAATATATGTAGTTTTCAGGAACTTTAGCTTTTTTTCTAGTAAGACCATCAAACGTCTTTATGCATCTCTGTGACCTGGAGGACATGGTTTATAATTTTCCAATGGACATGAAGCAGTAGTGCTGAATTCTCTCTTTGTAGGTGAACTATGGCCACTGGGGGCTATGTGTCTCCCCATGTGGACTGTGAAGCCATTTCATCATCCTCCACTTTTTATAGTGTCTCCTGCTGCACTGAGAGTTTTGTATTTGCTTCATGAAATACAAGGAGTTAAACTTGACCACAGTCCTGGAGGGAGTTCTGTCACATATGGTGGGTCAGGGACTGCAGGAGAATGCACCAACAGGACTTGTATACCACATAGGTTGCCTCCGTGACCATAGCAACCTGATTCTGAACATTGCCCTTAAACCTCTCCATATAACATGATGCGTTTACATACAATGTTCTGCTGGCTGCACCATGTCAGTCACAAGCCATTTGGAAGACAATGGCAGATCCACATGACCCCACCACAGATGTTTTATCACACACTTAATCACCTCTGCTCTAGGCCCACTATTCTGCAGGCTCCAAATTACTGGCATCTCTGTTCTACACCATATTCATGAAAGCCTGTTAATCAAGGCACTGTCTGGTACACTCATGATCAGCAACAGGACATCCAAAGGTTCTTCAGTGCCACCTGGTCATTGGAATTTTAAATATTTCATGGTATTTATCTAGCCAATTTTCAAGGATGAAGTAGGAGGCACTGTTTATTTCAATTCATTCAGGAATCATTCAATGTTGAGGAAGATCATTTCAATGAAAGCTCTGGAGAACTCTCACAGGCAAGGCTTCCCAAAGAGTGGCCAAAAGGTCACATGAAGCCACGCCCATTGAGGTCTAAAATTGAGGTCCATGTGTTTTTTGACTATCAAATATGGCTGCCAAGTCTTTCAGAATTAAATCATGTGATATCCTGTCTGAGATTCCCAGTGCTCTGTGGAAAGCCACCGTGGGCATAGATCTCAGTTTCCAAGGGCGACTCTCATGCGCGGCCTCTTAAAATCCCCACACAATTTATGGCAATTCTTCTTTGATATGTGTTCCAGAACTCAGGCTCTAAGGGGAATGACACCACAGTTCAAGCCCAGTTGGATCCAGTCATCTCTTCCAACTGCCACAAGAATGACCACAATTAAAACCAAAAGACACCCAAATGGCCCTCATCTTCTTAAATATAGACATTCATCTTAACCTCTGGCTGGAGGTTACCATGCAGGATGCATCCCAAGAGAGTGTCCAAAATAATGTCGCTTGCCCCTCATTTGCCTAAAGTGAGGGTGACATGGACACCCTTCCTGTGAACCAGGAGTGATCAAATAGGCCTACCATTAATACTGCTCTCCTTCTCCAATTTGAGGCCTACTGACTCTCAGGTATAGATTCTTTATGTGATATGGAATCTTGAGAAAACACAAGCACCTCTGCAGGGATTTGAAGAACTCATTTGACCTAAAGGACTCCTATTCACACTTGATGGAGGTAAAGAACCTAACAGAGGAAGGCTCATCCACAATGAGTGATTTTTTGCCATTTTGGTTTTGATTGCACAAATGGAATCTATCTTTAGATCTACCATGTGCTGAGAATCTAAGCCACAACCTCACACAGGCCCAAAAGGCTGATTCGGACACGTCCCTTTTCAAAGCAATTAAGCAAAGAGCCACATGTTATGCCCATTTATTTCCATTTGAAAACAGTTTTCTTCAGGCTTCACAAAGGGGTGGCCTGAGGCAAAGACCTTCTTGACATTCAGGGCAACATAACCATAAGTATGCAAATGAACCAAAGCAGGGTTTCTCCACTGAGAGTTTACTGGTCACACAGATATTTGAGTTTTCTAAGATGTTCCCATTCCCTACAGCTATCAAGCACATGGCCATGTCACAGAGCTTGGAGGTGGTACACATCTTGGACTCAAAACCATGGGCCTATTCTTGAGGTTTGCCGGAATTCAGGAAGAAAACAGGAACTTAGAAAGTTAGTAGGTGTTTCTTATGCATAAGACGAACCACAGTCCATTCCTAAATCGGGCAGGAAGAATGCTGGGAAGCATTCTACTAGACAGGACACATCCTTGATGCATTCTCTTTTCTAATGTCTACAACCACGGACAGAGTGGGAAACAGACATAGAAGCACTCGCCTTGTCTAACGACTTACTAGAAACAGTCCACTCCAATCCAAACAAACTGCCTTTCCTACCTATTCTCAGAACATGAGACAAAACCACAAACTCACACCCACACCGACAAAGGCACCTCCTTAACTCAAGTAGGTCTGTGAATATCCAGAGTGTCCTCTGACTGGTGGACCATACTATGTTCCCCTGAAATGGCCTGACCTGTGTCAGATCTGGTCTCCTTGGCTAACTCTGTGAAGGTGTCAGGAGCCAGAGGTGAGCCACTACCTGCTTTCTCAGAAACGGCTCCTCTTTAAAGCTTTCCTGGCATTTGGCCATCCTCACATCAGTAGTTACCAAGAAAGACTGACTCTGTCTTTGGTAAATCCAAACAAGTGTGACCACTGGGACTGAGACTGGGACTGGCTATGGGTGACTGGCTTCATGAATCCCAAGTTCAGAGATTTTAATCACCAAGGAAGTGAGGTGAGGTCACTTCCTTCAGGAACTGAATGAGGTTACTGCCTTGGCAACCACTTTGTCCTACCAGTGGCTTCCAAGTGTCACATGAGAAGGAGGCTGCCCCTACTTCCTGTTACACTTTCACAAGATAGAACGGTATATCAATCATAGGCGCCCTGGGACAGCTACCCACACAGGCTGGGTTTGGTCCATTTTCTCTACATTAAGAAGAGAGAGGCTGATTCAGTCAGAACCCTTCATCCTGACCAGGTTGTTTGCCATTGAAGATGACTTTTGCTCTCTCAGGTCTTTTATAGCTGCCTTCATGTTCTTCAGAGATCATTTATGCATGTACCTTTGAGGTTTTCATCAGGTGAAAGATCTCATACAACTCTATCCCTGCTCTTCTGTAAAGTTAGATTGATGGAACAGTGAATGGTTAAGGTTAACAACATGTTTGATTTGGGTTAGAAATCATTCTGCTGGATGAATGATGGTATTTGGAACCTAAAATATTTAAAAGAATATAGAGGTGAAATATAATTATGAAAACAGAAATCTAGTTTAGATTCGAAGCCCAGAATGGCATTGGGACCTTGACTGGGATAATTAGCATTGAATTATGTTATGCACAGATGTCTAGATGAATCTATAATCAATGGCATAGGATCTTCTACCTTGGATGATTGAATGTACAAGAGAACATCGAGTCAAACAGGGACAGTCGGTAGGATTAGGAAGATAGTCGGTAGGTATAGGAAGAAGAGTGAGTATAGTATTTGAAACAAAAGTTCTTTAGCAATAGGGTTTTGGTTAGAGAGTGAATATTTGTCAGCACATGTGAAGAGTCAATCACAATGATGAACTTGGGAAATATGTAGGAAAGCAGATATCAATAGAGACATTACAAAATCAGGCAAACTATAAAGTGATAGGATTAGACTTTTTCAAAGGGTTCAGGTTGAATATATAATCTTAGGAAGAAACACATATGTAGTCACGAATAGGATTGACATTTGAGAGAATTAGGCAATGTGGACATGGATGTTTTTAGTAATCCATGCTCACTTTCCATTTAGGCTTTGGTACAATAATAAGTGTGACCTTTGCATTTGGTGTCCAGAATATTACTGTAATAAAATGTATATGTAGATCAGGTGGCATGCGTATTTCTTCCACCATTTCCGGGAGCAATATTGTGAAGACGAATAAATTAGTATTGGGGGTACAAAGAGGCGTATGCTGTGTCTATGAATATAGAGATTATGCATACATAGATCATACTGGGAAAAAATATAACTGGTTCCAATTAAATAATGGATTGAATTGATATCTGAAAATATATAGGAAATCTTATATTGATATACAATCATTCATTCCAAAGAGTTATACATCTAATGGTAATCTTAGAGTTATGGTTTATAATGAAGGGTGTGTGAGTTTTGTTTCAAAAGTGATTACGGAAATAGAAAATAATGTGTTTGGAAAGAAGTCTCATGAGAAGACCAGTCAAGAAACATGGAGGAATACATGTGTTCTGAAGCAGAAAATGATTGAAAGTGAACCAAATGCCTATAAACTTCCTAACTTGTGGAATAAATATGTATCCTATTATGTGCATAAACTGAAGAAATAGTAATGTAACAGTGTTGAATAAAAATGAACTTCAAAATACACATCATGTTCCATAAGGAATCTACTTGCATTGATGTAAACCTAGGTCAGTTACTGTAGAATGGAAAATTGCAAAATAAATCCAATCTGGAATGGGAAATTCTCAGGAGTTCACAACCTTGGATATGGTGGAGGAGTTTCTCAAAGTAAGGGACATTGTAAACACAACACAAACATGGAGCTCTGCTGGCCTAAAGACTTCTTGAGAAACTGGCTAAGAGGTTGGGCACTTAAATTTATATTGTTGTCTGGAGCTATAGCTTCTTTTGTAGTGAGACCATCAAAGCTGGGTGTGCATCTATGTGACCTGGAGGACATGGTATCTTATTTTATAATGAACATATGGCAGCAGTACTGAATTCCCTCTTTGTAGGTAAACTGTGGCCACTGGGGGCTAAGTGTCTCCCCATGTGGACTGTGAAGCCATTTGTTCATTCTCCATTTTCGTGGTGTTTCTTGCTGCTGCACTGGGAGTTTGGTATTTGCTTAACTAAATACAAGGAGTTCAACGGGGACAAGTGCTGGTGGCTACCCCTACTTCATGTGACACTTTCACAAGTTGGAATGGTATATCAACCATAGGCACCCGGGAACAGCTCTCCACACAGGCCATGTTTGGTCCTTCATATCTGCCTACATCTTCTCCAGGGGTCATATCTGCATGGACATTTGAGGTTCTCAGCAGGTGGAAGATCCCCTATATTCCTGTATTGTAAGACCAACTCTGTCCCGCTCTTCTGTAAAGTTAGATTGAGGGAACAGTGTATGGTTAGCATTAATAACTTGATCAATTTGGGTTAGGAATTATTCTGAGGGATGAATAATGATATTGGGAATCTGCTATATTTATAAGAACATAGAGGTGAAATATATGTATGAAAACAGAAATCTAGGTAAGATTTGAAGCCCAGAAGGGAATTGGGCCCTTGATTGGGATACTTAGCATTGAATTACCTTCAGCAGAGATTTCTTGGATAAATCAATATACAATGGCATAAGACTTTGTACCTTGGATGATTGAATTTAGAAGGGAACATCAACTCCAAAAGGGATAGTCGGTAAGATTAGAAAGACAGTCAGTAGTTTTCGGAAGAAGTGTGAGTATAGAATTTGGAAAAAAAAAATTCTTTAGCAACAGGGTTTCGATTAGAGAGTGAATGCCAATGTCAGCACATGTGAAGAGTCATTCACAATGATGAACTAGGGAAAAAATGTAGGAAAGCAAATATCAAGGAAGACAATAGGAAATTAGGCAAAGTACAAAGTGATTGTTAGGATTAGACATTTTCAACAGGATTGAGTTTGAATATATAATCTTAGGAAGAAACAAATATGTAGTCACCAAAGAATGACATTTGAGAGCATTAGGCAACCTGGACATGGATGTTTTTAGTAATCCATGTTCACTTTCCATTTAGGCTTTGTAAAATCATAAGTGTGACCTTTGCAGTTTTGTCAAGAATATTACTGTGATAAAATGTATATGTAGATCAGGTGACATGAGTATTTCTTCCACCATTTCCAGGAGCAATATTGAGAAGACGTATAAATTAGTATTGGGGGTACAAAGAGGTGTACGCTGTGTCTGTGAATATAGAGATAATGCATGAATAGACCATACTGTGAATAAATAATATAACTGGTTCCACTTTAAATAATTCATTTAATTGATATCTGAAAATATACAGGAAATCTAATATTGATATAAAATCATTCATTCCAACCAGTTATACATCTAATGGTAATATTAGGTTATGGTTTATCATGAAGGGTGTGTCTGATTTTCTTCAAAAGGATTATGGAAATCGAAAATAATGTGTTTGGAAAGAAGTCTCAAAAAATCCAGTCAAGAAACCTGGAGGAATACATGTGTTCTAAAGCAGGAAGGGATTTAAAGTGAACCAAATGCCTCTAAATTTGTGAACTTGTGGATGAAATATATATGCTATGATGGGCTAAACGTGAAGAAATAGTAATGTAGCAGTGTTGAATAGAAATGAAGTTCAAAATAGACATCATGTCCCATAGGAATCTACTTGCATTGATGTTAAACTGGGTCAGTTAATGTAGAAATGTTAAGATTTGTATGAACCATTAACTGAAGTCAGATTTCAGTAATGGGAAACAAATATGTATTCAAGGTGGATGAATATTTCTGAGAATAATCTTCTGAAAAGTTGATTATAAATCCACATACATGAACATGAATGAATTTAGGGAGTTTATATAATACACATATATTTCATATTTTAGAAAACTTGGAGAGTCACACACACACACACACACACACACAGACACATGCACAGACATTAAAAGTAGCAATATATATGCCAATCGCATTTCATCATGAAATATATATAATCCACATATTGAAAAATATTCATTTTGCTTAACATGGATTCATGTATAATGTTGTTCTACTAGGAAGATGACATAGGTTGAATTTTCAGTTTCAACAGCGTTTAGGAGGAATGATCTCTACTCACAATTTTTATCTTCCAAGTCAGTAGCCTCAAAAGAAATTATGTGTGATACCAGGTAGGATTCTATATGTGCGTATAAAAACACATGTGCTGAATAGGCTACAGAGAAAAGGAAACAGGAAGCCACATATTTGTTACCTTTAAAAACACATGTAGAACTATTTCAATTAAAAATTGACAATTTTTATAATACCTACCCTTTATCATGCAAAAGGCAAGACCTAGTATACACCATGCCTCCTCTGAACTGCTTGTATTTCTATTCTCTTTGGGTTATTTTTCTTCACCATATTAGGATTAATCGTCAAAGTCTAGTAGGGTATGGGATAGTGTCAGAGATTCAGTATTTTGGATGGAAAATAGGAAAATGAATCCAATGTGTACGCAAACATATGCTACACAAAAATCTTCCAACTCTCATCAAGAACAAAGCCTTGTCATTACCTTCGACCCTAGTAAAACACAATTAGAGGAGAAGAGTTAGAAAATCTGTGAATTCATATGTGGAATAAAATATACTCAGTAGTTCAAAAAATTGGAGGTGGTAAAGGAGTTTCCAAAAGTAAGGGAAAGTTTAAACAGTCCACACACATGGAGCTCTGCTGGCCTAAAGACTTCTTGAGAAAGTCCCTCTGAGGTTGGGCACTTGAAATATATTTTGTTGTATGGAGCTTTAGCTTCCTTTGTAGTGAGACCATCAAAGATGGGTCTGCATCTATGTGACCTGGAGGACATGGTTTCTTATTTTCCAATGAACATGAGACCGTAGTGCTGAATTCTCTCTTCCTAAGTAAACTGTGGACACTGGAACCTAAGTGTCTCCCCGTGTGAACTGTGAAGCCATTTGGACATCCTCCACTTTTCGTGGTGTTTCTTGCTGCTGCACTGGGAGTTTGGTATTTGCATCACGAAATACAAGGAGTTCAACTGGGACACAGTGCTGGAGGGAGTTCTGTCACGTGTGTATGGTCAGGTTCTGCAGGAGAATGCACCATCCAATATTCTATCTCTCATTGTTTGCCCCCGTGTCCATAGCAACCTGATTCTGAACATTTACCTGAAACCAAACCATATAAAAATTTGCCTTTACATATAAGGGTCTGCTGGCTGCACCTTGTGAGTCACAAGCCATTCTATATAAATGCCACATTTTTATCCATTCATCTAATGAAGGGAATCTAGGTTGGTTCCACAGTCTTGCAATTGTGAATTGTGCTGCTATGAACATCGATTTATCAGTATCTCTGTAGCATGCTCTTTTTAGTTCTTTAGGGAATAGACCGAGAAGGGGAATAGGTCAAATGGTGGTTCCATTCCCAGCTTTCCAAGAAATCTCCATACTGCTTTCCAAATTGGCTGCACCAATTTGCAGTCCCACCAGCAATGTACAGGTGTGCCCTTTTCCCCACATCCTCGACAGCACATGATGGCGTTTGACTTCATAATGGCTGCCGATCTTACTGCAGTGAGATGGTATCTTAGGGTGGGTTTGTTTTGCTTTTCTCTGACTGCTAGAGATGGTGAGCATTTTTTCATGTACTTATTGATTGATTGTATGTCCTCCTCTGAGAAGTGTCTGTTCAGGTCATTGGCCCATTTGTTGATTGGGTTATTCATTTTCTTATTGTTTAATTTTTTTGAGTTCTTTGTATACTCTGGATATTAGGGCTCTATCTGAAGTGTGAGGAGTAAAGATTTGTTCCAAGGATGTAGGCTCCCTATTTACCTCTCTTATTGTTTCTTTTGCTGAGAAAAATGTATTTAGTTTGAGTAAGTCCCATTTGTTGATTCTAGGGATTAACTCTGGTGCTATGGGTGTCCTATTGAGAAATTTGGAGCCCGACACCACAGTATGTAGATGGTGGCAAAAGTTTTCTTCCACCAGATGCAGTGTCTCTGATTTGATATCAACCTCCTAGATCTATTTTGAGTTAACTCTTGTGCATGGTGAGAGGAGGGAATTCAGTTTCATTTTGTTACATATGGAATTCCAGTTTTCCCAGCACTATTTGTTGAAGATGCTATCCTTCCTCCATTGCATGCTTTTAGTCCCTTTATCAAATATAAGATAGCTGTAGTTTTGTGGATTGGTTTCTGTGTCCTCTATTCTGTATCACTGGTCCACCCGCCTGTTTTGTCACCAGTACCATGCTATTTTTGTTACTATTGATCTGTAGTATAGTTTGAGGTCTGGTATCGGTATACTGCCTGATTCACACTTCCTGCTTAGAGCTGTTTTTGCTATTCTGGGTCTTTAATTTTTCCATATGAATTTTATAATTGTTTTATCTATTTCTACAAGAAATGACCTTGAGATTTTGATTGGCATTGCATTAAACCTATAGAGAACTTTTGGTAATATCGTCATTTTGATGATGTTAGTTATGCTTATCCATGAACAGGGTATATTTTTCCATTTTCTAAGATTTTCTTCTATTTCTCTCTTTAGGGTTCTGTAGTTTTCATTGTATATGTCTTTCACCTCTTTTGTTAGGTTCATTCCCAAGTATTTTATTTATTTTTTTGATGATATTGTGAATGGACTGATTGTCCTCATTTCCATTTCAGAGGATTTGTCGCTGATATACAAAAATGCCTTTGATTTATGCGTGGTGATTTAATATCCTGCCACTTTGCTGAATTCATTTATTACCTCTAATAGTTTCTTTGTAGACCCTTTTGGGTCTGCTAGGTATAGAATCATGTCTTTTGCAAATAGCGATAATTGGAGTTCTTCTTTTCCTATTTTAATGCCTTTAATTTCTTTAGTCTTTCTAATTGCTCTGGCCAGTGTTTCGATAACTATGTTGAACAGAAGGGGTGAGAGAGGGCATCATTGTCTTGCTCCAGATTTTAGGGGGAATGCCTTCAATTGTTCTCCATTCAGAATGATGCTAGCCTGAGGCTTAGCAAAGATTGCTTTTACAATATTGAGGTATGATTCTGTTATCCCTAGTTTTTCTAGAGTTTTGAACGTAAAGTGATGCTGTACCTTGTCAAATGCTTTTTCTGCATCTCTAGAGATGATCATATGGTTCTTATTTTTAAGTCTATTGATGTGATGAATAACATTTATTGATTTCCGTATATTGTACCAGCCTTGCATCCCAGGAATGAATCCTACTTGATTATGGTGCACATTTTTTTTATATATATGTTTTTGTGTCTGATTCGCCAGAATTTTTTTGAGGATTTTTGCATTTTTCCTGAAATACCTTGAAAAGTATTGGTTTTTGTTCTTCTTTAAAGGTTTTGTATAATTCTGCTCTATACCCATACGGTCCTGGGCTTTTCTTAGTTGGTAGTATTTTGATGGTTTCTTCTATTTCCTCAATTGATATTGGAATGTTTAAGTTGTCTATATCCTCCTGACTCAATCTGGGCACATCATATGACTTAAGAAATTTATCAATGCCTTCACTATATTCTATTTTATTGGAGTATATTAATTCAAAATAATTTCTGATTTTCTTCTGTATTTCTGAAGTGTCTCTTGTTATATTTCCTTTTTCATTTCATATGCTAGTAATTTGAGTTCTCTTTCTTCTTTTCTTTGTTAGCATGGCTAAGGGTCTGTCGATTATATTTATTTTTTCAAAAAACCAATGTATTGTTTTGTCAATTTTTTTAATTGTTTCTTTTGTTTCGATTTCATTAATTTCTTCTCTGATTTTAATTATTTGTTGCCTTCTACTTCTTTTGCTGTTGTTTGCTCTTGTTTGTCTAAGATTTTGAGATGAAGTATGAGATCATTTATTTGTTGGTTTTTTCTTTTTCTAAGGAATGAACTCAAGCAATGAATTTTCCTCTTGGAACTGCTTTCAATGTGTCCCATAGATTCCGATATATTGTGTCTGTGTTTTCATTTATCTCTAAGAATTTTTTAATTTCTTCCTTGATGTCTTCTATAACCCATTGATCATTCAGAAACCTATTGTTCATTCTCCAAGTGATGAATGATTTTTCCTTCCTTTTTTTATCGTTGATTTTTAATTTCATTCCATTATGATCAGATAAAATGCATGGTATTATCTCTACTCCTTTTTATTGTCTAAGAATTGCCCTGTGACATAATATATGATGTATTTTTGAGAAGGATCCATGTTCTGCTGAGAAAAAAGTGTAACTTCTTGATGATGGGTTGTATATTGTATATATGTCAATTAAGTCTAGGTTATTAATTGTGTTATTGAGTTCTATAGTTTCCTTATTCAACTTTTGTTTGGAAGATCTGTCCAGTGGTGAGAGAGGTGTGTTCATGTCTCCCATGATTACTGTATTGTGGTCTATTAGACTCTTGAAATTGAGAAGAGTTTGTTTGGTGAACAAAGCTGCACCATTGTTTGTGGCATATATATTTATGATTGTTATGTCTTGTTGGCGTATGGTTCCCTTGAGTAGTATGTAGTGTCCTTCTTTATCCCTTTTGATTAACTTTGGCTTGAAATCTATTTTATTTGATATGAGTATGGACACTCCTGCTTGTTTCCGAAGTTCATAAGAGTGATACGATTTTTCCAAGTATCACCCTCAGTCTATGTATGTCTTTTCCTATAAAATGCGTCTCCTGTAGGCAGCATTTTGTTGGTTCTTGTTTTGTGATCCATTCTACTAGCCTGTGTCTCTTAATTGGTGAGTTTAAGCCATTAAGATTTTTGGTTATTATTGAGATATGGGTTGTTCTTCCAGCCATATTTGTTTATTTATGTTACTAAACATAGTTTGTTTTCCTCTTTGATTATTTTCCCCCCTTTAATGTCCTACCTCCCACTGTTGGTTTTCATTGGTATTTTCCATTTCCACTTCCTGTAATGTTTTGCCGAGGATGTTTTGAAGAGATGGTTTTCTAGCTGCAAATTCTTTTCACTTTTGTTTATCGTGGAAGGTTTTAATTTCATCTTCCATCTGAAGCTTAATTTCGCTGGATACATGATAATTGGCTGGAACCCATTTTCTTTCAGTGTTTGAAATATGTTATTAAAGGATCTTCTAGCTTTCAGAGTCTGTGTTGAAAGATCAGCTGTTATCCTGGTTGGTTTACCACTAACTATAATCTGCTTCCTTTCTCTTGTAGCTTTTAAAATTCTCTCTTTATTCTGTATGTAGGGTATCTTCATTACAATGTGTCTAGGTGTGGATCTCTTATGATTTTGCACGTTCGGCATCCTGTAGACTTTTAGGATTTGGGATTTTGTCTCATTTTTCAAGTCTAGGAATTTTTCTCCTATTATTTCATTGAATAGATTGCTCACTCCTTTGGTTTGGACCTCTATACTTTCCTGTATCCCAATGACTCTTATGTTTATTCTCTTTATGTTATCCCATATTTCTTGCAGTTTTGCTCATGGTTTCTTAACAGTCTTGCTGAGCTGTATATGTTCTTTTTGAGTTGAAATACTTTGTCTTCATTGTCTGATGTTCTATCTTCTAAGTATTCTGCTCTGATGGTAGTATTCTCAATTGAGTTTTTAAGATGGTTCATTACTTCCTGCGTTTCTAAGATTTCAGTTCGTTTGTTTTTTATAACCTCTATCTCCCTGTATAGTTGATCTTTGCTACTTGGATTTTTTTATGTAATTCATTGTCGAAGTGATCTTTCATTGACTGATTTTTGCTGTCTAATGTCTTCCTTGAGATTCCAGATCACCTGAAGCATGTATATCCTGAATTCTTTATCTGACATTCCATATGCTGCATCTATTACCTCTTCTAAAGTTGAGTTGACCTGCATTGCTTGTGGTCCTTTCTTTCCTTGTCTTTTCATACAGCTTGCGTTTCTTTCTGCTCGGTGAAACTGTTGTGTTTTTGTAATTTTCCCCCTGTATATTTATATTGCTCTTGTATTGTGGAAAAGTCTCCATTGCAGGTGCGGTTGGCGGCTGTGCTGCTCCTCCAATTGGGGTGATCTGTCTACCATGCTGACCGGCCGCTAGGCCTGTTCTGCCGGTCGGTCGTACGTCTGCCTACCTTGCAGGCATGGGTGTCGGCTCTGCTCTGCCCCTACTCCAATTGGGGTGACGTGACTACCACGCCGGTGGGTCGCTGGGCCTGTTCCAGGCACAGGTGGCAGCTCTGCTCTGCACCTCTGGCTTGATGACAAAATGAGAGAGACTCAGATGTTTGTGACTCACTTTCTTTACCAGGAGACCAACTATTTCTCTCGCCGCTGGTATCGATGAAGTTATCTCCTCCACTGCTTTGTGATCACATCAGATGTCTGCCATGTTGGTATCCCATGTAAATGGCAGCATTTCATTCCCTTTGTCGGGTGACCAAAGCAACGGGTGAGTCCTGACCGGCCCTCACAAGCCCCGTCTCAATCCTGTTGCCACTGTCTATGAAGGCTCAGTTGGCATTTACCTCTACAGTATTCAGCAGGACCCAGACCAAGAAACAGTTTCCGCAGGTTCTTTAGCCCTGGGCCAGAGCAGTTCCGGGACCCGGAATTCAGCCGCTCCGGGCTCGGTGTATGTTCTGATAGGAGAACGATCCAAGAAGCAATTTTCATGGGTTCTTTAGCACTGACCCTGAGTAATTTGTCTGCAAGATGAAGGCGAATGGCAGCCTGAAATTACCTATTCTGTATCTGAATGAGCTGTGATCAGTCGAAAACAGGGATGGTGACATCAGCTCTCCAAGATGGTGACCGCTATCTTCCTCTGTGGTCTCACCGGTGTGGAAAACCGAATTGGACCGCTTCCTTCCCCCATTTCAAACCCAGAATTCAGCACTGAGCACAGTGATTGCCCAGATGTCAGGAGCCCGCATAATCCACAGACTGTATCTTTGTGTTGCTCTCTCGTCGTTTCCCAGCGCGCATTGCAGACACTAGCCGTGGGGCGATTTGCTAAATAAGCAGCGTGACCCTCCGTGAGGACAAATTGCTGGTGTTTGAGTCCCCGTAGCTGGTCCTTGTGCAATGGAAATCCTTCCTGTAGGTTTTGGAGCACACCAATTTTCCTGGAAATTTCTAATAAGATAGATTTTAGCCGTTCTAACTCGTCCTTCTCCTGCAAAGTGACGCGGTACAGGTGGGTTATGAACTCCCATCGCTGCCATAATATGATCCCCTGAAGTTAGTTTTCAGTACTAGGAAACAAACATGTATTTCAGGTGGAAAAATATTCCTGAGAATAATCTTCTCAAACGTTGATTATAAATCCAAATACATGAATATGAATGAATTTAGTTAGTGTATAATAAGACACATATATTTTATATTTTGAATAATCAGCAGAGTGAATACACACACACACACACACACACACACACACACACACACACACACCTAAATACAGACATTACAAAGTAGCATTATGTATGGCAATCGAAATTCACCATGAAATATATATCATCCACAGATCCAAAAATATTGATCTTACTAAATATGGATTTATGTTGTTCAACTAGGAAGCTCACCCATAGGTTGAATTTTCAGTTCCAACAGCATTTAGAAGAAGTGTTTTCTTCTAACAATTTGTATTTGCAAAGTCAGTTACCTCACAAATATGTACGTGTGATACCATGTAGTATTCTATATGTGCATATAAAAATGCATGTGCTGAATCAACTACAGAGAAAGGGAGACAGGAATTCACATATTTGTTAACTTTAAAAACACATAGAGAACTATTTTAACTACAAATTGACAAGATTTATAACACCAACCCTTTATCATGCAAAAGGAAAGTACAACTATACACCATGCCTCCTCTGAACTGGTTGTATTTCTATTCTGTGTGGGTTATTTTACTCCATCATATTAGGATTAGTAGTCAGAGTCTAGTAGGTTTTGGGTTAGTGTCAGGGATTCAGTATTTCGAATTGAAAATAGGAAAATAAATTCAATATTTATGCAAATATGTGATACAAAAAAATGTTCCCACTCTCATCCAGAACAATGCCTTGACATCATCTTCGCTTAAAGTAAGACACAATTAGAGGACATGATTTACAAAAATCTGTGAATACATATCTGGAATGGAATATGCTCAGGAGTTCATATACTTGGAGGTGGTATAGGAGTTTCCAAAAGTAAGGGACAGGGTAAACACTCCACAAACATGGAGCTCTGCTGGCCTAAAGACTTTTGAGAAACTGCCTCTGAGTTTGGGCACTTGAAATATATGTTGCTGTCAGGAGGTTTAGCTTCCGTTCTAGTTAGACCATCATAACTGGGTCTGCATCTATGTGACCTGGAGGACATTGTTTCTTATTTCCCAATGAACATGAGGCAGCAGTGCTGAATTTTTTCTTTGTAGGTAAACTGTAGCCACTGCGCGCTAAGTGTCTCCTCGTCTTTACTGTAAAGCCATTTTTTTATCCTCCACTTTTTGTGGTGTTTCTTGCTGCTGCACTGGGAGTTTGGTATCTGTTTCTTGAAATACAAGGAGTTCCACTGGGACAAAGTGCTGGAGGGAATTCTGTCACATGTGGTGGGTCAGGGTCTGCAGGAGAATGCACCAAGCAAGCTTCTTTCCCACAGAGCTTGCCCCATTGACCATAGCAACCTGATTCTGAATATTGTCCTGAAACCTCTCCATATAACAAGATGCTTTTACATACAAGGGTCTGCTAGATGCAAAATGTCAGTCACAAGCCATTTGGAAGCCAATGGCAGATAAACATGGCCTCACCACAGATGTTATTTCAGACACCTCCCCACCACTGCTCTAGGCCAACTACTCAGCAGGCTCCAAATTACTGGCATCTCTGTTCTACAGCATTTTCGTGAAACCAAGTCAATCAAGGCACTGTCTGGTATACTCATAATCAGCAACAGGAATCCAAAGTTTCTCCAGTGCCACTTGGTCAAGGGAATTTCAAAAATTTGGTGGTATTTATCTAGCTATTTTTTAAGGATGAAGTTGGAGGCACTGTGGGTTTCCAATCATTGAGGAACCATTAAATGGCGAGGAAACTCATTTGAACGAAAGAAATGGAGAACTATCACAGGCAAAGCTTCCCAAAGTGTGGCCAAAAGGTCACATGAAGCCAGGCTCATTGAGGTCTACAATGTGAGCTCCATGTGTGTTATGACTCTCAACTATGGCTGCCAAGTCTTTGACAATAAAATCGTGTGATATCCTGGCTGAGATTACTTATGCTCTGTGGAAAGCCACCCTGGGCCTAGATCTCAGTTTCCAAGGGCGAATCTCGTGTGTGGCCTCCTAAAATCTCAACACAATTCATGGCAATACTTCTCTGAGGACAGTTCCACAACTCAGTCTCTAAGGGGAATCACACCAGAGTTCAAGCCCAGGTGGAACCAGACATCTCTTCCAACCGCCACACAAATGACCACAATTAAAAACAAAAGACTCCCACATGGCACTCATCTTCTTCCATATAGACACTAATAATAACCTCTGGCTTGAGGTTTTCATGAGGGGCACAGACCAACACAGTGTTCAAAATAAGCACCCTCGCACCTCATTTGTCACAAGTCAGGGTTGCCTGGACACCCTTCCTTTGAACACGGAATGATCATAGAGCCCTGCCTTTAATACTGCTCCACAATTCCAATTTGAGGCTTACTGACTGTGGGATTTAGATTCTTTATGTGAACTGGAGTCATGAGTAATCACAAGCACCAGTGGGCTAGACTCTGCAAGGCTTTGAAGTACTCATTTGATGCAAAGGATCCCTATTCTCACTTGATGGAGATCAGGAACCTTACAGAGGAAGGCGAGAGACGTAGTCCACAATAAATGCTTTTTGGACATTTTGGATTTGGGTGCACACATGGGATCTTTCTTTAGGTCCATTAGGTGCTGAGTATCTAAGCCACAGCCTCACACAGGGCCAAGTGGCCAATTCAGACACATCCCTTTCCAAACAATTAAGCAAAGAGCCCCAGGTGATGCCCATTCATTTCCATTTGAAAACTGTTTTCTTCAGGCTTCACAAAGGCATGGCCTAATCAAAGACCTTCCTGTTATTCAGTGCAACAGAAGAATAGGTATGCAAAAGGCCCAAAGCAGGGTTTCTCCACAGAGACTTTACTGGTCACATTGATATCTGAGTTTTCTGAGATGCTCCAATTCCCTTCAGCTATCCTGTACATGGCCATGTCCCAGAGCTTGGAGGTGGTACATATCTTGGACACATAACCATGAGCCTATTATGGTTTGTGGCCAGAATTCAGGCAGAAAACAGGAACTTAGGAAGACAGTAGGTGTTGCCCATCCAGAAGGCAAGCCAAGTCCATCTATAAATTGGGAAGGATGAATGCTGGGAAGCTTTCTACTAGACAGAACACATCCATTGATGCATGCTCTTTCTAATGTCTTCATCCACGAACACAGTGGGATACCCAGACATAGAAACACACTCCTTGTCAAACGACTTTCTAGAAACCATCCACTCCAAAATGAACATACTGCCTTTCCTACCTATTCTCAGAAAATGAGACAAGACCACAAACTCACACCCAACCCACAAAGGCACCTCCTTCCCCCAAGTAGGTCTGTGACTATCCGGAGTGTCCTCTTACTGGTGGGCCATACTATGTTCCCAGAAATGGCCTGTCCTGTCTCAGATCTGGTCTCCTTGGCCAACTCTGTGAGGTTATTAGGAGCCAGCGGTGAGCCATTACATGGAGATGACTTTTTCTCTCTCAGGACCTTCATAGCTGCATACATCTTCTCCAGGGATCATTTCTGTATGGACCTTTGAGGATCTTAGCATGTGGAAGATCTGCTACATTCCTATATTGAAAGACCAACTCTGTCTCTAATCTTCTGTAAAGTTAGATTGAGGGAACAGTGTATGGTTAGGATTAATAACATGTTCGATATGAATTAGGAATCATTCTGCAGGAATGATTGGGAAGCTGCAATATTTACAAGAAAATATAGGTGAAATATTAGTATGAAAACAGAAATGTAGGTAAGATTTGAAGCCCAGAAGGGCATTGGGCCCTTGATTGGGATACTTAGATTTGAATTATTTTCTGCAGAGATGTCTCAGATAAATTCAGTACAATGGCATAGGACCTTGTACGTTGGATGATGGAATGTTGAAGAGAACTTCTAGTCAAAAAGGGATAGTTGAAATTATTAGAAAGATATTCAGTTTCAGAAATAAGAGTGAGTATAGGTTTTGGACAAAAGTTCTCCAGCAATAGGGTTTCGGATAGAGAGTGAATTTAAATGTGAGCACATGTGAAGAGTCAGTCACAATGATGAACTGGGGAAAATATGTCGGTAAGCAGATATCAATAGAGACATTAAGAAATCAGGAAAAGTATAAAGTGAGTGATAGGATTAGATATTTTCAACAGGGTTGAGTTTGAATATATAATCTAAGGAAGAAAAAAATATGTTGTCACAAATAGGATTGACATTTGAGAACATTAGGCAACATGTACATGGATGTTTTTAGTAATCCATGCTCACTTTCAATTTAGGCTTTGGTACAATCATATGTTTGACCTTTGCATTTTGGGTCCAGAATATTACTGTGATAAAATGTATATGTAGATTGGGTGACATAAGTATTTCTTATACCATTTCTGAGAGCAATATTTTGAAGATGTATAAATTATTATTGGCGGTACAAAGATTTGTACTCTGTGTCTATGAATATAGAATTAATGCATGAATTGACAATACTGTGAATAAATAATATAACTGTTTCCACTTTAAATAATGGATTGAATTGATATGTGAAAATATACACAAAAACTTATATTGATATACAATCATTCATTCCAACCAGTTACACATCTAATTGTATAATTGCGTTATGTTTTATTATAAAGATTGTGTGAGATTTGCTTCAAAAGTGATTATAGAAATCGAAAATAATGTGTTTGGAAAGAAGTCTCATTAAAAGACCAGTCAAGAAACCTGGAGGAATACATGTGTTCTGAAGCAGTAAGTGATTGAAAGAGAAACAAATGCCTATAAATTTGTGAATTTGTGGATGAAATATATATCCTATGATGTGCATGAACTGAAGAAATATTAACGAACCAATGTTGAATAAAAATGAACATCAAAATACACACCATGTCCCATAGGAATCTAATTGCATTGATGTTAAACTGGGTCAATTACTGTAGAAATATTAGTATTTGTATGCACATTCACTGAAGTTAGTTTTAAGTACTAGAAAACAAATATGTAGTTCAGGTAAATGAATACTTCTGAGAATAATCTTGTGAAATTTTTATTATAAATCCACATACATGAACATGAATGAATTTCGGTAGTGTATATAAGACACATATATTTCATATTTTGAAAAATCTTGAGAGTGTGTATATATATATATATATATATATATATATATATATATATATATATATATATATATATATATATAAACACACACCCAAAACCCACACAGAGATATTAAAAAGTACCAATATATAAGCCAATCAATATTCATCATGAAATATATAACATCCACAGATGCAAAATAATTTATTTTACTGAGCATGGATTTATGTACAATGTTGTTCTCCTAGGAAGCTCACACATAGGTTGAAGTTTCAGTTCCAACTGCTTTTAGGAGGAGTGATCTTTTCTCACAATTTGTATCTCCAAGTCAGCCAAGTCACAAAAATGTACGTGTGATACCAGGTAGGATTCTATATGTGCATATAAAAATACATGTGCTGAATAGGCTACAGAGAAAGGGCATATAAAAATACATGTGCTGAATAGGCTACAGAGAAAGGGAGACAGGAATTCACGTATTTGTTAACTACAAAAACCCATGGTGAACTATTTTAATTAAAAATTGACTAGATTTATAACACCTACACTTTATCATGCAAAAGGCAAATCCAACTATACACCATGCCTCCTCTGAACTGTTTGTATTTCACTTCTGTTTGCATTATTTCTCTCCACCATATTAGGGTTAGTAGTCAGAGTCTAGTAGGGTATGGGTTAGTGTCAGGGATTCAGTATTTTGAATGTAAAATAGGAAAATGAATCAAATGTGTATGCAAATATGTGCTACACAAAATCTTCCTACTCTCATTCACAACAATACCTTGACACTATCTTTGCCCCAAGTAAGACAAAATAAAAGAAGAAGATTTAGAAAATCTGTGAATACATATCAGGAATGGAACATGGTTACGAGTTCACAATATTGGAGGTGGTAGAGTAGTTTCCAAAAGTAAGGGACAGGGTAAATACTGCACAAATATGGAGATCTGCCAGCCTAAAGACTTCTGGAGAACCTGCCTCTGAGGTTGGCCACTTGAAGTATATGTTGTAGTCAGGACCTATGGCTTCCTTTCTAGTGAGACCACCAAAGCTGGGTCTCCATCTATGTGACCTGCAGAACATGGTTTCTTATTTTCCAAAGAACGTGAGGCAGCAAGGCTAAATTCTCTCTTTGTAAGTAAACTCTTGCCACTGAAGGCTAAGTGTGGCCCCGTGTGGACTGTGAAGCCATTTGGTCATCCTCCACTTTTCATGGTGTCCTTGCTGCTGCACTGGGAGTTTGGTATTGGCTTCAGGAAATACAAGGAATTCAACTGGGTCACAGTGCTGGAGGGAGATCTGTCACGTGTTGTGTGTCAGGGTCTGCAGGAGAATGCACCAACCAGGCTTCTATCCCACATAGCTTGCCCCCTTGACCATAGCAACCTGATTCTGAACATTGCCCTGAAACCTCTCCATTCAACAAGATGCCTTTACATACAAGGGTCTGCTGGCTGCACCATGTCAGTTACAAGCCTTTTGGCAGATCCACATGACCCCACCACAGAAGTTTTATCACAGACCTGCAAAACACTGCTCTAGGCCCACTACTCAGCAGACTTTAACTTATTTGCATCATTGTTCTACACCATTTTCATGAAACCCAGTCAATCAAGGCACTGTCTGGTACACTCATGATGAGCAACAGGAAATCCAAAGTGTATCCAGTGTCACCTGGTGATGGGAATTTCAAATTTTTATGATGTTTATCTAGCCATTTTTCAAGGATGAGGTTGGAGGCACTGTGGGATTTAATTCATTCTGGAAACATTAAAAGGTGAGAAAGCCCATTTCAATGAAAGATCTGGAGAACTCTCACAGGCAAGACTTCCCAAAGAGTGGCCAAAAGATCAAATGAAGCCAGGCCCATTGAGGTCTACAATGTGAGGTCCATGTGTGTTTTTACTCTCAACTATGGCTGTCAAGTCTTTCAGAATAAAATCATGTGATATTCTGGCTCAGATTCCCAGTGCTCTGTGGGAAGCCCCCCGGGCCTAGATCTCAGTTTCCAAAGGCCACTACCATGTGTGGCCTCCAAAAATCCCAACACAATTCATGGCAATACATCTCTGCAGTCATTTCCAGAACTCAGTCTTTAAGAAGACTCACACCAGAGTTCAAGCCAAGGTGGACCCAGTCATCTCTTCCATCAGCCAAACAAATGACCACAATTAAAACCAAAACACTCCCACATGGCTCTCAACTACTTCCACATAGACACTCATCATAACCTCTGGCTGGAAGTTTCCATGAGGGGTGCAGCTGAAGACAGTATCCAAAATATGCTCCCTACCCTCATTTGTCTAATGTCAGGGTGGCTTGACAACCTATCTGTGAACAAGGAGTGATCAATTAGGCCTGCCATTAATACTGCTCTGCTTCTCCAATTTGAGCCTTATGTCTGTGGGGTTTAGATTCTTTATGTGAATTGGAGTTATGAGAAAATCCAAGCACCTATGGGCTTGCCTCTGCAGGGCTTTGAAAAACTTTTTGAACCAAAGATACCTATTCTCACTTGATAGAAGTCAGGAACCTTACAGAGGTAGGCGAGAGACTTCATCCACAAGACTGCTCTTTTTCCATTTTGGTTTTGGATGCACACATGAGATCTTTCCTTAGATTCATCAGGTGGTGAGAATCTAAGTCACAGCCTCACACAGGGCCAAGAGGCTGATTCAGACACATCCCTTTCCACGGCAATTAAGCAAAGAGCCACAGGTGATGCTCATTATTTTCCATTAGACAACTGTTTTCTTCAGGTTTCACAAAGGGGTGGACTGAGGCAAAGACCTTCCAGTCATTCAGGGCAACGGAACAATAGGTAAACAAAAGGCCCAAATCAGTGTTTCTCCACTGACACTTTACTGGTCACACTGATATCTGAGTTTTCTGAGTTCCTCTCCATTCCCTTCAGCTATCCAGTACAAGGCCATGTTATAGAGTTTGGAGGTGGTACATATCTTTTACACAAAACCATGAGCCTATTCTTGAGAGTGGCCAGAATTCAGGAAGAAAACAGGAACTTAGGAAGATAGCAGGTGTTGCCCATTCATAAGGAAAGCCGTAGTCCATTCATAAATTTAGCAGGATGAATGCTGAGAAGCTTTCTACTAGACAGAACAATTCCATTGATGCATTCTCTTTTCTAATGTCTATAACCACAGACACAGTGGAATACACAAACCCACAACCACACCCACAAAGGCAACTCTTTCCTCCAAGTTGGTCTGTGACTATCCAGAGTGTCCTCTGACTGGTGGGCCATACTATGTTCCCCAAAATTGCTTGTCCTGTCTCAAATCTGCTTTCCTTTGCTAACTCTGTGAAGTAGTCAGGAGTCAGCGGTGAGCCAATACCTGCTTTATCAGAAAAGAATTATCTTCAGAGCTTCCCTGGCATTTGGCCATCCTCACATCTGTAGGTAAGTGCCGCAGCCCGGCTGGCTGGGCAAAATAACCGGGGGGGTGACGAACAACTTGGGTAGACTGATGCAGCAGGAGTGGAAGCCAATTATTGTTGAATAAGAGCGGTATTTATACATTTTACACAGCCTATCTAATTAGCATGAAATAGATACAGCAGTCAAACAATAAGGAATCTCCACACTTAATGGCTCTCTTTTGTTACTTCACAAACCACTCCCTCTGGCATTTTGCCAGGCGCCATTCAGACTTTTTTTACAGACTCTAACATTTCTCTGGCAAAATAACAGGTGCCAATCTGACTTGTTTACAGACCTTAACAGGTAAGAAGAAAGACTGACTCTGTCTTTGGTAAATTCAAACAAGTGAGACCACTGGGACTGGGATTGGTAATGGCTCTGGGTGCCTGGCTTCCTGGATCCCAAGTTCAGAGACTTTTATCATCAAGGAAGTGAGGTGTGGTCACTTCTTTCAGGAACTGAATGAGGTAACTGCCTTGGCAACCACTTTGTCCTAACAGTTGCTTCCAAGGGTCCCATGAGATGGAGGCTGCCCCTACTTCCTGTGACACTTTCATATGTTAGAATGGTATATCAACCATACGCACCTGGGAAGAGCTTTCCACACAGGCCTGGTTTGGTCTACTCTACATTAAGAAGAGTGAGGCTGATTCAGACACATTCCTTCATCCTACCAGGTTCTTTGCCATGGAGATGTCTTTTGCTCTCTCAGGTCCTTCATAGCTGCCTACATCTTCTCCAGAGATCATTTCTGCATGTACCTTTGATGTTCTCAGCAGGTGGAAGATCCCATACATTCCTGTATTGTAAGACCAACACTGTCGCTGCTCCTCAGTAAAGTTAGATTGAGGGAACAGTGTATGATTAGTGTTATTAACATGTTCGATATGGGTTAGGAACCATTCTGCTGGATGAATAATGGTATTGGGAACCTGTGATATTTATAAGAATATAGAGGTGAAATATATGTACGAAAACAGAAATCTAAGTAAGATTTGAAGCCCAGAACTTCATTTGTCCCTTGATTGGGATACTTAGCGTTGAATTACATTCTGCACAGATGTTTCAGATAAATCGATATACAATGGCATAGGACCTTTCACCTTGGATGATTGAATGTAGAAGAGAACATCCAGTCAAAAAGTGATAGTCGGTAGGATTAGGAAGATAGTCGGTAGGTTTAGGAAGAAGAATGAGTCTAGGATTTGGAACAAAAGTTCTTTAGAACTAGGGTATCGCTAAGAGAGTGAATGTAAATATCAGCACATGTGATGAGGAAGTCACAATGATTAACTGGGGAAAATATGTAGGAAAGCAGATATCAATAGAGACATTACAAAATCAGGCAAAGTATAAAGTGAGTGACAGGATTAGACATTTTCAACATGTTTGAGTTTGAATATATAATCTTTGGAAGAAACAAATATGTAGTCACCAATAGGATTTTCATTTGAGAGCATTAGGCAACCTGGACATGGATGTTTTTAGTAATCCATGTTCACTTTAAATTTAGGTTTTGTACAATCATAAGTGTGACCTTTGCTTTTTATGTCCAGAATATTACTGTGATAAAATGTATATGGAGATCAGGTGACATGGGTATTTCTTCCACCATTTCTGGGAGCTATATATTGAGGACGTATAAATTAGTATTGGGGGTACAAAGAGGTGTACCTGTGTCTATGAATATAGAGATAATTCGTGAATAGACTGTACTGTGAATAAATAATATAACTGGTTCCACTTTAAATAATGGATTGAATTGATATCTGAAACTAAGTAAGAAATCTTATATCGATATACAACCATTCATTCCAACCAGTTATACATCTAATGGTAATATTAGTGTTATGGTTTATTGTGACGGGTTTGTGCGTTTTGCTTCAAATGTGATAATGGAAATTGAAAATAATGTTTTTGGGAAGAAGTCTCATGAAAAGAGCAGTTATGAAACATGGAGGAATACATGTGTTCTCAAGCAGGAAGTGATTGAAAGTGAAACAAATGCCTATAAATTTGAGAAATTTTGATGAAACATATATGCTATGATGTGCATAAACTGAAGATATTAATGTACCAGTGTTGAATAAAAATGAACGTCAAAATACACATCATGTCTCATAGAGTCTACTTGCATTGATGTTCAACTGGGTCAGTTACTGTAGAAATATTAGGATTTGGGGGGGAATTAATAATACAATTTATTTTAGCACTAGCATGCCACAGAATGTAGAGGAAAGATCAATGGATTTTTAGTTATAGCACTAATAATCTCACATTTAGTGACTATTTTGGATAGTCTAGAAATTACATAAGGCTATGTAACATATTTTTTTTATTTAACATTCATCAAAGCTTGGAATTTTCGTAATATTTCTTCTTTTTTCTTTTTTTATTTTTTCAGTTGTTGATTGACCTTCATTTTGTTTATTTGTATGTGGTGCTGAGAATAGAACCATGTGCCTCACACATGCTAAATAAGCATGTTACCTCTGAGCCACAAACCCAGCCCCTCCACTTCTATCTTAACATCATACACTCATGTCCCTCTTCTTTACTCACTTTCTTCCTCATTTTCCCCCTTCTCTCCCTTCCTTTTTGGTTTCCCCTCCATATCTATTTTTCTCTCATGTCATTACAAACAGTAGTATGCTATGAAATTTAAATTTAAGACGGTTTTTTATAGTCATTCTTTTTCTTGAGAAATTTTAAAAATTATAATCACCTGATAGATATATTACAATACATTTATTATACATATGTATCTATATTCATGCATATGCATTACATATATATATATATATATATATATATATATATATATATATATATATATATTTAAAATTACTTTGATTTTCCTGTTAGAAATAATATAGACCAAGTCTTTCTTAATTCTCAATTCTTCCATAATTAACATCTTACAGTGAAAATCAAATAAACATATTTAAGTAAACAGGTATCATTCTTATTTATCAATACTGATAATTTAAAGTTTTATATCACATTAAGCTGTAATGTGGCATATTAACTCTTATGAATTAGAGAAATTTTATTTGAACAACCTATTATTTAAGGACCATATGCACTGGCATTTTAAATGGCTTTCTTGTGATTTCAATTTCTATCAATTGTGTATTAATTGCCAAATACTTATTTTAGTACTTTTCATGTTCAAAATTGATATAAAGTCAATTGTTTAATTCTTCTTGTAAGTAGTTACTTATTACAGTAGGGACATTATTAATAATACTACATCTTTATAAGAAAAATGGTACAAATTTATTTTCATGCAAAATTAAGAATAATTGTATGCTCTAGATGTTTGATTGTTGATACATATAACAAAGAGCTTTTGATGAGTCTCTTCCCCAGTAAAACATAAAATGCAAAGATATAGTTAGGTTTGTATGTCCAAATAAAGATAAGAAAAAATACACATTATCAGCTAGAAACTATTAAATAAAAGATGAAAAGAACAATCCAACACATTGTACGAACTTGTCAGATGAGGTAGTATTCTGGAAGAATAGCCTAAGACTAGACCTTGTCCATGACAAAATATTCACGAAAAAAATGAAATATGAAAAGTGTAGAAAATGCTATGAATTTTTCATGAAGTTAGGTGAATTATCCTTTAATCTCAATTTATGTGCATTTTCTGGTAAAATAAATTTGTGATATTCACAAAACAAAGTTTCTGTATAGCAAAATGAATACATCTGAACCCATTTTTAGCTGATTTCTTCCCACTAAATTTTAAACCTTTATTTATTTATTTATTTTTATTGGTTGTTCAAAACATTAC
Organism: Callospermophilus lateralis; assembly: GCF_048772815.1. NCBI lineage: Eukaryota > Metazoa > Chordata > Mammalia > Rodentia > Sciuridae > Callospermophilus > Callospermophilus lateralis. The sequence goes on from NW_027514455.1 coordinate 142,628, forward strand.
AAAGCTCAAGATATATCATCTTTCATACATTTGACTCAATTGGGTTATGAACTCCCATTTTTTCCCCAAATACGAATTGTAGAATCACATCGGTTACACATTCACATTTTTACATAATGGCATATTAGTGACTGTTGTATTCTGCTACCTTTCCTATCCCCTACTATCCACCCTCTCCTCCCCTCCCATCTTCCCTCTCTACCTCATCTGCTATTGTTCAATTCTCTCCATTGTTTCCCCCTCACTTCCCCTCACAACATCTTATATGCAATTTTGTGTAACATTGAGAGTTTCCTACAATTTTCATAAGCTTTCCCTTCTCTCTCCCTTTCTCTCCCCCCATTCGTCTTTGTTTAATGTTAATCTTTTCCTCATGCTCTTCCTCCCTGTTCTGTTCTTATTTGCTCTCTTTATAACAGAGAAGACATTTGGCATTTGTTTTTTAAGGATTGGTTAGCTTCGCTTAGCATAATATGCTCTAATGCCATCCATTTCCCTGCAAATTCTATGATTTTGTCATTTTTTGTGCTGTGTAATACTCCATTGTGTATAGATGCAACATTTTTTTATCTATTAATCTATTGAAGGGCATCTAAGTTGGTTCCACAGTCTAGCTATTGTGAATTGTGCTGCTATGATCATTGATGTGGCAGTATCACTATAGTACGCTATTTTAAGATCCTGAGAGAACATTCCAAGAAGGGTGATAGCTGGGTCAAATGGTGGATCCATTTCCAGCTTTTCCAGGAATATCCATACTTCTTTCAAAATTGGCCTCACCAATTTGCAGTCCCACCAGCAGTGTACAAGTGTATCCTTTTCCCCAAATCCTCGCCAACACTTATTGTTGTTTAACTTCATAATGGCTGCTGATCTTACTGGAGTCAGATGGTATCTTAGGGTGGTTTTGATTTGCATTTCTCAGACTGCTAGAGATGGTGAGCATTTTTTCATGTACTTGTTGATTGATTGTATGTCCTCCTCTGTGAAGTGTCTGTTTAGGTCCTTGGCCCATTTGTTGATTGGGTTATTTGTTATCTTATTGTTTAATATTTTGAGTTCTTTGTATATTTTGGATATTAGGGCTCTATCTGAAGTGTGAGGGGTAAAAATTTGTTCCCAGGATGTAGGCTCTCTATTTACCTCTCTTATTGTTTCTCTTCTTGAGAAAAAACTTTTTAGTTTAAGTAAGTCCCATTTGTTTATTCTTGTTATTAACTCTTGGGCTATTGATGTCTTATTAAAGAATTTTTAGCCCGACCCCACAGTATATAGATCATAGCCAACTTTTTCTTCTATGAGACGCAGTGTCTCTGATTTGATATCTAGCTCCTTGATCTATTTTGAGTTAACTTTTGTGCATGGTGAGAGAACGGGATTCAGTTTCATTTTGTTGCACATGGATTTCTAATTTTCCCTGCACCATTTGTTGAAGATGCTATCCTTCATCCATTGCATGTTTATAGCCACTTTATCAAATATAAGAAAGTTGTAATTTTGTGGATTGGTTTCTCTGTCCTCCATTCTATACCATTGGTCCACCTGCCTGTTTTGGTACCAGTACCACACTGTTTTTGTTACTCTTGCTTTGTAGTAAAGTTTGAACTCTAGTATCGCTATACCTCCCGATTCACACTTCCTGCTTAGAATTCCTTTTGCTATTCTGTGTCTTTTGTTTTTCCATATGAATTTCATGATTGCTTTATCATTTCTACAAGAAATGCCGTTGGGATTTTGATTGGCATTGCTTTAAACCTGTAGAGAACTTTGGGTAATTTCGCCATTTTGATGAATTTAGTTCTGCCTATCCATGAACAGGGTACATTTTTCCATCTTCTAAGATCTTTTTCTATCTCTCTCTTTAGGGTTCTGTGGTTTTCACCTCTTTTGTTAGGTTGATTTCCAAGTATCTTATTTTCTTTGAGGATATTTTGAATGGAGTGGTTTTCCTCATTTCCATTTCAGAAGTTTTGTTGCTGATATACAGAAATGCCTTTGATTTATGCATGTTGGTTTTATATCCTTCATTTATTAACTCTAGCAGTTTCTTTGTAGACCCTTTTGGGTCTGTTAAATATATTACCATGTCATCCACAAATAGCGATAATTCAAGTTCTTCTTTTCCTATTTTTATGCCTTTAATTTCTTTTGTCTGTCTAATTGCTCTGGCTAGTATTTCAAGAACTAAATTGAATAGAAGTGGTGATAGAGGGCATCCCTGTCTTGTTCCAGATTTCAGAGGGAATGCCTTCAGTTTTCTCCATTTAGGATGATCCTAGCCTGAGGTTTAGCATATATAGCTTTTACAATGTTGAGGTAAGTTCCTGTTATCCCTAGTTTTTCTAGTGTTTCGAACATAAAGGGATGCTGAACTTTGTTGAATGTTTTACTACATCTATCGAGATGATCATATGGTTCTTGTCCTTAAGTCTATTGATGTGGTGAATAGCATTTATTGATTTCCGTATATTGAACCAGCCTTGCATTCCAGGGATGAATCCTACTTGATCATGGTGCACAACTATTTTGATATGTTTTTGTATTCAATTCACACGGATTTTATTGAGAATTTTTGCATCCAACTTCATTAGAGATATTGGTCTGTAGTTTTCTTTTTTGAAGTGTCTTTGTCTGGTTTTGGGATCAGGGTGATTTTGGACTCCGAGAATGAATTTGGAAGAGCTCCTTATTATTCCATTTCTTGATATAGCTTGAATAGTATTGGTATTAATTCTTCTTCGAAGGTTTTGTTGAACTCTGCTGTATACCCATCAGGTACAGGGCTTTTTTTGATTGGTAGTCTTTTGATGGCTTCTTCCATTTCTTTCTTTGTTTTTGGTCTGTTAAAATTGTGTGTGTCTTCTTGACTGAATATGGGCAGATCATATGACTTAAGAAATTTATCGATATTATAACTATCTTCTATTTTATTGGAATATAGGATTTCAAAATACTTTCTAATTATCTTCTGTATTTGTGTACTGTCTGTTGTGATATTGCCTTTTTCATTCCGTATGTTAGTAATTTGAGTTCCCTCTCTTCTTCTCATCCTTAGCATGGCTAAGGGCCTGTAAATCTTATTTATTTTTTCAAAGAATCAACTTTTAGTTTTATCAATTTTTTCAATGTTTTTTTTTTTTGTTTGTTTCAGTTTCGTTGATTTCTGCTCCAATTTTAATTATTTCTTGTCTTCTACTACATTTGCTGTTGTTTTGCTCTTCCTTTTCTAGGTTTTTGATGTGTACTGTGAGTTTATTTATTTGTTGTTTTATTCTTTTTTTGAGGAAAGAACTCCAAGAAATGAATTTCCCTCTTAAAACTGCCTTCTTTGTGTCCCATAGATTCCAGTATGTTGTGTCTGTATTGTCATTTGATTCTAAGAATTTTTTTATCTCCTCCTTTATGTCTTCTGTAACCCATTGATCATTCAGTAGAATATTGTTCATTTTACATGTGATGTAGGATTTTTCCTTCCTTCTATTCTCATTGATTTCCAGTTTCATTCCATTATGATCAGATATGGTGCATGGTATTATCTCCACGCCTTTATATTTACTAAGAGTTGCCCAATGGCATAATATATGGTCTAACTTGGAGTAGGATCCATGTGCTGCTGAGAATAAAGTGTATCCACTTGATGATGGTTGATATATTCTATATATGTCGGTTAAGTCAAGGTTATTGATTGTGCTGTTGAATTCTATAGTTTCTTTATTCAGTTTTTTATAGAGGATCTGTCTAATGGCGAGAGCGGTGTGTTGAAGTCACCCATAATTATTGTGTTGTAGTCTATTTGACTCTTGAACTTGAGGCGAGTTTGTTTTATAAGCGTTGCAGCTCAATTGTTTGGTGCATACCAATTGATAATTGTTATGTCTTGTTGGTGGATGGTTCCTTTTAACAATATATAGTGTCCTACTTTATCCCTTTTGATTAACGTAGGTTTGAAGTTGATTTTATATGATATGAGTATGGCCACTCCTGCTTGCTTCCGAGGGCCATGTGAGTGGTAAGATTTTTCCCAACCTTTCACTTTCAGCCTGTGTATGTCTTTACCTATCAAAAGAGTCTCCTGAAGGCAGCATTTTGTTGGATTTATTTTTTTGATCCAGGTTACTAGCCTATGTCTCTTGATTGGTGAGTTTAGATTTTTAACATTTAAGGTTACAATTGAAATATGATTTATACTTCCAGTCATGTTTATTTATTTATTTATTTTAATTTGGGTAGTTTTTACTTTTTGGTTATTTTCTTACCCCTTTACTGAGATACCTCCCACTGTTAGTTTTGGGCACTATTTTTCAATTCCTCTTCTTGTAGTATTTTGCTCAAAATGCTTTGCAGTGCTGGTGTTCTGTCTGCGAATTCTTTTAGCTTTTGTTTATCAAGAAAGACTTAATTTCATTGTCAAATCTGAAGCTTAATTTTGTTGGATACAGTATTCTTGGTTGGAATCCATTATTTTTCAGTGTTTGAAATACATTGTTCAAAGATCTTCTCGCTTTCAAAGTCTGTGATGAAAAATCAATTGTTAACCTAATTGGTTTACCCCTGAATGTTATCTGCCTACTTTCTCTCGTAGCTTTTAATATTCTCTCCTTGTTCTGTATGTTGGCTATCTTCATAATTATATGTCTTGGAGTTTGTCTATTATGGTTTTGAATGTTTGAGGTCCTGTAGGCTTCCAGGATATGGCAATCCATTCCATCTTTCATCTCTGGGATGTTTTCTAGAATTATTTCATTTAATATGTTGTCCATTCCTTTGGTTTGAATCTCTATGCCTTCTTCTATCCCGATGACTCCCAATTTTGGTTTTTTATGACATCCCATATCTCTTGAATAGTTGCTCATGGGATTTAAGCATGTTTTCTGTGTTGACTATATTCTTTTCAAGTTGACAAACTTTGTCTTCATTATCTGATGTTCTGACTTCTACTTGATCTAGTCTATTTGAAATATTCTTGTTTGAGTTTTTAATTTGGTTTATAGTTTCCTGCATTTCTAGAATTACTGTATGATTTTTTAAAAGATCTCTATCTCCTGGTAAACCTTGTTCTTTGCCATTTGAATTTGGTTGTTTAATTCATTTTCAAAATATACTTTTATTTCTTGGACTTGCTGCCTCATGTCTTCTCTATTATTCCTTTCCATCTGAGTTAGGTATGACTTAAGTTTTTTCCCTATCCCTGTTTCTGATGCTTCTAGGTTCTCCTGTAGTATTAAGTTGTCCTTCATTGTTTCTACACCTTTTTTTCCCCTTGTTTTTTCATGATGTTCACGTTATTTTCTGGCTCTATTTGATTGCTGTGTTTCTGCTCTCTTCTATAGATTTGTTATGGGTTTATATATCTCTGTTTTCTCTCCTTTGTGTTGCTAGACTATGCCTGCTTAAGTGGATTTCACTGTTAAGGAATTCTGACAGCCGAGCTCCAGTGATGTCACCTCTCTGCTGTGGTGGGCCCCAGGCTCCTTGCCGGAGTGTCCGAATTGGGGGGCTGGACTGGATTGTCTCTTGTTGGTTTCAGCTCCCGGTCGCTGGCATGCCGGCAGTCTCCAGCCACCCAGTAGCGCGGGCAGCGGATGGGCTGTCGCCGGCGGGTGGGTGATCTCTAGCCACACAGTTGCGCGTTCGGTCGTCGGCAGGCGAGCGTTCTCCAGCCATCAAGACATGCCGTCAGCAGGTGGGCTGGCACCGGCAGGAAGGTGGTCTCCAGTTGCCCAGTCACACTGGCAGCGGTCTGGCGTTCTCCAGCCACCCAGTCAGGAGGGCCTGGCCTCTAGTCCCCTGGTTTATCCTGCTAGTCCTGATTTCTCCTGCTAGACCAGATTTCTCCTGAGTGATGCTTCTCGGCAGCTCAAACTGTTCTCCGGGTCTGCCGTTTGTTGGGTGGGGAGGGTGTCTATTGTGAACCCTGGAACTCTATTGTTTTAATATTTTCCGCTTGCCCCTCGCCCCGCACTGGCTAGACAAGTTTCATTTTTGCCGCTGATGGGAAGGGGAGATGAAGGTCAGGTGCCTCTAGTTTTCCCCCAGTCTTTATGCAGACTTGCTCTGATTATCCCTCCCCCAAAAGCCTAGGAGAGATTTTATGCGAATTTTCCTCTGTATGTGAGATGAGCTGAGAAACACACACCTGTTTTATTGTTGCAATCTGTCTGGGAGTGGTGGTGGTTACTTCAGCTCTCCAAGATGGTGGCTGCTGGTTTCCTTTGTGGAGTTTCCACTTTGGGGGATAGAAATGTACTGCTAACTTTCCCGTCTGAAATCCCAAATTCAGCTGGGGGCTCAGTGGATGCTCAGCCAGCAGGATTCCACAGAATCTGCAGCAACGTTTCTCCCTGCTTGCTGGTCGCTTCTCGGTGGTGCCTCACCATTTGTAGACACGGGGCAGGTCACGCAGATAAATCAGAATGGATCTCCGGTTGCACAAGTGGCTTGTGTTTGAGACTCAATTACCGGACCTCGGTGGTGGAAATCATTCTTCTAGATTTCGGTAAACACCCATTTTCCTGTAAGATCCTAACAAGATAGTTTTTCATCGTTCTAACTCGTTATTCACCTGCGCAGTGGCAGGGTACACTGGGTGTGATACACTGTCTTCACAGTCATCTTGCAATGCCGAAATATTAGGATATGGATGCACCATTTACTGAAAACTGTTTCAGTACTAGGAAAAAATATGTATTTCAGGTGGATGAATATTTCTGAGATTAATTTTTTAAAAAGTGGATTATAAATCCACATACATGAATATGAATGAATTTAGGGAGTGCATAATAAGACACAAATATTTCATATTTTGAAAAATCCGGAGAGTATATATATATATATATATATATATATATATATATATATATATATACATATACACACACACACACACAGACATTAAAAACTAGCAATATATATGTCAATTGAAATTCATCATGAAATACATATCATCCACAGACCCAAAAATATTCATATACTTAACATGGATTTATGTATAATGTTGTTCAACTAGGAGGCTTACCCATAGGTTGAATTTTCAGTTCCAACAGCATTTAGGAGGAGTGATCTCTTCTCAAAATTTGTATTTGCCAAGTCAGTCACCTCACAAAAATGTACGTGTGATACCAGGTACGATTCTATATGTGCATATAAAATTACATGTGCTGAATAGGCTACAGAGAAAGGGAGACAGGAATTTACATATTTGTTAACTTTCAAAACACACGGAGAACTATTTCAACAAAAAATTGACTAGATTTATAACTTCTAACCTATATAATGCAAAAGGCAATTCCAACTATACACCATGCCTCCTCTGAACTGCTTGTATTTCTATTCTGTTTGAGTTTTTATTCTCTATCATATTACGATTAGTAGTCAGAGTCTAGTAGGGTAGGGGTTAGAGTCAGGGATTCAGTATTTCGAATGGAAAATTGGAAAATGAATCCAATGTGTATGCAAATATGTGCTACACAAAATCTTCCCACTCCTCCAGAACAATGGCTTGACATTATCTTCGCCCCAAGTAAGACATAATTAGAGGAGAAGAGTTAGAAAATCAGTGAATACTTATCTGGAATGGAATATGCTAAGGAGTTCACTACCTTGGAGGTGGTAGAGGAGTTTCCAAAAGTAAGGGACAGGGTGAACACTCCACAAACATGGAGCTCTGCTGGCCTAAAGACTTCTTGAGAATTTGCCTCTGAGTTTGGTCACTTGAAACATATGTTGTTATCAGGAGCTTTAGCTTCCTTTGTAGTGAGATCATCAAAGCTGGGTCTGCACCTATGTGACCTGTAAAACATAGTTTCTTATTTTCCAATGAACATGAGGCAGCAGTCCTGAATTTGATCTTTGTAGGTAAACTGTGGCCACTGGGTTCTAAGTGTCTCCCTGTGTGGACTGTGAAGCCATTTGTTCATCCTCCAATTTTCATGGTGTTTCTTGCTGCTACAATGGGAGTTTGGTATTTGCTTCATAAAATACACGGAGTTCAACTGGGACACAGTGCAGGAGGGAGTTCTGTCACGTGTGGTATTTCAATTTCTGCAGGAGAATGCACCAACCATGCTTCTATATCACATAGCTTGCCCCATTGACGATAGCAAATCGATTCTGAACATTGCCCTGAAACCTCTCCAAATAACAAGATGCCTTTACTTAGAAGGGACTGCTGGCTGCATCATGTCAGTCACAAGCCATTTGGAAGCCAATGGCAGATCCACATGGCCCCACCAGAGATGTTTTATCACTCACCTGCCTACCACTGCTCTAGGCCCACTAATAATCAGGCTCCAACTTATTGGCATCTCTGTTTTACACAATTTTCATTAAAACCAGTCAATCAAGGCAGTGTCTGTTATACTCATGATCAGCAACAGGAAATCCAAAGGTTCTCCTGTGCCAGCTGGTCATGGAAATTTCAAAAATTTCATGGTATTTTTCTAGCCATATTTCAACAATGAAGGTGGAGGCACTGTGAGTTTCAGTTCATTCCAGAACCATTAATGTTGACGAAGCTCATTTCAATGAAAGCTCTGGAGAAATCTCACAGGCAATGCTTCCCAAAGAATGGCCAAAAGGTCAAATGAAGCCAGGCCCATTGAGTTCTACAATGTGAGGTCCATGTGACTTTTGACTCTCAACTACGGCTGCCAAGTCTTTCAGAAGAAAATTATGTGATATCTTGGCTGTGATTCCCAGTGCTCTGTTGAAAGCCACCCTGGGCCTTGATCTCAGTTTCCAAGGGCGACTCTCATGCATGGCCTTCTAAAATCCCAACACAATTAATGGCAATACTTTTCTGAGGTCAGTTCCAGAACTCAGTCTCTAAGGGGAAAAACACCAGAGTTCATGTCAAGGTGGACCCAGTCATCTCTTCCAATCACCACACTAACAACCACAATTAAAACCAAAACAATCCCACATGGCCCTCATGTTCTTTTATATAGACACTCATCATAACCTATCGCTGGAAATTTCCACGAGGGGCGAAGCCCAAGACAGTCTCCTAAATAATCTCTCTTGCCCCTAATTTGCCTAAATTCAGGGTGGCCTGGACACCATTCCTGTGAACCAGGAGTGTTCAAATAGGCCTGCTGTTAATACTTCTCTGCTTCTCCAATTTGAGGCGTATTGACTGTGCAGTTTGGATTCTTTATGTGAATTGTAGTCACGGGAAAACTCAAGCAATTTAGGGATTTGAAGAAATGATTTGGCCTAATGGATCCCTATTCTAACTTGATGGAGGTCAGGAACCTTACAGAGAATGGGGAGAGACTTCATCCACAATAACTGCACTTTTGGCCATTTTTGTTTTGGATGCACACATGTGATGTTTCTTTAGATTCTTCAGGGGTTGAGAATCTAAGCCACGGCCTCACACAGGGCCAAGAGGCTGATTCAGACACTTCCATTTTCAAAGGAATTAAGCAAATATCCACAGGTGATGTCCATTCATTTCCATTTGAACCTGTTTTCTTCAGGCTTCACAAACGGATGTCTTGAGGCAAAGACCTTCCTGACATTCAGGGCAACAGAACAATAGGTAAGCAAAAGGCCCAAAGCAGGGTTTCTCCACTGAGACTATCATGGTCACACTTATATCTGAGTTTTCTGAGATGCTCAACATTCCCTTTAGCTATCCAGTACATGGCCATGTCACAGGGCTTGGAACTGCTACATATCTTGGACACAAAACCATGAGCCTATTCTGGAGAGTAGCCAGAATTCATGAAGAATGCAGGAATTTTGGAAGATACCACATGTTGCCCATCGATCAGGCAAGCTGAAATCCATTCATAAATTCGGCAGGGTGAATGCTGGGAAGCTTTCTGCTAGACAGGAGACAACAATTGATGCATTCAGTTTTCTAATATCTAAAACCATGCACATAGTGGGATACACAGACATAGAAACACTTGCTTGCCAAACGACTTACTATAAACAGTTCACTCCAAACCAAACAAACCACCTTTCCTACCTATTCTCAGAACATGAGACAAAACCACAAACCCACACCGACAACCACAGAGGCACCACCTTCTACAAAGTATGTCTGTGACTATCCAGAGTGTCTTCTGACTGGTGGGCCAACTTATGTTCCCCGGAAAACACCAACTCTGTGAACTTGTCAGGAGCCAGCGGTGAGCCACTATCTGCTTTCTCAGGAAAGGCCCCTCTTCTGAGTTTTCCTGGCAGTTGGCCATCCTCATATCTGTAGGTACCATGAAAGACTGACTCTGTCCTTGGTAAATCCAAACAAGTGAGCCCACTGGGACTGGGACTGGGACAGGCTCTTGGTACCTTGCTTCCTGGATCCCAAGTACCGAGAGTTCCATGACCAAGGAAGTGAGGTGAGGTCACTTCCTTCAGGAACTGAATGAGGTCACTGCTTTGGCAACCACTTTGTCCTAACAGTTGCTTCCAAGGGTCCCATGAGATCGAGGCTTCTCCTACTTCCTGTGACACTTTCACAAGTTAGAATGGTATATGAACCATAGGCACCCAGGAACAGGTCTCCAAAAAGGACTGTTTGTGTCCATCTTCTCTACATTATGAACAGAGAGGCTGATTCAGACACAACCCTTCATCCTGACCAGGTTGTTTGCAATGGAAGATGACGTTTGCTCTCTCAGGTCCTTCATGGCTGCCTACATCTTCTCCAGGGATCACTTCTTCATGGACCTTTGAGTTTTACAACAGGTGGAAGATTCTCTACATTCCTGTATTGTAAGACCAACTTGGTCCCTGCTCTTCTGTAAAGTTAGATTGAGGGAACAGTGTATGGTTAGGGTTAATAACAGGTTTGATTTGGGTTAGGAATTATTCTAATTGATGAATAATGGTATTGGGAACCTGTGATATTTATAAGAATATATAGGTGAAATATAAGTATGAAAACAAAAATCTAGGTAAGATTTGAAGCCCAGAAGGGCATTGCGCTATTGATTGGGATACTTAGCTTTGATATACGTTCTGCACAGGTGTTTCAGATAAATCGATAATCAATGGCATAGGACCTTGTACCTTGGATGATTGAATATAGAAGTGAACATCCACTAGAACAGGGATAGTCGGTAGGATTAGGAAGATATTCGATAAGTTTCAGAAGAAGACTGAGTACAGAATTTGGACCAAAAGTTCTTTAGCAATAGTGTATCGGGTAGAGAGTGAATGTAAATGTCAGCACACGTGAAGGGTCAGTCACAATGGTGAACTGGGGAAAATATTTAGGTAAGCAGACATCAATAGAGACATTAGGAAATCAGGCAAAGTATAAATTGAGTGATAGGATTAGACATTTGCAACAGGGTTGAGGTTCAAAATATAGTCTTAAGAAGAAACAAATATGTAGTCACCAATAGGATTGACATTTGAGAGCATTAGGCACACTGGACATGAATGTTTTCAGTAATCTATGCTCACTTTTCATTTAGGCTTTGATACAATCATAAGTGTGACCTCTTCTTTTTGTGTCCAGAATATTACTGTGATAAAATGTATATGTAGATTAGGTGACATGAGTATTTCTTCCACCATTTCTGGGAGCAACATTTTGAAGATGAAAAAATTAGTATTGGGGTTACAAATAGATTTACTCTGTGTCTATGAACATAGAGATAATTTATGAATAGACGATACTGTGATTAAATATTATAACTTGTTCCAACTTTAAATATTCGATTGAATTGATATCTGAAAATAAACAGAAAATCGTATATTTATATGCAATCATTCATTCCAACCAGAAATACATCTAATGGTAATATTAGGGTTATGGTTTATCATGAAGAGTGTGTCAGTTTTTCTTCAAAATGATTATGGAAATCAAAAAAAAAAAGCGTTTGGAAAGAAGTCTCATGAAAAAACAATCAAGTAACCTGGAGGAATACATGTGTTCTGAATCAGGAAATGATTGAAAGTGAATCAAAATCCTATAAATTATTGAAGTTGTTGATGAAATATATATCCTATGATGTGTATAAACTGAACAAATAGTAATGTACCAGTGTTGAATAAAATGAACTTCAACATAGACATCATATCCAAGAGGAATCTAGTTGCATTGATATTAAACTGGGTCAGTTACTGTAGAAATATTAGGATTGTATGCACCACTCACTGAAGTTAGTTTTCAGTACTATAAAACAAATATGTAATTCAGGTGGATGAATATTTCTGAGAATAATATTGTGAAAAGTTGATTATAAATCCACATACATGAACATGAATGAATTTAGGTAGTATATGTAAGACACATATATTTCATATTTTGAAATATTTGGAGAGTGTATATATATATATATATATATATATATATATATATATATATACACCCACACACACACACACACAACACACACACCCAGGCAATAAAATGTAGCAATATATATGCCAATCGAAATTCATCATGAAGTATATATCATCCACAGATGCAAAAATATTTAATTTACTGAACATGGATTTATGTATAATGTTGTTCTACTAGGAGGCTCACCCATAGGTTGAATTTTCTGTTCCAACAGCGTTTAGGAGGAGTGATCTCTTCTCACAATTTGTATCTTCCAAGTCAGCCACCTCACAAGAATGTACATCTGATACCAGGTAGGATTCTATATGTGCATATAAAAATACATGTGCTGAATCGGCTACAGAGAAAGGGAGACAGGAATTCACATATTTGTTAACTTTAAAAACACATGGAGAACTATTTCAATTAAAAATTAACTAGATTTATAACACCTACCCTATATCATGCAAAAGGCAAGTGCAACTATACACCATGCCTCCTCTGAACTGCTTGTATTTATATTCTGTTTGGGTTATTTTTCTCCATCATATTAGGATTTGTCATCAGAGTCTAGGAGGGTATGGGTTAGTGTCAGATGGCCCGGCTGGCAGGACACATCAACTTGGGTGTCGATCCTAGTTGGGGAGGAATGAAGGGACAAGAGACACGAGAGATGACAGCAAGACAGGAGTTCTGATCATGCTGCAAACTTTTATTATTCTCAGAGGGTATTTATATGCTGCGGATGGGAAAGCTCTCTTATCGGCAGTTGCTGGATGTCTTCACAGGGTGAGATAACCTCAGGATGTTTCAGGTAGACAGATGGTAGCCGGATGTCAAAAGGAGATAGATGGCTGTGGGATGTCTCCCAGGCAGGTTGTGTCCCAGGGGGATGTTTCTTGTGTCAGTCTATTTTTTGAAGGAGAACTTCCTTCTAGCCCCTGACATCTCCCCTTTTGTTATATAAAATATTCGACCATACCTTACAGGCCATGGATTTAGGGGGTGATAGTGGCTCTGTTTCTCTAGGATGCCTTAGAATATCTCCTGATTTGAGCGAGCATCTTTCCTAGGAGATTTCGTGTTGGCTTTGGCATGTTTTTGGAGGAGACGTCTTTGAGGGGATAGCATGCCAACCGCCATGCACCAGAGCGTGTCATTCAGAGGTCTTGTGTTTGGGGATCCGTGGATCCATTCTCCTGCAGTCCTTCCTGGACCCTCCGTTATTATGGCCTAACGTGCTCATTCCAAGGGTGTGTCCTCCCCCAAGCGGAGGGGCCCATGGAGAACGAACCCTTATTGCAAGGGTAGAAGATGGTTGCTCAGAGCTGTTACTTATAGTTTTCTGTAAGAAAGAGAGATCTGTGGGGATGTAAACTTAATAAGCCTGTGAGAAGGGTTGAACATTCTTTTAAATGTTGGCAGTGCTGTCTTCCATCTCCAGACCATGATAGTGGACCTGTATGAGCTTAGAAACCAAAATATTAATCTGTTCTTTAATAAATTGTACCAGCCTCTTTATAATGCAGGGGCCTATGGACACCATTAAAAGTAAACCCAACAAAGGGACTAATAGGGGAAGAAGGTAGGGTAGAAATCCATTATGCCCAATCCAGAGGGGATTTTCAAATAGTTCCCTTTGTCTCTTTTCTGGATCTTCTTGAAGCTGCTTAATTTTAATGCGTACTATGCCTGATTTATTGGCATAAACGCAGCATCGTTCCCCTAAGGCTAAGCAAATACCACCCTGGTTAGCTGTCAGCAAATCTAAGCCCCGTCTGTTTTGAAGGAACACTTCTGCCAGGGAATTTATTTGGTCCTGCAAATCTTTAAAGGTTCCTGATAAAGTTTGTACATAATTTATAAGTTGTTGAGACAGGCGATGGTAAGAGTGAATAGCCGTGCCTAAGCCACTGTACCTGTGCCCACAGCAGCTGTTATTCCAAGGCTGGCAATGAGTGGTAAAGCCTGTATTGCCCACCTATGTCTTTTGACTAAAGTGTCTAGGCTAGAAATTGGTAGAGGTTCATCTCCTGGGACAATAGTTATATCAGGGAGTAATAAAGCAAGAACACAACCAATGGTCCAATTCGCTGGAAGCGTGGGAAGGCCGAGTTTCCTCCACACATAAAAACTGTGCCATTGGAGGAACAAAGAGATGGGGTGGGTGAGGAATAATTTTATACTGTTGAGCAATTTCCAAAGGAAGTAAGTCGAACATCAGTATCATAGGTATTATTCTGCATCGCGCCTAAAAGAAATAATGTAAAAGTGCCTATAGGCTGTACTTTAAAGGGAAATCCGGGTTGGCATGTATTATCATTGTCCATGATAGAATTAATAGGAACTGCCATAGGCATGATTGCCCCTGCTGTCATGCAGAGCCAGCAATCACCAGCAAGGGTGGGGTTCGAATTATTAAGCTAGGAGAATGTAGTTTGCAAAATATCTAATGTATTGGTATCTAAACCTGGGAACTGAGATTTAGGCTACATTAAGGGATGATATGTGAGCTCAGGGATTTGGGGTTTCAAAAGTTTGATTATCTGAGGATGCTTGACAGAATAAGTGGGTCCTCCACCATCAGAGACCCCTGTAGGGGCCTTAATGGGCCAGTAGGAACCTTTTCCGACAGTGCCTTGGCACCCAGCTGACTGTAGCTTGGTGTATTTGCCATCTCCTCCATGGTCAAAGAGAATGGGGGTATAATGAATAGTGGTCCCCCTGCTGCATGAGTTTTAGTTAGGGAGGCTTCAAAAAATTGTTCTCCCTGTTTATTAACACAAAGTGAAGCCGACACATTACAAGAGACATGCATCGCCTGGGTATGCGTACAAGTTGCAGAACAATTTTGGAGAGCTTTACTTGTACTAGGGGGAATAATCTTTGGCTTGTTAACACATACCCATTTAGGCTGATGAACTCCTCCGAGATTATGGTCAACCTTGGCACGGAGGTAAGTCACCTTAGTCATGCAGTCAGCAGTCTGGGTCCAACTAGTGGGAGCCTCAGTCCAAAATCCTCCTTTGCATTCATGGCGGGGGGGCAAAAAGGTACTCCATGATGTTGGAAATTGGAGGTCCAAGGTCTCCGTGTTCAAACCTGTTCAGCAGAAGTGCCTTAAGCAGGATCCTCGCACAGATTCTTGGCTGTATCTGAAATGGAGGAAAATTTGTCCTCAGGGGGAGGGCCTCCGTCCCTGGGTTGAGGTAAGTAATTTACCTGTTTAACCAGGCATTCTGGTAACCATCTTGGGGATGCTTGCTCTTGGTCCAAAACACAAGCTGAGCCTCATCCCCTGATGAGGATAGGATCTGGGCGTTTTCATTTATTTGTAATGGGATTGCACCACATAACAGGCGAGTGAACAGAATTGGACGAAGGATGCCAGTGTCTGTCTGTGGCCAAATGGCCTTCACTGTCTAAGGTAAGAAAAATAAGGGCAAATAATGCATGGTTAAGGCGATCCCTGGGAGTGGTAAATACAAGGGCGGAAGCCTTAAGACGGGATAGCCAAGTCTTTAAGCTAAGCTGGGCAAGTTCCACATGCCTTGGCCCTGAGAGTTGTATGGAATTTCAGTAGTATGACAAAATTGCAAGGTAGCACAAAACTGTTTAAACTTGGCACTGGTATATGCAGGACATTTATCTGTTTTAATATGTATTGGTTTACCCATTACGAAAAAGGCTGAAACAAGATGAGAAAGGACAACTTTGGTAGCCTCTCCAGAATGTGGTGATGCAAAACTAAAGCCGCTGAAAGTATCTATAGAAACGTATATATATTTGGTTTTTCAAAATTCAGGAAAATGAATAACATCCATTTGCTAAACCTGATTGGGCTGTAATCCTCGGGGGTTAACTCCCAAGTGTTGAATGGGGAGGGAGACAGTGCAACCAGGGCATGCTTTTACTATTTCTCATGCATGTTGCCTGGTAATTTTCCAAAGTAATCGATGGCTCTGGGAATTTAGATGGTGAAGATTTTGTAACTCCATGGCCTTTTGAATGGAGCCAACAAAAATTGGAAAGATGGAACGTGTTGCTGCATCAGCTTGGGCATTACCTTGTGTTAGAGGGCTCAGAAGGTCAGAGTGTGTCATGATGTGTCCTAAGGAAAATGCATGTTTTCTGGCCTGAATTAGCTGCTGAAGCTGGTGAAACAGAAAGGGGGAATTGGAAGAAGCCATAATGGTGGGTGAAATCTCCAGCAGGGGCACAGAAAGAGCAATGTAGGCACTGTCTGTATAAATATTAACAAGATTATCAAAAAAAACTTTATGAAAACTTGTGTTATGGTGAACAATTCCACAAACTGAGCTGACTGATAGACAGTATCAAAGGTGGTAGGCTTGTTATTGACAACAAAGACTGCACGGCCATTACTGGAACCATCTGTAAAGACAGTAAGTTCTTGAGGAATGGGAGCCTTTTGAGTAATTTTGGGAAAAATAAATGAATGTAACTGGACAAAATTTAAAACGGGGTCATTGGGGATGTGGTTATGAATTGTTCCCAAAAAGCCTGATAGGGCAATACCCCATTGATCCATGTCTCTAGTAAAAATTGTAGTAAGGGTTTGGTCCTTAGTATATGGAATTAAAATATTATCAGGGTCTTTGCCAAAATGTTGTCGAGAAAGCAAACGACCTTCAAAAATAAGAGAAGCTACCTGAGCAAGATAAATAGTAATAACCTTGGAGGATGTGGTGGATACAAGGACCAAAAGCAAGGGGCAGCCTTTATTTTTAAAATGTGGATCTCGCTGCCAAAATATTCCTGTGGGTGTATGAGGAGTGTGGAAAATAACCAGAACCAGAGGAAGGTTATAAGAAATTTGTGTAACAAACTTTTGGGCAATTGCTTCTGTGGCTTGGTTTAATGCATGTCATGCCTCGGGAGTAAGCTTTTGAGGGGAGGAGGGGTGGGAATCACCTATCAAAATATCATTAAGGGGCAAAAGTACACAAGTGGGTAATTTTAAATATGTTCCTAGCAATTGAATATCCCCCAGTAATATTTGAAAATCATTAAGTGTGTGAAGATGGTAAACACATAGTTGTATTTTAGGAATTTGGATCTGATTATCTTGAAGTTTAAGGCCCAAATAGGTATAAGGGTCCTGTGTTTGAAACTTATCTGGAGCTATCTGTAGTCCCAAGGTAGTGAGGTTTTGTAAAAGTCCAAGTAACAATTATTAAGGTCATGGGTATTAGGTGCAGCAATTAAAAAATCATCCATATAATGTAAAATATAATTTTGTGCTCATCGCTCTCTCACAGGGTCTACTGCTTGAGCAACGTGTTTTTGGCAAAGACTAGAGCTGTTGGCCATACCTTGGGGAAGAACCTTCCATTGAAATCTCTGCATAGGGCCCTGAAAATTAATGTGAGGGAGACTAAAGGCAAAATAGGGTCTATCCTCAGGATGTAAAAAGATGGTAAAAAAGCAATCTTTTAAGTCAATAACCATTTTACAATAGTTTTTTGGAATCGCCACTGGTGTGGGAATGCCTGGCTGTAGTGCTCCCATCGGGCGCATAACTTTATTAATGGCACACAAATATTGTAAAAGGCACCACTTGCCTGATTTTTTCTTGATAATAAAAATAGGAGTAATCCATGATGAGGTTGAGGGCTTTACATGGCCGGCTGCAAGCTGTTCCTGCACTAACGTGGAGGCAGCCTCCAATTTTTCTTGGGTAAGGGGCCACTGATCCACCAACACAGGAGTCTGAGTCTCCCAAATAATTTTATCTGCATGGGGTACAGGAGGGTCAGGGACTGACACTAAAAATCTGAATACACAAGTCCACATGTATTTGTTTTTGTATGGGTTGTATAGCCTCCACCAGTCCTTGTTTCAGTATCCCCAGGCCTGTACCAGGAATAAAATTCATAGGAAGCATTTGATGAGTCACCATGGAATTGGGACTGGCGAGAATAACTTCCAATAACTCAAAATATCTCCTCCCTATACGTTAACAGGGAGGTCAGAATCAACGAAAGGAGTGACAGTTGACTTATTACCATCTTTATCAGTGCAGCTAATAGACCTAGAGCTGACCAGAGGATTTTTTTATTTTCCTATCCCTTTAAGGTCAGTCAAGGATGGAGTGAGGGGCTAACCTGATGGCTTGTATTTTTGAGAAATAATTGTGGCATCAGCTCCAATATCTAGAACTCCTTGGAATTCCTTTCCTTCAGTAAGAAAGGTAAGGGTGGGTCTATTGTGAGAAATGGGCTGAACCCAATACACATCAGAGAAGCCCAAGAAGGCAGTCCCCCGAGGTAGGTTTGGGTTTTGGAAATGCCTCCTGAATCCAAGGGAAGGAGAATTAATTGTGCAAGTCTTGTTCCTGCTGGGATGGCGGTAACTCCATTAATAGCAGTGGCCAGTATTTTTATTTCTCCAGTGAAATCATTATCATTAATGCCAACGAAGACCTGAACACCTTGTATGGTAGTGGAGGTTCTTCCAAGATTAAGGGCACATGTATGAGATGGAGGGGGACCCATAATTTCATTGGGTATTATCTGGGGCCCTTGCATTGGGTCTAATATTGTATTTGTGGCAGCACAGAGGTCCAATTTTGTGCTGCCTGGGGTGGCTAGTTGGAGGGAGGCAATTGTGGAGAAGGATTTTGTGGTAGGTTGGGAGTTTAGGAGGGAACAAACGTTATTGCTCCTGTGTTTGTCGTGGGGGATGTTGTGGCCGGGGGCTGGCCCCGCAGGGAGTTTCCCGAGAAGTAGGAAGAAATAGGCTGTGTGAGGGCATTTGTCTTAGATCTACACTCACTGGCCCAGTGATGACCTTTACCACTTCTATGGAAAAGGGTAGCTGGGGGCGGTTAAGCCCCAGTTTGAGGAGACGCTATTCCTAGGCTTTGTTTGCCTGTGGGACACTCACATGCAAAATGGCCAGGTTGTTTACAAGTAAAGCAAGTACGTGAGCCAGGATTGTGAAAGGCCTTGGTAAAGGCGGTCCCTAAAGCCAGACCCATGGCATGGGCTGCACCCACGTCTGCACAGAGTATAATAACTTCAGAAAGTTTCCCTTTATCCTTATGTGGTTGAAGAACATTCTGACATGCTGGGTTAGCATTTTCAAAGGCAAGATGTTTTACATAGGTGCTTTCACCTTCGCTTGGTAAATCCTATAGGCTGTGGCACGGTCCTGAGAGGTCGCGGGTGTTCTGAATGGTAGAGAGCTGCTTCCTTCTCCAAGATAGCGTCCTCCCCAGGGGTCAATGTGTCTCTGGGATTTAAAACTGGATAAAGGTGGTTTTTAATCATTGGAGCCTTATTAATTAGGGTCGTATTTTGAGGGGGACCAGGAAGGTTCTCAGGGTCCTGGGAAGACTGAGAAGGTTCTATGTCTATACTAATGATGGGCATGCAGAGGGGGGACGAGAGGTCTTTTGCATAATCTCTTCCCCAATCCTGACAAGTTGTAAGGTACCATTGTCAAAGCGAAAACTTTTAAGAATTTCATTAATTAAGTTCCAGTAAGAAAAGGTGGGAACTGGCATTTTTTCTGGGCCAAAGGATTCATAATAATCTTTTAAACAGTCTCCTACTCTAAGCCATTTTTGCCATCAATGGTCCCTTCAAGAGGAAACCATGGACACAATTCTCCTATGTATGAAAAGAAAAATTTTAAGTCCTTTTTCTTAACATGTGCCCCTCATGTCTTGAAGGACTCCTTGAGGCCTGAAATAAACAAATCATGTGACGATACTGCTTGTCACATGGTGCGTCACTCACCGTGCATCATCCCCACCTTCCTCCTGGATATGTCTCCGGGTGGTGTCTGCTGAGGCGATCGTGAGCTCCTCTTGACCAAGTCTTCCAGGAGGAAGGGGTTCCCCCTCAGTCAAAGGCTTGAGCCCCAGTCGGTGGGCGCCAGATGTCCCGGCCGGCAGGACACATCAACGTGGTCAGCGAACCTAGATGGGGAGGAATGAAGGGACAAGAGGCATGAGAGATGAGAGCAACACAGGAGTTCTGATCAAGCTGCAAAATTTTATTGTTCACACATGGGTATTAATATGCTGGATATGGGAAAGCTCTCTTATCAGCAGTTCCTGGATGTCTTCACAAGGTGAGATAACTTCAGGATGTTTCTGGAAGAAAGATGGCCACAGGATGTCTCAGGGACATATATGGCTACAGGATGTCTTCCAGACAGGATGTCTCCTGGGGGCTGTTTCTTGTAAGTGTCAGGCTGTTCTTTGAAGAAGAATTCCTTCTACCCCTGACAGTCAGGGATTCAGTATTTCGAATGGAAAATTCGAAAATGAATCCAATGTGTAGGCAAATATGTGCTACCCAAAAATCTTCCCAGTCTCATTCAGAACAATGCCTTGACATTTCCTTCACTCCAAGTAAGACATAATTAGAGGAGAAGAGTTAGAAATCTGTGAATACATATCGGTAATGGAAAATGCTCAGGAGTTCACAACCTTCGAGGTTGTAGAGGAGTTTCCAAAAGTAAAGGACAGGGTAAAAACTCCAAAAACATGGAGCTCTGCTGGCCTAAAGACTTCTTGAGAAACTGCCTCTGAGATTGGGCACCTGAAATATATGTTGATGACAGGAGCTTTAGCTTCCTTTGTAGTGAGACCATCAAAGCTGGGTCTGCATCTATATGACCTGGAGGACATGGTTTCTTTTTTTCCTATGAACATGAAGCAGTAGGGCTGAATTCTCTCTTTATAGGTAAACTGTTGCCACTGGGGGCTAAGTGTCTTGCAGTGTGGACTGTGAAGCCATTTGGTCATCCTCCACTTTTAGTGGTGTTTCTTGCAGCTGCACTGGGAGTTTGGTATTTGCTTCACAAAATACGAGAAGTTCAACTGGGACACAGTGATGGAGGGAGTTCTGTCATGTGTGGTGGGTAAGGGTCTGCAGGAGAATGCACCAACCTGGCTTATATCCCACATAGCTTGCCCCCTTGACCACAGCAATCTGATTCTAAACATTGCCCTTCAACCTGTCCATATAACAAGATGCCTTTACATACAAGGGTATGGGGGCTGCACTATATCAGTCACAAGGCATTTGAAAGCCAATGGAATATCCACATCAGCCCACCACAGATGTTTTAACACACACCTGCACACCACTGCTCTAGGCCGACTACTCATCAGGCTCCAAGTTACTGGCATCTCTGTTCTACACCATTTTCATGAAACCCAGTCAATCAAGGCACTGTCTGGTACATTCATGATCAGTAATAGGACACCTAAAGGTTCTCCAGTGCCACCAGGTGATGGGAATTTCCAAACTTTAATGATATTTATCTAGGCATTTTTCATGGATGAAGTTGAAGGCACTGTGGGTTTCAATTTATTCAGGAACCATTAAATGGAGAAGAAGCTCATTTCAATGAAAGCTCTGGAGAATTCTAACAGGCAAGGCTTCCCAAAGACAGGCTAAAAGGTCACATTAAGCCAGGCATTTGAGGTCTACAATGTGAGGTCCATGTGTGTTTTGACTTGCAACGATGGCTGCCAAGTCTTTAAGAATAAAATCATGTGATGTCCTTCCTGAGATTTCCAGTGCTCTTCGGAAAGCCTCCCTGGGCCTAGATCTCAGTTTCCAAGGGCGACTCTCATGCGTGGCCTCCTAAAATCTCAACACAATACACGGCAATACTTCTTTGAGGTCAGTTCCAGAACTCAGTCTCTAAGGGGAATCACATAAGGGTTCAAGCCCAGGTGGACATATCCATGTCTTCCAACGGCCACAAAAATGACCACAATTAAAACCAAAACACTCCCACATGACACACCTGATGCAAAGACCTTCCTGACTTTCAGGGCAACAGAAGAATCGGTAAGCAAAATGTCCAAAGCAGGGTTTTTCCAATGAGGCATTCCTGGTCTCACTGATATCTGAGCTTTCTGAGATGCTCGCCATTCCCTTCAGCTATCCAGTACATGGCCATGTCACAGAGATTTGAGGTGGTACATATATTTGACACAAAACTATGAGCCTATTCTGGAGAGTGCACACAATTCAGGAAGAAAACAGGAACTTAAGAAGTTAGCAGGTGTTCCCCATCGATAAGTCATGCCGCAGTCCATTCATGAATTGTGCAGGATGAAAGCTGAGAAGCTTTCTACTAGACAGGACTCACCAATTGATGCATTTTCTTTTCTAATGTCTACAACCAGGGACACAGTGGTATAAACAGACATAGAAACACTCGCCTTGTCAAATGACTTACTAGAAACAGTTCCCTCCAAACCAAACAAACCGCCATTCCTACCTATTCTCAGAATATGAGACAAAACCACAAACCCACACCCACACCCACAAAGACACCTCCTTCCCCCATGTAGGTCTGTGACTATCCGGAGTGTCCTCTGACTGGTGGGCCATACTATGTTCCAATGAAATGGCCTGTCCTGTCTCAGATCTGGTCTCCTTGGCCAACTCTGTGAAGTTGTCAGGAGCCAGCAGTGAGCCACTACCTACTTTCTCAGGAAAAGCCCCTCTTCAGAGCTTTCCTGGTTTTGGCCGTCCTCACATCAGTAGGTAGCAAGAATGACTGACTCTGTCCTTGGTAAGTCCAAACAAGTGAGACCACTGGGACTGGGACTGCCTCTTGGTGCCTGGCTTCTTGGATACCAAGTTCAGAGAGTTCCATCAACAAAGAAGTGAGGTGAGGTCACTTCCTTAAGGAACTGAATCAGATCACTGCCTTGGTAACCACTTTGTCCTAACAGTTGCTTCCAAGACTACCATGAGATGGAGGCTGCCCCTACTTTCTGTGACACTTTCACAAGGTAGAATGGTATATCAACCATAGGCACCTAGGAACAGCTCTCCACACCAACCTGGTTTGGTCCATCTTCTCTACATTAAGAAGAGAGAGGCTGATTCATAAACAACCCTTCATCCTGACCAGGTTGTTTTCCATGGAAGCTGACTTTTGCTCTCTCAGGTCCTTCATAGTTGTCTACATCTTCTCCAGGGATCATTTCTGCATGGACCTTGAGGTTCTCAGGAGGTGGAAGATCCCCTACATTCCTGTATTGTAAGACCAACTCTGTCCCTGCTCTTCTGTAAAGTTAGATTGAGGGAACAGTGTATGGTTAGGGTTAATAATATGTTCAATTTGAATTAGGAATCATTCTGCTGGATGAATAATGGTACTGGGAACCTGCGACATTTATAAGTATATATAGGTGAAATATATGTATGAAAACAGAAATCTAAGTAAGATTTGAAGCGCAGAATGGGGATGGGCCCTTGATTGTGATACTTAGCGTTGAATTATGTTCTGCACAGATGTCTGAGATAGATCGATATACAATGGCATTAGACCCTGTACCTTGGATTATTGAATGTATAAGAGAACATCCAGTCAAAAAGGGATAATGGGTAGGATTAGGAAGATAGTCAGTAGGTTTAAGAAGAAGAGTGAGTATAGGATTTGGAACAAAAGTTCCTTAGCAATAGGGTGTGGATTAGAGTGTGAATGTAAGTGTCAGCACAATTGAAGAGTCAGTCACAATGATGAACTGCGGAAAGTATGTAGGAAAGCTGATATAAATAGAGACATTATGAAATCAGGAAAAGTATAAAGTGAGAGATAGGATTAGATATTTTCAACAGGGTTGAGTTTGAATATATAATCTTAGCAAGAAACAAATATGTTGTCACAAATAGGATTGAATTTTGAGAGCATTAGCCAAACTTGATATGGATGGTTTTAGTAATCCATGTTCACTTTACATTTAGGCTTTCGTGCAAACATAAGTGTGACCATTTCTTTTTGTGTCCAGAATATTACTCTGATAAAATGTATATGTAGATCAGATGACATGAGTATTTCTTCCACCATTACTGGGAGCAAAATTTTGAAGACGTATAAATTAGTATTGGGTTTACAAAGAGGTGTACTCTGTGTCTATGAATATAGAGACAATGCATGAATAGACAATAGTGTGAATAAATAATATAACTGGTTCCACTTTAAATAATGGATTGATTTGATATCTGAAAATATATAAGAAATCTCATATTGATATACAATCATTCATTCCAACCAGTTATACATCTAATAGTAATATTAGGGTTATACTTTATCATGAAGGGTGTGTGAGTTTTGCTTCAAATTTGATTATGGAAATCGAAAATAATATGTTTGGAATGAAGTCTCATGAAAAAACCAGTCAAGAAACATGGAGGATTACATGTGTTCTAAAGCAGAAAATGATTGAAAGTGAAACAAATGCCTATAATTTTGCTAACGTATGGATGAAATATATATCCTATAATGTGCATAAACTGAAGAAATTGTAACATACCAGTGGTGAATAAAAATGAACATCAAAATACACATCATGTCCCATAGGAATCTACTTGCATTGATGACAAACTGGATCAATTATTGTAGAAATATTAGGATTTGTATCCACCATTCACTGAAGTTATTTTTCATTTCTAGGAAAAAATATGTATTTCAGGTGGATGAATATTTCCGTGAATAATCTTGTGAAATGTTAACTCTAAATCCACATACATGAATATGAATGAATTTAGGGAGTGTATAATAAGACACATATATTTTATATTATAAAAAAATTTAGTGTGTGTGTGTGTGTGTATATATATATATATATATATATATATATACACACACACACACACACACACACACACACAGAGAGACATTAAAAATTAGTAATACATATGCCAATCGAAATTCACCATGAAATATATATCATCCACAGATTCAAAAATATTCATTTTACTGAACATGGATTTATGTATAATGTTGTTCAACTAGGAAGCTCACCCATAGTTTGAAATTTCAGTTTCAACAGCGTTTAGGCGGAGTGATCTATTCTCACAATTTCTATCTGCCAAGTCAGCCACCTCACAAGAGTGTACCTGTGGTACCAGGTAGAATTCTATATGTGCATATAAAAATACATGTGCTGAATAGGCTACAGAGAAAGGGAGAGAGGAATTCACATATTTGTTTACTTTAAGTACCCATGGAACTATTTCAATTAAAAATTAACTTGAATTATAACACCTACACTTTATCATGCAAAAGCCAAGTCTAACTATACACCATGCCTCCTCTGAAATGGTTGCATTTCTATTCTGTTTGGGTTATTTTACTCCATCATATTAGGATTAGTAGTAAGAGTCTATTAGGGTATGGGTTAGTGTCAGTTATTCAGTATTTCAAATGGAAAATAGGAAAATAAATCCAATGTGTATGCAAATATGTGCTACAAAAAATTCCCACTATCATCCAGAACAATGCCTTGACAATATCTTCGCCCCTAGTAAGACACAATTAGAGAAGAAGAGTTAGAAAATCTGTGAATACATACCTGGAATGGAAAATGTTCAGGAGTTCACAACCTTGGAGGTGGTAGAGGAGTTTCCAAAAGTAAGGGACAGTGTAAACACTCCACAAACATGGAGCTATGCTGGCATTAAGACTTCTTGAGAAACTGCCTCTGAGGTTGGACACTTGAAAAATATGTTGTTGTCAGGAGCTTTAGCTCCCTGTGTACGGAGACCATCAAAGCTGGGTCTGCATCTATGTGACCTGGAGGATATGGTTTCTTATTTTCTAATGAACATGAGGAAGCAGTGATGAATTCTCTCTTTGTAGATAAACTGTGGCCACTGGGGGCTAAGTGTCTCCCTGTGTGGACTTTGAAGCCATTTGGTCATTCTCCAATTTTCGTGGTGTTTCTTGCTGCTGCACTGGGTGTTTTGTATTTGCTTCACAACATACAAGGATTTCAAATGGGTCACAGTGCTGGTGGGAGTCCTGTAAGGTGTGGTGGGTCAGGGTCTTCAGGAGAATGCACCAACCAGGCTTCTATCCCACATTTCTTGCTCCCTTGACCATAGCAACCTGATTCTGAACATTGCCCTGAAACCTGTCCATATAACCAGATGCCTTTTCATATAATTTTCTGCTGGCTGCACCAAGTCAGTCACAAGCCATTTGGAAGCCAATGACACACCCACATGGCCACACCGCAAATATATTATCAGACAACTGCACACCACTGCTCTAGGCCCACTACTCAGCAGGCTCCAACTTACTGGCATCTGTGTTCCACACCATTTTCAAGAACTCCAGTCAATCAAGGCACTGTCTGGTACACTCATGAGCAGCAATAGGACATCCAATGGTTCTCCAGTGCCACCTGGTCATTGGGAATTTCAAAAATTTCATGGTATTTATCTATCCATTGTTCAAGAATGAAGTTGGAGGCACTTTGGGGTTTTCATTCATCCAAGAACCATTAAATGGTGAGGAAGCTCATTTCAATGAAAGCTCTGGAGAACTCTCACAGGCAAGGCTTTCCAAAGAGTGGTCAAAATGTCATATGCAGACAGGCCCATTGAGGTCTAAAATGTGAGGTCCATGTGTGTTTTGACTCTTAACTATGGCTGCCAAGTCTTTCAGAATAAAATCATGTGATATCCTGGTTGAGATTCTCAGTGCTCTGTGGAAAGCCACCCAGGGCCCAATCTCAGGTTTCAAGGGTGACTCTCATGCGTGGCCTCCTACAATCCCAACACAATTAATGGCAATACTTCTCTGAGGTCAGTTCCAGAACTCAGTCTCGAAGGAGAATCACACCCGAGTTCAAGCCCATGTGGACCCAGTCATCTCTTCCAACCGCCACACAAATGACCACAATTGAAACCAAAACATTCCCACATGACCCTCATCTTCTTCCATAGACACTCATCATAAACTCTTGCTGGAGGTTTCCATGAGGAGCGCAGCCCAAGGCAATGTCCAAAATATGCACCCTTGCCCGTCATTTGCCTAAAATGAGGGTGGCCTTGACACCCTTCCTGTGAACCAGGAGTGATCAAATAGGCCTGCCTTTAATACTGCTCTGCTTCTCCAATTTGAGGCCAACTGACTGTCAGGTAGAGATTCTTTATGTGATTTGGCATCATGGGAGAACCCAAGCACTTCTGCAGGAGTTCAAAGAACTCATTTGACCCAGAGGATCCTATTCTCACTTGATGGAGGTTAGGAACCTAACAGAGGAAGGCAAGAAACTTCATCCACAATGACTGATATTTTTACCATTTTCGATTTCAATAAACACATGGGAACTTTCTTTATATCCATCAGGTGCTGAGAATCTAATCCATAGCCTGACCCAGAGGCAAGCAGCTGATTCAGACACATCCCTTTCGAAAGCAATTAAGCAAAGCACCACAGGTGATGCCCATTCATTTGCATTTAAAAACTGTTTACTTCAGGCTTCAAAAAGGAGTGGCCTGAGGTAAGGACCTTCCTGACATTCAGGGCAACAGAAAAATAGGTAAGCAGAAGGCCCAAAACAGTATTTCTCCACTGAGACTTTCCTGGTCACACTGATATCTGAGTTTCCTGAGATGCTCGCCATTCCATTCAGCTATCCAGTACATGGCCATGTCACAGAGCTTGGAGGTGTTACATATCTTGGACACAAAACCATGAGGCTATTCTGGGTAGTGGCCAAAATTTAGGAAGAAAACAGGAACTTAGGAAGATAGTAGGGGTTGCCCATCCATAAAGCAACCTGCAGTCCAGTCATAAATTGGGTAGGATGAATGATGGAAAACTTTCTTCTAGACAGGACATATCCATTGATGCATTCTCTTTTCTTATGTCTACAACCACGGACACAGTGAGATACACAGATATAGAAACACTCACCTTGTCAAACGACTTTTTAGAAGCAGTCCACTCCAAACCAAACAAATCGCCTTTCCTACCTATTCTCAGAACATGAGACAAAACCACAAACTCACACCCACACCCACAAAGGCACTTCCTTCCCCCAATGTGTCTGTGACAATCCGGAGTGTCCTCTGACTGTGGACCATATTGTTACCCTGAACTGGCCTGCCCTGTCTCAGATCTGGTCTCCGTGGCCAAATCTGTGAAGTTGTCAGGAGCCAGCGATGACCAACTACCTGTTTTCTTAGGAAAGGACCCTCTTCAGAGCTGTCCTGGCATTTGGCCATTCTCACATCAGTAGGTACAAAAAAAGACTCTCTCTGCCCTTGGTAAAACCAAACATGTGATCCCACTAGGACTGTTACTGGGACTGGCTCTGGATGCCTGGCTTCCTGAATCCCAAGTTCAGAGAGTTCCATCACCAAGTAAGTTAGGTGAAGTCACTTTCTTCATGAAATGAATGAGGTCACTGCCTTGGCAACCACTTTGTCCTAACAGTTGCTGCCAAGGGTCTCATGAGATGGAGGCTGTTCCTACTTTCTGTGACACTGTCACAAGTTAGAATGGTATATCAACCATATGCACCGGGGAACTTCTCTCCATACAGGCCTGCTTTGGTCCATCTTCTCTACATTAAGAAGAGAGACGCTGATTCAGACACATCCTTTCATCCTGTCCAGGTTCTTTACCATGTCAGAAGACTTTTGCTCTCTTTGGTACTACATAGCTGCCTACAACTTCTCCAAGGATCATTTCTGCATTGACCTTTGAGGTTCTCAGCAGGTGGAAGATCCCCTACATTCCTGTATTGTAAGACCAACTCTATCCCTGCTCCTCTGTAAAGGTAGATTGAGGGAACAGCGTATGGTTAGGGTTAATAACAGGTTCGAATTCGGTTGGGAATCATTCTGCGGGATGAATAATGTTATTGGGACCCTGCGAAATTTAAAAGAATATATAGGTGAAATATAAGTTTGAAAACCCAAATCTATGTAAGTTTTGAAGCCCAGAAGTGTATTGGGCCCTTGGGTAGGATACTTAGCTTTGAATTATGTTCTGCACAGATGTCTCTGATTAATCGCTATACAATGGCATAGGACCTTTACCTTGGATGATTGAATGTCGAAGAGAACATGCAGTCAAAAAGGGATAGTCGATAGGATTAGGAAGATAGTCAGTAGGTTTAGAAAGAAGAGTGAGTATAGGATTTGGACAAAAACTTTTTTAGCAATAGGGTTTCGGGTAGAGAGTGAATGTAAATGTCAGCACATGTGAAGAGTCATTCACAATGATGAACTGGGGAAAATATGTAGGAAAGTAAATATCAATTGAGACAAAAGGAAATCAGGCAAAGTATAATGTGAGTTATAGGATTAGACATTTTCAACAGGGTTGAGGTTGAATATATAATCTTAGCAAGAAACAAATATGTAGTCACCAATTGGATTGACATTTGAGAGCATTAGGCAACCTGGACATGGATGTTATTACTAATCCATGCTCACTTTCCATTTAGGCTTTGGTACAATCATAAGTGTGATCTTTGCATTTTGTGTCCATAATATTACTGTAATAAAATATATATGTAGATCAGGTGACATGAGTATATCTTCCACCATTTCTGGGAGCAATATTTTGAAGACGTATAAATTAGTATTGGGGGTACAAACAGGTGTACCCTGTTTCTATGAATATACAGATAATGCATGAATGGAACATACTCTGAATAAAACATATACTCATTCCACTATAAATAATGGATTGAATTGATATCTGAAAAAATACAGGAAATCAAATATTGATATACAGACATTCATTACAACCAGTTATACATCAATGATAATATTAGTATTAGGATTTTCATGAAGAGTGTGTGAGTTTTGCTTCAAAATTGATTATGGAAATCGAAAATAATGTGTTTGGAAAGAAGTCTCATGAAAAGAGCAGTAAAGAAACATGGAGGAATACATGTTTTCAGAAGCAGGAAGTGATTGAAAGTGAAACAAATTCCTATATATTTTTGAACTTTTGGATGAAATATATATATTATGATGTGCATAAACTGAAGAAATAATAATGTCCCACTGTTGAATAAATATGAACGTCAAAATACATCTCATGTCCCATAGGAATCTACTTGCATTGATGTTAAACTGGGTTAGTTACTGTAGAAATATTAGGATTTGTATACACCATTCACTGAAGTTAGTTGTCAGTACTAGGAAACAAATATGAATTTCAGGTGGATGAATAGTTTGGAAAATAATCTTGTGAAAAGTTGATTATAAATCCACATAAATGAATATGAATGAATTTAGGGCGTGTATAATAAGTCACATATATTACATATTTTGAAATATCTGGAGAGTATATATATATATATATATATATATATATATATATATATATAGAGAGAGAGAGAGAGAGAGAGAGAGAGAGAGACAGAGAGAGAGACAGAGAGAGAGACATTAAAAACTAACAATATATATGCCAATCAAAATCCATCATGAAATATATATCATCCACAGATCCAAAAATATTCATTATACTGAACATGGATTGATGTATAATGTTGTTCAACTAGAAAGTTCACCCATAGTTTGAAATTTCAGTTCCAATAGCATTTACGAGGAGTGATCTCTTCTCACAATTTGTATCTGCCAAGTCAACCACCTCACAAGAATGTACGTGTGGTACCAGGTAGAATTCTATATGTGCATATAAAAATACATGTGCTTAATAGGCTACAGAGAAAGGGAGAAAGGAATTCACATATTTGTTAACTTTAAAAACACATGGAGAACTATTTCAAAAAAAATTTGCAAGATTTATAACTCCTACCCTATATTATGCAAAAGGCAAGTCCAAGTATACACCTTGCCTCCTCTGAACTGCTTGTACTTCTTTTCTGTTTTTTGTTATTTTTCTCCATCATATTAGGATTAGTAGTCAGAGTCTAGTTTGGAATTGGTTAGGGTTAGAGATTCAGTGTTTTAAAGGGAAATTGAAAAATGAATCCAATGTCTATGCAAATATGTGCTACCCCAAAATCTTCCCAGTCTCATCCAGAACAATGCCTTGACATTATCTTTTACCAAAGTAAGATACAGTTAGAGGAGAAGAGTTAGAAAATCTGTGAATACATATCTGGAATGGAATTTGCTCAGGAGTTCACAACCTTGGAGGTGGTAGCAGAGTTCAAAATAGTAAGGCAAAAGGTAAACACTCCTCAAACATGGAGCTCTGCTGGCCTAAAAAATTCTTGAGAAACTGCCTCTGAGGTTGGGCACTTGAAATACATGTTGTTTTCAGGAGATTTAGTTCTTTTATAGAGAGACCATCAAAGCTGGTTCTGCATATATGTGACCTGTAAGACATGGTTTCTTATTTTTCATTGAACATGTGGCAGCAGTGCTGAATTATTTTTTTGTAGCTAAACTGTGGACACTGGGGCTAAGTTTCTCCCTGTGCTAACTGGGAAGACATTTGTTCATCCTTCACTTTTAGTGGTGTTTCTTGCTGCTGCACTGGGAGTTTGGTATTTGCTTCACGAAATAAAGGAGGTCAATTGGGACACATTGTTGGAGGGAGTTCTGTCACGTGTGGTGGGTGAGGGTTTGCAGGAGAATGCAATAACCAGGCTTCTATCCCACATAGCTTTCCCCCTTGACCATAGCAACCTGATTCTGAACATTTCCCTGAAACCTCTCCATATAACAAGATGCCTTTACCTATTGGGTCTGTTGGCTGAAACCATATCAGTCACAAGCCATTTGGACGCCAATTTCAGTTCCACGTGGCCTCACCACAGATGTTTTGTCACACATCTGCTCACCACTGCTCTAGGCCCACTAATCAGCAGGCACCAACTAACTGGCATCTCTGTTCTACACCATTTTTATGAAACCCTGTCAATCAAGGCACTGTCTGGTATACTCATGATCAGCATCAGGACATCCAAAGGTTTTCCAGTGCCAACTGGTCATTGAAATTTCAAAAATTTCATGGTATTTATCTAGCCATTATTAAAGGAAGAAGTTGTAGTCACTGTGGGTTTCAATTCATTCAGGAACCATTAAATGTTAAGGAAGCTCATTTCAATGAAAGCTCTGGAGAACAATCACAGGCAAGGCATCCCAAATAGTGGCCAAAAGGTCACATGAAGCCAGGCCCATTGAGGTCTACAATGTGAGGTCCATGTGTGTTTTGACTCTCAACTATGGCTGCCAAGTTTTTCAGAATAAAATCATGTGATATCCTGGCTGAGATTCTCAGTGTTCTGTGGAAAGCCACCCTTGGCATAGATCTCAGTTTCCAAGGGTGACTCTCATGCGTGGCCTCCTAACATCCCCACACAATTCATGGCAATACTTCTCTGAGGTCAGTTCTACAACTCAGTCTCTAAGGAGTATTACACCAGAGTACAAGCCAAGGGGGACCCAGTCATCCCTTCCAACTGCCACACAA
This sequence comes from Callospermophilus lateralis, assembly GCF_048772815.1. Classification (NCBI taxonomy): domain Eukaryota; kingdom Metazoa; phylum Chordata; class Mammalia; order Rodentia; family Sciuridae; genus Callospermophilus; species Callospermophilus lateralis. The sequence continues at coordinate 175,122 of NW_027514455.1, forward strand.
ATTACCAAAATTAAAACCAAAACATTCCCACATGGCCCTCATCTTCTTCCACATAGACCCTCATTTTAACCTCTGGCTGGAGATTTCCATGAGGGGTGCAGCGCAAGAGAGTGTCCAAAATAAGCTCCCTTGGCCCTCATTTGCCTAAAGTCAGGGTGGCCTGGACACCATTCCTGTGAACCAGGAGTGATCAAATAGGCCTGCTATTACAACTACTCTGCTTCTCCAATTTGAGGCCTACTGACTGTGGGGTTTAGATTCTTTATGTGAAGTGGAATCATGAGAAAACCCAAGCACCTCTGCATGGCTTTGAAAAACTCATTTGACCCAAAGGATCCCTATACTCACTTGATGATTGTCTGCAACCTAATAGAGGAAGGAGAGAGACATCATCCACAATGACTGAATTTTGCCATTTTAGTTTTGGATGCACACATGGGATCTTTCTTTATATCCATCAGGTGCTGAAAATATAAGCCACAGCCTCACACAGGGCCAAGAGGCTGATTCAGACACATCCCATTCAAAGCAATTAAGCAAAGAGCCACGGGTGATGCCCAATCATTTCCATATGAAAACTGTTTTTTTCATGCTTATCAAAGGGGTGGCCTGAGGCAAAGACCTTCCTGTCATTCAGTGAAACAGAAAAATAGGTAAGCAAAAGGCACAAAGCATGGTTTCTCCACTGAGACTTACCTGGTCACACTGATATCTGAGTTTTCTAAGAAGCTCGCCATTACCTTCAGCTATTCAGTACATGGCCATGTGACAGAGCTTGGGGTGGTACCTATCTTGGACACAAAACCATGAGACTATTCTGCAGATTGGTCAGAATTCAGGAAGAAATCTGAAACTTAGGAAGATAGTAGGTGTTGCCCATCGATAAGGCAACCTGCAGTGCAGTCATAAATTGGGCAGGATGAATGCTGGGAAGCTTTCTACTAGACAGGACACATTCATTGATGCATTCTCTTTTCTAATGTCTACAACCACGGACACAGTGTTATACACAGACATAGAAACACTTGCCTTGTCAAAAGACTATCTAGAAACAGTCCACTGCAAACCAGACATACCAGCTTTCCTACCTATTCTAAGAAAATGAGACAAAACCACAAACTCACACCCACAAACACAAAGCACCTCCTTCCCCCAAGTAAGTCTCTGAATATCCAGAGTGTCCTCTGACTAGCGGGCCCTACTATGTTCACCCGAAATGGCCTGTACTGTGGCAGATCTGGTCTCCTTGGCCAACTCTGTGTAGTTGTTAGGAGCCTGCGGTGAGTCACTACCTACTTACTAAGGAAAGGCCCGTCTTCAGAGCTCTCCTGATATTTGGCCATCCTCACATCAGTAGGTACCAAGAAAGACAGAATCTGTCATTGGTAAAACAAAACAAGTGAGCCCACTGGTACTGGGACTGGGACTGGCTCTGGATGCCTGGCTTCCTGGATCCCAAGTTCAGAGAGTTCCATCACCAAAGAAGTAAGGTAGGTCACTTCCTTCAGGAACTGAATGAGGTCAATGCCTTGGCAAACACTTTGTCCTAATAGCTGCTTCCAAGGGTCCCATGAGATGGAGGCTGCCCCTACTTCCTGTGACACTGTCACAAGTTAGAATGGTATATCAACCATAGACACACGGGAACAGCTCTCCACACAGACCTTGTTTGGTCCATCTTCTCTACATTAAGAAGAAAGTGGCTGATTCAGACACACCCCTTCATCCTGACAAGGTTGTTTGCCATGGAAGATGACTTTTGCTCTCTCAGGTCCTTCATAGCTGCCTACCTCTTTTCCAGGGATCATGTCTGCATGGACCTTTGAGGTTCTCAGCAGGTGGAAGATCCCCTACATTCCTGTATTGTAAGACCAACTCTGTCCCTGCTCTTCTGTAAAGTTAGATTGAGGGAACAGTGTATGTTTAGGGTCAATAACATGTTGGATTTGGTTTAGGAATCATCCTGCAGAATGAATAATGGTATTTGAAACTGCGATATTTACTAGAATATATATGTGAAATATAAGTGTGAAACTAGAAATCTAGGTAACATTTGAAGCCCAGAAGGGCATTGGACCCTTGATTGTGATACTTAGAATAAAATTACATTCTGCACAGAGGTCTCAGATAGATCAATATACAATGGCATAAGACCTTGTACCTTGCTTGATTGAATGTAGAAGAGAATATCCAGTCAAAAAAGGATAGTCGGTAGGATTAGGAAGATAGTCGGTAGGTTTAGAAAAAGAATGAGTATAGGATTAGGAACAAACGTTTATTAGCAATAGGTTATCGATTAGAGTGTGAATGTAAATGTCAGCACATGTGAAGAGTCAGTCACAATGATGAACTGGGGAAAATATGTAGGAAACAGATAGAAATAGAGCCATAATGAAATCAGGCAATGTATAAAGTGAGGGATAGGATTAGACATTTTCAGTAGGGTTGAGTTTGAATATATAATCTTAAGAAGAAACAAATATGTAGTCACCAATAGGATTGATATTTGAGAGCATTAGGCAAGCTGGACATGGATGTTTTTAGTAATCCATGTTTACTTTCCTTTTAGGCTTTGGTACAAACATAAGTGTGAGCTTTGCATTTTGTGTTCCGAATATTTCTGTGATTAAATGTATAAGTAGATCAGGTGACATGAGTATTTCTTCCAACATTTCAGGGAGCAATATTTTGAAGACATATAAATTAGTATTGGGGGTATAAAGAAGTGTACACTGCGTCTATGAATATAGAGATAATGCATGAATAGACCATACTGTGAATAAATAATATAACTCATTCCACTTTAAATAATGGATTGAATTTTTATCTGAAAATATATAAGAAATCCTATATCGTTATGCAATCATTAATTCCAACCAGTCATACATCTAATGGTAATATCAGAGTTATAATTCATCATAAAGTTTATGTGAGTTTTGCTTCAAAAGTGATTATGGAAATTGAAAGTAATGTGTCTTGAAAGAACTCTCATGAAAAGACCTGTCAAGAAACATGGAAGAATACATGTGTCCTGAAGCAGGAAGTGATTGAAAGTGAAACAAATTCCTGTAAATTTGCGAACTTGTGGGGAAATCTTAAGAGCCCCTCCCAGCTCTCCCTTGAGCGCGATAGCCAGACCGAGGGAATTAGGAGTGGCATGGGACTCGTGGTGCAGACCTCCAGGCCACCGCTCCCACCAGTGCTGAAAACTGAAGTCTCTTGCTCCAGCTTCTGGGGGCATGGCTTCCGGAGTGCAAGCAAATTCGCTGGGGGTTCTCAGGCCTAAGCTCTACAAACTTAGGGTCTGAGGGAGACAAACAGGGAGAGTGTTCCCAGGCGTTCATGAAAACAGGGCTCCTAGGAGCAGCAGACCTGGCATGTAGCCAGTATTGTGGTGAGTGTCACAGGTGAGTGGGGCCTGGCTTGAGGAAACACAAAAGAAGGCCCTAGGCACTCAGGATTGGACACCCACCCAGTCTGGGAGGAAGAGCTGCTGCACAGTGATTGGTTCCCACTTATTGAAAGGAGAAGCTTGGCCCAGTGGGCACAGCTCTACGTACTGGAAAAGAAGTTTATTGCAATCTATGACTGCATTTATTGTTATTATTATTATTTTAATTAGTTTTTTTTTTGTTTTTGTTTTTGTTTTTTTTTGTTTTCTTTTATTTTCATTTTTTTGTTGCTGTTCTTTAACTTTTAAAAAATGTTTTAAAATTTTTTATTTTATTTTATTTTTTTTTCCGGTTCATGATGACCATCTGAGAACACAAATTTATTGCTTTTATTTTCCAAAATCCTCATAAAAGAACTTAAACACTATAAAAATAATCACACGGTATTACCATAAAACAACAAATGAAAGGGAAAAAACGTATTGGATCTCACCATTATGTATACACACAACACACACTTGCACAATCCCCCCAAACTAAAAGTAAATAGCGGAAAGATCAGTAGAGTGGAGGGAAGGGAACAGAAAGAGGGAGGAAAGGAGAAAAAGAGGAAGTACTGGGGACTGAATTAGAGCAAATTATATTTCATGCTTTTATAATTATGCCAAAATGAATCTTAATGTTATGTATAATCTTAATGTTATGTATAAAAAGAACCAATTAAAAAAAGAAATATGATAGTATACCAGTGCTGTGTAGAGCCAATAAAAAAATACCTATACATAAACTAAAAAAAAAATGTGAATTTTAAGAATAAACTGGAGTGGGCTAGAGTTGTGGATCAGTGGTAGAGCACTTGTCTAGCATGTGTGAGGCACTGGTTGGATTCTCAGCACTGCATATAAATTAATTAATTAAATAAGGATCCATCAACAACTAAAAAAACTAGTAAAAAAGAATAAATTATAAAAAATAAATGAAAGTGTGTAGAAAATGTCATTTGAAGTAAAAATACAAAATCAGCTCTAAGTTGTTTGCAACACAAACACACAAGTTAAGTGGTGTTTGAAAATACAGGGAGCAAAAGCTATTGTATAAAAATTTTATTGATAATTCCAGAAAATCTATTATTAATATCAATGTAAAATATGTATTTTAAGTGAAAGAACCTTTAATAAGACAGCAATTGTGTTAATTAATTAAAGAATCTAAAAATTAGATGAAAATATGATTTGTTTTTATTCAATGAAGCAAGATTAAATGTTTGAAATATGATTTTAAGGAGAAATATAGGCACCACAATAAGTTTTAGGAATTTTGTGGATACAAAGATAATTAACTTAGGACAACTTACTATGATAAATGAGTTTACTTTAGTAGAAAAATAGAATTTGCCCTCTGGAAACTGGGCACCCCTAATCCCCAAATCCCAAATCCAAAATGCCAAATCTAACGTGTTTTAGTACTGGAATGTGACAAGTGAAAAGTTTCCTACTTGGCTTCATTTGACAGGTTACAGTCAAAATGCAGGTATACTAAAAATGTTGTATGAAATTTCCTCCAGGCTATGGGTCTAAGGCATGTATTAAATATAAATGAATTTCATATTTACACTTGAGTCTTATCCCCAAGATTATGTGTGTATAAATATTCCATAATTCCAAAAAAATCCAAAATCTGAAATGCTTCTTGTTCTAAGCATTTTTGATAAACAATACTTAACCTATATACAATTGTTTCCCCCACAACAAATAAACAAATTTAATAAGGTTAAAAACTTTCCAAAAATAAAATTTAAACATACTACAAAGCAAATAAATAACACATGAAATAATAAATTTTTTGGTGACTTAACAACTGGAAACTGTTTCATTTAACTTGCCCCTGGATCATAGATAAACTTCAAAATTATTTTCTTTTTTTTTTAAATGGCAAAATAATTTTATTTTATTTTATTTTTTTATTGGTTGTTCAAAACCCTACAAAGCTCTTGACATATCATATTTCATACATTAGCATACATTAGCTTCAAGTGAGTTATGAACTCCCTTTTTTAAACCAAGTAGAGATTGCAGAATCACATGGGTTACACATCCACATTTTTACATAATACCATACTAGTAACTGTTGTATTCTGCTGCCTTTCCTTTCCTCTGCAATCCCCCCTCCCCTCCCCTATTTTGTTATTATTATTTTTTAAATTTTTAATTTTAATTTTATATTATCATTATCATTTTTTTAAAAAAATCATTTTCATTCTTTATTTTCTATTTTTTCTATTGTATTTCATTTCTTTTCAATTTTCTTATTTCCCATTCCTTGCATTCTACCTGCCTACTCTCATTCTCTTTAGTGACTTTTTCCCTTCCCTTCTAAAATCTTTCCTCCCAAGCATCAAATAAATTTATAAGAGTAAACAGTAACTCAGCAGTCAAACAGAACAAGAAGTAACATGAGCAGCATAAACAAGCAAGGAAGAAAAGGAAAACAAACAACGAAGAACACCCTAAATATTCAGGAGGACCAGGATTCATCTGAAAAGTGGTCATATAAAGAACTCAAGGAATACCTTAGACAGATGGAATGGAAACTTAAAGAAGATACGAGACAGAAAATCCAAACAGTAAAAGAAAACATTGAAAATGAATTACATAAACATATAAAAGAAAAAGTTAAGCATCTTTATCAGTGGATAGAGATTATAAAAAAAATCAAACAATAATTCTAGAAATGAAGGAAATGATAAACCAAATTAAGAACTCCATTGAGAGTATCACTAACAGAGTGGAGCAAGTAGAAGCCAGAACGTCAGATAATGAAGACAAAATATATCATCTTGAAACGAGTCCAGCCAACTCAGAAAGGCTGGCAAAAAAATCACAAGAAAAACATCCAAGAGATTTGGGATAACATAAATAAAACCACACTTACGAGTCATCAGGATAGAGGAAGGTACAGAGACTCAAACCAAGGGAATGAGAAAACTGCTGAATGAAATAATTACAGAAAACTTTCCAGAAATAAAAAATTAAATGGATATACAAATTGTAGATGCATACAGGACAAGAGCACACAAAATCACAGTAGACGAATGCCAAGACACATTGTTATGAAGATATCCAATATACAGAACAAAGAGAAAATAATAAATCTACAAGAGAATGGAGGCAGAATACATTCAGTGGTAAACCAATAAGGTTAACAACGGATATTTGATCACAGATGCTGAAAGCGAGAAGATCCTGGAAAAACGTATTTCAAACACTGAAAGACAATGGATGCCAACTAAGAATTATGTATCCAGCATAATTAACCATCAGGTACTACAATAAAATAAGAATCTTTCATGATAAACAAAAGCTAAAAGAATTTGAAGCCAGAAAACAAGCTTTACAAAGCGTCTTGAGAAAAACACTACACAAGAAAGAAATGAAAAACAACAACCAAAACCATCAGTGGGAAGTACCTTGGTAATGACAGAGGCAGGGTGAAAGCTTATCATGGAGAAACAAACTAAATTTAAAAAAAGATAAATAATCAAACATGGCTGGCAGTACAAACCATACATCAATAGTAACTCTGAATGTAAATGGCTTCAACTCTCCAATAAAGCGACATAGGCTGGTAACTTGGATTAAATAAACAAATCCAACAATATGTTGCCTCCTGGAGACACATCTGAAATGCAAAGACACACAGGCTGAAGGTGAAAGGTTGGGAAAAAATACACCATGCACACTTATCCTCATAAACAAGCAGGGGTGGACATCCTCATATCAAATAAAATCGACTTCAAGACTAAGTTAATCAAAAGGGATAAGGAAGGACATTATATACTGTAAAAAGGAACCATTCACCAACAAGACATAACAATTATCAATATTTATGCACTAAATAATGGTGCTACGATGTTCATGAAAAAATTCTCCTCAAGCTCCAAAATGAAATAGACCTCAACACAATAATTATGGGTGACTTCAACACACATCTATCACCATTGGACAGATCCTCCAAACAAAAGTTGAATAAAGAAAGTATAGAACTCAATATCACAATCAATAACCAACATGTAACTGACATATATAGAATATATCAACCATCATCAAGTGGATATACTTTTTTCTCAGCAGCACATGGATCCTTCTCAAAAAAAGACCATATATGATGCCATAGGGCAACCCTCAGTAAATATAAAGGTGTGGAGATAATAACATGCATTTTATCTGATCATAATGGAATGAAACTGGAAATCAATGATAAAAGAAGGAAGGAAAAATTCTACATCACATGGAAAATGAACAATATGTTACTGAATGATCAATGGGTTACAGAAGACATAAAGGAGGAAATCAAAAAATTCTTAGAGATAAATGTAATTATAGACACAACATATCGGAATCTATGGGACACAATGAAAGCAGTTTTAAGAGGGAAATTCATCGCCTGGAGGTCATTCCTGAAAAAAAAGGAAAAACCAACAAATAAGTGAGCTCACACTTCATCTCAAAGCCCTAGAAAAGGAAGAGCAAAACAACAGCAAATTTAGCAGAAGGCAAGAAATTATTAAAATCAGAGTGGAAATCAACAAAATTGAAACAAAAGAAACTATTGAAAAAATTAACAAAACTAAAAGTTGCTTCTTCGAAAAAATAAATAAGATCAACAGACCCTTAGCCATGCTAAAGACGAAAAGAAGAGAAAGAACTCAAATTACTAACATATGGGATGAAAAAGGCAACATCACAACAGATGCTACAGAAATACAGAAGACAATTAGAAATTATTTTGAAAACCATTATTCCAATAAAATAGAAAATAGTGAAGACATCGATAAATTTCTTAAGTCATATGATTTGCCCAAACTGAGTCAGGAGGATACACACAATTTAAACTGACCAATATCAATGGATGAAATAGAAGAAGCAATCAAAAGACTACCAACCAAGAAAAGCCCAGGAACGGATGGCTATACAGCGGAGTTTTACAAAACCTTTAAAGAAGAATTAATACCAATACTTTTCAAGTTATTTCAGGAAATAGAAAAAGAGGGAGCTCTGCCAAATTCATTTTATGAGGCCAACATCACCCTAATTCCAAAACCAGAAAAAGACACCTCAAAGAAAGAGAACTACTGACCAATATATCTGATTAACCTAGATGCAAGAATCCTCAATAAAAATCTGCCTAATCGAATACAAAGGCAAATCAAAAAAATTGTTCACCAGGATCAAGTAGGATTCATCCCTGGTATGCAAGGATGGTTCAATATACGAAAATCAATAAATGTTATTCATCACATCAATAGACTTAAAGATAGGAACTATATGATCATCTCGATAGATGCAGAAAAAGCATTTGACAAAGTACAGCATCCCTTTATGTTCAAAACATTAGAAAAATAGGGATAACAGGAACTAACCTCGACATTGTAAAAGCTATCTATGCTAAGTCTCAGGCTAGCATCATTATGAATGGAGAAAAATTGAAGGCATTCCCTCTAAAATCTGGAACAAGACAGGGATGCCCTCTGTCACCACTTCTATTCAATATAGTTCTCAAAACACTGGCCAGAGCAATTAGACAGACGAAAGAAATCAAAGGCATAAAAATAGGAAAATAAGAACGAAAATTATCACTATTTCCTGGTGACATGATTCTATACATAGAAGACCCAAAAGGGTCTACAAAAGAACTACTAGAACTAATAAATGAATTCAGCAAAGTGGCAGGATATACAATCAAAACGCATAAATCAAAGGCATTTCTGTATATCAGCGACAAACCTCCTGAAACAGAAATGAGGAAAAACACTCCATTCACAATACCCTCAAAAAAATTAAATACTTAAAAATCAACCAAACAAAAAAGGTGAAAGACTTATACAATGAAAACTACAGAACCCTAAAAAGAGAAGTAGAAGAAGATCTTAGAAGATGGAAAAATATACCCTGTTCCTGGATAGGCAGAACTAACATCATCAAAATGGCGAAATTACCAAAAGTTTTCTATAGGTTCAATGCAATGCCAATCGAAATCCCAATGGCATTTCTTGTAAAAATAGATAAAGCAATCATGGAATTCTTATGGAAAAATATAAGACCCAGAATAGCAAAAGCAATTCTAGCAGGAAGTGTGAATCAGGCGGTATAGCGATACCGGACTTAAAACTATACTACAGAGCAATATTAACAAAAACAGCATGGCACTGGTACCAAAACTGGCAGGTTGACCAATGGTACAGAATAGAGGACACAAAGACTAATTCACAAAGCTACAACTATGCTATATTTGATAAAGGAGCTAAAAGCATGCAATGGAGGAAATATAGCATCTTCAACAAATGGTGTTGTAAAAAATGGAAATCCATATGCAACAAAATGAAACCGAATCCCCTCCTCTTGCCATGCACAAAAGTTAACTCAAAGTGGATCAAGGAGCTAGATATCAAATAAGAGACTCTGCATCTGATACAAGAAAAAGTTGGCTCCGATCTACATAATGTGGGGCCGGGCTCCAAATTCCTTAACAGGACACCCATAGCAGAAGAGTTAATAACAAGAATCATCAAATGGGACTTACTTAAACTGAAAAGTTTTTTCTCAGCAGGATAAAAAATGAGAGAGGTAAATAGGGAGCCTAAATTATGGGAACAAATTTTTACTCCTTACACTTCAGATAGAGCCCTAATATCCAGAGTATACCAAGAACTCAAAAAATTAGACAATAAGATGATAAATAACCCAATCAAAAAATGGGCCATGGACCTGAACCGACACTACTCAGAGGAGGACATACAATCAATCAGTAAGTAAATGAAAAAATGCTCACCATCTCTAGCAGTCAGAGAAATGCAAATTAAAATCACCCTAAGAAAGCATCCTACTCTAGTAAGATTGGCAGCCATTATGAAGTCAAACAACAAGTGCTGGCGAGGATGTGGAGAATAGGGTACTCTTGTACATTTCTGGTGGGACTGCAAACTGTTGTGGCAAATTTGAAAAGCAGTATGGAGAATCCTGGGAAAGCTGGGAATGGAACCACCATTTGACCCAGCTATTGCCCTTCTCAGACTATTCCCTGAAGACCTTAAAAGAGCATATTACAGGGATACTGCCACATTGATGTTCATAGCAGCACCATTCAAAATTGCTAGACTGTGGAACCAACCCAGATGCCCTTCAGTAGATGAATGGATAAAAAAATGTGGCATTTATACACCATTGAGTATTATGCATCATTAAAAAATGACAAAATCATTGAATTTGCAGGGAAATGGATGGCACTAGAGCAGATTATGCTTAGTGAAGCTAGCCAAACCCTAAAAAACAAATAAAAATGTCTTCTTTGATATAATGAGAGCAACTAATAACAGAGCAGGGAGGAAGAGCAGGAAGAAAAGATCAACATTAAACAGAGACATGAGGTGGGGGTCGGAAAGAGAGAGATAAAGGAAATTGCATGGTAATGTAGGGAGACCCTCATTGTTACACAAAATTACATATAAGAGGTTGTGAGGGGAATGGGAAAATTAACAAAGATATAAATGTATTACAGTAGATGGGGTAGAGAGAGAAGATGGGAGGGGAGTGGGGATACTAGAGGATAGAAAATGTAGCAGAATACAACAGTTACTAATAGGGCATTATAAAAATGCAGATGTGTAACACATATGATTCTGCAATCCGTATTTGGGATAAAAATGGGAGTTCATAACCCACTTGAATCTAATGTATGAAATATAATATGTCAAGAGCTTTGCAATGTTTTGAACACCCAATTAAAAAAATAAAAAAATAATATGAAATAAAATAATTGAAAAAAAAAACAAATGGAGAAATATTTCACTCTCTTCCAGAACAATGCCTTGACATTACCCTCGCCCCAAGTAATACATCATTAGAGGAGAAGAGTTAGAAAATCTGGGAATACATAGCTGGAATTTAATATGCTCAAAAGTTCACAACATTGGAGGTGGTAGAGTAGTTTACTAAAGTAAGGGACAGGGTAAACACTCCACAAATATGGAGCTCTGCTGGCCTAAAGACTTCTTCAGAAACTGCCACTGAGGTTGGGCACTTGAAATATATGTTGTTGTCAGGAGCTTTAGATTCCTTTGTAATGAGAGCATCAAAGCTGGGTCTGCATCTATGTGACCTGGAGGACATGGTTTCTTATGTTCCAATGAACATGAGTCAGCAGTGCTGAATTCAATCTTTGTAGGTAAACTGTGGTCACTGGGGGCTAAGTGTCTCCCCGTGTGGACTGTGAAGCCATTTGGTCATCCTCCACATTTTGTGGTGTTTCTTGCTGCTGCACTGTTAGTTTGGTATTTGCTTCACAAAATACAAGGAGTCCACCTGGGCCAAAGTGTTGGAGGGAGTATCTCACGTGTGGTGGGTCAGGGTCTGCAGGAGAATGCACCCACCAAGGTTCTATCCCAAATAGCTTGCCTCTTGACCATAGCAACGTGATTCTGAACATTGCCCTAAAAACTCTACAAATAAAAATACGCCTTTACATATAAGGGTCTGCTCGCTGCACCATGTCAGTCACAAGCAATTTGGAAGCCAATGGAAGATCCACATGGCTCCACCACAGATGATTTATCACACACCTGCCGACTGCAGCTCTATGCCCACTACTCAGCAGGCTCCAAATTACTGGCATCTCTGCTCTACACCATTTTCTGGAAACCCAGTCCATCAGGCACTGTCTGGTATACTCATAGTCAGCAACAGGATATCCAAAGGTTCTCCAGTGCCACCTGGTCATGGAAATTTAAAAAAATTTCACGGTATTTATCTAGCCATTTTTCAAGGATGAAGTTGAAGGCACTGTGGGTTTCACTTCATTCAGGAACCATTAAATGGTGAGGATGCTCATTTCAATGAAAGCTCTGGAGAACTCTCATAAGCATGGCTTCCTAAAGAGTGGCCAATGATCACATGATGCTAGGCACATTGAGGTCTACAATGTGAGGTCCATGTGTGTTTTGACTCTCAACTATGGCTGCCAAGTCTTTCAGAATAAAATTATGTGATACCCTGGCTGAGATTCCAAGTGCTCTGTGCAAAGCCAACCTGGGCCTAGATCTCAGTTTCCAAGGGCAAATCTCATGCGTGGCCTCCTAATATCCCAACTCAATTCATGGCAATACTTCTCTGAGGTCAGTACCTCAACTCAGTATCTAAGGGGAATCACACCAGAGTTCAAGCCCAGGTGGACCCAGTCGTCACTTCCAACCACCACCCAAATGACCAAAATTAAAACCAAAACACTCTCACATGACCCACATTTTCTTCCATATAGACACTCATCATAACTTCTGGCTGGAGGATTCCATAAGGGGCTCCGCCCAAGCCAGTGTCAAAAATAAGCTCCCGTGCCCCTTAATTTGACTAAACTGAGGGTGGCTGTACACACTTCCTGTGAACAAGATGTGATCAAATAGGTCTGCCATTAATACTGCTCCGCTTCTCCAATTTGAGGACTACTGACTGTGGGTTTTAGATTCTTTATGTGAACTGGAGTCATGATAAAACCTAAGCACCTAGGGGATAGAATCTGCAGGGCTTTGAGGAACTCATTTGAGACAAAGGATCCCTATTCTCACTTGATGGAGGTCACGAACCTTACAGAGGAAGACGAGAGACTTCATCCACAATGACTGCTCTTTTTGCCACTTTGGTTTTGTATGTACACATGGAATCTTTCTTTAGATCCATCAGGTGATGAGAAACTAAGCAACAGCCTCACACAGGGCCAATGGTCTGAATGAGACACATCTTTTTCAAAGCAATTAAGCAAAGAGCCACAGGTGATGCCCATTCATTTCCATTTGAAAACTGTTTTCTTCAGGCTTCACAAAGGGGTGGCCTAAGGCAAAGACCTTCCTGACATTTAGGGAAACAGAACAATAGGTAACCAAAAGGCCCAAAGCAGGGTTTCTCCACTGAGTCTTTAATGGTCATAGTGATTTCTGAGTTTTCTGTGATGCTCGCCATTCCCTTGAGCTATCCAGTACATGGCCATGTCACAGAGCTTGGAGGTGGTATATATCTTGCACAAAAAACCATGAGCCTATTCTAGAGAGTGGCCAGAATTCAGGAAGAAAAGTGGAACTTAGGAAGATAGCAGGTGTAGCCAATTGATAAGGCAAGCCGCAGTCCATTCATAAATTGTGCAGGATGAATTCTGGGAAGCTTTCTACTAAACAGGACATATCCATTGATCCAATATCTTTTCTAATGTCTACAACCATAGATAACAGTGGGATACACAGACATAGAAACACTCGCCTTGCCAAACGACTTACTAGAAACAGTTCACTCCAAACCAAACAAACCGACTTCCCTGCCTATTTTCAGAACATGAGACAAAACCACAAAACCACAACCAAACCTACAAAGGCACCTCCTTCTGCCAAGTAGGTCTTTGACTATCTTGAGTGTCCTCTGACTTATGGGCCATACTATGTTCCCCCGAAATGGCCACTCCTGTCTCAGATTTGGACTCCATGGCCAACTCTATTTAATTGTCAGGAGCCAGCTGTGAGCCACTACCTGTTTTCTCAGGAAAGGCCCCTCTTCAGAGATTTCCTGCCATTTGGCCATCCTCACATGAGTAGGTACCAAGAAAGACTGACTCTGTCCTTGGTAAATCCAAACAAATGAGACCACTCGGACTGGAACTGGCCCTGGCTTTTTTGCCTGAATTCCTGGATCCCAAGATCAGAGAGTTCCATCACCAAGGAAGTGAGGTGAGGTCACTTCTTTCAGAAATTGAAAAATCTGTGGAAAGCAACGCTGGGCCTAGATCTCAGTTCCAAGGGTGACTCTTATGCGTGGCCTCCTAAAATCCCAACAAAATTCAATGCAATACTTCTCTAAGGTCAGTTCCACAACTCAGTCTCTAAGGGGAATCACACCAGAGTTCAAGCCCAGGTGGACAAAGTCATTTCTTCCAACCGCCACACAAATGACCAAAATTAAAACGAAAAGACTCCCACATGGCCCTCATCTTCTTACATATTGTCATTCATCATAATGTCTGGCTGAAGATTTTCATGAGGGGCGAAGCCCAAGAAAGTGTCCAAAATAAGCTCACTTGCCCCTCATTTGCCTAAAGTCAGGGTGGCCTGGACACCCTTCCTGTGAACCAGGAGTGATCAAATAAGCCTGTCATTAATAATGCTCTGTTTCTCCAATTTGAGGCCTACTAATTTTCAGGTATAGATTCTTTGTGATTTGGAGTCATGCGAAACCCCAAGCACCTCTGCAGGGCTTTGAGGAACTCTTTTGACCCAAAGAATCCATTTTCTCACTTGACAGAGGTCAGGAACCTAACAGAGGAAGGCAAGAGACTTCATCCACAATGACTGATCTTTTTGCCATTATGGTTTTTGATGCACACATGGGATCATTCTTTAGATCCATCAGGTGCTGAGAATGTAAGACACAGCCACACACAGGCCAAGAGGCTAATTCAGCCACATCCCTTTACAAAGCAATTAAGCAAAGAGCCACAGGTGATGCCCATTCATTTCCATTTGAAAACTCTTTCTTCAGGCTTCACAAAGGGGTGGCCTGAGACCAAGTCTTTCCTGACATTCAGTGCAACAGAACAATAGGTAAGCAAAAGGCCCAAAGCGGGGTTTTTCCACTGAGACATTTCTGTTCACACTGATATCTGAGTTTTCTGAAAGGCTGGCCATTCTCTTCCGCTATCCAGTACATGGCCATGTCACAGAGCTTGTAGTGGTGCATATCTTGGACACAAAACCATGAGCCTATTCTGGAGAGTGGCCAGAATTCAGGAAGAAAACAGGAACTTAGGAAGATAGAATGTGTTGCCTCTCGATAAGACAAGCTGCAGTCCATTCATAAATTGGGCAGGTTGAATTATGGGAAGATTTATAGTAGACTGGACGCATCCATTAATGCATTCTCTTTTCTAATGTCTACAACAATGGACACAGTGGGATACACAGACATAGAAACACTCGCCTGGTCAAACGACTTACTAAAAACAATCCACTCCAAACCAAACAAACCAACTTTCCTACCTATTCTCAGAACATGGCCTGACCTCTCTCAGATCTGGTTTCCTTGGCCAACTCTGTGAAGTTGTCAAGAAAACGGGGTGAGCCACTACCTGCTTCTTCTGGAAAGGTCCCTCTTCAGAGCTCTCCTGGCATTTGGCCATCCTCACATCGGTAGGTACCAAGAAAGACTGACTCTGTCCTTGGTAAATCCAAACAAGTGAGTCCACTGGGACTGGGTCTGCCTCGGGGTGCCTGGATTCTTGGATACAAAGTTCAGAGAGTTCCATCACCAAGGAAATGAGGTATATCACTTTCTTTGGAACTGAATGAGGTCACTGCCTTGGCAACCACTTTGTCCTAACAGTTGCTTCCAAGTGTCCCATGAGATGGAGGCTGCCCCTACTTCCTGTGACACTTTCACAAGGTAGAATGGTATGTCAACCATAGGCACCCAGCAGCAGCTCTCCACACAGGCCTGGTTTGGTCCATCTTCTCTACAATAAAAAGAGAGAGGCTGATTCAGACACATCCCTTCATCCTGACCAGGTTGTTTGCCATGGAAGATGACTTTTGCTCTCTCAGGTCCTTCATAGCTGCCTACATCTTCTCCAGGTATCATTTCTGAATGGACCTTTGAGGTTCTCAGCAGGTGGAATGTCCCCTACTTTCCTGTATTGTAAGAACGACTCTATCCCTGCTCTTTTGTAAAATGAGATTGAGGAAACAGTGTATGTTTAGGCTTAATAACAGGTTCGATTTGGGTTAGCAATCATTCTGTGTGATAAATAATGGTATTGGGAACCTGCGATATTTACAAGAACATTGAGGTGAAATATAAGTATGAAAACAAAAATCTAGGTATGATTTGAAGCCCAGAAGGGCATTGGGCCCTTAATTGGGATACTTAGTTTTGAATTATATTCTGCAAAGATGTCTCAGACAATTTGATATACAATGGCATAGGACCTTGTACCTTGGATGTTTGAATGTAGAAGAGAACATCCAATCCAAAGGGATAGTCAGTAGAATTAGGAAGATAGTCGGTAGGTTTAGGAAGAAGAGTGAGTGTAGGATTGGGACTAAAAATTCTTTAGCTATAGGGTTTCGGATAGAGAGTGAATGTAAATGTCAGCACATATGAAGAGTCAGTCACTATGATGAAATTGGGAAAATATGTAGAAAAGCAGATAACAATAGAGACATTATGAAATCAGGCAAAGTATTAAGTGAGTGATAGGAGTAGACATTTTCACCAGGGTTGAGTTTGAATATATAATCTTAGGAAGAAACAAATATGTAGTAACCAATAGGATTGACATTTGAGAGCATTAGGCAACCTGGACAAGGATGTTTTTAGTAATCCATGATCACTTTCCATTTAGTCTTTGGTACAATCATAAGTGTGACCTTTACATTTTTTGTCCAGAATATTACTGTGATAAAATCTATATGTAGATCAGGTGACATGAGTATTTCTACCACCATTTCTGGGAGCAATATACTGAAGACGTAAAATTTGTATTGGGGGTACAACGAGGTGTACCCTGTGTCCATGAATATAGAGATTAAGCATGAATACACCATACTGTGAATAAATAATATAACTGGTTCCAACTTTAAATAATGGATTGAATTGATATCTGAAAATATACAATAAATCTTATATTGATATATATTCATTCATTCCAACCAGTTATACATCTAATGGTAATATTAGTGTTTTGATTTATCATGAAGAGTGTGTGAAGTTTGCTTCAAAAGTGATTATGGAAATCGAAAATAATGTGTTCGGAAAGAATTCTCATGCAAAGACCAGTCAAGAAATATGGAGGAATACATGTGTTTTGAAGCAGGAAGTGATTGAAAGTGAAACAAATGCCTATAAATTTGCTAAATTTTTTATGAAATATATATCCTATGATGTGCATAAACTGATGAAATTGTACCAGTTTTGAATAAAAATTAACGTAAAAATACACATCATGTCCATTGGAATCTACTTGCATTGATGTTAAACTTGGTCAGTTACTGTAGAAATATTAGGATTCGCGTGCCTCATTCACCGAAGTTAGTTTTCTTTTTTTTTTTTAATTTTTTATGGTTGTTCTAAACATTATTTATTTCTTGATATATCATATTTCACACTTTGATTCAAGTGGGTTATGAACTCCCATTTTTACCCCGTATACAGATTGCAGAATCACATCTGTTACACATCAATTGATTGACACATTGCCATACTAGTGTCTATTGTATTCTGCTGCCTTTCCTATCCTCTACTATCCCTCCTCCCCTCCGCTCTCTTCCCCTCTCCTCTCTCTACCCCCTCTACTGTAATAAATTTCTCCCTTTTGTATTATTTTTCCCTTTCCCCTCACATCCTCTTTTATGTAATTTTGTATAACCCTGAGGGTCTACTTCCATTTCCATGCAATTTCCCTTCCCTCTCCCTTTCTCTCCCACCTCTCATCCCTATTTAATATTAATCTTCTTCTCATGCTCTTCATCCCTACTCTGTTCGTAGTTACTCTCCTTTTATCAAAGAAGGCATTTGGCATTTGTTTTTTAGGGATTGGCTAGCTTCACTTTGCATAATCTGCTCTAATGCCATCTATTTTCCTGCAAATTCTATGATTTTGTCATTTTTTAAAGCAGAGTAATACTCCATTGTGTATAAGTGCCACATTTTTTTTATCCATTCTTCTATTGAACAGCATCTAGGTTGGTTCCACAGTCTTGCTATTGTGAATTGTGCTGCTATGAACATCAATGTAGCAGTGTCCCTGTAGCATGCTCTTTTAGGGTCTTTAGGGAATAGACCGAGAAGAGGAATAGCTTGGTCAAATGGTAGTTCCATTCACAGCTTTCCAAGAAATCTCCATAATGCTTTCCAAATTGGCTCTACCAATTAGCAGTGCCTCCAATAATGTACAAGTGTACCTGTTTCTCCACATCCTCACCAGCACTTGTTGTTGTTTGACTTCATAATGGCTGCCAATCTTACTGGAATGAGATGGTATCTTAGGGTGGTTTTGATTTGCATTTCTCTGACTGCTGGGGATGGTGAGCATTTTTTCATGTACTTGTTTTTTGATTGTATGTACTTCTCTGAGAAGTGTCTGTTCTGGTTCTTGGCCCATTTGTTTATTGGGTTATTTGTTATCTTATTGTCTATTTTTTTGAGTTCTTTGTATACTCTGAATATTAGGGCTCTATCTGAAGTGTGAGGAGTAAAGATTTGTTCCCAGGATTTAGGCTCCCTATTTACCTCTCTTATTGTTCCTTTTGCTGATAAAAAACTTTTTAGTTTGAGTAAGTCCCATTTGTTGATTCTAGTTATTAACTCTTGTGCTATGGGTGTCCTATTCAGGAATTTGGAGCCCGACCCCACAGTATGTAAATTGTAGCCAACTTTTTGTTCTATCAGACGCCATGTCTCTGATTTGATATCAAGCTCCTTGATCCATTTTGAGTTAACTTTTGTGCATGGCGAGAGAAAGGGATTCAGTTTCATTTTGTTACATATGGATTCCAAGTTTTCCCAGCACCATTTTTTGCAGATGCTATTTTCCTTCATTGCATGCTTTTAGCCCCTCCATCAAATATAAGATAGTTGTAGTTTCCTGGCTTGGTTTCTGTGTCCTCTATTCTGAACCATTGGTCCACCTGCCTGTTTTGGTACCATTACCATGGTATTTTTGTTACTATTTTTCTGTAGTATAGTTTGAAGTCTGGTATCGCTATGCCGCCTGATTCACACTTCCTGCTTAGTGTTGTTTTTGTTATTCTGTGTCTTTTATTTTTCCATATGAATTTCATGATTGCTTTCTCTATTTCTAGAAAAAATTCCGTTTGGATTTTGATTGGCATTGCATTAAACCTATTGAGAACTTTTGGTCATATCACCATTTTGATGATATTAGTTCTGCCTATCCATGAACAGGATATATTTTTACATCTTCTAAGATCTTCTTCTATTTCTCTCTTTAGGGTTCTGTAGTTTTCATTGTATAAGACTTTCACATCTTTTGTTAGGTTGATTCCTAATTATTATTATTTTTTTTTAGGATATTGTGTATGGAGTGGTTGTCCTCATTTCTATTTCAGAGGATTTGTCGCTGATATGCAGGAATGCCTTAGATTTATGCATGTTGATTTTATATCCTGCCACTTTGCTGAATTCATTTATTAGCTCTATTAGTTTCTTTGTAGACCCTTTTGGGACTGCTAGACATAGAATCATGTGATCTGATAATTTAAGTTCTTCTTTTCCAATTTTTACGCCTTTTATTTCTTTCGTCTGTCTAAATGCTCTGGCTAGTGTTTCGAGAACAATGTTGAACAGAAGTGGTGAGAGAGGGCATCCCTGTCTTGTTCCAGATTTTAGAGAGAATACCTTCAATTTTTCTCCATTCAGAATGATGCTAGCCTGAGGCTTAGCATAGATTGCTTTTACAATATTGAGGTATGTTCCTCTTATCACTAGTTTTTCTAGAGTGTTGAACATAACAGAATGCTGTACTTTATAGAATGCTTTTTTTGCATCTACCGAGATGATCATATGGTTCTTATTTTTAAGTCTATTGATGTGGTGAATAACATTTATTGATTTCCGTATATTGAACCAGCCTTGCATCACACGGATGAATCCTACTTGATCAGGATTCACAATTTTTTTGATATGTTTTTGTATCCAATTCGCCAGAATTTTATTGAGGATTTTTTCGTGTAGGTTCATTAGAGATATTGGTCTGTAGTTTTCTTTCTTTGAAGTGTCTTTGTCTGGTGTAAGAATCAGGGTGATCTTGGCCTCGTAGAATGAATTTGGAAGAATCTCCCTCTTTTTCAATTTCCTGAAACACCTTGAAAAATATTGGTATTTGTTCCTCTTTAAAGGTTTTGTTAAACTCTGCTGTATACCCATACGGTCCTGGGCTTTTCTAAGTTGGTAGTGGATTGATGGTTTCTTCTATTTCCTCAATTGATATTGGTCTGTTTATGTTGTCTATATCCTCCTGAATCAATATGGGCATATCATATGACTTAAGAAATTTATCGATGCCTTCACTGTCTTCTATTTGTTTGGAGTATAAGGATTAAAAATAATTTCTGATTATCTTCTGTATTTCAGAAATATCTCTTGTGATATTTTCTTTTTTAATCCCTTATGCTAGTAATTTGAGTTCTCTCTTCTTCTCTTTCATAGCATGGCTAAGGGTCTGTCAATTTTATTTATTTTTTCAAAGAACCAACTTCTACTTTTGTCAAGTTTTTTCAATTGTTTCTTTTGTTTCAATTGCATTAATTTCAGCTTTGATTTTAATTATTTCTTGCCTTCTACTTCTTTTGCTGTTTCTTTCGTCTTCTTTTTCTAGGATTTTGAGATGAAGTATGAGATCATTTATTTGTTGGTTGTTTCTTTTTTTAAGGAATGAACTCCAAGCAATGAATTTTCCTGTTAGAACTGCTTTCAATGTGTCCCATAGATTCCGATATGTTGTGTCTGTGTTTTCATTTATCTCTAAGAATTTTTAAATTTCCTCCTTGATGTCTTCTATAACCCATTGATCACTCAGTAACCTATTGTTCATTCTCCAAGTGATGCATGATTTTTCCTTCCTTCTTTTATCATTGATTTTTAGTTTCATTCCATTATGATCAGATAATATGCATGGTATTATCTGTACTCCTTTATATTGTCTAAGAGTTGCCCTGTGACATAATATATGATCATTTTTTAGAAGGATACATGTGCTGCTGAGAAAAAAAGGTAACTGTTTGATGTTGGGTGTTATATTCTACATATCTCAAATAAGTCTAGGTTATTAATTGTGTTATTGAGTTCTATAGTTTCCTTATTCCTTATTCCTTGTTTGGAAGATCTGTCCAGTGATGAGAGAGGTGTGTTCATGTCTCCCATGATTACTGTATTGTGGTGTATTAGACTCTTGAACTTGAGAAGAGTTTGTTTGATGAACATAGCTGCACCATTGTTTGGGGCATATATATTAATGATTGCTGTCTCTTGTTGGTGTATGGTTCCCTTGAGCAGTATGTAGTGTCTCTCTTTATCCCTTTTGATTAACTTTGGCTCAAAATCTATTTTATTTGATATGAGTATGGACTCTCCTGCTTGTTTCCGAAGTCCATATGAGTGATATGATATTTCCCAAACTTTCACCGTCAGTCTATGTATGCATTTTCCTATCAAATGCATCTCCTGTAGGAAGCATATTGTTGGGTCTTGTTTTTTGTTCAATTCTACTAGCCAGTGTGTCTTCATTGGTGAGTTTAAGCCATTAACATTTAGGGTTATTATTGAGATATGGGTTGTTCTTCCAGCCATATTTGTTTATTTATGTTACTAAACATGGTTTGTTTTCCTCTTTGATTATTTTCCCCCCTTTAATGTCCTACCTCCCACTGTTGGTTTTCATTGTTATTTTCCATTTCCTCTTCCTGCAATGTTTTGCCGAGGATGTTTTGAAGAGATGGTTTTCTAGCTGCAAATTCTTTTCACTTTTGTTTATCGAGGAAGGTTTTAATTTCATCTTCCATACTGAAGCTTAATTTCGCTAGATACACAATTCTTGGTTGGAACCCATTTTCTTTCAGTGTTTGAAATATGTTATTCCAGGATCTTCTAGCTTTCAGAGTCTGTGTTGAAAGATCAGCTGTTATCCTGATTGGTTTACCCTTAAACGTAATCTGCTTCCTTTCTCTTGTAGCTTTTAAAATTCTCTCTTTTTTCTGTTTGTTGGGAATCTTCATTATAATGTGTCTAGTTGTGGCTCTCTTATGATTTTGCACATTCGGCGTTCTGTAGGCTTCTAGGACTTGGGATTCTGTTTTATTTATCAAGTCTGGGAAGTTTTCTCGTATTATTTCATTGAATAGGTTGCTCATTCCTTTGGTTTGGACCTCTATACCTTCCTGTATCCCAATGACTGTTAAGTTTGGCCTCTTTATGTTATCCCATATTTCTTGGATATTCTGCTCGTGGTTTCTTAACAGTCTTGCTGAGTGGTCTATGTTCTTTTCAAGTTGAAATACTTTGTCTTTATTGTCTGATGTTCTATGTTCTAAGTGTTCTACTCTCCTGGTAGTATTCTCAATTGAGTTTTTAAGTTGGATTATTCCTTCCTGCAATTCTAGGATTTCTGTTTGTTTGTTTTTACAACCTCTATCTCCCTATATAGTTGATCTTTTGCTTATTGGATTTGTTTATGTAATTCATTGTCGAAGTGATCTTTAATTGTCTGATTTTGTTGTCTAATGTCTTCCTTGAGACTCCAGATCATCTAAAGCATGAGTATCCTGAATTCTTTATCTGACATTCCATCTGATGCAGCTATTACCTCTTCTAAAGTTGTGTTGACCTGCATTGCTTGTGGTCCTTTATTTCCTTGTCTTTTCATACTGCTCGCGTTTCTCTCTGCTTGTTGAAACTGTTTTGTTTTGGGCAGTGGCTCTGCTCTGCCCCTATTCCTATTGGGGTGACCTAACAACCACGCTGGTGGGCCGCTGGGCTTGTACTGGGCGCGGGAGAAGGCTCTGTTTTGCCACTACTCCAATAGGGGTGCCGTGTCTACCACACCAGCGGGTCATTGGGCCTGTTCTGGGCATAGGCGGTGGCTCTGCTCTGCCCCTACTCCAATTGGGGTGACGTGACTACCACGCCTGATGGTTGATGGGCCTGTTCCAGGCACGGGCAGCAGCTCTGCTCTGTCACTACTCCAATTGGGATGACATGACTACCACGCCTGCAGGTCGCTGGGCCTGTGCCGGGCATGGGCGGCGGCTCTGCTCTGCCCCTCTGGCTTGAAGACAAAGTGAGAGAGACTCGGGTGTTTGTTACTCACTTTTTTTACCAGGAGACCAACTGTTTCTGTCACCGCTGGTATCGATGAAGTTATCTCCTCCACCACTTTGTGATGACATCAGATCTCTAACATGTTGGTATCCCATGCGAATGGCAGCATTTCGTTCCCTTTGCCGGATGACCAAAGCAATGGGTGAGTCCTGACCAGCCCTCACAAGCCCCGTCTCAATCCTGTTGCCACTGCCTATGAAGGCTAGGTAGGTATTTACCTCCACAGTATTCAGCAAGACCTAGACCGAGAAGGAGTTTCCGCGGGTTCTTTAGCCCTGGGCCTGATCAGTTCCAGGAGCCAGAATTCGGCCGCTCTGGGCTTGGTGTATGTTCTGATAGGAACAGGCCTGAGTAATTTGTCTCCGAGACACAGGCGAATGGCAGCCTGAGATTACCTGTTCTATAGCTGAATGAGCTGCTATGAGTTGAAAACAGGAATGGTGACGTCAGCTCTCCAAGATGGTGGCCCCTGGCTTCCTCTGTGGTCTGACTGGTGTGGAAAACCGAATTGGACCGCGTCCTTCCCCGGTCTCAAACCCAGAATTCAGCAATGAGCACAGTGATTGTACAGCTGGCTGGAGCCCACAGAATCCGCACCACTGAATATTTGTGTTGCTATCTCATTGTTTGCCAGCATGCGCCACAGACTCTAGCCGCACGGCGATTTGCTGAATAAGCAGCATGACGCTCTATGCGGACAAATCACTCACGTTTGAGCCCCGTACCTAATCCTCATGAGATGGAAATACTTCCACTAGGTTTTGGAGCACCCAAATTTTGCTGGAAATTCGTCATTCTCTTGCACAGTGATGCTGTATATGGGGTTGATGCACTCCTTTCGCTGCCATCATATGATCCCCTGAAGTTAGTTTTCAGTACTGGAAACGAATATGTATTTCAGGTGGATGAACATTTCTGAGAATAAACTTGTGAAAAGTTGATTATAAATCCACATACATAAATATGAATGAATTTAGGGAGTGTAAAATAAGACAAATACATTTCATATTTTGAAAAATCTGGAGAGTGAATACATATATATATATATATATATATAGATAGATAGATAGATAGATAGATAGATACACACACAGAGAGTGACATTAAAAAGTAGCATTATGTATGCCAATTGAAATTCACCATGAAATATATATCATCCACAGATCCAAAAATACTCATTTTCCTGAACATCAATTTATGTTGTTCAACTAGAAAGCTGACCCATATGTTGAATTTTCAGTTCCAACAGCGTTTAGTAGGAGTGATCTTTTCTTACAGTTTGTATCTGCCAAGTCAGCCACCTCAAAAAATGTATGTGTGATACCAGGTAGAATTCAATATGTGCATAAAAAAATACATGTGCTGAATATACTACAGAGAAAGGGAGACAGTTATTCACATATTTGTTAACTTTTAAAACACATAAAGAACTGTTTCAATAAAAATTTGCTAGATTTATAGCACCTACCATTTATCATAGGAAAGGCAAGTCCAACTATACACCATGCCTCCTGTGAACCTCTTGTATTTCTATATTGTTTGGGTTATTTTTCTCCATCATATTAAGATTAGAAGTAAAAGTCTAGAAGGGAATTTGTTAGTGTCAGGGATTCAGTATTTCGAATGGAAAATTGGAAAATGTATCCAATGTGTATGCAAATATGTGCTACACAAAAATCTTCCCACTCTCATTCAGAACAATGCCTTGGCATTACCTTCGCCCCATGTAAGACACAATTAGAGGAGAAGAGTTAGAAAATCTGTGAATACATTCCTGTTATAGAAAATGCTCAGGAGTTCACAAATTTGGAGGTGGTAGAGGAGTTTCCAAAAGTAAGGGACAGGGTAAACACTCCACAAACATGAAGCTCTGCTGGCCTAACATCTGGAGAAACTACCTCTGAGGGTGAGCACTTGAAATATATTTTGTTGTCAGGAGCATTAGCTTCCTTTGTAGTGAGACCATCAAAGCTGGGTCTGCATCTATGTTACATGGATGACATGGTTTCTTATTTTCTGATGAACATGAGGCAGCAGTGCTGAATTTTCTCTTTGTAGGTAAACTGTGGCCACTGAGGGCAAGTGTCTCCTCATCTGGACTGTGAAGCCATTTGGTCATCCTCCACTCTTTGTGGTGTTTTTTGCTGTTGCACTAGGAGTGTGGTATTTGCTTCATGAAATAAAAAGAGTTCAACTGGGACACAGTGCTGTAGGGAGTTCTTTCAGTTGTGGTGGGTTGGGTTCTGTTGGAGAATGCACCAACCAGGCTTCTATCCCACATAGCTTGCAACATTGACCATAGCAACCTGATTCTGAACATTGCCCTGAAACCTCTCCATATAACAAGATTCTTTTACATATAAGGGTCTACTGGCTGCAAAATGTCAGTCACAAGTTATTTGGACACCAATGGCAGATAAACATGGCCACACCAGAGATATTTTATCACACACCTGCCCGCCACGGCTCTAGGAACACTACTCAGCAGGTTCCAACTTACTTGCATCTCTGTTATACACCATTTTCATGAAACCCAGTCAATAAAGGCAATGTCTTGTATTCTCATGATCAGCTAGAGGACATCCAAAGGTTCTCCTGTGACACCTAGTCTTGGGAATTTCAAAAATTTCATGGTATTCATCTAGCCATTATTCAAGGAAGAAGTTGTAGGCACTGTGGGTTTCAATTCATTCATTAACCATTAAATGTTGAGTAAGCTCACTTCAATGAAAGTTCTGGAGAACTCTCAGAGGCAAGGCTTCCCAAAGGGTGGCCAAAAGGTCACATGAAGCCAGGCCCATTGAGGTCTACAATGTGAGGTCCATGTGTGTTTTCACTCTCAACTATGGCTGCCAAGTCTTTCAGAATAAAATCATGTGATATCCTGGCTGAGATTCCCTTTGCTCTGTGGAAAGCCAACTTGGGCGTAGATCTCACTTTCCAAGGGCGACTCTCATGCATGGCCTTCTAAAAGCCCAACACAATCCATGGCAATACTTCTCTGAGGTCAATTCCAGAACTCAGTCTCTATGTTGAATCACACAAGAGTTCAAGCACAGGTGTACCCAGTCATCTCTTCCTACCGCCATACAAATGTTCACAGTTAAAACCTAAACACCCCAACATGGCCCTCATCTTCTTCCATGTAGACACTCATCATAACCTCCGGCTGGAGGTTTCCATGAGGTACACAGCCCACGTCCGTGTCCAAAATAAGCTCCCTTGCCCCTCATTTGCCTAACATCAGGGTTGCCTGGACTGCCTTCCTGTGAAACAGAAGTGAAAAAATAGGCCTGGCGTTAATACTGCTCTACTTCTCCAACTTGAGGCCTACTGAGTGTGGGGTTTAGATTCTTTATGTAAATTCATATTTTTTGTTGTTGTACTTTAACTTTTTAATATGTTTTCATTTTTTAAATATTTTTATTTTATTATTATTATTATTTTAAACTTTAATTTACATCTTTTAAATGATCATTATTTTTAAATTTTTTTCTTTCTTTCTTTCTTTTCTATTTTTTCTTTTGTCTTATCATTTCTTTTCAATTTTCTGATTTCCCCTTCCTCGAATTCTACCTGCCTACTCTCATTCTCTTTAGTGACTTCTTACCTTTCCTTCTAATATCTTTTCTTCCAAGCATCAAATAAATTTATAAGAGTAAGCAGTAACTCAACAGTCAAACAGAGCAAGAAGTAACATGAGCAGCACAAAAAATCAAGGAAGAAAATAAGTACAAACAACGAAGGACAGCCAAAATATTCAGGAGGACCTATAGTCATCAGAAAAATGGTCATATAAAGAACTCAAGGAATACCTTAGACAGATGGAATTGAAACTTAAAGAGGATACGAGACAGCAAATCCAAACAGTGAAAGAACACATTGAAAATGAATTGCATAAACAGATAAAAGAAGAAGTTATGCATCTTTATCAGGAGACAGAGATTATAAAAAAATCAAACAATAATTCTAGAAATGAAGGAAACGATAAACCAAATTAAAAAGTCAATTGAGATTATCACTAACACTGTGGAGCAAGTAGAAGACAGAATGTCAGATAATGAAGACAAAATATATCATCTTGAAATGAATCTAGCCAACACAGAAAGGCTGGTAAAAAATCATGAGTAAAACATCCAAGAGATATGGGATAACATAAAAAAAAAATTAATGAGTCATCTGGATAGGTACACAGATTCAAACCAAGGGAATTAGTAATCTATTGAATGAAATAATTACAGAAATATTTCCAGAAATACAAAGTAAATAGATATACAAATTGGACATGCTTACAGGACACGGAGAACACAAAATCACAGTAGACCAACACCAAGACACATTGTTATGAAGATATCCAATATACAAAACAAAGAGAAAATATTAATAGCTCTAAGAGAAAGGAGGCAGATTACATTAAGGGGTAAACCAATAAGGTTGAGAATGGATTTTTCATCACAGTCGCTGAAAGCGAGAAGATCCTGGAGCAACGTATTTCAAACACTGAAAGACAATGAATGCCAACCAAGAATTCTGTATCCAGCAAAATTAAGCTGCAGGTATGACGATGAAATAAAAATATTTCATGATAAACAAAAGGTAAAAAAATTTGTAGCCAGAAAACCAGCATTGCAAAGCATCTTGAGCAAAACAATACACGAAGAAGAAATGAAAATCAACAACCAAAACCATCAGTGGGAAGTGCCTCAGTAATGACTGAGGGTGGGGGAAAAGCTAATCATGCAGAAACAAACTAAATTTAAAAAAAAAAAAGATGAATCATCAATCATGAGCGGCAGTACAAACCATATATCAATAGTGACTCTAAATGTTAATGGCTTAAACTCTCCAATAACGCGACATAGGCTGGTAACTTGGATTAAAAATGAATCCAACAATATATTGCCTCCAGGAGGCACATCTGAATGGAAAAGACATACACAGGCTGAAGGTGCAAGTTTTGGAAAAAATATACCATGCAACGCTCCCCATAAGCAAGCAGGGGTGGCCATGCTCATATCGAATAAAATCGACTTCAAGACTAATTTAATCAAAAGGGATAAGAAAGGACATTATATACTGTTAAAAGGAACCATTCATCAACAAGACATAAAAATTATCAATATTTATGCACCAAATAATGGTGCTGCAATGTTCAAAAAACAAATTCACCTCAAGTTCCAGAATGAAATAGACCACAACACAATAATTATGGGTGACTTCAACACACCTCTCTCACCATTGGACAGATCCTCCAAACAAAAGTGAATAAAGAAACTATAGAACTCAATATCACAATCAATAACCTAGACTTAACTGACATGTATCGAATATATCAATCATCATCAAGTGGATATACTTTTTTCTCAGTAGCACGTGGATCCTTCTCAAAAATAGACCATATATTATGTCATAGGGCAACCCTCAGTAAATATACAGGGGTTGAGATAATACCATGAATTTTTTCTGATCATAATGGAATGAAACTGGAAACCAATGATAAAAAAAGGAAGGAAAAATCCTACATCACATGGAAAATGAACAATATGTTACTGAATGATCAGTGGGTTACAGAAGATATAAAGGAGGAAATCAAAAAATTCTTAGAGATACATGAAAATACAGACACAATATATCAGAATCTATGGGACACAATGAAAGCAGTTTTAAGAGGGAAATTCATCGCCTGGAGGTCATTCCTGAAAAAAAGTAAAAACGAACAAATAAATGAGCTCACACTTCAACTCAAAGCCCTAGAAAAGGAAGAGCAAAACAACAAAAAATGTAGCAGAAAGCAAGAAATAATTAAAATCAGAGCAGAAATCAACGAAATTGAAACAAAAGAAACTATTGAAAAAATTAACAAAACTGAAAGGTGGTTCTTCGAAAAAATAAATATGTTCGACAGACCCTTAGGCATGCTAATGAAGAGAAGAAGAGAGAGAACTCAAATTACTAACATATGGGATGAAAAAGGCAATATTACAACAGATGCTTCCGAAATACAGAAGACAATTAGAAATTATTTAGAAAACCTATATTCCAATAAAATAGAATATAGTGAAGACATCTATAAATTTCTTAAGTCATATGATATTCCCAGACTGAGTCAGAAGGATACACACAATTTAAACAGACCAATGTCAATGGATGAAACAGAAGAAGCAATCAAAAGACTACAAACCAAGAAAAGCCCAGGAACGGATGGCTATACAGCGGAGTTTTACAAAACATTTAAAGAAGATTTAATACCAATACTTTTCAAGTTATTTCAGCATAGAGAAAAAGAGGGAGCTCTTCCAAATTCATTCTATGAGGCCAACATCACGCTGATTCCGAAATCAGAAAAAGACACCTCAAAGAAAGAAAACTACAGACCAATATATCTGATGAACCTACATGCAAAAATCCTCAATAAAACTCTGGTGAATCGAATACAAAGGCACATCAAAAAAATTATGCACCATGATCAAGTAGGATTCATAGCTGGGATGCAAGGATGGTTCAATATACGGAAATCAATAAATGTTATTCACCACATCAATAGACTTAAAGATAAGAACCATATGATCATCTCGATAGAAGCAAAAAAAGCATTTGACAAAGTACAGCATCCCTTTATGTTCAAAACATTAGAAAAAATAGGGATAACAGGAAGTTACCTCGACATTGTAAAAGCTATCTATGCTAAGCCTCAGGCTAGCATCATTATGAATGGAGAAAAATTGAAGGCATTTCTTCTAAAATCTGGAACAAGACAGGGATGCCCTCTCTCACCACTTCTATTCCATATAGTTCTCGAAACACTGGCCAGAGCAATTAGACATACTAAACAAATAAAAGGCATAAAAATAGGAAAATAAGAACGCAAATTATCACTATTTTCGGGTGACATTATTCTATACATAGAAGACACAAAAAGGTGTACAAAAACTACTAGAACTAAAAAATGAATGACCTGCGACCCACCGGCAGGTCAGGCCCAGAAACCTGCAGAGGGGCACAGCTGCCCCACCCACCTGCAAGGTAGGCAATACCGTGACCACTGATAAAACAGGCCCAGTGGCCGTCTGACACATCACCCCGTTTGGGGGAGGGGCAGAGCCGCCACCAGCACCTGTTAGGTAGACAGACCTGCAAACGACAGACAGAACAGGCCTAGCGGCCACCGGAGGTGCAGAGCCGCTTCTCACGCCTGCAAGGGAGGCGAACCTGTGACCACCGAAAGAACAGGCCCACCGAAAGTAGAGGCACAGCAGCCTGCCGGCGTAGTAGGCACATTGCCCCAATTGGAGGAGGGGCAGAACCACCGCCAAAGCCTGCGAGGGAGACTTTGCAACTATATAAGAGCAATATAAATATATAGGGGGAAAATCAATAACAAAACAGTTTCACCAAGCAGAAAGAAACGCGATCAGTATGAAAAGACAAGGAAAGAAAGGACCACAAGCAATGCAGGTCAACTCAACTTTAGAAGAGGTAATATCTGCAGCAGATGGAATGTCAGATAAAGAATTCAGGATATACATGCTTCAGATTATCTGGAGTCTCAAGGAAGACATTAGACAGCATAATCAGACAATGAAAGACCACTTCGAGCACCTCGAAAATGAATTACATAAACAAATACAAGAAGCAAAAGATCAATTATACAGGGAGATCAAGGTTATAAAAAACAAACAAACAGAAATCCTGGAAATGCAGGAAACAATAAACCAAATTAAAAACTCAATTGAGAATACTACCAGCAGAGTAGAACACTTAGAAGATAGAACATCAGAAAATGAAGACAAAGTATTTCAACTGGAGAAGAACATAGACAGCTCAGCAAAGCTGTTAAGAAACCATGAGCAGAACATTCAAGAAATATGGGATAACATAAAGAGACCAAACTTAAGAGTCATTGGGATACAGGAAGGTATAGAGTTCCAAACAAAAGGAATGAGCAATCTATTCAATGAAATAATACGAGAAAACTTCCCAGACTTGAAGAATGAGACAGAATCCCATATCCTAGAAGCCTACGGGACGCCAAATGTGCAAAATCATAAGAGATCCACACCTAGACACATTATAATGAAGATGCCCAACATACAGAATAAGGAGAGAATTTTAAAAGCTACAAGAGAAAGGAAGCAGATTACATTTAGGGGTAAACCAATCAGGATAACAGCTGATCTTTCAACACAGACTCTGAAAGCTAGAAGATCCTTGAATAACATATTTGAAACACTGAAAGAAAATGGGTTCCAACCAAGAATTGTGTATCCAGCAAAATTAAGCTTCAGTATGGAAGATGAAATTAAAACCTTCCATGATAAACAAAAGTGAAAAGAATTTGCAACTAGAAAACCATCTCTTCAAAACATCCTCGGCAAAACATTGCAGGAAGAGGAAATGGAAAATAACAATGAAAACCAACAGCGGGAGGGAGTACAGTAAAGAGGGGGAATAATCAAAGAGGAAAACAAACCATGTTTAGTAACATAAATAAACCAATATGACTGGAAGAACAACCCATATCTCAATAATAACCCTAAATGTTAATGGCTTAAACTCACGAATTAAGAGACACAGGCTAGTAGAATGGATCACAAAACAAGACCCAACAATATGCTGCCTTCAGTAGACGCATTTGATAGGAAAAGACATACATAGACTGAAGGTGAAAGGTTGGGAAATATCATATCACTCTTATGGACTTCGGAAACAAGCACGAGTGTCCATACTCATATCAAATAAAATAGATTTCAAGCCAAAGTTAATCAAAAGGGATGAAGAGGGACACTACATACAGCTCAAGGGAACCATACACCAACAAGACATCACAATCATAAATATATATGCCCCAAACAATGGTGCAGCTATGTTCATCAAACAAACTCTTCTCAAGTTCAAGAGTCTAATAGACCACCATACAATAATTATGGGAGACTTCAACACACCTCTCTCAACACTGGATAGATCTTACAAAGAAAAGTTGAATAAGGAATCTATAGAACTCAATAACATAATTAATAACCTAGACTTAATTGACATATATAGAATATACCACCCAACATCAAGCAGTTACACTTTTTTCTCAGCAGCACTTGGATCCTTCTCAAAAATAGATCATATATTATGTCACAGGGCAACTCTTAGACAATATAAAGGAGTAGAGATAATACCATGCATCTTATCTGAACATAATGAAATGAAATTGAAAATCAACGATAAAAGAAGTAAGGAAAAATCATGCATCAATTGGAGAATGAAAAATAGGTTACTGAATGATAAATGGGTTATAGAAGACATCAAGGAGGATATTAAAAAATTCTTAGAGATAAATGAAAACACAGACACAACATATCGGAATCTATGGGACACATTGAAAGCAGTTCTAAGAGGAAAATTTATTGCTTGGAGTTCATTCCTTAAAAAAAGAAACAAACCAACAAATAAATGATCTAATACTTCAACTCAATGTCCTAGAAAAAGTAGAGCAAAACAACAGCAAAAAAGTAGAAGACAAGAAATAATTAAAATCAGAGCAAAAATTAATGAAATTGAAACAAAAGAAACAATTGAAAAAATTGACAAAACTAAAAGTTGGTTCTTTGAAAAAATAAATAAAATTGACAGACCCTTAGCCACGCTAATGAAGAGAAGAAGAGAGAGAACTCAAATTACTCGCATATGGGATGAAAAAGGCAATATCACAACAGACACTTCAGAAATACAGAAGATTATCAGAAATTATTTTGAATCCTTATACTCCAATAAATTAGAAGATAGTGAAGGCATCGATAAATTTCTTAAGTCATATGATTTGCCCAGATTGAGTTAGGAGGATATTGACAACCTAAACAGACGAATATCAACTGAGGAAATAAAGAAACCATCAAAAGACTACCAACTAAGAAAAGCCCAGGACCGAATGGTTATACAGCAGAGTTTTACAAAACCTTTAAAGAGGAACTAATACCAATACTTTTCAAGCTATTTCAGGAAAATGAAAAACAGGGAGAACTTCCAAATTCATTCTATGAGTCCAACATCACCCTGATTCCTAAACCAGACAAAGACACTCCAAAGAAAGAAAACTACAGACCAATATCTCTAATGAACCTAGATGCAAAAATGCTCAATAAACTTCTCGCGAACCGGATACAAAAACATATCAAAAAAATTGTGCACCATGATCAGGTAGGATTTATCCCTGGGATACAAGGTTGGTTCAATATACGAAAATCAATAAATGTTATTCACCACATCAATAGGCTTAAATATAAGAACCATATGATCATCTCGATAGATGCGGAAAAAGCATTCGACAAAGTACAGCATCCCTTTATGTTCAAAACTCTAGAAAAACTAGGGATAACAGGAACATACCTCAATATTGTAAAAGAAATCTATGCTAAGCCTCAGCCTAGCATCATTCTGAATGGAGAAAAACTGAAGGCATTCCCTCTAAAATCTGGTACAAGACAGGCATGGCCTCTCTTACCACTTCTGTTCAACATAGTTCTCGAATCACTGGCCAGTGCAATTAGACAGACAAAAGAAATTAAAGGCATAAAAATAGGAAAAGAAGAACTCAAATTATCACTATTTGCAGATGACATGATTCTATACCTAGCAGACCCAAAAGGGTCTACAAAGAAACTATTAGAGCTAATAAATGAATTCAGCAAAGTGGCAGGATATAAAATCAACACGCATAAATCAAAGGCATTCCTGTATATCAGCGACAAATCCTCTAAAATATATATGAGGACAACCACCCCATTCACAATATCCTCAGAAAAAATAAAGTACTTGGGAATCAACCTAACAAAAGAGGTGTAAGACTTATACAATGAATACTACAGAACCCTAAAGAGAGAATTGAAGAAGATCTTAAAAGATGGAAAAATATACCCTGTTCATGGATAGGTAGAATTAAAATCATCAAAATGGCGATATTAACAAAAGTTCTCAATAGGTTTAATGCAATGCCAATCAAAATCCCAATGGCATTTCTTGTAGAAATAGAGAAAGCAATCATGAAATTCATATGGAAAAATAAAAGACCCAGAATAGCAAAAACATTGCTAAGCAGGAAGTGTGAATCAGTCGGTATAGCTATACCAGACTTCAAACTATACTACAGAGCAATAGAAACAAAAACAGCATGGTACTGGTACCAAAACAGGCGGGTGGACCAATGGTACAGAATAGAGGACACAGAAACCAATCCACAAAACTACAACTATCTTATATTCAATAAAGGGGCTAAAAGCATGCAATGGAAGAAGGCTAGCATCTTCAACAAATGGTGTTGGGAAAACTGGAAATCCATATGCAACAAAATGAAACTGAATCCCTTTCTCTCACCATGCACAAAAGTTAACTCAAAGTGGATCAAGGAACTTGATATCAAATCAGAGACATGGCGTCTGATAGAAGAAAAAGTTGGCTATGATCTACATACTGTGGGGTCGGGATCCAAATTCCTAAATAGGACACCCATAGCACAACAGTTAATAACTATAACCAACAAATGGGACTTACTCAAACTAAAAAGTTATTTTCTCAGCAAAAGAAACAATAAGAGAGGTAAATAGGTAGCCTACGTCCTGGGAAAAAATCGTTACTCCTCACACTTCAGACAGAGCCCTAATATCCAGAATATACAAAGAACTAAAAAAATTAGACAATGAGATAACAAATAACCCAATCAACAAATGGGCCAAGGACCTGGACAGAAATTTCTCAGAGGAGGACATACAATCAATCAAGAAGTATATGAAAAAATGCTCACCATCTCTAGCAGTCAGAGAAATGCAAATAAAAACCACCCTAAGATACCATCTCACTCCAGTAAGATTGGCAGCCTTTAGGAAGTCAAACACCAACAAGTGCTGGCGAGGATGTCGGGAAAAGTGTACTCTTGTACATTACTGGTGGGACTGCAAATTGGTGCACCCAATTTGGAAAGCAGTATGGAGATTTCTTGGAAAGCTCGGGATGGAACCACCATTTGATCCAGCTATTCCCCTTCTCGGTCTATTCCCTAAAGACCTAAAAAGAGCACACTATAGGGCCACTGCTACATCCATGTTCATAGCAGCACATTTCACAATAGCAAGACTGTGGAACCAACATAGATGTCCTTCAATAAAAGAATGGATAAAAAAATGTGGCATTTATACACAATGGAATATTACTCTGCATTAAGAAATGACAAAATCATAGAATTTGGAGGGAAATGGATGGCATTAGAGCAGGTTATGCTAAGTGAAGCTAGCCAATCCCTTAAAAACAAATGCCAAATATCTTCTTTGATATAAGGAGATTAACTAAGAACAGAGTAGGGACGAAGAGCATGAGAAGAAGATTAACATTAAACAGGGATGAGAGGTGGGAGGGAAAGGGAGAGAGAAGGAAAATTGCATGTAAATGGAAGGAGACCCTCAGGGGTATACAAAATTACATACAAGAGGAAATGAGGGGAAAGGAGGAAAAATATAAGGGGGAGAAATGAATTACAGTAGAGGAGGTAGAGAGAGAAGAGGGGAGGGGAGGGGGAGGGGGGATAGTAGAGGATAGGAAAGGCAACAGAATACAACAGTCACCAGAATGGCAATATGTAAATCAATGGTTGTGCAATTGATGTGATTCTGCAATCTGTATATGGGGTAAAAATGGGAGCTCATATCCCACTTGAATCAAAGTGTGAAATATGATATATCAAGAACTATGAAATGTTTTGAACAACCTACAATAAAATTAATTAAAAAAAACCCAGCATGGTACTGGTACCAAAACAGGCGGGTGGACCAATGGTACAGAATGGAGGACACAGAGATTAATCCAAAAAGCTACAACTATTTTATATTTGATAAAGGAGCTAAAAGCATGCAATGGAGGAAATATAGTATCTTCAACAAATGGTGTTGGGAAAAATGGAAATCCATGTGCAACAAAATGAAACTGAATTCCTTTCTCTCGCCATGCACAAAAGTTAACTCATAGTGGATCAAGGTGCTAGATATCAAATCAAAGACTCTGTGTCTGATAGAAGAAAAAGTTGGCTCTGATCTACATATTATGGGATCGGGCTCCAAATTCCTTTATATGACATCCATAGCACAAGAGTTAATAACAAGAATCAACAAATGGGACTACTTAAACTGAAAAGTTTTTTATCAGCAAGAGAAAGAATAAGAGAGGTAAATAAGGAGCATACATCATGGGAACAAATTTTTACTCCTCACACTTCAGATAGAGGCCTAATATCCAGAATATACAAAGAACTCAAAAAATTAGACAA
The DNA here is from genome assembly GCF_048772815.1 of Callospermophilus lateralis. Classification (NCBI taxonomy): domain Eukaryota; kingdom Metazoa; phylum Chordata; class Mammalia; order Rodentia; family Sciuridae; genus Callospermophilus; species Callospermophilus lateralis. Next base: position 211,727 of record NW_027514455.1, read on the forward strand.
TAAGATAACAAATAACCCAATAAACAAATGGGTCAAGGACTTGAACAGACACTTCTCAGAGGAGGACATACAATCATTCATCAAGTACATAATAAAATGCTCACCATTTCTAGCAGTCAGAGAAATTCAAATCAAAATCACCCTAAGATACCATCTCACTCCAGTAAATTGGTAGCCATTATGAAGTCAAACAACAACAAGTGCTGGCAAGGATGTGGGGTAAAAGATACTCTTGTACATTGCTGGTGGGACTGTAAACTGGTGTGGCCAATTTGGAAAGCAGTATGGAGATTCCTGGGAAAGCTGTGAATGGAACCACAATTTGACTCAGCTATTGCCCTTCTCTGAGTATTCCCTGAAGACCTTAAAAGAGAGTAATACAGGGATACTACCACATGGATTTTCATAGCAGTACAATTCACAATTGATACACTGTGGATCCAACCCAGATGCCCTTCAATAGATGAATGGATAAAAAAATGTGGCATTTATACACTATGGAGTATTACGCAGCACTAACAAATGACAAAATCATAAAATTTGCAGAAAAATGGATGGCACTGGAGCAGATTATGCTTAGTGAAGATAGCCAATCCCTAAAAAATAAATACCAAATGTCTTCTTTGATATAATGAGAGCAACTAAGAACAGAGCAGGGAGCAATAGCAGGAAGAAAAGATTAACTTTAAACAGAGACATGAGGTGGGAGGGTAAGTGAGAGAAAAGGGAAATTGCATGGTAATGGAGGGAGACCCTCATTGTTACACAAAATTACATATTGTTGTGAGTGGAATGGGAAAATAAACATGGAGTGAAATAAATTACAGTAGATGGGGAAAAAAGAGAAGATCGGAAGGAAGGGGAGGGGAGATAGTAGAGTATAGGAAAGGTAGCAGAATACAACAGTAGCTAATAGGGCATTATGTAAAAATGTGGATGTGTAATCGATGTGATTCTGTAATCTCTATTCGGGCTAAAAATGGGAGTTCATAAGCCACTTGAATCTAATGTATGAAATATTATATGTCAAGAGATTTTTAATGTTTTGAGCAACCAATAAAAGAAAAAAAGTAGCAATATATATGCCAATCGAAATTCATCATGAAATATATATAATCCACAGATCGAAAAATATTCATTTTACTGAACATGGATTAATGTATAATGTTATTCAACTAGGAAGCTCACCCATAGGTTGAATTTTCAGTTCCAACAGCATTTAGGAGGAGTTATCCTTTCTCACAATTTGCATCTGCCAATTCAGTTACCTCACAAGTATGTACGTGTGGTACCAGGTAGAATTCTATATGTGCATATAAAAATACATGTGCTGAATTGGCTACAGAGAAAGGGAGACAGGAATTCACATATTTGTTAATTTTAAAAACACATGTAGTACTATTTCAACAAAAAAATGACTAGATTTATAACTCCTACACTATATAATGCAAAAGGCAATTGTAACAATACACCATGCCTCCTCTGAACTGCTTGTATTTCTATTCTGTTTGGGTTATTTTTCACCATCATATTAGAATTATTAGTCAGAGTATAGTAGGGTATGTGTTAGTTTCAGGGCTTCAGTATTTCAAATAGAAAATTGAAAAATGAATCGAATGTGTATGTAAATATGTGCTACACAAAAATCTTCCCACTCACATTCAGAACAATGCCTTGATATTACCTTGGCCCAAGTAAGACACAATTAGAGTAGAAAAGTGTGAAAATCTGTGAATACATATCTGGAATGGAATATGCTCGGGAGTTCACAACCTTGGTGGTGGTAGAGGAGTTTCCAAAAGTAAAGAACAGTGTAAACACTCCACAAACATGGAGCTCTGCTGGCCTAAGACTTCTTGGAAAACTGCCTCTGAGGTTGGGCACTTGAAATATATGTTGTTGTCATGAGCTTTAACTTCCTTTGTAGTGAGACCATCAAAATGGGTCTGCATCTATGTGACCTGGAAGACATGGTTTCTTATATTCCAATGACCATGAGGCAGCAGTGCTGAATTCTCTCTTTGTATGTAAACTGTGGCCACTGGAGGCTAAGTGTCTCCTCGTGTGGACTGTGAAGACATTTGGTCATCCTCCACTTTTCGTGGTGTTTCTTGCTGCTGCACTGGGAATTTGGTATTTGCTTCACCAAATACAAGGAGTTCTACTAGGATACAGTGCTGAAGGGAGTTCTGTCACGTGTGGTGGGTCAGGGTCTGCAGGAGAATGCACCAACCAGGCTTCTATCCCACACAGCTTGCCCCAATAACCATAGTAAACTGATTCTGAACATTGCCCTGAACCTCTCCATATAAAAAATGCCTTTACATATAAGTGTCTGATTTCTGCACTATGTCAGTCATAATCCATTTGGAAGCCAATGGCCGATCCACATGGCCCCACCATGGTGTTTTATCACACACCTGCCCACCACTGCTCTAGGCCCACTAATCAGCAGGATACAAATTACTGGCATCTCTGTTCTACACCATTTTCATAAAACCCAGTAAAACAAGGCATTCTCTGGTATACACATGATCAACCACAGGACTTCCAAAGATTCTCCAGTGCCACCTGGTCATGGAAATTTCAAAAATTTCATGGTATTTATCTAGCCATTTTTCAAAGATTAAGTTGGAGGCACTGTGGGTTTCAAATCATTCAGGAACCATTAAGTGTTGAGAAAGCTCATTTCAATGAAAGCTCTGGAGAACACTCACAGGCAAGGCTTCTCAAAGAGTTGCCAAAAGGTCACATGAAGCCAGGCAAATTGAGGCCTACAATGTGAGGTCCATGTGTGTTTTGACTCTCAACTATACCTGCCAATCTTTCAGAATAAAATCATGTGATATCCTGGCTGAGGTACCCATTGTTTTGTGGAAAGACACCCTGGGCCTAGATCTCAGTTTCCATGGGTGAGTCTCATGCATGGCCTTCTAAAATCCCAACACAATTCATGGCAATACTTCTCTGAGTTCAGTTCCAGAACTCAGTCTCTAAGGGGAATCACGCCAGAGTTCAAGCCCAGGTGGAACCAGTCATTCCTTCCAACCACCACAAAAATGACCACAATTAAAATCAAAACACTCCCACAGGGCCCTCATCTTCTTCCATATAGACACTCATCATAACCTCTGGCTGGAGATTTCTATGAGGGGCACAGCCTAAGAAAGTGTAAAAAATAAGCTCACTTGCCCCTCATTTGCCTATAATCATGGTGGCCTGGACACTCCTCCTGTGAACCTGGAGTGATCAAATATTCCTGCTGTTAAAGTGTTCCGCTTCTCCAATTTGAGGCCTACTGGCTGTGAGGTATAGATTCTTTATGTGATTTGGAGTCATGAGAAAACCCAAGCACATATGGGCAAGCCTCTGCAGGGATTTGAAGAACTCATTTAATCCAAAGAATCCCTATTCTCACTTAATGGAGGTCAGGAACCTAAAACAAGAAGGCAAAAAAATTCATCCACAATGACTTCTCTTTTGGCCATTTCGGTTTGGAAAGCACATGGGATTTTTCTTTAGATCCATTGGGTGCTGAGAATCTAAGTCACAGCCTCACACAAGGACCAGAGACTGATTCAGACACATCCCATTCCAAAGCAATTAAGCAAAGAGCCACAGGTGAAGCCCATTCATTTCCATATGAAAACAGTTTTCTTCAGGCTTCACAAAGGGTTGGCATGAGGCAAAGACCTTCCTGAAATTCAGGGTAATTGAAACACAAGTAAGCAAATGGCCCAAGAAGGGTTTCTTCACTGAGACTTTACTGGTCACACTGATATCTGAGTTTTCTGAGATGCTCTCAATCTCTTCAGCTATCCAGTACATGGCCATGTCACAGAGCCTTGTGGTGTTACATATCTGGGACACAAAACCATGAGCGTATTCTGTAGAGTGGCCAGAATTCACGAAGAAAACAGTAACTTAAGAAGACAGTAGGTGTTGCCCATCCATAAGGCAAAGTGAAGTCCATTAATCTATTGGGCAGTATTAATGTGGGGAAGCTTTCTACTAGAGAAAACAAATCCATTGATGCATTCTCTTTTCTAATGTCTACAACCACGGATACAGTGGGATACACAGACATAGAAACCCTCACAATGTCAAAGGACTTACTAGAAACAGTCCACTCCACACCAGAAAAAAACGCCTTTCCTACCTATTCTCAGAACATGAGAAAAAAACCACAAACTCACACCCACAACGGCAAAGCCACCTCCTTCCCCCAAGTAGGTCTGTGACTATCCAGAGTGTCTTCTGACTGGTGGGCCATATTATGTTCCCCCGAAATGGCCTGTCCTCTCTCAGATCTGGTCTCCTTGGCCAACTATGTGAGTTGTCAGGAGACAGCGGTGAGCCACTACCTGCTTTCTCAGGGAAGGTGCCTCTTCAGAGCTCTGCTGGCAATTGGCCATCCTCACATCAGTAGGTACCAAGAAAGACTGACTCTGCCCTTGGAAAAAGCAAACAAGTTAGCCCAATGGGACTAGGACTGGGACTGGCTCTGGGTGCCTGTCTTCCTGGATCCCAAGTTCAGAGAATTCAATCACCAAGGAAGTGAGGAGAGGTCACTTCCTTCAGGAACTGAATGAGGTCACTGCCTTGAAAACAACTTTGTCCTAACAGTTGCTTCCAAGGGTCCCATGAGATGGAGGCTGCCCCAACATCCTCTGACACATTCAGAAGTTAGAATGGAATATCAACCTTAGGCACCCAGGTACAGCTCTCCACACAGGCCTGGTTTCTTCCAACTTCTTTACAATAAGAAAAGAGAGGCTGACTTAGACCCATCAATTCATCCTGACCAGGTTGTTTGCCATGGAAGATTTCTATTGCTCTCTCAGGTCCAACATAGCTGCATAAATCTTCTCCAAGGATCATTTCTGCATGGATCTTTGAGGTTCTCAGAAGGTGGAAGATCACCTACATTCCTATATTGTAAGACCAACTCTGTCCCTGCTCTTCTGTAAGTTATATTGATGGAACAGTGTATGTTTAGGGTTAATAACATGTTTGATTTGGGTTAGGAATCATTTTGCGAGATGAATAATGGTATTGGCAACCTTCGATATTTACAAGAGTATATAGGTGAAATATAAGTATGAAAGCAGAAAATTAGGAAAGATTTGAAGCCCAGAAGGGAATTGGACCCTTAAGTGGTATACTTAGCTTTGAGTTATGTGCTGCACAGTTGTCTCAGATAAATCAATATACAATGGCATAGGACCTTGTACCTTGGATGATTGAATGTTGAAGAGAACATCCAGTCAAAAAGCGATATTCAGTACGATGAGGAAGGTAGTAGTTAGGTTTAGAATGAAGAGTGAGTATTGGATTTGGACAAAAAGTTCTTTAGCAATAGGGTTTCGGTTAGAGAGTGAGTGTTAATGTCAGCACATGTGAAGAGTCAGTCACAATGATGAACTGGGGAACATATGAGGGAAAGCAGATATCAATAAAGACATTAGGAAATCAAGCAAAGTACAAAGTGAGTGATAGGATTAGACATTTTTAACAGGCTTGAGGTTGAATATATAATCTTAGGAAGAATCAAATATGTAGTCACCAATAGGATTGACATTTGAGAGCATTAGGCAACCTGGACATAGATGTTTTTAGTAATCCATGCTCACTTTCCATTTAGGCATTGATACAATTGAAAGTGTGACCTTTGCTTTTTGTGTCCAGAATATTTCTGTGATAAAATGTATATGTATATCACGTGACATGAGTATTTCTTCCACCATTTCCAGGAGCAATATTTTGAAGACATATAAATTTGTATTGGGGTACAAATAGGTATACCCTCTGTCTATGAATATAGCAATAACGCATGAATAGACCATACTGGGAATAAATAATATAACTGGATCCACTTTAAATAATGGATTGAATGGATATCTGCAAATATATAAGAAATGTTATAAAGATGCACAATCAATCATTCCAACCAGTTATATATCTAATGGTCATCTTAGGGTTATGTTTTATCATGAAGGATGTGTGAGTTTTGCTTAAAAATTGATCATGGAAATTGAAAATAATATATTTGAAAAAAGTCTCATGAAAAGACCAGTCAAGAAACATAGGGAAATACATATGTTCTGGAGCAAGAAGTGATTGAAAGTGAAACAAATGCCTATAAATTTGCTAAGTAGTGGATGAAATATATATCCTATGATGTGCATAAACTGAAGAAATAGTAATGTACCAGTGTTGAATAATAATTAATGTCAAAATACACATCATGTCCCATAGGAATCTACTAGCATTGATGTTAAACTAGGTCAGTTAATGTAGAAATACTAGGATTTGTTTGCACCTTTCACTGAAGTTAGTTTTCAGTACTAGGAAACAAATATGTATTTCAGGTGGATGAATATTTCTGAGAATAATCTTGTGAAAAGTTGATTATTAATCCACATACATGAACATGAATGAATTTAGGGAGTGTATATAAGACACATATATTTCATATTTTGAAAAATCTGGAGATTTATTTTGTATATATATATATATATATATATATATATATATATACACACACACACACACAAACACACACACAAACAAAGACATTCAAAAGTAGAATTATATATGCCAATCGAATTTCACCATAAAATATATATCATCCACAGATCCAAAAATATTCATTTTACTGAACATGGATTTATGTATAATGTTATTCAACTAGGAAGCTCACCATTAGCTTGAATTTTCAGTTCCAACAGCATTTAGGTGGAGTAATCTCTTCTCACAATTTGTATCTGCAATGTCAGGCACCTCACAAAAATGTACGTGTGATATCAGGTAGGATTCTATATGTGTATATAAAAATTAATGTGCTGAATAGGTTACAGCGAAAGGGAGATAGGAATTCACATATTTGTTAACTTTAATACACATATAAAACTATTTCAATTAAAAAATGACTAGATTTATAACACCTACCTTTTATCTTGCAAAAGGCAAGTCCAATATACACCATGCCTCCTCTGAACTGCTTGTATTTCAATTCCGTTTGGGTTATTTTTCTCCATCATATTAGTATTTGTAGTTAGCGTCTAGAAGGGTATGGGTTATTGTCAGGAATTCAGTATTTCAATTGGAAAATTGGAAAGTGAATCCAATGTGTATGCAATTATGTGCTGCACAATATTCTTCCCACTCTCATCCAGAACAATGGCTTGACATTAACTTCGCCCCAAGTAAGACGCAATTAGAGAAGAAGAGTTAGAAATTCTGTGAATACATATCTGAAATGGAAAATGCTCAGGAGTTCACAACCTTGGAGGTGGTAGAGGATTTTCCAAAAGTAGGGGACAGCGTTGATCACCCAACATGATCTTTCATTAAAATTGTGAGCCATCTTGCCACAAAGCCATGAAAAGATAATTTTTGCTTTACTATAAATTACTGCAAATTCTGAACCTGCTTAGAATGCCTGACCATGTTTTGAACTCACCCATGCCTGACTCTCTGACCAGAAAACGGCCCTCTCTGAAACTTTAATGACACCTCATAAATATTCGCCTTCCCTGGCCAGACAATGACCCTCTCTGAGGCTCTAATGGTCCTCATAATTTCTGATGCTGGGGCCAGAAAAAACAAATGTAAACTACAATTAGTGTGATGCTTGTCAAAGTTCTGTTTTCTGTAACCCCCCTTTTGTGTAACTTTCTGGGCTATAAAGCTGGGCTGTAGGAAAGGTGGGGTTGCTGTCTTGTTCCCGCCATTTTGAGAGGGAGAGGCAGCCCGGCTGCTTGAAATATTAAGCTTGCCTTAATTTGATTTTAATTGGAGTCAGTGGTCTTTTCTTGTGTCCTGGACTAACATTTTGGAGTTCCCCAGCAACATGACCCGACCAGATCACAAAGCCATACTGCTGGAAATTCTGAAGCCGGCCTATCCTCCAGGACTCCAGGCTGGAGAGCCAAGTTCCAAGGCCTTGGAATGAGCCTTCAGTCCGTGGATCACTGCAGTGAACCATCGCACTAAAACTATTATCAAGCACCTGGTGGAGGAGGCCTTCATAGGTAAGAGGCGCCTTTATAACATCTGATATCCGGTTAAGGGAGTTCTCTTCTGATGACAGAGAGGTGGCCTGGGAAGGCTCACATATACTCCTGTCCAGGACAGTAATAGGAATCCTTCTTTCCTCTGTTCTTTTCTGTAGGGAATACCTCTGAAAGTGTAGAGAGGTGCCGACTGGCACGCAGGAGCTCCTACCCCGGAGCTTTAGCAAGACGCTGCATTGCTCCTCTGGTTTTCTGTTTATTCGCCGAGTTTCTGTTTTTTTGTGTGTGTTTTGTTCTGTGTTCTACATGTTTTTTATTTGTTTGTTTTTGTGCGTTTTGTTGTGTGATTTCTGTGGTAAAAACTTAAGGATATTGGACGTGAAAATGGGTAATAAAGCATGTAAGCCTGTCACCCCTTTGGACTGTGTTTTAAAGAAATGGGATGCACTATACCCCCCTTTGTTAAGCAGGATGAGAGAAGCCCCTAGCTGGCTGTCTGGAGCACACCCACTGCAGAGGGCAATGCCTGCTGGAGACCTAATAACTGAGTATCTCCTAGGTTAACAAGTGAAGCTCCTTTAAAACCCCTTGTCCCTCCAGATCAAGAGAGTCACAACTTTGGACAGAGTCCCCTGTTTTTATCCTTTGTTAGCAAAGCAGTAAACCTCCCTTTTACTTTTTCTCAAACCCTGTCCTTATATTAAATTGGTATTAATTGGCTTCAAGGTCCAGAACCGAAATTTAAGTTACAAATTTTGATACCCCCCCGACCCTGGAATTTTTGAGAGCTGACTACTGAAATGTTAGGAGATTCAGCGTGCTTGGGGTGGAACCAAACCAGAGGAGCTAATCCTGTTTAAGTAAAAGACGGGACTGAGGGACTCCCAGCAGCTGCCGAAGTCCTGTTGCTTCAGTAAATTCCCTCCTTCCTTCCCTGCACTGTAAGTATTATGCCACCTATGTTTTCTTTAAAAAGAGAAAAAGAAAAAGGAGACACTAAATGCAGTAAAGTCACCATGGAGACCTTTGATATTACATTTCAGGTTGCCCCTCTGTGAAAACATCTGATGCCCTTGTGGGGACATCTATCATGCCACTGGTGTAGGAGATTTTTCTCTTATCTGCTGTTTTAAAGGCTTCTGTCCTGTCAGCCATAGTCTGGAGCTCCTTTCTGTCTGTCTTTTGTCTTTGTTTCTGGCCATTTAAGACATGTGCAATAATGTGTTGATATTATAAATTGTTTCTTGGGAATGATCTTAGCTGAATGTGTGTCTAAATGATGATGTTTTATTGTAACAATATGGTATCTGGATGGGTTTTTGTAGCATTGCTCAATCTTGCAGTTAAAAGTCGGGTTTAGGTAATTTTTTAGTTTATGATTTCAGATAATTCATGCCAGAGAACTTAAATACTTAAAATGGAAAACTGAAGAATTCTACTTCCAAGTTGGCAAGTAACTTCCCAATCATTTAGTCTTTTTTTTCACCAATTTTTAATTGGGTAGCCTGGGTAAATGTCAAAGTGTGTCAGTGCATTAATTTGGACAAGGATAGTAAATCATAGTATGGTATCTGTTGACAAAACAAGATGTTAAGGTATAAAATTTTGAATTGTATCTTAAAATTGTATCATAATTTTCAACATCCTCACCTGAAAATTATGGTTAAAGTGCCTTAGGCCTGAGGTGTCCACTCAGAATAGCAGTTTTGTCCAGCTCCTTCCAGAACTCAGCCAGGACTTATGTTGAAATGTAAATGAAAGAAGCCTACAAGCTCAGTAGGAGACTGATCTGATGTCTAAGTGGGAAAAAAAAAAGGTAAATCGTATGGTATTTACTAATTACTGGCCAGTCATTTTTTCTAGGACTCTCATTTTTTTCCTTAGATTCTGTATTTTTTTTGAGCTCATTATTTTGATCCTAGAGAACTAGGTTAATATTTTTCTCATCAGTTCTATCTTTGACCAACAGTGGAGTTCTGAAACATTACAATGGAGATTTCACCTGTGAAAAGCTACAAGGCCTTACTATTATTATTTGTGCACACTTTTGTTATGTGTTGTATGTCCATATATCCATATGTTCGTATATCATATATATGATATACAAATTAACATATATAAGGAGCGATCATTAAAAAAAAGCACTCATAAAAACAAATTTTAAAAAGTGGATTCGAAGATCTTTAATTCACGTGAGTTAAATGGTTCACTTTAAATTTGGATAAACAAATAACAATAAATGTCTTTAAATTTAAGCTTACAAGTTTTTCTAGCTGCTCAAAAATCTAATAAAATATTAATGTCTATAAAATGTCTAATATGCCTTGGTTCTAGGACTTTTCCTTTAACAAAAAAATGGTTTACACTGTTCAATACATTTCTCTAATATTTTGATAAATAAGTGAAGTAAATTTGATATGGGATTACTCATTCATGAGTACTTTTGTTAGATATCTGATTGATTTAGTAAGGTCTGTATAAGTTTGTTCTAAAGTCTGTATAAGATTGTAAAAATCAGTCATGTGATAAAGCGACACAAATTTCTGAAAACAAAAGTTTACCCATAACATTGTGTTTATTTTTATTTTTCTAGAGCAAGCAACCATAAAAATTAAACAACTGATTAAATAAGAACTGTTATTTTAGAGCACTGTACTGGAATTTCTTTAAAAGCTAAATTTGGTTAATGTAAAAACATCAATGTCATTGTGATGCTATTAATGTGCTCATATCTTCCAGGTATACAAGTCTGTAAGGTAGAAACTTTAAAAGAGCATTACATCAAGCTGGTGTTCTGAAGTTGTATGGTAAAAAAAAATATATATATATATTGGGGATTTATTTACTTGTTATCAATAAGATATGTAAAGTTTTAAGTTACTTTTTACATTGGGGAAAAATTTAAATATATTTTTAAGTTAATGAGCTCCTAATCTATGTAAAGGTTAAAAACTTTCAGCCTTTCTTTAATTCATGTTTTAAATGTGATATCATATGGTGTTAGCTAATGTTCATGTGACCTCAAACAATTTATGTAAACTGTGTAAGATGATATTTAAAAAAAAAAAGATCAGCTTTAGAACTAAAAGACTTAAGATTTATATAGAGCCCTGCCTTACCTGAGATAAGGCTCTGTGTCTCATCTTACAACATGTGAGAATAACTACGAAAGCAGTAGGTCAGATGTTATTTAATTTAAAGTTACGTTCAGAAGTTTTTTTTTTTTTCTGTCAAGATTACTAGGATCTCAAAAAGGGGATATAATTTATAACTCAGCCAAAAATTCAGGGTAGCTATTACACGAACTAAGTATTTTTACTCTTGTTAATTTTATTTTGTAATTTCCTTATAAGTTAACTAAAGATTCCCTGTTAGTGTTTTACAAAAGAGTTGCTTTTGAACACAACATTGGTTAATTTAAGATAATAAGGCATCACCTACAAGACAGAAAAATACAGATCCCAAATAATAAAAAGATAAATAATTTTAAATTATAGACATTAAAGCACAGTACTCTTAATATAAGGCTGTTAAAATTTATTTGCTGGATGTTTAAGATTAGGATTTAAAATTTAATTTAAATGAAAAGGGACAATAAAACAAATTTTGGCTCTTGACCTCTGAGTCAGTTTGTATCCAGGGAACAGGAGACTTCTCTAAAGAACTTTGCAACTCTCAGCCACATAAACACCTGATCAGGAAGATTAATGAGGCCACTGGAGAACAGAAAGCCAATCAGTGCATTTTCTGCGAAGAAGAGAGTCATCAGAGAAGGGAGATATTCCTGATGCTTCTGAGAGAAGCCACATGGTCAAGCAAGACCTGGAATCACCTAGCGCAAATGGCACTAGCAGAACTGAGAAGCTGCTCTCAAGTTTCCCCAGAAATGACTCCCATAAAATCTCAGCTGACTGTTAACAATAGATAGAAACAAAAGTCAGTTTTACTGCTTCATCTTAAACTCTTAGCAAAGACAGATAAACCCAAATACAGCCATTCCTGGGCATTTTAAATAATAATAGTTATAATAATATTTTAACGTATACACTTTATGGTAGCCTCCCAAAATAAGTAAGACTGGAGGCTACAAAGAAAGATTCTCAGAGAGGAATGCCTGATGAGAATAAAAAGAGACTATCAAGAGGAGCTACCAGAGGCAGAAGTTTTTTGTTTAAGGCCTACAGATATTCCTAACCTACACAGGTAGGCTTGGTGTTTGCTAGTATGATTATCCAGCCCTGACTAACAGAATTAAAGGTTTCTCTATTACACACAGAGGTCATACTAGTAAAAGGAATTTGCAAGATCAGATGACATTAAATTATTAAACTGTATCTTATGGGGTGGGACAACTGTGACACTAAAAGTTAAATATTAAGTTGAAAGTCCTGATAACTGGGGATATTGAAGACAGATGAGGGGACATCTATACAGTGACTTGTTTCAGCAGCTGCAACATTTATTCAGTACTCATGGTTTTTGTTTCTCTCATAGAAGAACCCATCCCCAGATGACTTTACAAACTGTTCTACCACAACCAGACTTCAAACCGAACTGACTTCTAAAAGGCAACTCATGTCCCTCATGCTGTGCCCCCTCATGTCACCCTCTCTCAGCTCAGAAGAAGCCAAAATGAGTGACGCCACTCTTCTTACAACAATGGAGCCAAAAATAAATAGACTTTCATTTTAAGTAATTAATTAAGTCAGGTAAAATCAGGGAGACTGGTTTTGTGTGAGTTCAAAAAATATGGAGACTGTTACGTGAGGTATTAAAATTCCCTCAGTGCTCTTCCCCTACCCTATCAAAGATTTGAAAGGGACACATTAGAAAAGGGGGGAATGATAGACCCAACCTGATCTTTTATTAAAATTGGGATCCATCTTGCCACAAAGCCATGAAAAGAAAATTTTGGCTTGACTATAAATTACACCAAATTCTGAACCTGCTTGCAATGCCTGCCCGTGGCCTTGAACTCACCCATGCCTGGCTCTTTGACCAGGAACAGCCCTCTATGAAACTTTATTGACACCTCATAAATACTGGCCTTCCCTGGCCAGACAATGACCCTCTCTGGGGCTCTAATGGTCTTCATAAATTCTGATGTTGGGGCCAGCAAATATATATATATATATATATATATATATATATATATATATATATATATATATATATATATATAAACTACGATTAGTTTGATGCTTGTCAAAGTTCTGATATTTTAACCCCCCTGTAGTGTAAAATTCTGGGTTATAAACCTGGGCTGTAGGAAATTTGGGTGGCTGTCTTGTTCCCACTGTTTTGGGAGGGAGAGGCCACCTGGGCAGTGGAAAATATAAGCTTGCTTTAACTTGATATTAATTGGAGTCAGTGGTCTTTTCTTGCATCCTGGTCTAATAGGTAAATGCTATCAAACAAGGAGCTCTGCCAGCCTGAAGACTTCCTTAGAAACTGCCTCTGACGATGGGCACTTGACATATATGTTGTTGTCAGGAGCTTTAGCTTTCTTTCTAATGAGACCATCAAAGCTGGATCTGCATCTATGTGACCTGGAGGGCATGGTTTCTTGTTTTTCAAAGGACATGAGGCAGCAGTGCTGAATTCACTCTTTGTAGGTAAACTGTCGCCACTGAAGGCTAAGTGACTCCCCGTGTGGACTGTGAAGCAATTTGGTCATCCTCCACTTTTCGTGGTGTTTCTTGCTGCTGCACTGGGAATTTGTTATTTGCTTCACAAAATACAAGGAATTCAGCTGGGACACAGTGCTGGAGGGAGTTCTTTCACATGAGATGGGTCAGGGTCTGCAGGAGAATGCATCAACCAGGCTTCTATCCCACATACCTTGTCCCCTTGACCATTGCACCTGATTCTGAACATTGTCCTGAAACATCTCCATAAAACAAGATGCCTTATATGGAGAGTTATCAGACGTATAAGTGATTCCTGGCTGCACAATGTCAGCCACAAGCCATTTGGAAGTCAATGGCAGATACACATGGCCCGACCACAGATGTTTTATCACACACCTGCACACCACAGCTCTGGGCCCACTACTCAGCAGGCTCCAACATACTGGTATCTCTGTTCTACATCATTTTCATGAAACCTAGTCAATCAAGGCACTGTCTGGTACACACTTCATCAGCAAGAGGACATTGAAAGGTTCTCCAGTGCCACCTGGTCATGAAAATTTCAAAAATTTCATGGTATTTATCTAGCCATTTTTCAAGGATGAAGTTGGAGAAATTGTGGGTTTCAATTCATTCAGGAACCATTAATGTTTGAGGAAGCACATTTCAAGGAAACTCTGGAGAATTCTCAGAGGCAAGGCTTCCCAAAGAGTGGCCAAAAAGACACATGAAGCCAGGCCCATTGAGGTCTACAATGTGAGGCCCATGTGTGTTTTGACTGTCAACGATGGCTGCCAAGTCTTTCAGTATAAAATAATGTGATGCCCTGGCAGAGATTGACAATGCTCTGTGGAAAGCCACCCTGGGCATTGATCTCAGTTTCCAAAGGCAACTCTCATGCGTGGTCTCCTAAAATCCCAACACAATTCATGGCAATACTTCTCTGAGGTCAGTTCCTGAACTCAATCTGTAAGGGGAATCACACCAGAGTTCAAGCCCAGGTGGACCTAGGCATCTCTTCCAACCACCAAACAAATGACCACAATTAAAACCAAAACACTCCCAAATGGCCCTCATCTTCTTCCACATAGACACTCTTCATAACCTCTGGCTGGAGGTTTCCATGAGGGGCACAGCCCAAGACAGTTTTCCAAATGAACTCCCTTGCCCCTCATTTGCCTAAAGTCAGGGTGGCCTGGACTCCCTTCCTGTGAACCAATAGTGATCAAATAGTCCTGCTCTTAATACTGCTCTGCTTCTCTAATTTGAGGCCTACTGACTGTCTGGTATATATTCTTTATGTGAATTGGTGTCATGAGAAAACACAAGCCCTTATGTGCTAGCCTCTGTAGGGTTTTGAAGAACTGATTTGACACAAAGGATCCCTATTCTCACGTGATGGAGGTCAGGAAGCTTACAGAGGAAGGCGAGAGACTTCATCCACAATGACTGCTCTTTTGGCCATTTTCGTTTTGCATGCACACTTGGAAACTTTCTTTAGATCCATCAGGTGCTGAGAATCTAAGCCGCTGCCTCACACAGGGCAAAGAGGATGATTCAGCCACATCTCTTTCCAAAGCAATTAAGCAAAGAGCCACAGGTGATGCCCATTCATTTCCATTTGAAAACTCTTTTTTTCTGGCTTCACAAAGGGGTTTCCTGAGGCAAAGATCTTCCTGACATTTAGGAAAACAGAACAATAGGTAAGCAAAAGGCCCAGTGCAGTGTTTTTCCACTGAGACTTTAATGGTCACACTGATATGTGAGTTTTCTGAGATGCTTCTATTCTCTTCAGCTATCCAGTACATGGCCATGTCACAGAGCTTGGAGGTGGTACATATCTTGGAAACCAAACCATGAGGCTATTCTGGAGAGTGGCCAGTATTCAGGAAGAAAACAAGAACTTAGGAAGATAGTAGGTGTTGCCCATCCATAAGGCAAGCATCTCTCCATTCTTAAATTGTGCAGTATGAATGTTGGGAAGCTTTCTACTAGACAGGACACAACCATTGATGCATTCGCTTTTCAAATGTCTACAACCACAGATACAGTGGAATGCACAGACATAGAAACACTCGCGTTGTCAAACGACTTTCTAGAAACATTCCAGTCCAAACAAACAAACAGTCTTTCCTACCTATTCTCAGAAAAGAGACAAAACCACATACTCACACCAACACCCACAACGGCACCTCCTTCCCCCAAGTATGTTGGTGAATATATTGAGTGTCCTCTGACTGGTGGTCCATACTATGTTCCCCCAAAATGGCCTGTTCTGTCTCAGATCTGGTCTCCTTCGCCAACTCTGTGAAGTTGTCAGGAGCCATGGTTGAGCCACTACCTGCTTTCTCAGAAAACGCTCCTCTTCAGAGGTCTCCTGACATTTGGCCATTATCACTTCAGTAGGTACCAACAAAGACTGACTCTGTCCTTGGTAAATCCAAACAATTGAGACCACTGGGACTGGGACTGGGACTTACTCTGGGTGCCTGGCTTCCTGGATCCCAAGTTCAGAGTGTTCCATCACCAAGGAAGTGTGTACTGATATTTGCTTCTAAGGGTCCCAGGAGATGGAGACTGCCCCTACTTTCTGTGACAGTTTCACAAGTTAGAATGGTATATCAACAATAGGCACCCGGGAACAGCTCTTCTCACAGGCCTGGTTT
The DNA here is from genome assembly GCF_048772815.1 of Callospermophilus lateralis. NCBI lineage: Eukaryota > Metazoa > Chordata > Mammalia > Rodentia > Sciuridae > Callospermophilus > Callospermophilus lateralis. Next base: position 228,041 of record NW_027514455.1, read on the forward strand.
GGTCCATCTTCTCTATATTAAGAAGAGAAAGGCTGATTCAGATACATCTCTTCATCCTGACCCGGTTGTTTAACATTGAAAATGACTTTTGCTCTCTCAGGTCCTTCATAGCTGCCTTCTTCTCCATGTATCATTTCTGCATGGACCTTTGAGGTTCTCATCAGGTGGAAGATACCCTACAATCCAGTATTGGAAGACCAACTCTCTCCCTGATCTTCTGTAAAGTTAGATTGAGGGAACAGTGTATGGTTAGGGTTAACAACATGTTCAATTGGGTTAGGAATAATTCTGCAGGATGAATAATGGTTATGGGAACATGTGATATTTACAAAATATACAGTTGAAATATAGGTATGAAAACAGAAATCTAGGTGAGATTTGATGCCCAGAAGGGCATTGGGCCCTTGATTGGGATACTTAGCTTTGAATTAATTTCTGCACAGATGTCTCAGATAAATCAATATACAATGGTATAGGATATTGTACCTTGGATGATTGAATGTCGAAGAGAACATGCAGTCAAAAAGGGATAGTCGGTAGGATTAGAAAGATAGACGGTAGTTTTAGAAAGATGAGTGAGTATAGGATTTGGACAAAATGGTCTTTAGCAATAGGGTTTCATGTAGAGAGTGAATGTAAATGTCAGCACATGTTAAGAGGCAGTCACAATGATGAACTGGGGAAAATATATATCAATAGAGACATTAGGAAATCAGGCAAAGTATAAGGTGAGTAATAGGATTAGACATTTTCAACAGGTTTGAGGTTGAATATATAATCTTAGGAAGAAACAAATATGTAGTCACCAATAGGATCCACATTTGAGAGCAATAGGCAAACTGGACATGGATGATTTTAGTAATCCATGTTCAATTTCCATTTAGGCTTTAGTACAATCATAAGTGTGACATTTGCTTTTTGTTTCCAGAATATTACTGTGATAAAATGTATATGTAGATCAGGTGACATGAGTATTTCTTTCACCATTTCTAGGAACAGTATTTTGAAGACGTGTAAATTAGTATTTTGAATACAAATAGGTGTACACTGTGTCTATGAATATAGAAATAATGCATGAATAGACCATACTGTGAATAAATAATATAACTGGTTCCAACTTAAATAATGGTTCAAATTGATATCTGAAAATATACAGGAAACCTTATATTGATATATATCCATTCATTCAAACCAGTTATACATCTAATGGTAATATTAGGGTTATGGTTTATCATGAAGAATGTGTGAGTTTTGCTTCAAAAGTAATTGTGGAAATCGAAAATAATGTGTTTGGAAAGAAGTCTCATGAAAAGACCAGTCATGTAACCTGGAGGAATACATGTGTTCTGAAGCAGGAAGTGATTGAAAGTGAAACAAAAGCCTTTAAATTTGTGAACTTGTGGATGAAATATATATCTTATGATGTGCATAAACTGAGGAAATAGTAATGTACAAGTGTTGAAAAAAAATGAACGTCAAAATACACATCATGTCCTATAGAAATCTACTTGCATTTATATTAACCTGGGTCAATTAGTGTAAAAATATTAGGATATGTATGCACAATTCACTTAACTTAGTTTTCAGTACTAGGAAACAAATACGTATTTCAGGAGGATGAATATGTCTTAGAATAATCTTATGAAAAGTTGATTATAAATATGCACTTAAATATTAATGAATTTAGGGAGTACATAATAAGATACATTTATTTCATATTTTGAAAACTCTGGAGAGTGTATATATATATATATATATATATATATATATATATATATATATATATATATATATTAAAATACACACACAGAAATTAAAAAGTATTAATATACAAGCCAAATGAAATTCACCATGAAATATATATCATCCACAGATCTAAAAATATTCATTTTACTGAACATGAATTTATGTATAATGTTGTTCAGCTAGGATACTCACTCATAGGTTGAATTTTCCGTTTCAACAGTGTTTAACAGGAGTGATCTCTTCTCACAATTTGTATCTGCCAAGTGAGCCACCTCACAAGAATGTACGTGTGGTACCAGGTAGGATTCTATATGTGCATATAAAAATATATGTGCTGAATAGGCTACAGAGAAATGGAGACATGAATTCACATATTTGTTAACTTTAAAAACACATGGAGAAGTGTTTCAACAAAAAAATGACTAGATTTAAAACTCCTACCATATATAATGCAAAAGGAACGTCCAAATGTTAACCTTGCATCCTCTGAACTACTTGTATTTCAATTTGGTTTGGTCTATTTTTATCCATCATAATAGGATTTGTAGTCAGAGTCTAGTAGGGAGTGGGTTACTATGAGGGATTCAGTATTTTGAATGAATAATTGGAAAATGAATCCAATGTGTATGCAAATATGTGCTACAAAAAAATCTTCCCACTCTCATCCAGAACAATGCCTTGACATTACCTTAGCCCCAAGTAAGATAAAATTAGAGGAGAAGAGTTAGAAAATCTAGGAATACATATCTGGAATGGAAAATGCTCTGGAGTTCACAACACTGGAGGTGGTAGAGGAGTTTCCAAAAGTAATGGAGACTGTAAAAACTCCACAAACATGGAAGTGTGCAGGCCTCAAGACATCTGGGAAACTGTCTTTGAGGTTGTACACTTGAAATATATGTTGTTTTCAGGAGCTTTAGCTTCCTTTTTAGTGAGACCATCAAAGCTGTGTATGCATCTGTTACATGGAGGACATGGTTTCTTATTTTCCAATGAACATGAGGTAGCAGTGCTGAATTCTCTCTTTGTGGGTTTACTGTGGCCACTGGGGTCTAAGAATCTTTCCGTGTAGACTGTGAAGCCATTTGGTCATTCTCCAATTTTGTTGTGTTTCTTGTTGCTGCACTGGGAGTTTGGTATTTGCTTCACAAAATACAAGGAGTTCCACTGGGACACAGTGCTGGAGGGAGTTCTGTCACGTGTGGTGTGTAAGGGTCTGCAGGAGAATGCACCAACCAGGCTTCTACGCCACATTGCTTGCCCCCTTGACCATAGCAACTTGATTCTGAACATTGCCCTGAAAACTCTCCATCTAACAAGATGGCTTAATATACAAATGTATGCTGGCTGCACCATGTCAGTCACAAGCCTTTGGAAGCCAAAGTAAGATCCACATGACCCCACCACAGATATTTTATCACACAACTGCACACCACAGCTCTGGGCCCACTACTCAACAGGCTCCACCATACTGGCAGCTCTGTTCTACACCATTTTCATGAAACCCAGTCAAGGAAGGCACTGTCTGGTACACTCTTGATCAGCAACAGGACATCCAAAGGTTCTCCAGTGCCACCTGGTCGTGGAAATTTCAAAAATTTCATGGTATTTATCTAGACATTTTTCAAGGATGAAGTTGGAGAAACTGTGGGTTTCAATTCATTCAGGAACCATTAAATTTTTAGGAAGCACATTTCAAGGAAAACTCTGGAGAATTTTCAGAGGCAAGTCTTCCCAAAGAGTGGCCAAAAGGCCACATGAAGCCAGGCCCATTGAGGTCTACAATGTGAGGTCCATGTGTGTTTTGACTCTCAACAATGGCTGCCAAGTCTTTCAGAATAAAATCATGTGATGTCCTGGCTGAGATTGACAGTGCTTGGTGAATAGCCACCCCAGGCTTAGATCTCAGTTTCCAATGGCGACTCTCATGCATGGCCGCCTAAAATCCCAACACAATTAATGGCAATACTTCTCTGAGGTCAGTTCCAGGAATCAGTCTTTAAGGGGAATCGCACCAGAATTCCAGCCCAGGTGGACATAGGATTCTCTTCTAACCACCAACAATTGACCACAATTAAAACCAAAAAACTCCCACATGGCCCTCATCTTCTTCAACATAGACACTCTGAATAACCTCTAGCTAGAGGTTTCCATGACGGGCGCAGCCCAAGACAGTGTCCAAAATAAGCTCCCTTGCCCCTCATTTGCCTAAAGTCAGAGTGGACTAGACACCATTCCTGTGAACCAAGAGTGATCAAATAGCCCTTCTTTAATACTGCTCTGCTTCTCCAGTTTGATGCCAACTGACTGGTATAGATTCTTTATGTGAATTGGTGTCCTGACAAAACCCAAGCACCTATTGGCTAGCCTCTGCAGAGCTTTGAAAAACTGGTTTGACCCAACGGATCCCTATTCTCACTTGATGGAGGTCAGGAAGCTTACAGAGGAAGGCGAGAGACTTCATCCACAATGACTGCTCTTTTGGCCATTTTGGTTTTGGATGCACACTTGGAAACTTTCTTTAGATCCATCAGGTGCTGAGAATCTAAGCCACTGCCTCACAGAGGGCAAAGAGGCTGATTCAGCCACATCCATTTCCAAAGCAATTAAGCAAAGAGCCACAGGTGACGCCCATCCTTTTCCATTTGAAAACTGATTTCTTCAGGTTTCACACAGGGGTGGCCTGAGGCAAACACGTTCCTGACATTCAGGACAACAGAACAATAGGTAAGCAAAAGTCCAAAGTAGTATTTCTCCACTGAGACTTTACTGGTCGCACTGATATCTGAGTTTTCTGAGATGCTCTCATTCCCTTCAGCTATCCAGTACATGATCATGTCACAGAGCTTGGAGGTGGTACATATCTTGGAAATAATACCATGAGGCTATTCTGGAGAGTGGCCAGTATTCAAGAAGAAAAGAGGAACTTAAGAAGATAATAGGTGTTGCCCATCCATAAGGCAAGCAGCTCTTTATTCTTTAATTTGGCAAGATGAATGCTGGGAAGCTTTCTACTAGACAGGACACAACCATTGATGAATTCTCTTTTCAAATGTCTACAAAAAAGGATTCAGTGGGATACACAGACATAGAAACACTCGCGTTGTCAAACGACTTTCTAGAAACATTCCAGTCTAAACAAACAAACCGCCTTTCCTACCTATTCTCAGAACATGAGACAAAACCACAAACTCACACAGACACCCACAACGGAATCTCCTTCCCCCAAGTATGTCTGTGAGTATCCTGAGTGTCCTCTGACTGGTGGGCCATACTATGTTCCACCAAAATGGCCTGTCCTATCTCAGACCTGGACTTCTTTGCCAACTCTGTGAAGTTGTCAGGAGCCATGGTTGAGCCACTACCTGCTTTCTCAGAAAAGGCCCCTCTTCAGAGCTCTCCTGGCATTTGGCCATTCTCACTTCAGTAGGTACTAAGAAAGACTGACTCTGTCCTTGGTAAATCCAAACAAATGAGACCACTGGGACTGGGACTGGGACTGGCTCTGGGTGCCTGGCTTCCTGGATCCCGAGTTCAGAGAGTTCCATCACCAAGGAAGTGTGATAGGTCACTTCCTTCACGAACTGAATGAGGTCACTGGGTTGGCAACCACTTTTTCCTAACAGTTGCTTCCAAGGGTCCCATGAGATGGAGGCTGCCCATACTTCCTGTGACACTTTCACAAGATAGAATGGTATATCAACCATAGGCACCCGGGAACAGCTCTCCACACAGGCCTGGTTTGGTCGATTTAATCTACATTAAGAAGAGAGAGGCTTTCAGACACATCCCTTCATTTTGACCAGGTTGTTTTACATGGAAGTTGACTTTTGCTCTCTCAGGTCTTTCATAGGTGTCTACATCTTCTTCAGGGATCATTTCTGCACGGAACTTTGAGGTTCTCAGCAGGAGGAAGATCCCCTACATTCCTGTATTGTAAGACCAACAATATCCTTGTTCTTCTGTTAAGTTATATTGAGGAAATATTGCATGGTTAAGGGTAATAACAGGTTCGATTTGGTTTAGGAATCATTCTGCAGGATGAATTATGGTATTGGGAACCTGCGATATTTACAAGAATATACTGGTGAAATATAAGTATGAAAACAGAAATCTAGGTAATATTTGAAGTCCAGAAGGGCATTGGGTGGCCTGAACACCCTTCCTTTGAATCAGGAGTGATCAAATAGCCCTGCCGCTAATACTGCACTGCTTCTCCAATTTGAGGCTTACTGACTGTCAGGTATAGATTCTTTATGTGATTTGGAGACATGATAAAACCCAAGCACCTATTGTCTCATGCCACAGCAAATGGTTTATTGGGGGTCCAGCATCCTGGGGCTCAAAGCTCACTTCAGAGGAGGAAAGAACAAAGAGCCCCGAGAACAACTTGAGAAGAGATTATATACAATCTTTAGAGAGTGCAGGGACTTTATATACATCATAGCCTCCTTTAGCAAATATCATATACTGTGGGAAAATCAAATAACAACTCTAAAACATGATTAGCACATTCATTGGCGGGAACAGTTCGGGCAGGGGGTGATTGGTCAGCCCTGAGAAGGGGTATACATTTAAACTGATTGGTTGAAGCCCTGAGATGTATACGTGCTGAGATGCACGGTTTCTGGGAAGGGGTTGTTAAGTAACTAGGTGGTCAGGAAAGATTTCAACACATCTAATGGGCAGTTCCGGGAATTGTCTTCACTGACACAGGAATTTAAGGTTCTGAGCACAGCTTGTAAACTTTACAAAACCTGGTTCTTTACGTTTCAATTTTAATTTCTTTAATTCTTTCATTTCTCCTTTTAAAAGTAATGAATCATAATTTTTGTGGGGTCTCACATTCTATTTCTGCCAGTGAAGTGTATTTCTGTCTGATTACCATGAGTTTTACCTGCCCAATCTGAGCCTGGAGAAAGGAAACTATGAGGTTAAGCAAACAAGGTCCCACAGTTATCAACACCATAAGCATGATCAGGGGTCCAGCTAAGGCTGATAGGAGTGTAGTTAACCAGGGGGACAAGGTAAACCATGACTCAAACCACACTTGTTGAATCTCCCTTTCTCTCTGGTGCTCTTCAAGGCATTTTCTCAATTTACTCATGGATTATTTTACAACTCCAGTATGGTCAGCATAAAAACAGCATTTTTCTCTCAGTACAGCACAGAGGCCCCCCTCCCTTATTAAATGGAGGTCTAATCCTCACCTGTTCTGTAAAACAACTTTAGAGAGAGAGGTTAAGGATTCCTGCAAAACTGTGATGGAGGTCTCTAACGTCTTCAAGTCTTGATTTATTGCTGTTTCTAATCAGTCCATTTGTTGTGACCCATGGATCATATCAGCTGTTCCTGTACCCACTCCTGCAGCAGCTCCTAGCCCCAATAGGATGGCTAGAGTAAGGGACACTGGCTCCCGGCAAAATCGGGCTGTTTGTCCACCTAGTAGACCTTCAAAGGATTCTGGATCATGATAGAGCACCCTGGGGGGTATCTCCACCATTACACAATAATGTACAGAGCTGTCAAATACCTGGGCTGAAATGCAAGGAGTTCTGACTGTGTGGAGTTCAGTACCATAAAGGTTCCTTTAATTAGTTCCCAGGGGGAGGAGTCAGCTGTACTCTGGACTGGGGAAGTAGGCAAAGACGGAAACTGCGAAGTATGAGATGGTAGAGGGGTTTTGGTAGATCTAGGCATGGGAGGTTTAGGAGGCTTAATTCCAGACTTGAATGGATTGGGCCCTATTGCTGTGGGATTTTCTTCCTTTTTAAGCCGAATGGTGAACCAGAGACCAAAGTCATAGCCAGGGCCATTAATATAGAATCGCATTCCCCAAGTATTTCCCATAGGCCATGTTGTTCTGAGGTAGCCCCTTCCTTTGGAAGTGAAAGTTATATTGAGGGGGTAACATAGACTATTTTTTCCACAGCAAGTTTTTGACACCACTTGGATAGCGGCACATTTATTGGGATCAATCCAGATGTCATTTCATCCTACCGAATCATACTGTCTGGGGAGTTTGGGTTTCACAATGTAGCTCCCGTGTGTTCACAACCCCAAGATCTACAATAAAAGTCACTGGGTCCTCCACAGGTTTGGGCCTGTTTGCGATTTCAGAAATCAGCTGGGCACACTTAATAAACAAGACTGGCTAGTTTACACCTGAGCTGGGGAGATGACATCAATAATTCATGGGGTAAGTTGGTTTGGGCTTTAGTGGGATCTGTGTGGGGTCCACTATGTCAGGGAGATCCCAGTCAGAGAGGCCTATGGCAAGCTGACAAATGTCCGGGTGGAGAGATGGCCACCAAGTCCATAAGGGGGCTGTATGTGAAATAGACCACACTACTTGCCCAGTAGGATTTATAACTTGCCATTGTTGCTGAACAGGCTGATGGGGATTAGGACTGCTGGTGGTCAGGGGAAGAATCCATAGCCCTACCCACACCACAGACATGCAACTTGAGAGGGTTACCAGTCTGTTCCAGTTTCCAGCCAGAGTATGGACAGGGCACAGGATTGAGATGGGAGGCATGGATCCAGGAAGTGATCCCATCCACTTTCACCACTGTAGGTGTTATAAGCAGCACCTGGTATGGTCCTTTCCAGCAGGGTTCCAGGGATGACACCCGATACTGTCTCATGTAGACGAAGTCTCCCACTTGATATCGATGTGGAGTTCCCTCGTCTCCAGGATGATAAGCAGTGGCCAACTGTTTCCACAGGTATCGCTGGGTGCTGGGTTTGTTCAAGGGCTTTAAGTCTGTCTAGCAAGGGTGTGTGAAAGGAATCATTAATCTCAGAGTTGGGGTTAGGTCCCTTAATGTAGGAGGGGCACCGTAGAGAATTTCATAAGGGGTGAGGTTACACAAAGGGGCGGAGGGGTATTTCTTGCACGAAAAAGTACATGAGGTAGGAGCATAGTCCAATTTTTTATGCCGGTCTCCAAGATTAATTTCGTTAAGTCTCTTTGATGGTTCTATTCATCGTTTCTACCTGTCCTGAGCTCTGGGGTCTATAAGCACAATATAACTTCCAAGTAATCCCCAGGGTCCTGGAAAATCCCTGACTTACCTGGGCCACGGATGCTGGTCCGTTATCAGACCCTATTACCTTAGGCAGGCCGAACCTTGGAAAACTGTCTTCTAGGATCTTTTTGACCACCATCTGAGCTGTTTCTTTCTTCATGGGGAAGGCTTCGACCCATCCTGAAAAAGTATCTACAAAGACTAGGAGATATTTAAGTCCATACCTTGCTGGCTTAATTTCAGAAAAGTCCACTTCCCAGAATTGTCCTGGTCTGGTTCCTCGTATGCGCTTCCCTGCAGGAATCTTGGATGGGAAAGTATTAACTAATTGGAAGACTTGAAAAGCTCTAGTCACCTGCTCAGCTATTTTTTCCTCTTTGAGTCAGTCAATAATAAGTCCTTTCTTCGGTCCTTTAAGAGTGCCTATAACTTCTTTGAGCCTAAGTGGTTTAGCTGGTGTACGTCTTTGACATAAAGGTGGGCTTTTTGAAATTGTAAACTTGGCTCTGTAGGGTCCCAGATTTCTGTATCTGTCTCCTCAGATGATAAGTTGCCTGAATGTTCCGGGGCAGCCAAGTCTCCTGATTTTTGTTCCCCCCCGGTGTGGAAAAAGTTAACAGAGTCACTCTGTTTAGGGCTGCCAATTAAGCTTCCTCATCTGCCCTTCTGTTTCCAACTGCCACACGGTTGTTTCTCTTCTGGTGCCCGGGACAGTCCACTATAGCTAGTTCCTTATGGCCCTGCACTGCTGAGCCAAGGTGGAGGATCTCATCTTTATTTTTTATTTTTTTCCCGGCAGAGGTTAATAGCCCGCATTGTTGGTAAATAGTCCCGAGCATATGAACAGTGGCAAATGCATAGTGGCTATCAGTTTATATGGTGGCCCTTTTCCCTGTTGCTAGTTCCAATGCTTTCATAAGGGCAATCAGTTCTGCTTTTTGGACTGATGTCCCTTCTGGGAGACCAGAGTATCAGATGAAATCAGTTTTGCTAACTGCTGCTGCTCCAGCCCACCGCTTACCATCTTGGAGGAAGCTGCTGCCATCCGTAAACCATACGACTTCAGGGCGAGGCAGTGGCTGATCCTTCAAGTCTTGTTGTATACTGGTTTCCTTGCCAGTATGTGTTGACACTCATGAGTGACGGGTCCTGATGATTCTTCTGGCAGCAGTGTAGGTGGGTTGAGTGGAGCAGGGGGTCCCAGCGTTATTCTGTCTTTGTCAAGCAAGAGGCTCTGGTAGTGGTTTATTCTGGAGTTTGATTGCCACCTCTCTGGAGGCTAACAGATGATGCTCTCCAGGGCATGGGGGGCTATAATGGTTAGCTTCTGTCCCAACGTTAATTAATGAGCATCTTTTATTAGAAAGGCTGCCGCTGCTATAGCACTTAAGCAATGGGGCCACCCGCTAGCCAATGGGTCCAGTTTTTTGGATAAATACGCTACTGGCTTTTTCCAAGGTCCCAAAGACTGAGTGAGCACTCCCCGTGCTATTCCTTTCTTTTCCTCGATATAGAGAGTGAAGGGTTTTCTACATCTGGGAGTGCTAAGGCCGGAGCAGATAGCAGCACCTTTTTTTGACATTATCAAAAGCTTGTTGGTGCTCAGGGGTCCATTGGAAGTGGGCATCCCCCTTTATCAGCGGGTATAAAGGGGCAGCCAGAGATGCGAACCCAGGAATCCATAACCTGCAAAAGCTGGCAGTCCCAAGAAACTCTCTGAGTTTTCTCTTATTAGATGGGGGCAGTATCTGCAAAACGGTTTTTTTTCTGGGCTCAGGGAGCCATCGTTTGCAACCCCTAAGAGAATAACCCAGGAAGATTACTTCTTGCTGACAAGTTTGGGCCTTTTGGCAGAAGCCATATATCCAAGCCGAGCAAGCTCGAATAATAGTGCTTGGGTCCCAGACTCATAGGTCTCCTTGGTGTTGGCTGCCAGTAGAAGATCATCCACTATTGGAGTAGGGTGACTTCGGGGTGTGCAGTTTTGAAGTCATTGATGTCTCTGTGGAGGGCTTCATCAAAGAGAATGGGGGATTTTTTGAACCCCTGTGGGAGTCTAGTCCAGGTTAGTTGGCCAGATGTTTCAGGTTCTGGGTCTATCCACTCTAAAGCTAACAGCAACTGACAGTCCTTATGTAGAGGCGAGCAGAAGTAAGCATCTTTTAAGTCCAGCACAGTGTACCATTTCTGCTCCGGATTCAGAGTGCTAAGCAAATTATATGGATTGGGTACTGTGGGGTGAATGTCCTGCACTCTGTTGTTTAATCTCTCTTAGGTCTTGAACAGGACGGTAGTCCCCAGTTCCTGGCTTTCTTACTGGTACCGGGGGGTGTTCCAGGCTGATTGACAGGGCCTTAGGACCCCAAGACCCAGGTATTTATGAATATGGGGCCTTATCCCATCCTTAGCTTCTTTGCTTAGAGGATATTGTTTAACACTAATTGGAGACGCAGAGGCTTTTAATTCTACTACTATTGGAGGTTGTTGATGGCTAGACCTAACCCAGCAGTTTCTGCCCAGGCATTAGGATAATCTTTTATCCATTTCTGGGGTAGTTTGCCTGTTTGATCAGTCCTAGGGGGCGCGAAGAGTTGATGTTCATCTTCTACAGACATAGTCAAAGATGTTACTATGGGAGTTAATACTGCAGGCTTTAGAACCCCCACTTGGGGACCATTAGGGTTAAAGGTTATTCTAGTCCAGAGTTTTGTAAGCATATTCCTGCCCATCAATGGGGCCGGGCATTCTGGGATTACTAGGAAAGAGTGGTGGACTTTTTCCTTTCCGAGGTCCATATTCATCTTAGTTGTCCAAGCCTGATATCTACTGCCATTAGCCCCTTGAACTAGGGACGATTTAATTGATAGGGGGGCCAGTGAAGTCTTAAGGGCTGAGTATACTGCTCCTGTAATCACTTCAAAGTTCACTGTGTTCCCCTCAACTTCAAATTTTACTCTGAGCTGGGGGAGGGGATCTGAGCCCCGAATTTCCTAGTCCTCTTCTAGAGTCAGCACGGCGGGCTGGCGTGGCTGCTTCTTTTGGGGGCACTCTTTGGCCCAGTGTTCTTTTTTATTACAGTGGGCACATTGATTTGAGGCCAACGGCAGCCTTTGGCGTGGGCCCAGGTATGCCTTTATGTATCCCTGCTTTTTAACTTCTGGCCTATTTGCTGCTGTGACCAGAACCTTAGGCAATGCTTTACTCTGCCATTTGCTTCTTTCCTCCTTCTTTTGTTCCCTTTCCTTCTCTCTCCTCTATTCCCTTTCCTCCTCAGTTTCTCTCTTATAATATACTTTCTCAGCTTCTCTGACTAAATCTCTTAAGGTCATATCTTATAATCCATCTAGACGTTGTAACTTTCTCTTAATATCTAGGGCAGTCTGCTCGATAAAGGCCATTGCAACAGATGGCTTTTGGTCTTCTGCCTGAGGATCAAAAGGAATATATTTCCTATACGCTTCCATAATTCTATCCAGAAACATAGAAGGAGACTCATTAGGCCCTTGGATAATCTCTCTTACCTTGGCCAAATTAGTCGGCCCTCTGGCGGCCGCTCAGAGACCCACTATTAGAGAACGGCGATAAGTGGACAGATGCTACCTACATTCAAAGGTGTTGGGGTCCCAGTTGGGTCGGTTCATGGGCCCGTAGGGACAGAGAGGGAGCATCACTGGGGCTTCCGAGTTTTATATTATTTATCTCCTGCGGGTTCCTTTAGGTGGCCCAGCTTCCTTCAGGGGAGCAGGGTCTGCTGCTGCTCCGGGGAAGTCCCCTGGAGGGCTTGGGTCTGGCCCAATTGCCTCTAGCGGCAGAGAGGCTGAGTCAGCGGCGGGAGGATCATCTGGAACATGTTGTGGGTTGGGGAGCGAGGGTAGAGGATAAGGAGAGAGAGGAGTGTCCAGTCTTCTGACTCAGAATGGAGGGAAGAGGGGGAGGAGCAGAATGTTGGAATGATAAGATCGTGGGGGAAGGGGTATATGGCTGTTAATCTAGGTGGCCAAGTGGCCCCGGTGAAAGACAATATCTCTGACTTTTCGGATTAGAGGGAAGTGGAAGGATTCTTCTCGGGGCCATCCGACTCCTAGGATTGGCCATTCTGAAGCACAGAGAGTCTGCCAGATCCGGCATTTTACTGAAAAAGAAAGATTCTTGGTACTTGAGCGAACATCAGTCCAATGATCAAGGTTAAGGGACAGAGGCATGGAAGTGCTTTGTCCCATAATGTCCCATAATGGGAGTTACTCAAACAGGGACAGTGAATACACAAACGTGACACAGACAAAGACAAACAGTAAACGTTTAACATGAGTCCAAGAAAAAGATTAGAACTGAGTAACTGGCCAAACCTGATGGGTTAGAAAATAAAGACAGACAGTAAACTCAACATGAGTTCCTGACAATGAACAAAACTGAGTAGCCAGCAAAACCTGATGGGCTGGAAAACCGAATCCTGAAGCAAAAAATTACCGAGTTGAGGAATCTACTAATCCTCAATTTCCCGAGTCCTCTGGAGTTTCCCCCAGGGACGTGGCCTGTGACTCTGTGACACATCTGTCAGCCACCATCGCAGAGAGCTAATGTTCTTCACCGACAGCCATTTTGCCAAGCCCTAACCTGAAACCTGAAACCAGAAAGAGGCACCTTAATTACTCTGAAAGGAGTCCATTGGGGTCTTTTGTTCGTCACTGCTGGATTTCTCAGCTAGGGCCTCCAGATGAAAAGGTGGGCCGAACTTCGGAGGAAAAGACCACCAAGAGAATTTCTCATGAAACAGCAAAGGGTTTATTGGGGGTCCAGCATGCTGGGGCTCAGAGCTCACTTCAGAGGAGCAAAAAACAAAGAGCCCCAAGAACAACATGAGCAGATTTTATATACATTCTTTAGAGAGGGCAGGGACTTAACATACATCCTAGCTTCCTTTAGCAAATCACCGTATACTGTGGGAAAATCAAATAACAACTCTAAAACATGATTTGCACATTCATTGGTGGGAACAGTTCAGGCAGGGGGTGATTGGTCAGCCCTGAGAAGGGGTATACATTTAAACTGATTGGTTGAAGCCCTGAGATGTATATGTGCTTAGCTGCACGGTTTTTGGGAAGAGGTTGTTAAGTAACTAGGTGGTCAGGGAAGATTTCAACACACATCTAATGGGTAGTTCCGGGAATTGTCTTAACTGCCACAGGAATTTCAGGTTCTGCGTGCAGCCTGGAAACTTTACAGAACCTGTTTCTTTACGTTTCAATTTCAATTTCTTTTATTCTTTCAGAACCTTACAAAGGAAGGCGAGAGACTTCATCAACAATGACTGCAATTTTGGCCATTTTGGTTTTGGAAGCAGACATGGGATCATTTTTAGATCCATACGGTGCTGGTAATCAAAGCCACAGCCTCACACAGGGCCAAGAGGCTGATTAAGACACATCCCTTTCCAAAGCAATTACTTCTCTGAGGTCAGTCACTGAACTCAGTCTCTGAGGGGAATCACAAAAGAGTTCAAGCCCAGGTGGACCCAGTCTTCTCTTCCAAACTCCACACAAATGACCACAATTAAAACCAAAACACTCCACCAAGGCCCTCATCTTCTTCCATATATACATTCATCATAACCTCTGGCTGGATGTTTCCATGAATGGCACAGCCAAAGAGAGTTTCCAAAATAAGGTCTCTTTCCCTTCATTTGCCTAACCTCAGGGTAGCCTGGACACCATTTCTGTGAACCAGGATTGATCACATAGGTCTGCCATTAATACTGCTCTGCTTCTCCAATTTGAGGCCTACTGACTGTCAGGTATAGTTTCTTAATGTGATTTGGAGTCATGAGAAAACCCAATCATCTCTACAGGGCATGAAAGAACTCATTTGTCCCAAAGGATCCCTATTCTCACTTAATGGAGGTCAGGAACCTAAAAGAGGAAGGTGAGAAACTTCATACACCATGACTGATGTTTTTTGCATTTTGGTTTTGGATGCACACATTGGATTTTTCTTTAGATTCAACTGGTGCTGAGAATCTAAGCCACTACCTCACACAGGGCAAAGAGGCAGATTCAGACACATCCCTTTCCAAAGCATTTAAGCAAAGAGCCACAGGTGATGCCCATTTATTACCATTTGAAAACAGTTTTCTTCAGGATTCACAAAGGGCTGGCCTGAGGCAAAGACCTTCCTGACATTCATGGCAACAGGCAAATAGGTTAGCAAAAGGCCCAAAGCAGGGTTTCTCCACTGAGACTTTCCTGGTCACACTGATATCTGAGTTTTCTGAGATGCTCCAATTCCCTTCAGCTATCCAGTACATGGCCATGTCACAGAGCTTGGAGGTCGTACATATCGTGGACACAAAACCATGAGCCTATTCTGGAGAGTGGCCAGAATTCAGGAAGAAAACAGGAGCTTAGGAAGATAGTAGGTGTTGTTAACTAGATTTATAACACTTACCCTATATCATGCAAAAGGCAAGTCCAAATATACACCATGCCTCCTCTGAACTGCTTGTATTTCTATTCTGTTTGGGTTATTTTTCTCCATCATATTAGGATTAGTTGTCAGAGTGTAGTAGGGTATGGGTTAGTGTCAGTTGTCCCGGCCGGCGGGACACATCAACGTGGGCAAGAAACTTAGTTGGGGAGGAATGAAGGGACAAGAGACACGAGAGATTACAGCAAGACTGGAGTTCTGATCATGCTGCAAACTTTTATTGTTCTCACATGGAAATTTATATGCTGTGGATGGAAAAGCTCTCTTATCGGCAGTTGCTGGATGTCTTCAGAAAGTGAGATAACCTCAGGATGTTGCCGGAAGACAGATGGCTGCAGGATGTCTCAGGGAGATAGATGGCTGCGGGATGTCTCCCAGGCAGGATATCTCCCAGGGGGCTGTTTCTTTTCAGTGTCAGGCTATACTTTGAAGGAGAACTTCCTTCTAGCCCCTGACCTCTCCCCCTTTCTTATATAAAATATTTGACCATACCTTACCGGCCAATGTTTTAGGGGGTGATAGAGGCTCTGTTTCTCTAGCAGGCCTTTGAATATCTCCTGATTCGAGAGAGCATGTTTACAAGATTTCGTGGTGGCCTTGGCATATTTTTGGAGGAGACGGCTTTAAAAGGGAAGCATGCCGACCGCCATGCACCAGAGCGTGTCACTAAGAGGTCTTCTGTTTTGGTATCCGTGGATCCATCCTCCTGCAGTCCATCCTGCATCCTCCGTTATTATGGCCTAACGTCCTCACTCCATGGGTGCATCCCCCCCTCAAGTGAAGGGGCCCATGGAGGACGAACCCTTATGGCAATGGCAGAAGATGGTTGGTCAGAGCTGTTACTTATAGTTTAATGTAAGAAAGAGAGATCTGTGGGGATGTAAACTTAAGAAATAAGCCTGTGAGAAGGGTAGAACATCCTTTTAAATGTTGGCAGCATGGTCTTCCATCTCCAGGTGATGATAGTGGACCTGTATGGGCTTAGAGGCCAAAATATTAATCTGTTCTATAATAAATTGTACAAGCCTGTTTATAATGCAGGGTCCTATGGACACCATTAAAAGTAAACCCAACAAAGGGCCTAATAGGGGAAGAAGGTAGGGTAGAAATCCATTAAACCCAGTCCAGAGGGGATTTTCAAAAAGTTCCCTTCATCTCTTTTCTAGATCTTCTTGAAGCTGCTTAATTTTAGTGCGTACTATGACTGATTTATTGGCATTAAAGCAGCATCGTGCCCCTAAGGCCAAGCAAATACCTCCCTGGTTAGCTGTCAGTAAATCTAAGCCTTCTCTGTTTTGAAGGAACACTTCTGCCAGGGAGTCTACTAGGTCCTGCAAATCTCTAATGGTTCCTGATAGAGTTTTTACATCATTTATAAGTTGTTGAGACAGGCGACGCTAAGAGTGTATAGCCATGCCTAAGCCAGCTGTACCTGTGTTCACAGCAGCTGTTATTCCAAGGCTGGCAAAGAGTGGTAAGGCCTGTATTGCCCACCTGTGTCTTTTGACTAAGGTGTCTAGACTAGGAATGCATAGAGTTTTGTCTCCTGGGACAATAGTTATATCAGGGAGTAATAAGGCAAGAACACAGCCAACGGTCCAATTCGATGGAAGCCTCAGGAAGGCCGAGTTTCCTCCACACATAAAAACTGTGCCATTGGAGGGACAAAGAGATGGGGTGGGTGAGAAATAGTTTTGTACTGTTGAGCAATTTCCAAAGGAAGGAACTCCAACATCAATATCATAGGTATTATTTTGCATCGCGCCTAAAAGACATATTGTAAAAGTGCCTATAGACTGTACTTTAAAAGGAAATCTGGGTTGGCATGTATTATCATCGTCTATGATAGAATTAATAGGAACTGCAATAGGCATGATTGCCCCTGTTGTCATGGAGAGCCAGCAATCACCAGCAAAGGTGGGGTTGGAATTATTAAGCAAGGAGAAGGTAGTTTCCAAAATATCTAATATATTGTTATCTAAACCGGGGAGCTGGCATTTTCTCTATATTAAGAGAAGATATGTGAGCTCAGGGATTTGGGGTTTCAAAAGTTTGATTATCTGAGGATGCTTGACAGCATAAGGGAATCCTCCACCATCAGCGACCCCTGTAGGTGCCTTAATGGGGCAGAAGGGGGGTTTACCAACAGGGCCTTGGCACCCAGCTGACTGTAGCTTGGTGTATTTGCCTTCTCCTCCCCGGTCAAAAAGAACGGGGGTATAATGAATAGTGGTCCCTCCTGCTGCATGAGTTTTAGTTAGGGAGGCTTCAAAAAATTGTTCTCCCTTCTTGTTGACACAAATTGAGGCCGACGCATAACAAGTGGCATGCATCTCTTGGGTATGCGTTCAAGTTGCAGAACAATTTTAGAGAGCATTATTTGTACTAGGGGGAATAATCTTTGGCTTGTTAACACATACCAATTTAGGCTGATGAACTCCTCTGAGTTTATGGTCAACCTCGGCCCGGAGGTAAGCCACCTTAGTCACGCAGTCAGCAGTCTGGGTCAAACTAGTGGGAGCCTGAGTCCAAGATCCTCCCTTGCGTTCACAGGGAGGGCCAAAAAGGTACTCCATGATGTTGGAAGGTGGAGGGCCAAAGCCTCCGTGTACAATCCTGTTCAGCAGAAGTGCCTTAAGTAGGATCCTCACACAGATTGTTGGCTGCATCTGAAAAAGAGGAAAATTTGTCCTCAGGGTGAGGGCCTCCATCCCTGTGTTGAGGTAAGCCATTAACCTGTTTAACCAGGCGTTCTGGTAACCATCTTGGGGCTGCTTGCTCTTGGTCCAAAACACAAGCTGAGCCTCGTCCACAGATGAGGACAGGACCTGGGCCTTTCCATTTATTTGTAAGGGGATTGTGCCACATAACAGGTGGGCGAACAGAATTGGACGAGGATTGCCAGTGTCAGTCTGCAGCCGAATGGCCTTCATTGTCTAGGGAAAGAAAAATAAGGGCAAATAATGCATGATTAAGGCGATGCCTGTGAGTGGTAAATACAAGTGCAGAAGCATTAAAGCGGGTTAGCCAAGTCTTTAGGTAAAGTGGGCACGTTCCACAATGCCTGAGGCTTGTATGGAATTCCAGTAGTATGACAAATTTGCGAGGAAGCACAAAACTGTTTAAACTTGGCACTGGTATATGCAGGACAATTATCTTGTTTTTAATATGTATTGGTTTACCCATTACGGAAAACACTGAAACAAGATGAGAAAGGACATCTTTGATAGCCTCTCCAGAATGTGGTGATGCAAAAATAAGGCCGCTGAAGGTATCTACAGAAACGTGTATATATTTGGTTTTTCCAAATTCAGAAAAATGAGTAACATCCATTTGCCAAAACTGATTGGACAGTAATCTTCGGGGGTTAACTCCCAAGTGTTGAATGGGGAGGGAGACAGGGCAACCAGGGCATGCTTTTACTATTTCTCGTGCCTGTTGCCTGGTAATTTTACATAGTTATCGAAGGTTCTGGAAATTTAGATGGTGAAGATTGTGTAAATCCGTGGCCTTTTGAATGGAGCCAACAAAAATTGAAAAGATGAAACGAGTTGCTGCATCAGCTTTGGCATTACCTTGTGTTAGAGGGCTGGGAAGATCAGAGTGTGCCCTGATGTGTCCTAAGAAAAATGGGTGTTGTCTGGCCTGAATTAGCTTCTGAAGCTGGTGAAACCGATGGGCCACATTGGAAGAAGCCTTAATGGTGGGTGAAATCTGAAGCAGGGGCACAGAATGAGCAATGTAGGCACTGTATGTATAAATATTAACAGGATTATCAAGAAATGTTTTAAAAACTTGTGTTATGGCAAACAATTCCACAAACTGTGCTGAATGATAGACAGTATCAAAGGTGTTAGGTTGGTTATTGACAACAAAGACTGCTAGGCCATTACTGGAACCATCTGTAAAGACAGTAAGGACTTGAGGAATGGGAGCCTTTTGAGTAATTTTGGCAAAAATAAATGGATGTAACTGGACAAAATATAAAAGGGGGTCATTGGGGAGGTGGTTATCAATTGTTCTCAAAAAGCCATTCATTCTCTGTCTGTAGTAAAAATTGGGTTTGGTCTTTAGTATATGAAATTAAAATATTATCATGGTCTTTGCCAAAATGTTGTCGAGATAGCAAACGACATTTAAAAATAATAGAAGCTACCTGAGCAAGAAAAACAGTAATAACCTTGGAGAATGTGGTGGGTAAATGGACCCAAAGCAAAGGCAGCCTTTATTTCTAAAATGTGTATTTCGCTGCCAAAATATTCCTGTGGGTGTATGAGGAGTGTCTAAAATAACCAGAACCAGAAGATGGTTATAAGAATGTTCTGTAAAAAACTGTTTGGCAATGGCTTCTGTGACTTGGTTTAATGCCTGTCATGCCTCGGGAGTAAGCTTTTGAGGGGAGGAGGGGTGGGAATCACCTCTCAAAATATCATTAAGGGACAAAAGTATACAAGTGGGTAATTTTAAATATGTTTTTAGCCATTGAATATTCCCCAGTAATTTTTGAAAATCATTAAGGGTGTGAAGATGGTCCACCCATAGTTGTATCTTAGGAATTTGGATCTGATTATCTTGAAGTTTAAGGACCAAATAGGTATAACAGTCCTGTGTTTTAACCTTATTAGGAGCTATTTGTAGTCCCAAGGTTGTGAGGATTTTGTAAAGGTCCAAGTAACAATTATTAAGGTCATGGTTATTAGGTGCAGCAATTACAAATCATCCATATAATGTAAAATATAAATTTGTGGCCATAGCTCTCTCACAGGGTCTACTGCTTGAGCAACATATTTTTGGCAAAGACTAGGGCTGTTGGCCATACCTTGGGGAAGAACCTTCCATTGAAATCTCTGCATAGAGCCCTGAAAATTAAGGTGAGGGAGACTAAAGGCAAAATAGTGTCTATCCTCAGGATGTAAAGGAATGGTAAAAAAAAAAACAATCTTTTAAGTCAATAATCATTTTACAATAGTTTTTGGGAATAGCCACTGGTATGGGAATGCCTGGCTGTAGTGCTCTTATTCGGCACATAGGTTTATTAATGGCACACAAATATTGTAAAAGGCACCACTTGCCTGATTTTTACTTGATAACAAAAATTGGAGTATTCGATGGTGAGGTTGAGGGCTCTACATGGCCGGCTGCCAGCTGTTCCTGCACTAACATGGAGGCAGCCTCCAAATTTTCTTGGGTAAGGGACCATTGATCCAACCACACAAGAGTCTGAGTCACCCAAATAATTTTATCTCCATGGGGTACAGGAGAGTCAGAGACTGACACTAAAAATCCGAATACCCAAGTCCATATGTATTTCTTTTTTGTATGGGTTTTATTGGCTCAACCAGTCCTTGTCTCAGTCTCCCAAGGCCTATACCAGGGACAAAATAAATACAAAGCATTTGATGAGTCACCATGGAATTGGGACTGGCATGAATGACTTCCATTTGACTCAAAATATCTCGGGCGATAGGTTAACAGGGAGGTCAGGAACAATGAAAGGAGTGACAATTCCCTTATTACCCTCTTTATCAGTCCAGATAAGAGCCGTAGAGCTGACCAGAGGATTTTTTGACTGTCCTATCCCTTTAAGGTCAGTCAAGGATGGGGTGAGGATCCAAGCTGATGACCAATATTTTTGAGAAATAATTGTGGCATCAGCTCCAGTATCTAGAATTCCTTGGAATTCCTTTCCTTCAATAAGTAAGGAAATGGTGGGTCTATTTTGAGAAACGGGTTGAACCCAATTTACATCAGAGCAGCCCAAGGAGGCAGTCCCCCGCGGTAGGTTTGGGTGGTTAAGTGCCTCCTGGATTCAAGGGAAGGAGTATTAATTGTGCAAGACTTGTTCCTGCTGGGATGGCCAAAACTCCATTAATAGCTGTGGCCATTATTTTTTTTTCTCCAGTGAAGTCATTATAATTAATGCCATGGAAGACCTGAACACCATGTAAGTTAGTAGAGGCTCTTCCAAAAATAAGGGCACAGATATGAGATGGAGGGGGACCCATAATTCCAGTGGGTATTATCTGGGGCCCTTGCATTGAGTCTAATATAGTTTCAGTGGTGGCACAGATGTCCAATCCTGCGCTGCCTGGAGTGGCTAGTTGGAGGGAAGCAATTGTGGAGAAGAATTTTGAGGTAGGTTGGGAGTTTGGAAGGGAAAAAATCTTATTGCCCCTGGTTTTGTCCTGGGGGATGTCGTGCCCCGGGGCTGGCCCCGCAGGGAGTTTCCCAAGAAGCAGGAAAAAATAGGCTGTCTGAGGGCATTTGTCTTAGATCTACACTCACTGGCCCAGTGATGACCTTTACCACATCTAGGGCAAAGGGTAGCTTGGGGCGGTATAGCCCCAGTTGAAGGAGATGCTATTCCTAGGCTTTCTTTGCCTGTCGGACACTTGCGTGCAAAATGGCCATGTTGTTTACAAGTAAAGCAAGTACGTGAGCCAGGATTGTGAAAGGTCTTGGTAAAGGTGACACCTAGGGCAAGACCCATGGCATGAGCTGCACCTACCCCTGCATAGAGTCTAATAAAGTCAGAAAGTTTCCCTTTATCCTTATGTGGTTGAAGAACATCCTGACATGCCGGGTTGGCGTTTTCAAAGGCAAGATGTTTTACAAAAGAGCTTTTGTTTTCACTTGGTCCAAGCAAGCATTCCACAGCTAGGTTAAGCCTGGGAACAAAGTCGCTATAAGGCTCGTCGGGCCCTTGTCGAATTTTTGCCAGGGAAGTGGTAGCCGAGACTTTTGAGGGAGGTGTCTCCAAGCATGTAAGCCAGCCATCTGAATCTGCATCAAAGTCCAGCAGGGAAATGTGCCTGTTTAGTTTTAGTGTCAAAAGGCTCATTGCCCACTAGCTTAACATAAGTCCCGGACTTAGAGGAGGCCTTAGTTAAAATTTTTTGAGCAGTTTCCCGACAGTGCTCTTTGAAATCTGCATTCCATAACAGGAAGTCTCTGGCACTGAGGGTAGCTTGGTCTAAAAATTTCCAATCATTGGGAGTAAGTCATTGTGTGCTGTGGCTTTCTAATAAAGCCAACATGTAGGGTGCAAAGGGGCCATAGTGAGCACAAGCCTTTTTAAGTTTTTCAGGAAAATGCAGGCTTAATTTTTTGTAGACTCTGGGTTCCTGCCTGCCTAGGGCTGAACTCCTCATCCTCTGAGTCCTGATCTCCTTATTCCATTTCTCCGCTTCCTCCTCTTGATCCTCGTCTAAGTCTTTGACCTCAGCCTGGGCAGGCTTATCTATCTGACTGGTGGTGACTGGGAAGGCGAGCACAGGTTGATGGAGTGGCTTCGCCTTTGTATTAGACCACTGTAGGCCAGTTACTTTGACTCCATACCTAAGGCTAATGAACAGAGCTCAGGGTGAAGGGATCTTAATTCTTTTAAAGGTTGGATCTGTTCCTGTCTATGTTGGAAGGATGCTCACAAAGGAGCCAGTTTAGGCAAGGGAAGTGGGGAAAAAATATCTGGGGGGGGCATTTGTACCCTGAAGGGCCAGAGCACAAAAGGCAGGAGGGATATAGGAGGGGTTGGATGTGTAAGTCCTATAGGCTGTGGCAGGGTCTTGAGAGGTGCAGGGTCTTCTGAATGGTAGCGAGCTGCTTCCTTCTCCAAGGTAGCCTCCTCTACAGGGGTCAATGAGTCTCCGGAATTTAAAACTGGATAAAGGCAGTTGGTAACCATTGGAGCCTTAATTTTTAGGGTGGTATTTTGAGGGGGACCAGGAAGGTTCCCATGGTCCTGGGGAGCCTGAGAAGGGTCTATGTCTATACTAACTGATGGGCATGCCGAGGGGATACGAGAAGTATTTGCATAGCCTCTTCCCCAACCTCGACAAGTTTTAAGGTACCATTGTCAAAGGGTGAACTTTTAAGAATTTCATTAATTAAGTTCCAGTAAGAAAAGGTGGGAACAGGCACTTTTTCTGGGCCAAAGGATTCATAATAATCTTTTAAACAGTCTCCTACTCCAAGTCATCTTTTACCATCAATGGTCCTTTCAAGAGGAAACCATGGACACTGCTCTCTTATGTATGAAAAAAAAAATTAAGTCTTTTTTCTAAACACGCGCCCCCATGTCTGCAAGGACTCCTTGTAGCCTGACAAAAACAAATCATATGACGAAACTGCTTGTCCCATAGTGGGTCAATCACCGTGCGTCATCCCCACGCTCCTCCTGGATCTGTCTCTCGGTGGTGTCTTCTGCAGTTATTGGAAGCTCCGCTTGACCAAATCTTCCAGGAGGACGGGGTCCCCCTCAATCAAAAGCTCAAGCCCCAGTCGGTGGGCGCCAGATGTCCCAGCCGGCAGGACACATCAACGTGGGCAGCGAACCTAGATAGGGAGGAATGAAGGGACAAGAGACACGAGAGATGACAGCAAGACAGGAGTTCTGATCAAGCTGCAAACTTTTATTGTTCACACAGGGGTATTTGTATGCTGGATGTGGGAAATCTCTCTTATCGGCAGTTCCTAGATGTCTTCACAAGGTGAGATAACCTCAGGAAGTTTCAGAAAGACAAATGGCCGCAGGATGTCTCAGGGAGACAGATGGCTACAGGATGTCTCTCAGACAGGATGTCTCCTGGTGGCTGTTTCTTGTAAGTGTCAGGCTATTCTTTGAAGTAGAATAGAATTCCTTCTACCTCTGACAGTCAGGGATTCAGTATTTCGAATAGAAAATTGGAAAATGAATCCAATGTTTATGCAAATATGTGCTACCCAAAAGTCTTCCCACTCTCATTCAGAACAATGCCTTGACATTACCTTCACCCCAAGTAAGACACAATAAGAGAAGAAGAGTTAGAAAATCTGTGAATACACATCTGGAATGGAAAATTCTCAGTAGTTAACAACCTTGGAGGTGGTAGAGGTGTTTCGAAAAGTAAGGTACATGGTAAAAACTCCACAAACATGGAGCTCTGTTGGCCTAAAGACTTCTTGAGAAACTGCCTCTGAGGTTGGGCACTTGAAATATATGTTGTTGTCAGGAGTTTTAACTTCCTTTGTAGTGAGACCATCAAATCTGGGTCTGCATCTGTGTGACCTGGAGCACATGGTTTCTTATTTTCCAATAAACATGAGGCAGCAGGGCTGAATTCTCTCTTTGTAGGTAATTTGTTGCCATTTGGGGGCAAAGTGTCTCCCAGTGTGGACTTTGAAGCCATTTGGTCTTCCTCTACTTTTCATGGTGTTTCTTGCAGCTGCATTGGGAGTTTAGTATTTGCTTCACGAAATACGAAGAGGTCAACTAGGACAGAGTGCTGGAGGGAGTTCTGTTACGTGTGTTGGTTAAGGGTCTGCAGGAGAGTGCACCAACCAGGCTTCTATCCCACATAGCTTGCCCCCTTGACAATAGCAATCTGATTCTAAACATTGCCCTGAAACCTCTCCGTATAACAAGATGCCTTTACATACAAGGGTATGGGGGCTGCACCATGTCAGTCACAAACCATTTGGAAGCCAATGGCAGATCCACATGACCCCATCACAGATGTTTTAACAAACACCTACACTCCACTGCTCTAGGCCGACTACTCATCGGGCTCCAAATTACTGGCATCTCTGTTCTACATGATTTTCATGAAACCCAGTCAATCAAGGCATTGTCTGGTACACTCATGATCATCTATAAGACATCCAAAGGTTCTCCACTGACACCTGTTCATGGGAATTTCAAAAATTCAATGGTATTTATCTAGCCTTTTTTCAAGGATGAAGTTTGAGGCACTGTGGTGTTTAATTCATTCAGGAACCATGAAATGGAGAGGAAGCTTATTTCAATGAAATCTCTGGAGAATTCTAACAGGCAATGATTCCCAACGACAGGCTAAAAGGTCACATTAAGCCAGGCATTTGAGGTCTACAATGTGTGATCCTTTTGTGCTTTGACTTGCAACTATGGCTGCCAATTCTTTAAAAATAAAATCATGTGATATCCTTCCTGAGATTCCCAGTGCTCTGTGGAAAGCCACCCTGGGCCTTGATCTCAGTTTCCAAGGGCGACTCTCATGCGTGGCCTCCTAAAATCCCAACACAATACATGGCAATACTTCTTTGAGGTCAGTTCCATAACTCAGTTTCTAAGGGGAATCACACCAGTGTTCAAGCCCAGGTGGACCCAGTCATCTCTTCCAACGGCCACAAAAATGACCACAATTAAAACCAAAACACTCCCACATGGCCCTCATCTTCTTCCATATAGACACTAATCATAACCTCAGGCTGTAGGTTTCCATGAGGGCCAAAGCCAAAGACAGTATCCAAAATAAGGTCCCTTTCCCCCATTTGCTTAAAGTCAGTGTGGCAGGGAGACCCTTCATGTGAACCAGAAGTGATGAAAGAGGCCTGCCCTTAATACTGCTCTGATTCTCCATTTTGTGGCCTAATTACTGTGGGGTTTAGATTCCTTATGTTAATTGGGGTCATGAGAAAACCCAAGCACCTATGGCCTAGCCTCTGTAGTGATTTGAAGAACTCATTTGACCCAAAGGATCCCTATTCTCAAAGATGGAGGTCAGGAACTTTACAGAGGAAGGTAAGAGACTTCATCCACAATGACTGCTCTTATGGGTATTTTGGTTTTGGATGCACACATGGGATTTTTTTAGATCCATTAGGTGCTGAGAATCTAAGCCACAACCTCACACAGGGCCAAGAAGCTGATTCAGACACATCCCTTTCCAAAGCAATTAAGCAAAGAGCCAAAGGTGATGCCCATTAATTTCCATTTGAAAACTCTTCAGTCTTCACAAAGGGGTGGCCTGAGGCAAAGACTTTCCTGACATTAAGGGCAATAGTACAATAGGTAAGCAAAAGGCCCAAAGCAGGGTTTCTCCACTGAGACTTTCCTGATCACACTGATATCTGAGTTTTCTGAGATGCTCACCATTGCCTTCAGCTATCCAGTACATGGCCATGTCACAGAGCTTAAAGGTGGTACATATCTTGGACACAAAACCATGAGCCTATTCTGGAGTTTGGCCAAAATTCAGAAAGAAAATAGGATCTTAGGAAGATATTAGGAGTGGCCGATCCATATGGCAAGCCGTAGACCATTCATAAATAGGACAGGATGAACGCTGGTAAGATTTCTACTAGATAGGACATATGTATTGATGCGCTCTCTTTTCTAATGTCTACAACCACGGACACAGTGGGATACACAGACATAGAAACACTCGCCTTGTCAAAAGACTTACTAGAAACAATTCACACCAAACCAAACAAAACGACTTTCCTACCTATTCTCAGAACATGAGACAAAACCACAAACCCACACCCACACCCACACCCACACAGACCCCCAAGTAGGTCTGTGAAAATATGGAGTGTCCTTTGACTGGTGGGCCATAATATATTCCCCCATAATGGGCTGTTCTCTCTCAGATCTGGTCTCCGTGTCCAACTCTGTGAAGCTGTTAGGAGCCAGGGGTGAGCCACTACCTTCTTTCTCAGGAAAGGCCCCTCCTCAGACCTTCCTGGCATTAGGCCATCCTCACATCAGTAGGTACCAAGAAAGACTGTCTCTGTCCTTGGAAAATCCAAACAAGTTTGACCACTGGGACATGAACTGGGACTGGCTCTGGGTGCCTGACTTCCTGTATCCCAAGTTCAAAGAGTTCCATCACCAAGGAAGTGAGGTGAGGTCACTTCCTTCAGGAACTAAATGAGGTCACTGCCTTGGCAACAACTTTTTCCTAAAAGTTGCTTCTAAGGGTCCCATGAGATGGAGGATGCACCTACTCGCTCTGACATTTTCACAAGTTAGAATGGTATATCAACCATAGGATACCGGGAACAGCTCTCCACACAGGCCTGGTTTGGTCCATCTTCTCTACATTAAGATGAAAGAGGCTGATTCAGACACATCCCTTCATCCTGACCAGGTTGTTTACCATGGAAGTTGACTTTTCCTCCCTCAGGTCCTTCATAGCTGCCTACATCTTCTCCATGGATCATTTCTGCATGGACCTTCGAGGTTCTCAGCAGGTGGAAGTTTCCCTACACTCCTGTATTGTAAGACCAACTCTGTCCCTGCTTTTCTGTAAAGTTAGATTGAGGGAACAGTGTATGGTTAGTGTAATAACAGGTTCGATTTGGGTTAGGAATCATTCTGCGCGATGAATAATGGTATTGGGAACCTGCGATATTTATTAAATTATATTGGTAAAATATATGTATGAAAACAGAAATCTAGGATTTGAAGCCCAGAAAGGCATTGGGCCCTTGATTGGGATACGTAGTGTTGAATTAGGTTCTGCACAGTTGTCTCAGATAAATCCATTTACAATGGCATAGGACCTTGTACATTGGATGATTGAATGAGGAAGAGAACATCCAGTCAAAAAGGGATAGTCGGTACGATTAGGTAGATAGTCGGTAGGATTAGGAAGAAGAGTGAGTACAGGATTTGGACGGAAATTTCTTTTTTTTTTTATTGGTTGTTCAAAACCCTACAAAGCTCTTGACATATCATATTTCATACATTAGCATACATTAGCTTCAAGTGAGTTTTGAACTCCCTTTTTTATCCAAGTACAGATTGCAGAATCACATGGGTTACACATCCAAATTTTTACATCATACCATACTAGTAACTGTTGTATTCTGCTACCTTTTCTATCCTCTACTATCCCCCCTCCCCTCCCCTCCCATCTTCTCTCTCTACCCCTTCTACTGTAATTCATTTCTCACCTTGTTTGTTTTCCCATTCCACTTACAACCTCTTATATGTAATTTAGTATAACAATGAGGATCTCCCTCCGTTTCCATGGAATTCCCCTTTTCTCTCCCTTTCCCTCCCACCTCATGTCTCTGTTTAATGTTAATCATTTCTTCCTGCTCTTCCTCCCTGCTTTATTCTTAGTTGCTCTCATTATATCAAAGAAGACATTTGGTATTTGTTTTTTAGGGATTGGCTAGCTTCACTAAGCATAATCTGCTCTAGTGCCATCCATTTCCCTGCAAATTCCAAGATTTTGTCATTTTTTAGTGCTGCGTAATACTCCATGGTGTATAGATGCCACATTTTTTTAATCCATTCATCCATTGAAGGGCATCTGGGTTGGTTCCACAATCTAGCTATTGTAAATTGTGCTGCTATGAACATCGATGTGGCAGTATCCCTGTAATACGCTCTTTTAAGGTCTTCAGGGAATAGTCCGAGAAGGGCAATAGCTGGGTCAAATGGTGGTTCCATTCCCAGCTTTCCCAGGAATCTCCATACTGCTTTCCAAATTGGCCGCACCAATTTGCAGCCCCACCAGCAATGTACAAGAGAACCCTTTTCCCCACATCCTCGCCAGCACTTGTTGTTGTTTGACTTCATAATGGCTGCCAATCTTACTGGAGTGAGATGGTATCTTAGGGTGGTTTTGATTTGCATTTCTCTGACTGCTAGAGATGATGAGCATTTTTTCATGTACTTGTTGATTGATTGTATGTCCTCCTCGGAGAAGTTTCTGTTCAGGTCCTTGTCCCATTTGTTGATTGGGTTATTTGTTATCTTATTGTCTAATTTTTTAAGTTCTTTGTATATTCTGGATATTAGGGCTCTATCTGACGTGTGAGGAGTAAATATTTGTTCCCATGATGTAGGCTCCCTATTTACTTCTCTTATTGTTTCTTTTGCTGTGAAAAAACTTTTTAGTTTAAGTAAGTCCCATTTGTTGATTCTTGCTATTAACTCCTGTGCTATGGGTGTCCTATTAAGGAATTTGGAGCCCGACCCCACTATATGTAGATCGTAGCCAACTTTTTCTTCTATCAGACGCAGAGTCTCTGATTTGATATCAAGGTCTTTGATCCATTTTGAGTTAACTTTTGTGCATGGTGAGAGGAGGGGGTTCAGTTTCATTTTGTTGCATATGGATTTCCAGTTTTCCCAACACCATTTGTTGAAGATTCTATCCTTCCTCCATTGCATGCTTTTACCCCCTTTATCAAATATAAGATAGTTGTAACTTTGTGGATTGTTCTCTGTGTCCTCTATTCTGTACCATTGGTCCACCCGCCTGTTTTGGTACCAGTACCATGCTGTCTTTGTTACTATTGCTCTGTAATATAGTTTGAAATCCGGTATCGCTATACCGCCTGATTCGCACTTTCTGCTTAGAATTGCTTTTGCTATTCTGGGTCATTTATTTTTCCATATGAATTCCATGATTGCTTTATCTATTTCTACAAGCAATGCCTTTGGGATTTTGATTGGCATTGCATTAAACCTATATAGAACTTTTGGTAATATCGCCATTTTGATGATGTTAGTTCTGCCTATCCATGAACAGGGTATATTTTTCCATCTTCTAAGATCTTCTTCTACTTCTCTCTTTAGGGTTCTGTAGTTTTCATTGTATAAATCTTTCACTTCTTTTGTTAGGTTGATTCCCAAGTATTTTATTTTTTTTGAGGATATTGTGAATGGAGTGGTTTTCCTCATTTCCATTTCAGAAGTTTTGTTGCTGATATACAAGAATGCCTTTGATTTATGCGTGTTGATTTTATATCCAGCTACTTTGCTGAATTCATTTATTAGTTCTAGTAGTTTTTTTGTAGACCCTTTTAGGTCTTCTATGTATAAAATCATGTCATCCGCAAATAATGATAATTTAAGTTCTTCTTTTCCAATTTTTATGCCTTTAATTTCTTTCGTCTGTCTAATTGCTCTGGCCAGTGTTTCGAGAACTATATTGAATAGAAGTGGTGATAGAGGGCATCCCTGTCTTGTTCCAGATTTTAGAGGGAATGCCTTCAATTTTTCACCATTCAGAATGATGCTAGCCTGAGGCTTAGCATAGATAGCTTTTACAATGTCAAGGTAATTTCCTGTTATCCCTAGTTTTTCTAATGTTTCGAACATCAAGGGATGCTGTACTTGTCAAATGCTTTTTCTGCATCTATCGAGATGATCATATGGTTCTTATCTTTAAGTCTATTGATGTGGTGAATAACATTTATTGATTTCCGTATATTGAACCATCCTTGCATCCCAGGGATGAATCCTACTTGATCATGGAGCACAATTTTTTTGATGTGCCTTTGTATCCGATTCGCCAGAATTTTATTGAGGATTTTTGCATCTAGGTTCATCAGGGTTATTGTTCTGAAGTTTTCTTTCTTTGATGTGTCTTTGTCTGGTTTCGGAATCAACGTGATGTTGGCCTCATAGAATGAATTTGGAAGAGCTCCCTCTTTTTCTATTTTCTGAAATAACTTGAAAAGTATTGGTATTAATTCTTCTTTAAAAGTTTTGTAAAACTCCGCTGTATACCCATCCGGTCCCGGGCTTTTCTTGGTGGGTAGTCTCTTGATTGCTTCTTCAATTTCATCCATTGGTATTGGTCTGTTCAAATTGTGTGTATCCTCCTGACTCAGTCTGGGCAAATCATATGTCTTAAGAAATTTATCGATGTCTTCACTATCTTCTATTTTATTGGAATATAGGTTTTCAAAATAATTTCTAATTGTCTTCTGAATTTCTGTAGCATCTGTTGTGATATTGCCTTTTTCATCCTGTATGTTAGTAATTTGAGTTCTCTCTCCTCTTCGTTAGCATGGCTAAGGATCTGTCAATCTTGTTTATTTTTTCGAAGAACCAACTTTTAGTTTTGTTGATTTTTTCAATAGTTTCTTTTGTTTCAATTTTGTTGATTCCCGCTCTGATTTTAATTATTTCTTGCCTTCTGCTGCATTTGCTGTTGTTTTGTTCATCCTTTTCTAGGGCTTTGAGATGAAGTGTGAGCTCATTTATTTGTTGGTTTTTCCTTTTTTTGAGTAATGACCTCTAGGCGATGATGGTTAGGGTAATAACAGGTTCGATTTCGGTTAGGAATCATTCTGCGCGATGAATAATGGTATTGGGAACATGCGATATTTATTAAATTATATTGGTAAAGTATATGTATGAAAACAGAAATCTAGGATTTGAAGCCCAGAAGGGCATTAGGCCCTTGATTGGGATACGTAGTGTTGAATTAGGTTCTGCACAGATGTCTCAGATAAATCCATTTACAATGGCATAGGACCTTGTACATTGGATGATTGAATGAGGAAGAGAACATTCAGTCAAAAAGGGATAGTCGGTACGATTAGGTAGATAGTCGGTAGGTTTAGGAAGAAGAGTGAGTACAGGATTTGGACGGGAATTTCTTTAGCAATAGGCTTTCAGTTAGAGAGTGAATGTAAATGTCAGCACATATGAAAATTCAGTCACAATGATGAACTTTGAAAAATATGTAAAAAAGCAGATAATAATAGAGACTTTACAAAATCTGGCAAAGTATAAAGTGAGTGATAGGATTAGACATTTTGTACACTGTTGAGTTTGAATATATAATCTTAAGAAGAAACAAATATGCAGTGACCATTAGGATTGACATTTGAGAGCATTAGGAAACCTGGACATGGATGCTTTTAGTAATCCATGTTCACTTTCATTTTAGGCTTTGGTACAATTATAAGTGTGACCTTTGCATTTTTTGTCCAGAATATTACTGTCATAGAATGTATATGTGGATCAGATGACATGAGCATTTCTTCAAGCATTTCTGGAAGTAATGTTTTCAAGACCTATAAATTACTATTGGGGGTAAAAGAGGTGTACCCTGTGTCCATGAATATAGACATAATGCATGAATAGACCACATTTTGAATAAATAATTTAACTGTTCCCACTTTAAATAATGGATTGAATTAATATATGAAATATTATAAGAAATCTTGTATTGATATAACATCATTCATTCCAACCAGTAATACATCTATATGTAATATTAGGGTTATGATTATCATGAAAGGTGTGTGAGTATTGCTTCAAAAGTGATCATAGAAATCTAAATTAATGTGTTTGGAAAGAAGTCTCATAAAAAGACCAGTCAAGAAACATGGAGGAATACATGTGATCTGAAGAAGAAAATGATTGAAAGTGAAACAAATGCCTATAAACTTGCGAACTTGTGGATGAAATATATATCCCATGATGTGAATAAATTGAAGAAATAGTAATGTACCAGTGTTGAATAAAATGAACATCCAAATACACATCATGTCCCATAGGAATCTACTTGCGTTGATGTTAAACTAGGTCAGTTACTGTAGAAATATTAGGATTTGTATGCACCATTCACTAAAGTTAGTTTTCAGTACTAAGAAACAAATATGTATATCAGGAGAATGAATATTTTGAGAAAACTCTTGAGAAAATTTGATTATAAATCCACATACTTGAATATGAATGAGTTAAGGGAGTGTATAATAAGACACATATTTCATATTTTGAAAAATCTGGAGAAAATATATATATATATACACACACACACACAAACACACACAGACATTAAAAATAGCATAATATATGCTATATGAAATTCACCATGAAATTTATATCATCCAGAGATCCAAAAATATTTATTTTATTTAACATGGATTTATGTATAATGTTGTTCAACTAGGAAGCTCACGCATAGGTTGAATTTTCAGTTCTAAAGCGTTTAGGAGGAGTGATCTCTTAAAATTTGTATCTGCCAAGTCAACCACTTCACAAAAATGTACGTGTGGTATCAGGTAAGATTCTATAATTGCATGTAAAAATACATGTGCTGAATAGACTACAGAGACAGGGAAACAGGAATTCACATATTTGTTAACTTTAAAACACATGGAGAAATATTTTAACAAATAATTGACTAGATTTATAACTCCTACCCTAAATAATGCAAAAGGCAATTCCACTATACACCATGCCTTCTCTGAACTGCTTGTATTTCTATTTTTTTTGGTTTATTTTTCTCCATCTTATTAGGATTAGTTGTCAGAGTCTAGTAGGGTAAGTGTTAGTGTGAGGTATTCAGTATTTTGAAAGGAAAATTGGAAAATGAATCCAAAGTGTATGTAAATATGTGGTACACAAAAATCTTCCCACTCTCATCCAGAACAATGCCTTCACATTACAATCGCGCAGAGTAAGACACAATTAGAAGAGAAGAGTTAGAAAATCTGTGAATAAATATCTGGAATGGAATATGCTCAGGAGTTCACAACCTTGGAGGAGGTAGAGGAGATTCCAAAAGTAAGGGACAGTGTAATCATTCCAAAAACATGGAGCTCTGCTGGCGTAAAGACTTCTTGAGAAACTGCCTCTGAGGGTGGGCACTTGAAATATATGTTGTTGTCGGGAGCTTCAGCTTCGTTTGTAGTGAGACCATCAAATTAGCGTCTTCATCTATGTGACCTGGAGGACATGGTTTCTTATTTTCCCTGAACATGAGTCAGCAGTGCTGAATACTCTCTTTGTAGGTAAACTGTGGACACGAGGGGCTAAGTGTATCCACATGGGCCTGTGAAGCTATTTGGTCATTCTCCACTTTTCGTGGTGTTTCTTGCTGCTGCACTGGGATTTTGGTATTTGCTTCAAGAAATACAAAGAATTCAACTGTTACTCTGTGTGTGAGGGGGTTCTATCACGTGTGGTGGGTCAGGGTCTGCAGGAGAATGCACCTAACAGGCTTATATCCCACATAGTTGCCCCCTTGACCATAGCAACCTGATTCTAAATATTTCCCTAAAACCTCTGCATATAACAAGATGCCTTTACATTGAAGGGACTGCTGGCTGCACCACATCAGTCACAAGCCATTTGGAAGCCAAAGGCAGATCCACATGAACACACCGCAGATGTTTTATCACACACCTGCCCACCAATGCTCTAGGCCCACTCCTCAGCAGGCTCCAACTTCCTGGCATCACTGTTCTGCACAATTTTTATGAAAACCAGTCAATCAAGGCACTGACTGTTATTCTTATGATCGGCCACAGGATATCCAAAGAATCTCCAGTGCCAACTTGTCATGGGAATTTTAAAAATTTCATGATATATTGACCTAGCCATTTTTCAAGGATGAAGTTGGAGGCATTCTGGAACTATTAAATGGTGAGGAAGCTCATTTCAATGAAATATCTGGAGATCTCTCACAGGAAAGACTTCCCAAAGAGTGGCCAAAAGGTCACATGAATCCAGGAACATTGAGGTCTACAATGTGAGGTCCATGTGTGTTTTGACTCTCAACAATGGTTGCCAAGTTTTTCAAACAAAATCATGTGATATCCTGGCTGAGATTTCCAGTGCTCTGTGAATAATTACCCTGGGCCTAGATCTCAGTTTCCAAGGGCGACTCTCATGCGTGGCCTCCTAAAATTCCAACACTATTCATGGCAATACTTCTCTGAGTTCAGTACGAGAACTCAGTCTTTATGCAGAATCCCACCAAAGTTCAAGCCAAGGTGGACCATGTAATCTCTACTAACCGCCACAAAAATGACTACAATTAAAACCAAAACACTCCCACATGGCCCTCATTTTCTTCCATACAGACACTCATCATAACCTCTGGCTGGAGGTTTCCGTGAGGGGTGCAGCCCAAGACAGTGTCCAAAATAAGCTTCCTTGCCTCTCATTTGCCTAAAGTCATGGTGGCCTGGACACCCTTCCTGTGAACTAAGAGTCATCAAATAGGCCTGCCGTTTATTTTGCTCTGCTTCTTAAATTTGAGGCCTACTGATGGTGGGATTTAGATTCTTCATGTGAATTGGAGTCATGAGAAAACCCAATCACCTATGGGCTAGAATCTGCAGAGCTTTGAAGAACTTATTTGACCCAAAGGAGGCCTATTCTCACTTAATGGAGGTCAGGAACCTTACCACGGAAGGAGAGAGACTTCATCCACAATGATTGCTCTTTTGGACATTTTGCTTTTGGATGCATACATGGGATCTCTCTTTAGATCCATCAGGTGCAGAGAATCTAAGCCACAGAATTACACAAGGCCAAGAGGCTGATTAAGACATATCCCTTTCCAAAGCAATTAAGCAAAGAGCCACAGTTGATGCCCCTTCATTTGCAGTTGAAAACTTTTCTTCAGGCTTCAAAAAGGGTGGCCTGAGGCAAAGACTTTCCTGACATTCAGGGCAACAGAACATTAGGTAAGGAAAAGGCCCAAAGCATGGTTTCTCCACTGAGTCTTTACTGGTCACACTGATATCTGAGTTTTCTGAGATGCTCGCCATGCCCTTCATTTAACCAACACATGGCCGTGTCACAGAGCTTGGAGGTGGTACATATCTTGGACACAAAACCATGAGCCTATTCTGGAGAGTGGCCAGAATTCAGGAAGCAAACAGTAACTTAGGAAGATAGCAGGTGTTGCCGGTCCATAAGGCAAGCCGCAGTCCATTCATAAATTGGGAAGGATGAATGCTGGGAAGCTTTCTACTAGACAAGACTCATCCATTGATGCATTCTCTTTGCTAATGTCTACAACCACTGACACAGTGAGATACACAGACATAGAAACACTCGCCTTTTCATACGACTTTCTGGAAACACTTTACTCCAAACCAAACAAACCGCCTTTCAGACATATTCTCAGAGCATGAGAAAAAAACCACAAACCCACACCCCCAGCCAGATAAGCACCTCCTTCCTCCAAGTAGGTTTGTGACTATCCGGAGTGTCCTCTGACTGATAGGCCATACTATGTTCCCCTGAAATGGCCTCTCCTATCTCACATCTGGTGTCCATGGCCAATTCTGTGAAGTTGTCAGGAGCCAGCAGTTAGCCACTGCCTTCTTTCTCAGGAAAGGCCCCTCTTAAGAGCTTTCCTGTCATTTGTCCATTCTCACATCAGTAGATACCAAGAAAGACTGACTCTGTCCTTGTTATATCAAACAAGTGAGACCAATGGGTCTGGGACTGAGACAGGCTCTAGGTGCCTGGCTTCCTGGATCCCAAGTTCAGAAAGTGCCATGAACAAAAAAGTGAGGTGAGGTAACTTCTTTCAGGAACTGAATGAGGTTACTGCCTTGGCAACCAGTTTGTCCTAACACATGCATCCAAGTGTCCCATGACATGTAGGCTGACCGTATTTCTGTGACACTTTCACAAGTTAGAATGGTATATCAACCATAGGCACCTGGGAACAGCTCTCCACACAGGCCTCATTTGGTCCATCTTCTCTAGATTAAGAAGAGAGAGGCTGATTCAGACAAAAGCCTTCATCCTGACCAGGTTGTTTGGCATGGAAGATGACTTTTGATCTCTCAGGACCTTCATACCTGCCTACATCTTCTCCAGGGATCAATTCTGCATGGACCTTTGAGGTTCTCAGCAGGTGGACAATCCCCTACTTTCCTGTATTGTAAGACCAACTCTGTCCCTGCTCTTTTGTAAATGTAGATTGAGGGAACAGTTTATGGATAGGGTTAATTACATGTTTGTTTTGGGTTAGGAATCATTTTGCTGGATGAATAATGGTATTGGGAATCTGTGATATATATAAGAACATAGAGTTGAAAAATATGTATGAAAACAGAAATGTAGTAAGATTTAAAGTCCATATTGGCATTGGGCCTTTGATTTGGATACTTAGCTTTGAATTACGTTCTGCAGTGATGTCTCAGATAAATTGATTATCAATGACATAGGACCTTGTACCTTGGATGATAGATTGTAGAAAAGAACATCCACTCAAACAGGGATAGTCCATAGGATTAGGAAGATAGTCGGTAGGTTTTGCAAGAAGTGTGAGTACAGGATATGGACCAAAAGTTCTTTATCAATAGGGTTTCGGTAATAGAATGAAGGTCAATGTCAGCACATGTGAAGAGTCAGTCACATAGGTAAACTGGGGAAAATATGTAGGAAAGGAAACATCAATAGAGACAGTAGGAAATCAGGCAAAGTATAAAGTGAGTGATAGGATTAGACATTTTAACAGGGTTGATGTTGACTATATAATCTTCGAAGAAACAAATATGTAGTCACCAATAGGATGGACATTTGAGAGAATTAGGCAACCTAGACATCAATGTTTTTAGTAATCCATGCTCCCATTCAATTTAGGCTTTTGTACAAACATATGTGTGATCTTTGCATTTTGTATCCAAAATAGTACTGTGATAAAATGTATAGGTAGATCAGGTGACATAAGTATTTTTTCCACCATTTCAGGGAGCAATATTTTGAAGATGTATAAATTAGTATTGCGGGTACAAAGAGGTGTACCCTGTGTGTATGAATATAGAGATAATGCATGAATAGATGATACTGTGAATAAATAATATAACTGATTCCACTTTAAATAATGGATTAAATTGATATCTTAAAATTTACAAGAAATCTTATATTGATACACAGTCATTCATTCCTTTCAGTTATACATCTAATGGTAATATGAGGGTTATGGTTTGTCATTAAGGGTGTGTGAGTTTTGCTTCAAAAGTAATTATGGAAATCGAAAATAATGTGTTTGTAAAGAAGTCTCATGAAGAGACTAGTCAAGAAACATGGAGGAATATGTGTGTTCTGAAGCAGGAAGTAATTGAAAGTGAAACAAATTGATATAAATTAGCGAACTTGTGGATGAAATATATATCCCATGATGTGCATAAACTGAAGAAATAGTAATGTACCAGTGTTGAATACAAATGAACGTCAAAATACATATCATGTCCCATAGGAATCTACTTGCATTGATGTTAAACTTGGTCAGTAACTGTAGAAATATTAGGATTTGTATGCATCATTCACTGAAGTTAGTTTTCAGTACTAGGAAACAAATATGTATTTCAGGTGGATGAATATTTCTGAGAATAATCTTGTGAAAAGTTGATAATAAATCCACATACATGAACATGAATAAATTTTGGGAGTGTATAATAAGACACATATATTTCATATTTTCAAAAATCTGGAGAGTGTGTATATATATATATATATATATATATATAGATAGATAGATAGATATAGATATAGATATAGATATATATAGATATATAGATATATAGATATATATATAGATACATATATATACATATGCCTATATATATATACACACACACACACTCACACAGACATTAAAAAGTAGCAATATATATGCCAATCGAAATTTATTACGAAATATATATAATCCACACATCCCAAAATATACTTTTTACTGAACATGGATTTATATATAATTTTGTTCAGCTAGAAAGGTCACCAATAGTTTGAATTTTCAGTTCCAACAGCATTAAGAGGAGTGATCTCTTCTCACAATTTGCATCTGCCAAGTCAGCAACCTCTCAAGTATATACATGTGATACCAGGTAGGATTCTATATGTGCATATAAAAACACGTGTGCTGAATAGGCCACAGAGAAAGGGAGAGAGGAATTCACATATTTGTTAACTTTAAAAACACATGGAGAACTGTTTTAATTAAAAATTGAGTAGATTTATAATTCCTAGCCTATATAATGCAAAAGGCAAGTCCAATTATACAACATGACTCCTCTGAACTGCTTGTATTTCTATTCTGTTTTGGTTATTATTCTCCATCATGTTAGGATTAGTAGTCAGAGTCTAGTGGGGTATGTGTTAGTGTCCATAATAAGCTCTCTTACCCCTCATTTGCCTAAAGTCATGGGGGCCTGGACACCCTGCATTTGAACCAGGAGTGATAAAATAGGACTGCAGTTAATACTGTTCTGCTTCTCCATTTTGAAGCCTACTGCCTGTCAGGTATAGATTCTTTATGTGATTTGGAATAATGAGAAAACCCAAGCACTTCTTTAGGGCTTTGAAGATTTCATTTGAACCAAATGATCCCTATTCTCACTTGATGTAGGTCAGGAACATAACAAAGGAAGGCAAGACACTTCATCCACCATAACTGATCTTTTTGCCATTTTGGTTTGCATGCACACATGGGATCTTTCTTTAGATCCATCAGGTGCTGAGAATCTAAGCCACAACCTCACACATGTCCAAGAGGCTGATTAAGACACATCCATTTCCAAAGAAACTAAGCAAAGAGCCACAGATGATGACCATTCATTTTCATTTGAAAACTGTTTTCTTCAAGCTTCACAAAGGGGTGGCCTGAGGCAAAGACCTTCCTGACATTCAGGGCAACAGAAACATAGGTAAGAGAATGGCCCAAAGCAGGGTTTCTCCACTGAGAATTTCCTGGTCACACTGATATCTGAGTTTTCTGAGATGCTCGCCATTCCTTACCGCTATCCAGTACATGGCCATGTAACAGAGCTTGGAGGTGGTACATATCTTGGACACAAAACCATGAGCCTATTCTGCAGAGTTGCCAGAA
The DNA here is from genome assembly GCF_048772815.1 of Callospermophilus lateralis. Taxonomy (NCBI): domain Eukaryota; kingdom Metazoa; phylum Chordata; class Mammalia; order Rodentia; family Sciuridae; genus Callospermophilus; species Callospermophilus lateralis. The sequence goes on from NW_027514455.1 coordinate 267,438, forward strand.
TTCAGGAAGAAAACAGGAACTTAGGAAGATAGTAGGTGTTGTCCCTCCATAAGGCAAGCTGCAGTTCATTCATAAATTGGGCAGGATGAATGCTGGGAAGCTTTCTACAAGAAAAGACATATCCATTGATGCATTCTCTTTTCTAATGTCTACAACCACGGACACAGTGGGATACACAGGCATAGAATCACTCACCTTGTCAAAAGACTTACTAGAAACAGTCCATTCCAAACCAAACAAACTGTCTTTCCTACCTATTCTCAGAACATGAGACAAAACCACAAACTGACACTCACACTCACAAAGGCATCTCCTTCCTGCAAGTAGGTCTCTGACTATCTGGAGTGTCCTCTGTCTGTTGGGCCGTATTATGTTCCAATGAAATGTCCTGTCCTGTCTCAGATCTGTCTCCTTTGCAAACTCTGTGAAGTTCTCAGGAGCCAGCGGTGAGCCACTACCTGCTTTCTCAGGAAAGGCCCCTCTTCAGATCTGTCCTGGCATTTGGCAATCCTCACATTAGTAGATACCAAGAAATACTGACTCTGTCCTTGGTACATCCAAACAAGTGAGCCCACTGGGATTGGGACTGGGACTGGCTCTGGCAGCCTGGCATGTTGGATCCCAAGTTCAGAGAGTTACATCACCAAGGAAGTGAGGTAGGTCACTTTCTTCAGGAAATGTATGAGGTCACTACCTTGGCAATCACTTTGTTTTAACATTTGCTTCCAAGGGTCCCATGAGATAGAGGCTGCCCCTACTTTCGGTGACAAGTTCACAAGATAGAATGGTATAACAAACATAGGCGCCTGGGAACATCTCCCCACACAGGACTGGTTTAGTCCATCTTCTCTACATTTAGATAGAGAGACTGATTCAGACACATCCCTTCATCCTGACAAGGGGGTTTGCCATGCAAGATGACTTTTGCTCTCTCAACTCCTTCATAGCTGCCTACGTCTTCTCCAGGGATCATTTCTGCATGGACCTTTGAGGATCTCAGCAGGTTTAAGAACCCCTACATTCCTGTATTGTAAAAGCAACTCTGTCCCTGCTCTTCTGTAAAGTTTGATTCAGGGAAGAGTATATGGTTACGGTTAATAAAAGTTCAATTTGGGTTAAGAAACATTCCACGGCATGAATAATGGTATTGGGAACCTGTAATATTTACAAGAATGTAAAAGTGAAATATAAGAATGAAAACAGAAATCTAGGTAAGATTTGAAGCCCAGAAGGGCATTGGGCCCTTGATTGGGATACTTAGCTTTGAATTATGTTCTGCAGAAATGTCTCAGATAAATCAATGTTCAATGGCATAGGACTTTGTACCTTGAATGATGGAATGTCAAAGAGAACTTCTAGTCAAGAAGGGATAGTCGGTATTATTAGAAAGATAGTCTGTAGGTTTAGAACTAAGAGTGAGTATAGGATTTGGACCAAAAGTTCTTTTGCAATAGGGTTTCTGGTAGAGATTGAATGTAAATGTGAGCATATGTGAAGAGTCAGTCACAATGATAATCTGGGGAAAATATGTAGGAAAGCAGATATCAATAGAGACATTAGGAAATCAGGCAAATGAAAAAGTGAGTGATAAGATTAGACATTTTCAACGGGCTTGAGGTTGAATATATAATCTTAGGAAGAAACAAATATGTAGTCAAGAATAGGATTCACATTTGAGAGCATTAGGCAAACTGGACATGGAAGTTTTTAGTAATCCATGTTCACTTTCCATTTAGGTTTGGTAAAATCATAAGTGTCACCTTTGCGTTTTGTGTCCAGAATATTACTGTGATAAAATGTATATGTAAATCAGGTGACATGTGCATTTCTTCCACCATTTCTGGGAGCAATATTTTGAAGACGTATAAATTAGTATTGGGGGTACAAAGAGGTGTATCCTGTGTCTATGAATATAGAGATAATGCATGAAAAGACCATACTGTGAATAAATAATATAACTGGTTCCACTTTAAATAATGGATTTAATTGATATCTGAAACTAAGTAAGAAATCTTATATTGATATACAATCATTCATTCCAGCTAGTTGTACATCTAATGGTAATACTAGGGTTTGGTTTATCATGACGGGTGTATGAGTTTTGCTTCAAATGTGATAATGGAAATCGAAAATAATGAGTTTGGAAAGAAGTCTCATGAAAAGAGCAGTCAAGAAACATAGAGAAATACATGTGTTCTGAAGCAGGAAGTGACTGAAAGTGAAACAAATGCGTATAAATTAGCGAACTTGTGGATGAAATATATATCCTATGATGTGCATAAACTGAAGAAATAGTAATGTTCCAGTGTTGAATAAAAATGAATTTCAAAATACACATCATGTCCCATAGGAATCTACTAGCCTTGATATTAAACTGGGTCAGTTACTATAGAAATATTAGATTTTTTTTTTGGTGTTATAATAGAATTTATTTTACCACTAGCATGCCACAGAATGTTGAGGAAAGAGCAATGGATTTTTAGTTATCGCACTAATAATCTAACATTTAATGACTCTTTTGGATAGTCTAGAAATTACATAAGGCTATGTAACATAATTTTTTTAATTTAACATTCATAAAAGCTTGGAGTTTTGGTAATATTTCTACTTTTTTATTTTTAATTTTTTCAGTTGTGATTGACCTTCATTTTGTTTATTTGTATGTGGTGCTTAGAATAGAACCCAGTGTCCCACACATGCTAGAAAAGCATGTTACCACTGAACCACAAACCCAGCCCCTCCACTTTTATCTTTACATCGAACATGCCTCTCCCTCATCTTTACTCACTTTCTTCCTCATTTTCCCCCTTCTCTCTCTTGCTTTTTCGTTTTCCTTTCATATCTGTTTTTCTCTCATGTCATTACAAACAGTAGTATGCTATGAAATTTAAATTTAAGACTGTTTTTTATAGTCATTGTTCTTTTCTTGAGAAAATTTAATAATTATAATCACCTGATAGATATATTAAAATAAATTTTTATACATATGTATCTATATTCATGCATATGCATTACATATTATATATATATACATACATATACATTTAAAAGTACTTTGATTAGCCTGTTAAAAATAATATAGACCAAAACTTTCTTAATTCTCAAGCCTTCCAGAATTAACATCTTACAGTGAAAATCAAATAAACATATTTAAATAAACAGGTATCATTCTTTTTATCAATACTGATAATTTAAGGTTTTATATCACATTAAGCTATAATACGGCATATTAAATCTTATGAATTAGAAAAAGTTTTTTGAATAACCTATTATTTAAGGACCATATGCACTGACATTTTAAAGGCTTTCTTGTGATTTCAATTTCTATCAATTGTGTATTAATTGCCAAATGCTTATTTTAGTACTTTTCATATTCATAATTGATATAAAGTCAATTGTTTAATTCTTCTTGTAAATAATTACTTATTACAGTAGGGACATTATTAATAATACTAAATCTGTATAAGAAAATAGTACAAAGATATTTTCATGCAAAATTAAGAATAATTGTGTGCTCTAAATGTCTGATTGTTGATACATATAACAAAGAGCTTTTGATGAGTCTCTTCCCCAGTAAAACATAAAATGCAAAGATATTGTTGGGTATATATGTGCAAATAAAGATAAAGAAAATACACATTATCAACTAGAAACTATTAAATAAAAGGTGAAAACAACAATCCAACACATTGTACGAATTTGTCAGATGAGGTAGTATTCTGGAAGAATAGCCTAAGACTAGACCTGGTCCATGACAAAATATTCACGAAAAAAAAAAATGAAATATGAAAAATATAGAAAATGCTATGAATTTTTCATGAAGGTAGGTGAATTATCCTTTAATCTCAATTTATGTGCATTTTCAAAAGCCAATTTCCTGGTAGAATAAATTTGTGATAGTTACAACTAAACGAAACAAAGTTTCTGCTTAGCAAAATGAATGCATCTCAACCCATTTTTAGCTGATTTCTTCCCTCTCAATTTTAAACCGTTATTTATTTATTTATTTCTATTGGTTGTTCCAAACATTACAAAGCTCATGATATATCATCTTTGATACATTTGACTCAAATGGGTTATGAACTCCCATTTTTTCCACAAATATGAATTTCAGAATCACATTGGTTACACATTCACATTTTTGAACAATAGCATATTAGTGACTGTTGTATTCTGCGACCTTTCCTATCCCCCACTATCCCCCCTCCCCTCCCCTCCCATCTTCCCTCTCTACCTCATCTGCTGTTGTTCAATTCTCTCCATTGTTTCCCCCCCCATTTCCCCTCAAATCCTCTTATATGTAATTTTGTGTAACATTGAGGGTCTCCTACTATTTCCATATGCTTTCCCTTCTCTCTCCCTTTCTCTCCCCCAACTCGTCTTTGTTTAATGATAAACTTTTCCTCATGCTCTTCCTCGATGTTCTGTTCTTAGTTGCTCTTTTGATATCAAAGAAGACATTTGGCATTTGTTTTTTTAAGGATTGGCTAGCTTCGCCTAGCATAATCTGCTCTAATGCCATCCATTTCCATGCAAATTCTATGATTTTGTCATTTTTTAATGAAGAGTAATACTCCATTTTGTATAAAAGCCACATTTTTTTTATCCATTCATTTATTGAAGGGCATCTAGGTTGGTTCCACAGTCTAGCTATTGTGAATTGTGCAGCTATGATCATTGATGTGGCAGTATCTCTACAGTACGCTCTTTTAAGATCCTCAGGAAATAGTTCGAGAAGGGTGATAGCTGGGTCAAATGGTGGATCCATTCCCAGCTTTCCCAGGTATCACCATAGTACTTTCCAAATTGGCCTCACCAATTTGCAGTCCCACCAGCAGTGTACAAGTGTACCCTTTTCCCCACATTCTCACCAACACTTATTTTGTTTGACTTCATAATGGCTGCCGATCTTACTGGAGTGAGATGGTATCATAGGGTGGTTTTGATTTGCATTTCTCTGACTGCAGAGATAGTGAGCATTTTTTCATGTACTTGTTCATTGATTGAATGTCCTCCTCTGTGAAGTGTCTGTTCAGGTCCTTGGCCCATTTGTTGATTGGGTTATTTGTTATCTTATTGTTTAATTTTTTTGAGTTCTTTGTATATTCTGGATATTAGGGCTCTATCTGAAGTGTGAGGGGTAAAAATTTGTTCCCAGGATGTAGGCTCTCTATTTACCTCTCTTATTGTTTCTCTTGCTGAAAAAAAAAATTAGTTTAAGTGAGTCCCATTTGTTTATTCTTGTTATTAACTCTTTGGCTATGGGCATCCTATTAAAGAATGTGGAGCCTGACCCCACAGTATGTAGATCGTAGCCAACTTTTTCTTCTATTAGACGCAGTGTCTCTGATTTGATATCTAGCTCCTGGATCCATTTTGAGTTAACTTTTTGCATGGTGAGAGAAAGGGATTCAGTTTCATTTTGTTGCATATGGATTTCCAATTTTCCCAGCACCATTTGTTGAAGATGCTATCTTTCCTCCATTGCATGTTTTTAGCCCCTTTATCAAATATAAGAAAGTTGTAATTTTGTGGATTGGTTTCTGTGTCCTCTATTCTATACCATTGGTCCAGCTGCCTGTTTTGGTACCAGTACCACGATGTTTTTATTACTATTGCTTTGTAGTACAGTTTGAACTCTTGTATCGCTATACCTCCAGATTCACACTTCCTGCTTAGAATTGCTTTTGGTATTCAGGGTCTTTTGTTTTTCCATATGAATTTCATGATTGCTTTATCATTTCTACAATAAATGCCATTGGGATTTTTATTGGCACCGATTTAAACCTGTAGAGAACTTTGGGTAATATCAACATTTTGATGATGTTAGTTCTGCCTATCCATGAACAAAGTACATTTTTCCATCTTCTAAGATCTTTTTCTATCTCTCTCTTTAGGGTTCTGTAGGTTTCATTATATAAATCTTTCACCTCTTTCGTTAGGATGATTCCCAAGTATCTTATATTCTTTGTGGATATAGTGAATGGAGTGGTTTTCCTCATTTCAATTTCAGAAGTTTTTCTGCTGATATACAGGAATGCCTTTGATTAATGCGTGTTGACTTTATATCTTGCCACTTTGCTGAATTCATTTATTAACTCTAGCAGTTGTTTGTAGACCCTTTTGAGTCTGTTAAATATATTATCATGTCATCTGAAAATAGCGATAATTTAAGTTCTTCTTTTCCTATTTTCATGTCTTTAATTTCTTTTGTCTGTCTAATTGCTCTGGCTAGTATTTCAAGAACTAAATCGAATAGAAGTGGTGATAGAGGGCATCCCTGTCTTGTTCCAGATTTTAGAGGGAATGCCTTCAGTTTTTCTCCATTTACGATGATGCTAGCCTGAGGTTTAGCATATATAGCTTTTACAATGTTGAGGTAAGTTCCTGTTATCCCTAGTTTTTCTAGTGTTTTGAACATAAAGGGAGGCTGAACTTTGTCGAATGTTTTTTCTGCATCTATCAAGATGATCATATGGTTCTTGTCTTTAAGTCTATTGATGTGGTGAATAGCATTTATGGATTTCCGTATATTGAACTAGCCTTGCATCCCTGGGATGAATCCTACTTGATCATGGTGCACAATTTTTTGATATGCTTTTGTATTACATTCACCAGGATTTTATTGAGAATTTTTGCATCCTAGTTTATTAGAGATATTGGTCTGTAGTTTTGTTTCTTTGAAGTGTTTTTGTCTGGTTTCGGGATCAGGGTGATTTTGGCCTCATAGAATGAATTTGAAAGAGCACCTTCATTTTCTATTTCTTGAAATAGCTTGAAAAGTATTGGTATTAATTCTTCTTTTAAGGTTTTGTAGAGCTCCGCTCTATACCCATCCGCTCCAGGGCTTTTTTTGGTTCGTAGTCTTTTGATGGCTTCTTGTATTTCTTCCTTTGTTATTGGTCTGTTTAAATTGTGTGTGTCTTCCTGACTCAATCTTGGCACATCGTATGACTTAAGAAATTTATTGATATCTTCACTATCTTCTATTTCATTTGAATATAGGGTTTCAAAATACTTTCTAATTATCTTCTGTATTTCTGTAGTGTCTGTTATGATAATGCCTTTTTCATGCCGTATGTTAGTAATTTGAGTTCTCATTCTTCTTCTCTTTGTTAGCATGGCTAAGGGCCTGTCGATCTTATTTATGTTTTCAAAGAACCAACCTTTAGTTTTATCAATTTTTCAATGTTTTTTTTTGTTTCAATTTCGTTGATTTCTGCTCTAATTTTAATTATTTCTTGTCTTCTACTACATTTGCTGTTGTTTTTCTTTTCTTTTTCTAGGTTTTTGAAGTGTAGTGTGAGTTCATTTATTTTATTTTATTTTATTTTTTTGAGGAAAGAACTCCAAGAAATGAATTTCCCTCTTAAAACTGCTTTCATTGTGTCCCATAGATTCCAGTATGTTGTGTCTGTATTGTCATTTGTCTATAAGAATTTTTTATATCCTCCTCTATGTCTTCTGTAACCCATTGATCATTCAGTAGAATATTGTTCAATTTTCCATATGATGTAGGATTTTTCCTTCCTTCTTTTATCATTTATTTCCAGTTTCATTCCAATATGATCAGATATGGTGCATGGTATTATCTCCAAGCCTTTATATTTACTAAGGGTTGCCCTATGGCATAATATATGAACTATCTTTGAGTAGGATCCTTGTGTTGCTGAGAAGAACGTGTATCCACTTGAGGATGGTTGATATATTCTATATATGTTGGTTAAGCCTAGGTTATTTATTGTGCTGTTGAATTCCATAGTTTCTTTATTCAGTTTTTGTCTAGAGGATCTTTCTAATGGCGAGATCAGTGTGTTGAAGTCACCCGTAGTTATTGTGTTGTAGTCTATTTGACTCTTGAACTTGAGGAGAGTTTGTTTCATGAGCGTTGCAGCTCAATTGTTTGGTGCATACAAATTGATAATTGTTATGTCTTGTTGGTGGATGGTTCCTTTTAACAGTACATAGTGTCCTTCGTTATCCCTTTTTATTAACGTAGGTTTGAAATTGATTTTATTTGATATGAGTATGGCTACTCCTGCTTGCTTCCGAGGGCCATGTGAGTGGTATGATTTATCCCAACCTTTTACTTTCAGCCTGTGTATGTCTTTACCTATCATATGAGTCTCCTGAAGGCAGCAGACTGTAGGATTTGTTTTTTTGATTCAGGTTACTAACCTATGTCTCTTGATTGGTGAGTTTATGCCATTAACATTTAAGGTTACAATTGAAATATGATTTTTACTTTCATTCATGTTTATTTATTTATTAATTTTTAGTTTGGCTAGTTTTTACTTTTTGGTTATTTTTCTCCCCCTTTACTGAGATACCTCCTGCTGTTAGTTTGGGGCACTATTTTTCAATTCCTCTTCTTCTAGTATTTTGCTCAAATGCTTTGCAGTGCTGGTGTTCTTTCTGCAAATTCTTTTAGCTTTTGTTTATCGTGAAAGACACTAATTTCATTGTCAAATCCCAAACTTAATTTTGATGGATACAGTACTCTTGGTTGGAATCCATTATTTTTCAGCGTTTGAAATACATTGTTCCAGGATCTACTCGCTTTCAAAGTTTGTGATGAAAATTCAGTCGTTAACCTAATTGGTTTACCCCAGAATGTAATCTGCCTCATTTCTCTTTTAGCTTTTAATATTCTCTCCTTGTTCTGTATGTTAGCTATCTTGATAATTCTATGTCTTGGAGTTGGTCTATTATGGTTTTGAATGTTTGAGGTCATGTAGGCTTCAAGGATTTGGCAATCCATTCCATCTTTTATCTCTGGGAAGTTTTCTAGAATTATTTCATTTAATATGTTGTCCATTCCTTTGGTTTGAATCTCTATGCCTTCTTCTATCCTGATGACTCTCAAATTTGTTTTTTTATGACATCCCATATCTCTTAAATAGATTGCTCATGGGATATAAGCATCTTTTCTGTGTTGACTATATTCTTTTCAAGTTGATAAACTTTGTCTTCATTATCTGATCTTCTGACTTCTACTTAATCTAGTCTATTTACAATATTCTCGTTTGAGTTTTTAATGTGGTTTATATTTTTCTGCATTCCTAGGATTACTGTTTGATTTTTTTAAGAACTCTGTCTTTTGGTAAAGCTCCTTCTTTGCCATTTGAATTTGTTTGTTTAATTCATTTTCAAAATATTCTTTTATTGCTTGGACTTGCTTCCTCATGTCTTCTCTAATATTTCTTTCCATCTGAGTTAGGGATGCATTGAGTTTTTTCCCTATCCCTGTTTCTGATGATTCTAGGTCCTCCTGTAGAATTAAGTTGTCCGGCATTATTTGTACACCTTTTTCCCTTGTTTTTTCATGAAGTTCACATTACTTTCCAGCTCCGTTTGATTGCTGTGTTTCTGCTCTCTTCTATATATTTGTTTTGGTTTTATATATCTCTATTGTAGCTCCTTTGTGTTGGTAGACTGTGCATGCTAAAGTGGATTCCACTGGGAAGGAATTCCGACGGCCGAGCTCCAGTGATGTCACCTCTCTGCTATGGTGGGCCCCAGGCTCTTTGCCCGGGTGTTCGCATGGGGGTGTGGGACTGTACTGTCTCTGTTTGTTTTCAGCTCCTGGTCGCGGGTGTGCAGGCGGTCACAAGCTGTCCAGTCACGCAGTCAGCGGGTGCGCTGTCACCGGCGGTTGTGCGATCTCTAGCCACCCATTAGGGCAGGCATATGGCAGGTGATTGGTCGCTGGTGGGCAGGCGGTCTCCAGCCGTCCAGTCGCACTTGCAGCGGGCCGGCTGTTGCCGGCGGGCGAGCGTTCTCCAGGCGCCCAGTCACGCGGGCCTGGCCTCTAGTCCCCTGGTTTCTCCTGCTAGTCCTGGTTTCTCTTGCTACACCAGTTTTCCCCTGAGTAATGCCCTCGGCAGCTCAAACTGTACTCTGGCCTGCCGTTTCTTGGGTGTGGATTGTGTCTATTGGGAACCCCAGCACTCTATTGTTTTTTTTTTTTTTTTTTCCGTTTGCCCCTTCCCCATCGCTGGCTAGACAGATTTTGTTTTCACCACTAATGGGAGGGGGAGTAGAAGGTCAGGTGCCTCTAGTTTCCCCCCCCCATCTTTATTCAGGCTCTCTCTGATAATCCCTCCCCTGGAAAGCTTAGGAAAGATTTTATGCAAATATCCTACTGTATGGGAGATGAGCGGAAAACACACAACTGTTTTATTGTTGCAATCTGTCAGAGAGTGGCGGTGGTTACTTCAGCTCTCCAAGATGGTTGCCGTTGGGTTCCTTGGTGGAGTTTCCGTTGTGGGGGATAGAACTGTAGCGCTTCCTTCCCTGACTGAGATCCCGAACTCCGCCTGGGGCTCAGTGGGGGTCAGCCGGCAGGATTCCACAGAATCTGCAGCAACGTTTCTCCCTGGATGCTAGTCGCTTCTCGGTGGTGCCCCAACGTCTGTAGCCACGGGGCGGGCCGCACGGATCAGTAAGCCCGGATCTCCGGTTGCATATTCAGCTCACGTTTGAGACTCAATTACCGGACCTCGTTGGTGGAAATCATTCTTTTAGGTTTCGGTGCACACCCATTTTTCTATAAGATCCTAACAAGATAGTCTTTTGTCATTTTAACTCGTTATTCACCTGCAATGTGGCGTGGTACACTGGGTGTGATGCACTCTATTCGCGGCCAACTTGCAATGTCGAAATATTATGTTTTGTATGCACCATTTACTGAAGATAGTTTTCAGTACTAGGCAACCAATATGTAATTCAGGTTGATGAATATTTCTGAGAATTATCTTTTGAAAAGTTGATTATAAATCCACATTCATGATATGAATGAATTTGGGGAGTGCACAATAAGGCACATATATTTCATATTTTGAAAAATCTTGAGAGTATATATATATATATATATATATATATACACAGAGAGACATTACAATGTAGCATTATGTATGCCAACGGAAATTTATCGTGAAATACATATCATCCAGAGATCCAAAAATATTAATTTTACTGAACATGGATTTATGTATAATGTTGTTCAAATAGGAGGCTCAGCCATAGGTTGAATTTTCAGTTTCAACAGCATTTAGAAGGAGTGATATCTTCTCACAATTTGTATCTGCCAAGTCAGCCACCTCACAAAAATGTACGTGTAATACTAGGTAGGATTCTATATATGCATATAAAAATACATTTGCTGACTAGGCTACAGAGAAAGGGAGACATAAATTCACATGTTTGTTAACTTTAAAAACACATGGAGAACTATTTCAACAAAAAAATTGACTAGATTTATAACTCCTACCCTATATAATGCAAAAGGCAAGTCCAAGAATACCAAACATGCCTCCTCTTAACTGCTTGTATTTCTATTCTGATTGGGTTATTATTTTCCATGATATTACGATTAGTAGTCAGAGTCTAGTAGGGTAGGGGTTAGTGTCAGGGATTCAGTATTTCAAATGGAAAATTGGAAAATGAATCCAATGTGTATGCAAATATGTGCTACACAAAAATGTTCCCACTCTCATCAAGAACTATGGCTTGACATTACTTTTGCCCCAAGTAAGACACAATTAGAGGAGAAGTGTTAGAAAATCTGTGAATACATATCTGGAATGGAATATGCTCAGTAGTTCACAACACTGGACGTGGTAGAGGAGTTCCCAAAAGTAAGGGATAGGGTGAACACTCCACAAACATGAGGCTCTGCTGGCCTAAAGACTTCTTGAAGAACTGCCTCTGAGGTTGGGCACCTGAAAAATATGTTGTTTTCTGGAGCTTTAGCTTCATTTGTAGTGAGACCATCAAAGCTGGGTCTACATCTATGTGACCTGGAGGACATGGTTTCTTATTTTCTAGTGAAGATGAGGCAGCAGTGCTGAATTTGCTCTTTGTAGGTAAACTGTGACCACTGGGGACTAAGTGTCTCCCCATGTGGACTGTGAAGCCATTTGGTCATCCTCCAAATTTCATGGTGTTTCTTGCTGCTACACTGGGAGTTTGCTATTTGATTCAAAAATACAAGGAGTTCTAGTGGGTCACAGTGCTGGAGGGAGTTCTGTCACATGTGGTGGGTCAGTTTCTGCAGGAGAATGCACCAAACATACTTCTAGCCCACATATATTGCCCCATTGACCATAGCAACTTGATTCTGAACATTGCCCTGAAATCTCTCAGTATTACAAGATGCCTTTATTTAGAAGGGACTGCTTGCTGCACCATGTCAGTCACAAGCCATTTGGAAGCCAATGGAAGATCCACAGGCCCCACCACAGATGTTTTATCATACACCTGACCACCACGGCTCTAGGCCCACTACTCAGCAGGCTCCAACTTATTGGCATCTCTGTTCTACACGATTTTCATGAAACCGAGTCAATCAAAGCACTGTCTGGTATACTCATGATCAGCAACAGGACATCCAAAGGTCCTCCATTGCCACCTGGTCATGGGAAATTCAAAAATTTTATGGTATTTTTGTAGCCATTTTTCAATGATGATGTTGGAGGCACTGTGGGTTAAAATTCACTCCAGAACCATTAAATGTAGAGGAAGCACATTTCAATGAAAGCTTTGGAGAATTCTCACAGGCAAGGCTTCTCAAAAAGTGGCCAAATGGTCACATGAAGCCAGTCCCATTGAGGTCTACAATGAGGTCCATGTGTGTTTCGACTCTCAAATATGGCTGACAAGTCTTTCAGAATAAAATCACGTGATATCTTGGCTGTGATTCCCAGTGCTCTGTTGAAAGCCACCCTGCACATAGATCTCAGTTTTCAAGAGGAACTCTCATGCATGGCCTCCGAAAATCCCAACGCAATTCATGGCAATAATTCTCTGAGTTCAGTTCCAGAACTCAGTCTCTAAGGGGAATCACACCAGAGTTCATGTAAAGGTGGACCCAGTCATCTCTTCCAAACACCAAACAAATGGCCACAATTAAAACCAAAACACTCCCACATGGCCCTCATGATCTTTCATATAGACACTCATCATAACCTCTGGCTGGATGTTTCCATGAGGGGCGAAACACAAGACAGTCTCCAAAATAATCTCCCTTGCCCCTTAATAGCCTAAAATCAGGGTTGCCTGGACACACTTCCTGTGAACTAGGAGTGATCAAATAGGCCTGCTGTTAATACTTCTCTGCTTCTCCAATTTGAGGCCTACTGACTGTGGGGTTTATTTTTTTATGTGAATTGGAGTCATTATAAAACCCAAGCACATATCGGCTAGCTTCTGCAGGGCTTTGAAGAAATCATTTGACCCAAAGGATCCCTATTCTCACTTGATGGAGGTCAGGAACCTAAAAGAGGAAGGGGAGAGACTTCATCCACAATGACTGCTCTTTTGGCCATTTTGGTTTTGAATGCACACATGGGATCATTCTTAAGATACATCAGGTGGTGAGAATCTAAGCCATTGCCTCAAACAGGGCCAAGAGGCTGATTCAGACACATCCCTTTTCAAAGCAATTAAGCAAAGAGCCACAGGTGATGCCCATTCATTTCCATTTGAAACCTGTTTTCTTCAGGCTTCACAAAGGGGTGGCCTGAAACAAAGACCTTCCTGACATTCAGGGCAACAGAACAATAGGTAAGCAAAGCAGGGTTTCTCCACTGAGACTTTATTGGTCACACTGATATCTGAGTTTTCTGAGATGCTCGCCATTCCCTTCAGCTATCCAGTACATGGCCATGTAACAGGGTTTGGAAATGGTACATATATTGGACACAAAACCATGAGCCTATTCTGTAGAGTGGCCAGAATTCAGGAAGAACGCACGAACTTTGGAAGATAGCGCGTGTTGCCCATCGATAAGGCAAGCCAAAATCCATTCATCAATTTGGCAGAATAAATGATGGGAAGCTTTCTACTAGACAGGACACATCAATTGATGCATTATCTTTTCTAATGTCTATAACCATGGACACAGTGGGATACACAGACATAGAAACACTCGCGTTGTCAAATGACTTACTAGAAACAGTTCACTCAAAACCAAACAAACCGCCTTTTCTATCTATTCTCAGAACATGAGGCAAATCCATAAACACACAGCGACACCCACAGAGGCACCTCCTTCCCCAAAGTAGGTCTGTGACTATCCAGAGTGTCCTCTGACTGGTGGGTTATAGTATGTTCCCCCGAAATGGCCTGTCCTGTCTCAGATCTGGTCTCTTTAACCAACTCTGTGAAGATGTCAGGAGCCACTGGTGAACCACTATCTGCTTTCTCAGGAAAGGCCCCTCTTTAGAGCTTTTCTGGCTTTTGGCCATTCTCATATCAGTAGGTACCAAGAAAGACTGACTCTGTCCTTGGTATATCCAAACAAGTGAGACCACTGGGACTGGGACTGGGACAGGCTCTGGGTGCCTGTCTTCCTGCATCCCAAGTTCTTAGAGTTCCATCACCAAGGAAGTGAGGTGAGGTCACTTCCTTCAGGAACTGAATGAGGTCACTGCCTTAGCAACAACTTTGTCCTAACAGTTGCTTCCAAGGGTCCCATGAGATGGAGGCTGCCCCTACGTCCTGTGACACTTTCACAAGTTAGAATGTATATCAACCATAGGCACCAGGGACCAGCTCTCCAAACAGGACTGTTTGAGTCCATATTCTAATGGGTGGCACTAGAGCAGATTATGCTTAGTGAAGCTGGCCAATCCCTAAAAAACAAATACCAAATGTCTTCTTTGATATAATGAGAGCAACTAAGAATAGAGCAGGGAGGAAGAGCAGGAAGAAAAGATTAACATTAAACAGAGACATGAGGTGGGAGGGAAAGAGAGAAAAAAGGGGAATTGCATGGAAATGGAGGGAGACCCTCATTGTTATACTAAATTACATATTAGAGGTTGTGAATGGAATGGGAAAATAAACAAGGTGAGAAATGAATTACAGTAGATGGGGTGGACAGAGAAGATCCGAGGGGAGGGGAGGGGGGATAGTAGAGGATAGGAACGGTAGCAGAATACAACAATTACTAGTATGGAATTATGTAAAAATGTGGATGTGTAACCGAAGTGATTCTTCAATCTGTATCTGGGGTAAAAATGGGAGTTCATAAATCACTTGAAGCTAATGTATGCTAATGTATGAATATGTTATGTCAAAAGATTTGTAAGGTTTTGAACAACCAATAATAAAAAAAAGAACAGAGAGGCTGATTCAGTAACAACCTTTCATCCTGACCAGGTTGTTTGCCATGGAAGTTGACTTTTGCTCTCTCAGGTCCTTCAGTGGTGCCTATATCTTCTCCAGGGATCACTTCTGCATGAAACTTTGAGTTTTTCAACAGGTGGAAGATTCACTACATTCCTCTATTTTAGGACCAACACTGTCCCTGCTCTTCTGTAAAGTTAGATTGAGGGAACAGTGTATCGTTTTGCTTAATAACAGGTTTGATTTGGGTTAGGAATCATTCTGCTTGATGAATAATGGTATTGGGAACCTGTGATATTTATAAGAATATATAGGTGAAATATAAGTATGAAAACAGAAATCTAGGTAAGATTGGAATCCCACTAGGGCATTGCGCTCTTGATTGGGATACTTAGCTTTGATACATGTTCTGCATAGATGTTTCAGATAAATCAATAATCAATGGCATAGGACCTTGTACCTTGGATGATTGAATGTAGAAGTGAGTATCCACTCAAACTGGGATAGTCGGTAGGATTAGGAAGATATTCTGTAGGTTTCAGAAGAAGAGTGAGTACAGGAATTGTAACAAAAGTTCTTTAGCAATAGGGTATCACATAGACAGTGAATGTAAATGTCAGCACATGTGAAGTGTTAGTCAAAATTGTGAACTGGTGAAAATATTTAGGAAAGCAGACATCAATAGAGACATTAGGAAATCAGGGAAAGTATAAAGTGAGTGATAGGATTAGACATTTGCAACAGGGCTGAGGTTGAATATATAGTCTTAGGAAGAAACAAATATGTTGTCATAAATAGGATTGACATTTGAGAGCATTAGGCAACCTGGACATGAATGTTTTTAGTAATCCATGCTCACTTTCCATTTAGGCTTTGGTACAATCATAAGTGTGACCTCTGCTTTTTGTGTCCAGAATATTACTGTGATAAATGCATACGTAGATCAGGTGACATGAGTATTTCTTCCACCATTTCTGGGAGCAACATTTTGAAGACGAATAAATTAGTATTGGGGTTACAAATAGATGTACCCTGTGTCTATGAATGTAGAGATAATGCATGAATAGACCATACTGTGAATAAATAATATAATTGGTTCCAACTTTAAATAAAGGATTGAATTGATATCTGAATATATACAGAAAATCTTATATTGATATACAATTATTCATTCCAACCAGTAATACATCTAATGGTAATATTAGGGTTATGTTTTATCATGAAGAGTGTGTGAGTTTTGCTTCAAAATGATTATGGAAATCAAAAATAATGTGTTTGAAATGAAGTCTCATGAAAAGACCAGTCAAGAAACCTGGAGGAATACATGTGTTCTGAATCAGTAAATGACTGAAAGTGAATCAAATGCCTATAAATTTGTGAACTTATGGATGAAATATATGTCCTATGATGTTCGTAAACTATAGAAATTCTATTGTACCAGTGTTGAATAAAATGAACTTCAAAATACACATCATGTCCCATAGGAATCTACTTGCATTGATGTTAAACAGGGTCAGTTAATGTAGAAATATTAGGATTGTATGCACCATTCACTGAAGTTAGTTTTCAGTAATAGGAAACAAATATGTATTTCAGGTGGATGAATATTTCTGAGAATAATCTTGTGAAATGTTGATTATAAATCCACATACATGAACATGAATGAATTTAGGTAGTGTATATAAGACACATATATTTATGAACATGAATGAATTTAGGTAGTGTATATAAGACACATATATTTTATATTTGGAAAAATTTGGAGAGTATATATATATATATATATATATATATATATATATATATATATATTAAAAAACACACACAGACAATAAAATGTAGCAATATATATGCTAATCGAAATTCTTCATGAAATGTACATCAGCCACAGATGCAAAAATATTTATTTTACCGAACATCGATTTATGTATAATGTTGTTCTACTAGGAGGCTCACCCATAGGTTGAATTTTCAGTTCCAACAGAGTTTAGGAGGAGTGATCTCTTCTCACAATTTGTATTTGCCAAGTCAGACACCTCAGAAGAATATACGTGTGATACCAGGTAAGATTCTATATGTGCATATAAAAATACATGTGTTTAATTGGCTACAGAGAAAGGGAGACAGGTATTCACATATTTGTTAACTTTAAAAACATGTGGAGAACTATTTCAGTTAAAAATTAGCTAGATTTATAACACCTACCCTATATCATTCAAAAGGCAAGTCCAACTATACACCATGCCTCCTCTGTACTGCTTGTATTTCCATTCTGTTTGGATTATTTTTCTCCATCATATTAGGATTAGTAGTCAGAGTCTAGTAGGTTATGGTTTAGTGTCAGGTGTCCGGGCCGGCTGGACACTTCAACGTGGGCGTTGAACCTTGTTGGGGAGGAATGAAGGGACAAGAGTGATGAGAGAAGACAGCAAGACAACAGTTCTGATCATGCTGAAAACTTTTATAGTTCTCACAGTGTATTTATATGCTGCGGATGAGAAAGCTCTCTTATCGGCAGTTGCTGGATGTCTTCACAGGGTGAGATAACCTCAGGATATTTTAGGAAGACGGATAGCCGCAGGATGTCTCAGGGTGATAGATGGCTGCGGGATGTCTCCCAGGCAGGAAATCTCGCAGGGGTCTATTTCTTGTAAGTGTCAGGCTATTCTTTGAAGGAGAACTTCCTTCTAGCCCCTGACATCTTCCCCCTTTCTTATATTAAATATTTGACCATACCTTACAGGCCAATGTTTTAGGGGGTTATAGAGGCTCTGTTTCTCTAACAGGCCTTAGAATATCTCCTGATCTGATCGAGCATGTTTACTAGGAGATTTCGTGGTGGCCTAGGCATGTTTTTTAAGGAGACGGCTTTGAGGGGGAAGCATGCCAACTGCCATGCACCAGAGCGTGTCACTCAGAAGACTTGGGTTTTGGGAACCATGGATCCATCCTCCTGCAGTCCTTCCTGCACCCTCTGTTATTATGGCCTAACGTCCTCACTCCATGGGTGTGTCCTCCCCCAAACAGAGGGGCCCATGGAGGACGAACCCTTATGGCAAGGGCAGAAGATGGTTGGTCAGAGCTGTTACTTAGAGTTTTATATAAGAAAGAGAGATCTGTGGGCATGTAACCTTAAGAAATAAGCTTGTGAGGAGGGTAGAACATCCTTTTAAATGTTGGCAGCACGGTCTTCCATATCCAGGCGATGATAGTGGACCTGTAGGGGCTTAGAGGCCAAAATATTAATCTGTTCTTTAATAAATTGTAACAGCCTGTTTATAATGCAGGGTCTAAGGGACACCATTAAAAGTAAACCCAACAAAGGGCCTAATAGGGGAAGAAGATAGGGCAGAAATCCATTAAGCCCAGTCCAGAGGGGATTTTCAAATATTTCCTTTCGTCTCTTTTCTAGATCTTCTTGAAGCTGCTTAATTTTAGTGCATACTATGCCAGAATTATTGGCATAAATGCAGCATCATTCCCCTAAGGCCAAGCAAATACCTCCCTGGTTAGCTGTCAGCAAATTTAAGCCTCGTCTGTTTTGAAGGAACACTTCTGCCAGGGAGTCTATTTGGTCCTGCAAATCTTTAATGGTTCATGATAGAGTTTTTATCAGTTGTTACTGATAGAGTTTATAATTTGTTGAGACAGGCGATGGTAAGAGTGAATAGACGTGCCTAAGCCAGTGTACCTGTGCCCACAGGAACTGTTATTCCAAGGCTGGCAGATTGTTGGCTGCATCTGAAAAAGAAGAAATTTTGTCCTCATGAGGAGTCCCTCTGTCCCTGTTTTGAGGTAAGTCATTAACCTGTTTAACCAGGAGTTCTGGTAACCATCTTGGGGCTGTTTGATCTTGGTCCAAAACATAAGCTGAGCCTCCTCCCCAGATGAGGACAGGATCTGGGCCTTTTTATTTATTTGTAAGGGGATTGTGTCACATAACAGGTGGGCGAACAGAATTGGACGAGGGATGGCAGTGTCTGTCTGCTGCCAAATGGCCTTCATTGTCTAGGGTAAGAAAAATAAGGGCAAATAATGCATTGTTAAGGCGATGCCTGGGTGTGGTAAATACAAGGGAGGAAGCCTTAAGGAGGGTTAGCCAAGTTTTTAAGGTAAGGTGGGCAAGTTCCACAATGCCTTGGCCCTGAGGGTTGTATGGAATTCCAGGAGTATGACAAATTTGCAAGGTAGCACAAAACTGTTTAAACTTGGCAATGGTATATGTAGGATAAATATCTGTTTTAATATGTATTGGTTTACCCATAACAGAAAAGGCTGAAACAAGATGAGAAAGGACATTTTTGGTAGCCTCTCCAGAATGTGGTGATGCAAAAATAAAGCCGCTGAAGGTATCTACAGAAATGTGTATATATATTTGGCTATTACAAATTCAAGAAAATGAGTAACATCCATTTGCCAAAACTGATCGTGCAGTAATCCTCGGGGGTTAACTCCCAAGTGTTGAATGGGGAGGGAGGCAGCGCAACTAGGGCATGCTTTTACTATTTCTCGTGCCTGTTGCCTGGTAATTTTACAAAGTAATCAAAGGCTCTGGAAATTTAAATGGTGTAGATTGTGTAACTCCGTGGCCTTTTGAATGGAGCCAACAAAAATTGGAAAGATGGAACGAGTTGCTGCATCAGCTTGGGCATTACCTTGAATTAGAGGGCTGGAAAGATCAGAGTGTGCCCTTATGTGTCCTAAGAAAAATGGGTGTTGTCTGACCTGAATTAGCTGCTGAAGCTGGTGAAACAGAAAGGCCGCATTGTTAGAAGCCTTAATGGGGGGTGAAATCACCAGCAGGTGCACAGAATGAGCAATGTAGCCACTGTCTTTATAAATATTAACAGGATTATAAAAAATGTTATAAAAACTTGTGTTATGTCAGACAATTCCACAAACTGTGGTGACTGATAGACAGTATCAAAGGTGGTAGGCTGGTTATTGACAACAAAGACCGCTCGGCCATTACAGGAACCATCTGTAAAGACAGTAAGGGCTTGAGGAATGGGAGCATTTTGAGTAATTTCAGGAAAAGTAAATGGATGTAACTGGACAAAATGTAAAGGGGGGTCATTGGGGAGGTGGTGATCAATTGTTCCCAAAAGCCTGATAGGGAAATACCTCATTCATCCCTTGTCTCTAGTAAAAATTGGGTTTGGTCCTTAGTATATGGAATAAAAATATTATCAGGGTCTTTGCCAAAATGTTGTAGAGAAATCAAATGACCTTTAAAAATAATAGAAGCTACCTGAGCAAGATAAACAGTAATAACCTTCGAGGATGTGGTGGGTAAATAGACCCAAAACAAGGGGCAGTCTTTATTATTAAAATGTGGATCTCGCTGCCAAAATATTCCTGTGGGTGTATGAGGAGTGTGTAAAATAACCAGAACCAGAGGAAGGTTATAAGAAATTTGCGTAACAAATTGTTGGGCAATGGCTTCTGTGACTTGGTTTAATGCCTGTTATGCCTTGGGAGTAAGATTTTGAGGGGAGGAGGGGTGGGAATTACCTCTCAAAATATCATTAAGGGTCAAAAGTACACAAGTGCATAATTTTAAATATGTTATTAGCCATTGAATATGCCTCAG
The DNA here is from genome assembly GCF_048772815.1 of Callospermophilus lateralis. Lineage (NCBI taxonomy): Eukaryota > Metazoa > Chordata > Mammalia > Rodentia > Sciuridae > Callospermophilus > Callospermophilus lateralis. The sequence continues at coordinate 288,163 of NW_027514455.1, forward strand.
TAATTTCTGAAAATCTTTAAGGGTGTGAAGATGGTCCACACGTAGTTGTATTTTAGAAATTTGGATCTGATTTCTGTAGAATTTTAAGGCACAAACTTTTATAAGAGTCCTGTGTTTGAACCTTATTAGGAGCTATCTGTAGTCCCAAGGTAGTGAGGATTTTGTAAAAGTCCAAGTAACAATTATTAAGATCATGGGTATTAGGTGTAGCAATTAACAAATCATCCATATAATGTAAAATATAAATTTGTGGCCCTCGCTCTCTCACAGGGTCTACTTCTTGAGCAACGTATTTTTGGCAAAGAGAAGGGATGTTTTCCATACCTTCGGGAAGAACCTTCCATTGAAGTCTCTGCATAGGGCCCTGAATATTAATGCAAGAAAGACTAAAGCCAAAATAGGGTCTATCCACAGGATACAAAGGAATGGTAAAAAAGCAATCTTTTAAGTCCATAACCATTTTACAATAGTATTTGGAAATAGCCACTGGTGTGGGAATGTCTGGCTGTAGTGCTCCCATCGGGAGTATAACTTTATTAATGGCACACAAATCTTGTAAAAGGCGCCACTCGCCTGATTTTTTCTTGATAACAAAAATAGGAGTGTACGATGGTGAGGTTGAGGGCTCTACATGGCGGGCTGCCAGCTGTTCCTTCACTAACATGGAGGCAGCCTCCAAATTTTCTTGGGTAAGGGGCCACTGATCCACCCACACAAGAGTCTGAGTCTCCCAAATAATTTTATCTCCATGGGAACAGGAGCGTCAGGAACCGACACTAAAAATCCAAATATCCAAGTCCATATGTATTTTTTTTTATTGGTTGTATAGGCTCCACCAGTCCTTGTCTCAGCCTCCCAAGGCCTGTACCAGGGACAAAATTCATACGGAGCATTTGATGAGTCACCATGGAATTGGGACTGGCAAGAATAACTTCTATTTGACTCAAAATATCTCCAGCCCATAGGTAAACAGGGAGGTCAGGAACAACGAAAGAAGTGACAGTTCCCTTATTACCCTCTTTATCAGTCTAGCTAAGAGCAGTAGAGCTGACCAGAGGATTTTTTGACTTTCCTGTCCCTTTAAGGTCAGTCAAGGATGGGGTGAGGGGCCAACCTGATCGCCAGTATTTTTGAGAAATAATTGTCGCATCAGCTCCAGTAAGTACAATTGCTTGGTATTCCTTTCCTTCAATAAGTAAGGTAAGGGTGTGTCTAATATGAGAAATGGGATGAACCCAATATACCTCAGAGGAGCCCAAGGAGGCAGTCCCCCACAGTAGGTTTGGGAGGTGGAAATGCCCCTTAATCTAAGGGAAGAAGTATTAATTGTGCAAGACTTTTTCCTCCTGGGATGGCCGCAACTCTATTAATAACTGTGGCCATTATTTTTATTTCTCCAGTGAAATCATTATCATTAATGCCAGGGAAGACCTGAACACCTTGTAAGGTAGTAGAGGCTCTTCCAAGAATAAGGGCACACGTATGAGATGGAGGGGCACCCATAATTCCAGTTGGTATTATCTGGGGTCCTTGCATTGAGTCTAATATTGTATCAGTGGTGGCACAGAGGTCCAATCCTGCACTGCCCGGAGTGGGTAGTTGGAGGGAGCCAATTGTGGAGAAGGATTTTGAGGTAGGTTGGGAGTTTGGGAGGGAACAAACCTCATTGCCCCAGGGAGTTTCCTGAGAAGTAGGAAGAAATAGGCTGTCTGAGGGCATTTGTCATTGATCTACACTCACTGGCCCAGTGATGACCTTTACCATATCAAGGACAAAGTGTAGCTGGGGTCGGTTTAGCTCCAGTTTGAGGAGACACTATTCTTACTCTTTGTTTGCCTGTCGGACACCTGCGTGCAAAATGGCCTGGTTGTTTACAAGTAAAGCAAGTACTTGAGCCAGTATTGTAAAAGGCCTTGGTAAATGCGGCACTAATTTGAGACCCATCGCATGGGCTGCACCCACGCCTGCACAGATTCTAATAAAGTCAGAAAGTTTCCCTTTATCCTTATGATGTCGAAGAACATCCTGACATGCCGGGTTTACATTTTCAAAGGCAAGATATTTTACAAAGGTGCTTTCGCTTTCGCTTGGTCCAAGCAAGCATTCCACAGCTAGGTAAAGCCGGGGAACAAAGTCGCTATAAGGCTCATCGGGCCCTTGTCGAGTTCTTGCCAGGGAAGTGATAGCCGAGGCCCTTTCAGGGAGGCATCTCCAAGCAACTAAGCCAGCCATCTAAATCTGCGCAAAAAGTCCAGCAGGGAAACGTGCCCGTTTAGTTTTAGTGTCAAAAGTTGCATTGCCCACTAGCTTAACATAAGTCCAGGATTTAGAGGAGGCCTTTGTTAATTTTTTTTGAGTAGTTTCTGACAGGGCTCTTTGAAATCTGCATTCCATAGCAGGAAGTCTCCGGCACTGAGGGCAGCTAGGTCTAAAAATTTCCAATCATTGGGAGTAAGAAATTGTGTGCTGCAGCTTTCTAATAAAGCCAACGTATAGGGCACAGTGGGGCCATAGTGAGCACAAGCCTTTTTAAGTTTTTCAAGAAAATGGAGGCTAAATTTTTTGTAGACACTCTGGGTTCCTTCCTGCCTAGGGGTGAACTCCTCATCCTCTAAGTCCTGATCTCCTTGATCCATTTCCCCCGCTTCCTCCTCTTTTTCCTCTTCTAAGTCTTTGACCTCAGCCTGAGCAGGCTTATCTATCTGACTGGTGGTGACTGGAAGGCGAGCACAGGCCGATGGAGCGGCTTCGCCTTTGTATTAGACCACTGTGGGCCAGCTTGTGTTGTCTCCATTCCTAAGGCTAATGAAGAGAGCTCAGAGTCAAGGGATCTTTATTCTTTTAAAAATTGGATCTGTTCCTGTCCATGTTGGAGAGACTCTCTCAAGGGAGCCAGGTTAGGCAAGGGAAGTGGGGAAAAAATATCTGGGGGGACATTTGGCCCCTGAAGGGCCAGAGCACAAAAGGCAGGAGGGATATAGGAGGGAGGGGAATGTGTAAGTCCTATAGTCTGTGGCAGGGTCCTGAGAGGTGGAGAGTCTTCTGAATGGTAGCGAGCTGCTTCCTTCTCCAAGGTAGCCTCCTCCCCAGGGGTCAATGTTTCTCCAGGATTTAAAACTGCATAAAGGCGGTTGGAAACCATTGGAGCCTTATTCATTAGGGTGGGATTTTGAGGAAGATCAGGAAGGTCCCAGGGTCCTGGGGAGACTAAGAAGGGTCTATGTCTATACTAACTGATGGGCATGCCGAGAAGGGACGAGAGGTCTTTTGCATAGTCTCTTCCCCAATCCTGACAAGTATTAAGGTACCATTGTCAAAGGGTGAACTTTTAAGAATTTCACTAATTTATTTCCAGAAAGAAAAGGTAGGAACAGGCACTTTTTCTGGGCCAAAGGATTCATAATAATCATTTAAAATGTCTCCTACTCTAAGCCATCTTTTACCATCAATGGTACCTTCAAGGGGAAACCATGGAAAAAATTCTTCGATGTATGAAAAGAAAAATATTAAGTCATTTTTCTTAACACGTGCCCCCCATGTATTTAAGGATTCCTTGTGGCCTGACAAAAACAAATCATGTGACGAAACTGCTTGTCCCATGGTGGGTCACTCACTGTGCGTCATCCCCACTCTCCTCCTGGATCTGTCTCTCAGTGTTGTCTGCTGAGGCAATCGCGAGCTCCACTTGTCCAAATCTTCCAGGAGGACAGGGTTCCCCCTCAGTCAAAGGCTCGAGCCCCAGTCGTTGGGCGCCAGTTGTCCTGGCCTGCAGGACACATCAAAGTGGGTAGCAAACCTAGGTGGGGAGGAATGAAGGGACAAGAGACACGAGAGATGACAGCAAGACAAAAGTTCTGATCAAGCTGCAAACTTTTATTGTTCACACAGAGGAATTTATATGCTGGAGATTTGAAAGCTCTCTTATCAGCAGTTCCTGGATGTCTTCACAAGGTGAGATAACCTCAGGATATTTCAGGAAGACAGATGGCCACAGGATGTCTCAGGAACACAGATGACTACAGGATGTCTCCCAGACAGGATGTCTCCCTGGGGGCTGTTTCTTGTAAGTGTCAGACTATTCTTTGAAGGAGAATTCCTTCTACCCCTTACAGTCAGGGATTCAGTATTTCAAATGGAAAATTGGAGAAAGAATCCAATGTGTATGCAAATATGTGCTACCCAAAAATCTTCCCACTCTCATCCAGAACAATGCCTTGACATTACCTTCACCCCAAGTAAGACACAATTAGAGGAGAAGAGTTAGAAAATCTGTGAATACCCATCACGAATGGAAAATGCTCAGGAGTTCACAACCTTGGAGGTGGTAGAGGAGTTTCCAAATGTAAGGGAGAGGGTAAAACTCCACAAACATGGAGCTCTGCTAGACTAAAGACTTTTTGAGAAACTGCCTCTGAGGTTGGGCACTTGAAATATATGTTGTTGTCAGGAGCTTTAGCTCCCTTTGTAGTGAGACCATCAAGCTGGGTCTGCATGTATGTGACCTGGAGGACATGGTTTCTTATTTTCCAAAGGACATGAGGCAGCAGTGCTGAATTCTCTCTTTGTAGGTAAACTGTTGTCACTGAGTGCTAAGTGTCTTCCAGTTTGGAAGCCATTTGCTCATCCTCCAATTTTGTTGTGTTTCTTGCAGCTGCACTGGGAGTTTGGTATTTGCTTCATGAAATACGAAGAGTTCAACTGGGACACAGTACTGGAGGGAGTTCTGTCACATGTGATGGGTAAGGGTCTGCGGGAGAATGCACCAACCAGGCTTCTATCCCACATAGCTAGCCCCCTTCACAATAGCAATCTGATTCTAAACATTGCACTGAAACCTCTCCATATAACAACATACCTTTACATACAAGGGTCTGGGGGCTGCACCATGTCAGTCACAAACCATTTGAAAGCCAATGGCAGATCCACATCACCCAACCACAAATGTTTTAACACACACCTTCACACCACTTCTCTAGGCCGACTACTCAGCAGGGTCCAAATTACTGCCATCTCTGTTCTACACCATTTTCCTGAAACCCAATCAAACAGGCACTGTCTGGTATACTCGTGATCATCAATAGAACATCCAAAGATTCTACAGTGCAAAGTGGTCATGGGAATTTCAAAAATTTCATGGTAATTATCAGACATTTTTCAAGGATGAAGTTGGAGGCACTGTGGGTTTCAATTCATTCAGGAACCATTAAATGGAGAGGAAGCTCATTTCATTGAAAATTCTGGAGAATTCTAACAGGCAAGGCTTCCCAAAGACAGGCAAAAAGGTCACATAAAGCCAGGCGTTTGAGGTCTACAATGTGTGGTCCATGTGTGTTTTGACTTGCAACTATGGCTGCCAATTCTTTAAGAATAAAATTATGTGATATTCTTCCTGAGATTCCCAGTGCTCTGTGGAAAGCCACCCTGGGCCTAGATCTCAGTTTCCAAGGGCAACTCTCATGTGTGGCATCCTAAAATCCCAACACAATACATGGCAATACTTATTTGAGGTCCATTCCAAAACTCAGTCTCTAAGGGGAATCACACCAGTGTTCAAGACCAGGTGGACCCATCATCTTTTCCAACAGCCACAAAAATGACCACAATTAAAACCAAAACACTTCCACATGGCCCTCATCTTCTTTCATATCGACACTCATCATAATCTCAGGCTGTAGTTTTTCATGAGGGGCACAGCCAAGGACAGTATCCAAAATAAGGTCCCTTGCCCACATTTGCCTAAAGTCAATGTGGCTGGGAAACCCTTCTAGTGAACCAGGAGTGATCAAAGAGGCCTGCCCTTAATACAGCTCTGATTCTCCATTTTGAGGCCTAATGAATGTGGGGTTTAGATTCTTTATGTTAATTGGAGTCATGAGAAACCTATGAACGTATGATCTAGTCTCTGCAGGGCTTTGAAGAACTCATTGGACCCAAAGGATCCCTATTCTCATAGATGGACGTCAGGAACCTTACAGAGGAAGGTGAGAGACTTCATCCACAATGACTGCTCTTTTGGCTCTTTTGGGTTTGGATGCAAACGTGGGATGCTTCTTTAGATCCATCAAGTGCTAAGAATCTAAGCCATAGCCTCACACAGGGCCAAGAGGCTGATTCAGACACATCCCTTTCCAAAGCAATTAAGCAAGGAGCCACAGATGATGCCCATTCATTTCCATTTGAAAACTCTTTTCTTCAGGCTTCCCAAAGGGGTGGCCTGAGGCAAAAAACTTCCTGACATTCAGAGCAACAGAACAATAGGTAATTAAAAGTACCAAAGCAGGGTTTCTTCACTGAGACTTGTCAGAAGCCAGTGGTGAGCCACTATCTGTTTTCTCATGCAAGCCCCCTCTTCAGAGCTTTCCTGGCATATGGCCATTCTCACATCTGTAGGTACCAAGATAGGCTGACTCTGTCCTTGGTAATTCAAAACTAGTGACACCACTGGGAGTGGGACTGGGACTGGCTCTGTGTGCCTGGCTTCCTGGATGCCAATTTCCATCACCGAGGAAGTGATGTGAGGTCACTTCCTTCAGGATCTGAATGAGGTCACTGCCTTGGCAACCACTTTGTCCTAACAGTTGCTTCCAAGGGTCCCATGAGATGGAGGCTTCCCCTACTTAATGTGACAATTTTACAAGTTAAAATGGTATATCAACCATTGGCACCCGGGAACAGCTCTCCATACAGGCCTGATTTGTCCATCTTCTCTACATTAAGAAGAGAGAAGCTGATTAAGACACAACCCTACATCCTGACCAGGTTGTTTGCCATTGAAGATGACTTGTGGTCTCTCAGGTCCTTCATAGCTGCCTACATATTCTCCAGGGATACTTTCAGCATGGACCTTTGAAGTTCTCAGCAGGTAGAGGATCCCTACATTTCAGTATTATAAGACCACCTCTGTCCCTGCTCTTCTGTAAAGTAAGATTGAGGGAACACTGTATGTTTAGGGTTAATAACAGGTTCAATTTGGATTAGGAATCATTTTCTGGATGAATAATGGTATTGGCAACCTGTGAAATTTATAAGAATATAGAGGTGAACTGTGTGTATGAAAATAGAAATCCAAGTAAGATTGGAAGCCCAGAAGTGCATTGGGCCCTTGATTGTGATACTGAGCATTGAATTACATTCTGCACAGATGTCTCAGATAAATTGATATACAATGGCATAGGACATTATACCTTGGATGATTGAATGTAGAAGCGAACATCCGGTCAAAAAGTGATAGTCAGTAGGAATAGGAAGATAGTAGGTAGGTATAGGAAGAAGGGTGAGTGTATGATTTGGAACAAAATTTCTTTAGCAACAGGGTTTCGGATAGAAAATGAATTTAAATGTCAGCACATGTGAAGAGTCTGTCACAATGATGAAGTGGGAAAAATATGTAGGTAAGCAGATATCAATAGAGACATTATGAAATCAGGGTTGAGTTTGAATATGCAATCTTAGGAAGAAACAAATATGTAGTCATCAATAGGATTGACATTTGAGAGCATAAGTAATCTTGGACATGGATGATTTTAGTAATCCATGTTAATTTTCCATTTTGGCTTTGGTACAATCATAAATGTGAACTTTGAATTTAGTGTCCAGAATATTTCTGTGAATAAATGTATATGTAGATCAGGTGACATGAGTATTTCTTCCACCATTTCTGGGAGCAATATTGACTGACTACTTCTGATTGATAGGTACAGATTCTTTATGTGAATTGGAATCATGAGAAACCCAAGCACCTCTTCAGGGATTGAAGAACTCATATGACCCAAAGGATCCCTATTCTCAATTGATGGAGGTCAGGAATCTAACAGAGGAAGGGAAGATACTTCATCCAAAATGACTGAACTTTTTGCCATTTTGGTTTTGGATGCACACATGGGATCTTTCTTTAGATCCATCAGGTGCTGAGAATCTAAGTCACAGCCTCACACAGGGCCAAGATGCTGATTCAGACACATCCCTTTCCAAAGAAATTTAGCAAAGAGCCATAGGTGATGCCCATTCATTTCCATTTGAAAACTGTTTTCTTCAGGCTTTACAAAGGGTTAGCCTGAGGTAAAGAACTTCCTGACATTCAGGGCAACAGAAAAATAGGTAAGCAAAAGGCCCAAAGCAGGGTTTCTGCACTGAGACTTTCCTGGTCACACTGTCCCTGCTCTTCTGTAAAGTTAGATTGAGGGAACAGTGTATGGTTAGGGTTAATAACACGTTCGATTTGGGTTAGGAATCATTCTGCAGGATGAATATTCGTACTGGGAATCTGCAATAATTACAAGAATATATAGGTAAAATAAAAGTATGAAAACAGAAATCTAGGCAAGATTTGAAGCTCAGATGGGCATTGGGCCCTTGAGTGGGTTACTTAGCTTTGAATTATGTTCTGCACAGATGTCTCAGATAAATCGATATACAATGACATAGGACCTTGTACCTTGGATGATTGAAAGTTGAAGAGAACATCCAGTCACAAAGGGAAAGTCCGTAGGTTTAGGACGATAGTCTCTAGGTTTAGAAACAACAATGAGTATAGGATTTGGACCAAACGTTCTTTAGCAATTGGTTTTCAATAAGAGAGTGAATGTAAATATCAGCACATGTGAAGAGTCAGACACAATGATGAAATGGGGAAAATATGTAGGAAAGCAGATATCAATAGAGACATTAACAAATCAGGCAATGTATAAAGTGAGGGATAGGATTAGACATTTTCAACAGGGTTGAGTTTGAATATATAATCTTAGAAAGAAACAAATACATAGGATTTATCAATAGGATTTACATTTTAGAGCATTAAGCAACCGGGACATGGATATTTTTAGTAACCCATGCTCACTTTCCTTTTAGGCTTTGCTACAATCATAAGAGTGACTTTTGCTTTCTGTGTCCAGAATATTACTGTGTTAAAATTTATATGTAGATCAGGTGACATGAGCATTTCTTCCACCATTACTGGGAGCAATATTTTGAAGACGTATAAATATTGGGGGAACAAAGTGGAGTACCCTGTGTCAATGGATATAGAAATAATGTATGAATAGACGATACTGTGAATAAATAATATAACTGGTTCCAACTTTAAATAGTGGATTGATTTGATATCTGAAAATATACTGGAAATCTTAAACTGATATTCATACATTCACTACAACCAGGTATACATCTAACGGTAATATTAGGGTTATGGTTTATCATGAAGAGTGTGTGAGTTTTGCTTCAAATATGATTATGAAAATCAAAAATAATGTGTTTGGAAAGAAGTCTCATGACAAGACCAGTCAAGAACACTGGAGGAATATATGTGTTCTGAAGCAGGAGGTGATTGAAATTGAAACAAATGCCTATAAATTTGTGAACTTGTGGATGAAAGATATATCATATGATGTGCATAAACTGAAGAAATAGTAATGTACCACTGTTTAATAAAAATGAACCGCAAAATACACATCATGTCCCATAGGAAAATGCTTGCATTGATGTTGAACTTGGTTTTACTGTAGAAATATTAGGATTTGTGTGCACCATTCACTGAAGTTAGTCTTCAGTACTAGGAAACAAATCTGTATTTAAGGTGGATGAATATTTCTGAGAATAATCTTGTGAAAAGTTGATCATAAATCCACATACATAAATATGAATGATTTTAAGGAGTGTATAATAAGATTCATATATTTCATATTTTGAAAAATTTGTAGAGTATATATATATATATAAATAAATATATATACACACACACACACACACACACACACACATACACACAGAGACAGACATTTAAACTAGCAATATATTTGCCAATTGAAATTCATCATGAAATATGTAACATCCACAGGTGCAAAAATATTGATTTCACTGAAAATGGATCTATATATAATGTTGTTCTAATAACAAGCTCACCCATAGGTTGAATTCTCAATTCCAACAGTGTTTAAGAGGAGTGATCTCTTCTCATAACTTGTACATGCCTAGTCAGCAACCTCACAAAAATGTACGTTTGATAACAGGTAGGATTCTATATGTGCATATAAAAATACATGTGCTGAATAGTCTACAGAGAAAGGAGACACCAATTAGTTGAGAGCCACAGCTTTAGGGGCCCCATCAAACTTCCAGTTACCAGCAACATTCCCCTGCGAGATGATTATTGGCTCACAGCGGCCCCAGCAACATCTAGCTGATTGGCTCCTCTGTGGTGATGCACAATGGAGATGCTCATTGAGCTTTTTCCCCGCTCTTTCCGACTGCCAGCTGATGATTGGCTCACAGCAGCCCCAGCAACATCAAGCTGATTGGCTCCTCTGCGATGATGCACATTGGGCAGTTTCCCTGCCCTTTCAGACCACAGAGCTGCTCATTGTGGGACTTTTTTGGCTCCACCCACCTGACCCAGCCATATGGCCTCAAGAGCAGGAGGATTGTGGGAGGTGGAGAGGCTTGTGGGTGTGACAGAAACTTTGCAAGAAAGCCAGTGGTGGCAGTTGGGCTCTGAGGGTTTTTCCTAAGGAGCTGTTTTGCTTGGCGTGTGTGGTTCTAAAAATAAACTTTGTTTCTTTTGAAAAGTCGCTCTTGAATCGTGCCCAGCCAGACTGCAGCATTTGGTAGCTCGCACGGGGAGCCACTGAGGGTAAGTGATAAGGTAAACTGCTAGCCCCTGAGGGAAGGGCGAGAGGATCGGTAGCCATTTTAAGATTCCTCTTTTGTTTTGCTTCACTTTTGTTGCCTGTCCATGGAGATGAGTGAGATGGATGAAAAACCGCTCACATCTGAGAAAAAAATTATTTACTTCTGAGGAACAGATAGGGAGAAAGGACGAATGCACATGTCAGTAGGATATAAAGGCTATAATGACTTTTTGTTGTTCCCTTTTTATTTTATTCTGTCTCGGTTTTGTTTGGCATCGTCTTGTTGGGTTGTATTATAGTAGAAATACAGGATCAGAAATTAGTAAAAAAACAAACTGAAAGAGTGTTAAGTAAATTGTTAGAGGAAGGAGGCACCTCAGTAAAGTCAAGGACAGTCAGGGCATACGTTGATACAATACAAAAATGTAGCCCATGGATTTTTAAGGAGTTATTAAATATACCATAATGGAACCATCATGGTGAAGATTTAAAAGGGGGGAAAAGAACAGCCCAGGGACTCTGACAGTTGGCACATTGCCATTGAGGACGTTTATATCTGGTTTGCTTAGTCCAAAGACTTCAGATCAGACAAAGATAGAGGAACAAAGCTTAGGTCAGAAAAAGCCATCAGGGGCAAAGTTACAAAAGGAGACTGCTACTAACAACTTTCAATAACTAGAGGGCGTAAGTGTCCAACCAACAGCGCCTCCTCTACAGGAGACTGTTACTAACACCTTTCTATCACCAGAGTATGTAAATGTCCAAATAACAAGGCCACCTCCATATGCTAGGAGGCCCCCAAACCCCGCAGTTGATAGTTCGGTTCCTGAGACAGGATCTCAAGTATTAACATGCCCTGTATTTGAGGTAGGAGGGCAGCGAATTCACCATGCTTTAAATTTCAAAATAGTGAAGCAGCTAAAAGGGGCTGTAACAACCTATGGTCCTCAAGTACCCTTCATTGTAAGCTTGGTCGAATCCATTAACAACTTGAATATGATGCCAGTAGATTGGGCTAATATGTGTAAAGCTGTGCTAAATGGAGGTCAATACCTTTTATGGAAGGTTGCCAATGAGGAATTTTGCAAGGAGACGGCTAGGTGAAATGCAGAAGCTGGTTATCCTCAGAGAAATCTAGATATGTTGTTAGGAAAGGGACCTTATGAGGACCAGCAGCAACAAATTGCATATGATCCTGGCGTATACGCACAAATTGCTGCAGAGGCGGTTAGGGCATGGAAGACTTTACAAGGACATGGAGGTTTACAAGGTCAATTATCTAAGGTAATACAAGGAGCTAATGAATCTTACACTGAATTTGTAGATAGGCTTATTCAAACAGCTACCAGAGTTTTGGCGAATACAGAACAAGCAATGCCATTAATAAAAAACTGGCTTATGACCAAGCGAATCGTAGGTGCAGAGATATCACTAGACCATGGAAACATGAAGATTTAAACACATATATTAAATTATGTAAAGACATTAATGAATAAGAGGAAGTCATGGCAGCTGCAGTAAAACAGGCTTTAGATGCCAGAGACATCAATGAACAAGGGCAATTTGTGGCAGCTGCATTAAACAGGCTTTAGATGCAAGGCCAGGAACATGCTACAATTGTGAACAAACAGGGCATTTTAAAAGGAATTGCTCCATAGGAAGAGGGTTTAACAAAAATAGGTACCAAAGGAGTAGAATACTGGGTATTTGCCCACGATGCCGTAGAGGGAGACATTGGGCTAATGAATGCCGTTCTCAAACCACCATAGAGGGTACTTCATTATCAAAAACGAACAAGGACTAGCTGTTTATCCACGATATCATGGAGAAAGGCACCGGGCTCCATTGCCAAAAAATGGACAGGGGAGCCCAATGCTCTGGGGCCCAAAACCACAAATATAGGGAGCACTGGAGGAACCCAGCAACCCCATCAGTGTAGTGCCCAGGACACATTGTGCATCAGACGCCTCATCAGACAAATCAGAGGGAGCGCAGGGTTAGACATCTGCACCTCCGTCAGATCAGTACTAACTGTGGAGATGGGGGTTCAAATCATTCACACATGGTGAAAGGACCTCTTCTCAAAGGAACAGTAGGCTTATTATTGGGACGCAGCTCTTCTAATCTAAAAGGACTTATGATAAGTCCTTGGGTAATTGATCCCGATTATGAAGGTGAAATAAAATTTATAGCCAGTTCTCCAAAGGACATATCAGTAATTTCACCAGGAGATAGAATAGCACAGTTACTAATAATACTCAGTCTGCATGATAAATTTTCCAGTCGTGCTGTAGAAAGAGGTTCCAAGGGATTAGGCTCCACAGGTGTAGATTTGGTTATGCTTTCTTTAAATTTAGATTCTCGCCCCAGGCTAAAACTAAATATTCAAAGACACGAATTCAATGGGCTACTTAATACAGGTGCAGATGTTAGCATTGTCTCTCATCAAGAATGGCCAAAACATTGGCCATTACAACAATACACTCAAACATTTTGAGACCTAGGAGTGGCAACTAATCCCCATAGAAGTGCAATGGTATTGGATTGGAAGGATCCTGAAGAATGTGAAGGAACTATACAGCCATATGTATTGGATAATCTTCCCGTAAATTTATTGGGATGAGATGTCCTAGATCAATTAGGTTTGACATTAACAAATAACATCAATCAAAATGTACACACTATTATGGCTAGAGAAGGTTTTAGGAAAGGAAAAAGATTAGAAAAACAAGAACAAGGTATAGTAGCGCCAATACAAATAGACCAAGCAACAGACAGACATGGGTTGGATTTTCAGAAAGGGCCACTGAGACAATAAAAATTACTTGGAAATCAGAAAGACCAGTATGGCTTCTTCAGTGGACCCTGACTAAAGAAAAGATACAAGCAGCCCAGTTCCTGGTCAAACAACAATTAGCGGAAGAACATATACAACCTTCTGTATCTCCCCATTATACTTTCATTTCTGTCATCAAAAAGAAATCTGGTAAATGGAGATTATTGCAAGATTTAAGAGCCATTAATAATGAGATGGTTATTTTGGGACCTGCTCAATCAAGGATTCCTCAATTGTCTGCTTTGCCAAAAACTTGGTATGTTTTAGTTATACATATTAAAGATTGTTTTTTTTTTTTTCATTTCCAATTCTTCTTGAGGATAGTCCAAGTTTTGCATTTACTATCCCTGCACTGAATCATGAAGGTCCTGATCAGAGGTATGAGTGGAAAGTACTCCCTCAAGGGATGGCTAACAGCCCAACTATTTGTCATATTTATGTTAACAAAGTAATCCAGCCACTTAGAAATCAAAATCCTGAACTATAAATATTTCACAATATGGATGATGTGTTATTAGCACACAAGTTAAAAACCCATTGCTAGAATGTTATGCCACACTTACAAACTTATTAAAAAATTATAATCTAGGGATATCAATTGATAAAATACAATTAAATTTTCCAATTAATTATTTAGGAGTTCTATTATCCTCAACCATGGTCAGTCCACCAAAAATTCAAATACGAGTAGATCAACTCAAATCAATTAATGACTTTCAGAAGTTATTAGGAGACATTAATTCTATAAGGCCTTATCTAGGTATACCAACAGGACAGTTGGGACCTATATTTGATATCCTAAAAGGTCCATCTGATCCAAATTCACCCAGAATGTTTACGCCTGAAGCAATAAAGGCATTAAAAATCATTGAAACATATATGGGAAATATGCATTTGGATAGATTTGATAAAATAATGCCTTTATTATTTATTGTACTACCAACAAAAAATATTCCTACAGGAGTATTTTGGCAAGAAGGTCCATTATTATGGATACATTTATCTTATTCTTCTAACACTATTATTACTAGGTATCCTGAGGCTGAGGGACAATTAATACTCATAGGAATAAAAGCAGCAAAGGGAGTGTTTGGAATTTCTCCCAATAAAATTATTACTCCATACACTATGAATCAAATTGATGAATTAGCTAATGAGTTAAATACTTGGGCAATAATCATGTGTAAATCTAATGTTTTATTTGATAACCACTTACCATCTAATCTTTTATTGTCTTTTGGGTCATTGCATCCTGTAATTTTTCCAAAAATTACAAGAAAACTCCTATCATGAATGCTCCAAATATATTCACTGATGGGTCAAATAATGGTACAGCAGCAATAGTTACACCTGATCAAATTTTTACATTTTTAGCACCCCAAAAATCAGCTCAAAAGGTAGAGCTTAATGCAGTATTATAAGCTTTTGTGATGTTTAAAGATTCTGTGTTTAATTTATTTTCCAATAGTCAGTATATAGTTAATGCTATAGTATCTCTTGAAGATGCTGGTAGGATTTCCCCTTCCTCTACTGTTTTCTCTTTCCTTTCCAGTATACAAAGTCTAATCTGGGACAGAAAATATCCATTCTTAATAGGACATATCTGGGCACATACAGGATTGCCTGGAGCCCTTAGTTTGGGCAATGATTTAGCAGGTAAAACTACTCATGACATACATACATATTTTCTGTACACTAGAAGAAGTTATAAATTTTCATAAAAAGTTCATTATCAATGCTAATACTTTACAAAAGCATTTTAAAATAACTAAGGAACAAGCTAGACAAATAATAAAACAATGTCAAAATTGTGTGACCATTTTACCACATTTTAATCTTAGAGTCAATCGTAGAGGATTGATACCTTACCATATATGGCAGATGGATGTCACACACTTGCCAGAATTTGGAAAATTAAAATATTTGCATGTTACAGTTGATACTTCTTCTGGATTTTTGATGGGCTCCCTTCATGGGGGAAAAAAACTAAAGATGTTATAGCTCATTGCTTACAAAATTTTGCCACTGTGGTCATTCCAAAGCAGTTAAAAACTGATAATGCCCCCGGTTATACTTCTACCTCTTTTAAACCATTTTGCTCATCATTTGGCATTACTCATATATCAGGAAACCCATACAATCCACAGGGACAAGCCATAGTTGAAAGAGCTCATCACACTATTAAAATGTACTCATTAAAGTAAGAAGACAGAATTGGGAAGGGATATAAATTCCCCAAAGATAAACTTAAAATAACCCTTTTTACTCTAAACTTTTTAAATTTGGATTTTCAGGACTTAGTGCTGCAGAAAGGCATAAGTGTCCAAAAAATGTGTATAAGCCCGAGGTACTTTGGAAGGATATTCTAACAGGACAATGGAAAGGTCCTGACCCATTAATTTTCTGGAGTTGGAGGTCTGTTTGTGGGTTTCCACAGGAAGAACAGCAGCCGATTTGGATTCCAGAGAGATTAACTAAGATCCCGACCCAGTGATTGCCTGGAGTCGGGGGTCTGTTTATGTGTTTCCACAGGGAGAACAGCAGCCGATTTGGATTCCAGAGAGATTAACTGAAGCGATTTCGATAGACCAAAATAAGATGATTTGGCTCAAATCCATAACAGCTGATATCCAAAACTCCAGTTTGGCTATCCTTACATCTGCGACAGAACAGGGATGCTTTTTTCAATATCTATTTTATTATTGCCCTTTCTCAAATCATGAAGTTCTCTTTTGTTTTTTTGAGCTCATACAGACCTAGGTTAATGTTTTGCTTATCAGTTCTATTTTTTGACTGTAGAGTTTTTAAACATTGCAATGATGATTTCACATGTAAAATGTTATAAGGCCTTTACTATTATATTATGTGTTGTATGTATTTATTATGTGTGCACACTTGTGTTTTGTGTTATATATTTGAATGTGCGTATGTCCATATATCACATATGATGAGTGCTAATGAAATAATATATCCATTTTTTTTATTCACGTGAATTAAATTGTTTAATTTAAATTGGGTAAACAACTGTTCAGGATTGTTTTAATATGTGAAAAAATAGGAGGTTAACAGACGTGTTTGTTTACTTTCACTTTTCCTTTTCATTATATTTAATTATTCTCTTCAAGATAACGTAAATTGTTAAGAAAATTGTTTTCTTTTAGTGCCTTCAGGAATGTTACAGAATTTTTTCTTTAGCCATTATTGCCAGAATTCCTATCTTCATCCCAGTGCCGGTGAAGACAAAGATAAAATCAATCTACAGATTCTGCAATAGCCATCACTGAACTGCTTGTAGAACTTGCCTGGATTATGTATCACTTGTATGCATTGTGAACTCACTTGTATGCATTGTGAACTATCTGCTGGTGCAGCGAATTGTGGCAGTGTTGGGGTACTTATGCTGATGCTGTCATCAGTGATAGAATTTTTCCAATAGGAGCCATCAATTGACTTGGTGTATCTTCCCTATTCTCACTTGATAGAGGTCAGGAAACTTACAGAGGGAGGCAAAAGACTTCATCAGCAATGACTGCTCTTTTGGCAATTTTGGTTTTGGATGCACGCATGGGATTTTTCTTTAGATCTATCAGGTTCTGAGAATCAAAGCCACAACCTCACACAGGGCCAAGAGGCTGATTCAGACACATCCCTTTCCAAAGTAATTAAGCAAAGAGCCACAGGTGATTCCCATTCATTTTAATTTGAAAACTGTTTTCTTCAGGCTCCACAAAGGGGTGGCCTGAGGCAAAGACATTCCTAACATTCAGGGCAAGGGAACCATAGGTAAGCAAATTGCCCAAAGCAGGGTTTCTCCACTGAGACTTTTCTGGTTACACTGATCTCTGAGGTTTCTGAGATGTTCCCATTCCCTTCAGCTATCCAGTACATGGCTATGTCACAGAGTTTGGAGGTGGTACATATCTTGGACACAAAACCATGAGCCTATTCTGGAGAGAGGCCAGAAATCAGGAGGTGAACAGGAACTTAGGAAGATAGTAGGTGTTGTCTATCCATAAGGCAAGCCGCAGTCCATTCATAAAAAGGGCAGAATAAATGCCTGGAAGCTTCCTACTAGTCAGGACACCTCCATTGATGTATTCGCTTTTCTAATAACTACAACCACGGACACAGTGGATACACAGACATAGAAAAACTCGCCTTCTCAAATGACTTACTAGAAACAGTCGACTCCAAACCAAACAAACAACCTTTGCTACCTATTCTCAGAACATGAGACAAAACCACGAACTCACACCCACACCCACTAAGGCACCTCATTCCCACAACAAGGTCTGTGACTATCCGGAGTGTCCTCTGACTGGTGGACCATACTATGTTCCCCCAAAATGGCCTGTCCTTTATCAGATCAGGTCCCTTTTGCCAACTCTGTTAAGTTGTCAGGAGCCAGCAATGAGCCACTACCTGCTTCCTCAGGAAAGGCCCCTCTTCAGAGTTCTCCTAGCATTTGGTCATCCTCACATCAGGAGGTACCAAGAAAGACTGACTCTGTCCTTGGAAAATTCAAACAAGTGTGCCCACTGGGAATGGGACTGGCACTGGCTCTGGGTGGCTGGCTTCCTGGATCCCAAGTTCAGAGAGTTCCATCACCAAGGAAGTGAGGTAGGTCACTTCCTTCAGGAACTAAATGAGGTCAATACCTTGGCAACCACTTTGTCCTAACAGTTGTTTACAAGGGTCCCATGAGATGGAGGCTGCCCCTACTTTCTCTGACTCAGTCATAAGTTAGAATGGTATATCAACCACAGGCACCATGGAACAGCTCTCCACACAGGCCTGGTTTTGTCCATCTTCTCTACATTAAGAACAGAGCAACTGATTCAGACACAATACTTCATCCTGACCGGTTTTTTTGCCATGGAAGATGATTTTGTGCTCTCAGGTCCTTCATAGCTGCCTAAGTCTTCTCCAGGGATCATTTCTGCATGGACCTTTGAGGATTTCAGCAGGTGGAAGATCCCCTACATACCTGTATTGTAAGACCAACTCTGTCCCTGCTCTACTGTAAAGATAGATTGATGGAACAGTGTATGCTTAGGGTTAATAACAAGTTTGATTTGGCTTAGGAATCATTCTGTGCAATGAATAATGGTTTTGGGAACCTGCGATATTTACAAGAATATATAGGTGAAATATAAGTATGAACACAGAAATCTAGGTAAGATTTGACGCCCAGAAGTGCATTGGGCCCTTGATTGAAATACTCAGCTTTGAATTATATTCTGCACAGATGTCTCAGATAAATTGATATACAATGGCATAGGACCTTGTACCTTGGATGATTGAATGTCAAAAAGAACATCCAGTCAGAAGGATAGTCAGTAGGATTAGGAAGATATTCATAGGTTTAGAAAGCAGAGTGAGTATAGGATTTGAACCAAACGTTCTATAACAGTAGGGTTTCGGGTAGAGAATGAATGTAAATATCAACACATGTGAAGAGCCAGTCACATTGATGAACTCTGGAAAGTATGTAGGAAACCATATATCAATAGAGACATTAGGAAATCAGGCAAAGTATAAAGTACGTGATAGGATCAGGCATTTTCAACAGTGTTGAGGTTGAATATATAATCTTAGGAAGAAACAAATATGTAGTCACCAATAAAATTGACATTTGATAGCATTAGGCAACCTGGACATAGATGTTTTTAGTAATCCATACTCACTTTCCATTTAGACTTCGGTACAAACATAAGTGTGACCTTTGCATTTTGTGAAAGAAGTCTCATGAAAAGACCAGTCATGAAACCCTGTGGAAAACATGTTTTCTGAATTAGGAAGTGATGAAAAGTAAAACAAAATGCCTATAAATTTCTGAACTAGTGAATTAAATATATATCCTATCATGTGCATTAACTGAAGAAAAAGAAATGTACCAGTATTGAATAAAAATGAATGACAAAATACACATCACGTCCCATAGGAATCTACTTGCATTGATATAAAACTGTGTCAGTTACTGCAGAAATATTAGGATTTGTATGCACCATTTACTGTTAGTTTTCAGTAATAGGAATCAAATATGTAGTTCAGGTGGATGAATATTTCTCAGAATAATCTTGTGAAAAGTTGATTATTAATCCACATACATGAATATGAATGAATTTACGGAGTGTATAATAAGACACATATATTTCATATTTTGAAAAATCTGTAGAGTGTGTGTGTATATATATAAACATACACACACACACACACACACACACACACACACACACACGCATGCACACAAACAGACATTAAAAAGTAGCAATATATCCCAATTGAAATTCACCACGAAATATATGTCATCCACAGATCCAAATAAATTTGTTTTACTGAACATGGATTCATGTATAATTTTATTGTACTAGGAAGCTCATCAATAGTTTGAATTTTCAGTTTCAACAGCGTTTAGGAGGAGTGATCTCTTCTCACAATTTGTGTCTGCTAAGTCAGCCACCTCACAAGAATGTACGTGTGGTACCAGGTAGGATTCTATATGTGCATATAAAATTACATGTGCTGAATAGGATACAGAGAAAGGTAGACAGGAATTCACATATTTGTTAACTTTAAAAACACATGGAGAACCATTTCAACAAAAAATTGACTAGATTTATAACTCCTATCCTATATAATGCAAAAGGCAATTCCAATGATACACCATTCCTCCTCTGAACTGCTTGTATTTCTATTCTGTTTGGGTTAATTTTCTCCATCATATTAGAATTAGTAGTCAGAGTCTAGTTGGCATGGGTTTGTGTCAGGGATTCAGTATTTTGAATGAAAATTTGGAAAATGATTCCAATGTTTATGCAAATATATGCTACAAAAGTATCTTCCCACTCTCATCCATAACAATGCCTTGAGATTACCTTGGCCCCAAGTTAGACACAATTAGAGGAGAAGAGTTAGAAAATCTGTGAATACATATCTGGAATCAAATATGCTCACGAGTTCACAAACTTGGAGGTGGTAGAGGAGATTCCAAAAGTAAGGGACAGGGTAAACACTCCACAAACATGGAGCTCTGCTGGACTAAAGACTTCTTGAGGAACTGCCTCTGAGGTTGGGCACTTGAAATATATGTTGTAGTCAGGAGATTCAGCTTCCTTTGTAGTGAGACCATCAAATCTGGGTATGCTTCTATGTGACCTGGAATACATGATTTCTTATTTTCCAATAAACATGAGGAAGCTGTATTTAATTTTCTGTTTGTAGGTAAACTGTGGCCACTGGGGGCTAATAGTCTACTCTTGTGGACTCTGAAGCCATTTGGTCATCCTCCAGTTTTCCTGGTGTTGCTTGCTGCTGCACTGGGAATTTCGTATTTGCTTCACGAATTACAAGGAATTCACCTGGGACAAAGTGCTGGAGGGAGTTCTGTCACCTGTGGTGAGTCAGGGTCTGCAGAAGAATGTACCAACCAGGCTTCTATTCCACATAGCTTGCCTCCTTGACCATAGCAACCGGATTCTGAACATTGGCCTGAAACCTCTCCATATAACAAGATACCTTTACATAGAAGCGTCTGCTGGATGCATCATGTCAGTCACAAGCCAATTGGAAGCCAATGGCAGATCCACATGGCCCCACCACAGATGTTTTTTTTTTTTATCACACACCTGCCCATCACTGCACTAGGCCCACTACTCAGCAGGGTCCAACTTCCTGGAATCTCTGTTATACACCATTTTCATGAAACTCAGTCAATCAAGTCACTGTCCTGCATAATCATGTTCAGCAACAGGACAACCAAAGTTTCTCCAGTGCCATCTGGTCATGGGAATTTCAAAAATTTCATGGTATTTATCTAGCAATTTTTCAAGGATGAAGTTGGCAGCATGTGGGTTTCAATTTATTCAGGGACCATTAAATGTTGTGGAAGTTCATTTCAAATGAAGTTCTGGAGAACTCTCACAGGCAAGGTTTCCCAAAGATTGGCCAAAGGGTCACATAAATCCAGGCCCATTGAGGTCTACAATGTAACGTCCATGTGTGTTTTGACTCTCAACTAAGACTGCCAAGTCGTTAAGAATAAAATCATGTGATATCAAGCCTGAGATTCCCAGTGGTCTCTGGAAAGCCACCCTGGGCCTAGATCTCAGTTTCCAAGGGTGACTCTCATGCTTGGCCTTCTGAAATCCCAACTCAATTCATGGCAATACTTCTCTAAGTTCAGTTCCTGTACTCAGTCTCTAAGGGAATCACACCACAGTTCAAACTCAGGTGGACTCAGTCATCCCTTTCAACTGCCACAAAAATAACCACAATTAATACCAAAACACTCCCACATGGCCCTCACCTTCTTCCATATAGACACTCATCATAACCTCTGACTGTAGATTTCCATGAGGAATGCAGCCCAAGACAGTGTCCAAAATACGCTTTCTTGCCCCTCATTTACCTAAATTCTGAGTGACCTGGACACCCTTCCTGTGAACCAGGAGTGATCAAATAGGCCTGCTGTTAATACTGATCCACTTCTCAAATTTGAGACCTACTGACTGTGGGGTTTAGATTCTTTATGTGAATTGGAGTCATGAGAAAACCCAACCACCTATGTGCTAGCCTCTGCAGGGAATTGAAGAACTCATTTGACCTAAAGGATCCCTATTCTCACTTGATTGATGTCAGAAACCTTACAGAAGAAGGCGAAAGACTTCATCCACAATGACTGCTCTTTTGCTATTTTGGTTTTGGATGCACACATGGGATCTTTCTTTAGATCCATCAGTTGCTGAGAATCTAAGCTACAGCCTAACACAGGGCCAAGACGCTGATTCAGACACATCTCTTTGCAAAGCAATTAAGCAAAGAGCCACAGCTGATGCCCATTCTTTTTTATTTGAAAAAGGTTTTCTTCAGACTTCCCAAAGCGTTTTCCTTAGGCAAAGACCTTCCTGACATTCAGGGAAACAGAACAATAGGTAAGCAAAAGGCCCAAAGCAGGGTTTCTCCAATGAGACTTTACAGGTCCCACTGGTATGTGAGTTTTCTGAGATGCTCGCCATTCACTTCAGTTATTCAGTACATGGCCATGTCACAGAGCATGGAGGTGGTACATATCTTGGATACAAAACCATAAGCCTATTATGGAGAGTGACCAGATTTCTGGAAGAAAACAGGAACTTAGGAAGATCGTAGGTGTTGCCCATCATTATGGCAAGCCGCATTCTATTTATAAATTGGGCAGCATGAATGCTGGTAAGCTTTCTAAAAGACAGGACACATCCATTGATGCTTTCTCTTTTCTAATATCTACAATCACGGACACAGTGGGATACAGCGACACAGAAACACTCGCATTGTCAAATGACTTACTAGAAACAATTCCCCCCAAACCAAACAAACCTCATTTCCTACCTCTTCTCAGAACATGAGCCAAAACCACAAACCCACACCCACACCCACAAAGGCACCTCTTTCCTCCAAGTAGGTTGTGACTATTTGGAGTGTCCTCTGACTGTGGGCCATTATAGGTTCCCCCAAAATGGCCTGTCCTGTCTCAGATTTTGTGTCCTTTGCCAAGTCTCTGAAGTTGTCAGGAGCCAGCAGTGAGCCACTACCTGTTTTCTCAGGAAAGGCCCCTCTTCAGAGTTTTCCTGCCATTTGGCCATCCTAACATCAATAGGTACCAAGAAAGACTGACTCTGTCCTTGGGAAATTCAAAAAGTAAAACCACTGAGACTGGGACTGGGGCTGTCAATGTTTGACTGGCTTCCTGGATCGCAAGTTCACAGAGTTCCATCACCAAGGAAGTGAGGTGAGGTCACTTCCGTCAGGAACTGAATGAGTTCACTGCCTTGGCAACCAATCTGTCCTAAGAGTTGCTTCCAAGCTTCCCATGAGATGGAGGCTGCCCCTGCTTCCTGTGACCCTTTCACAAGTTAGAATGGTATATCACCCATAGGCATCCAGGAGCAGCTCTCCACACAGGTATCATTTGGTCCATCTTCTCTACATTAAGAATGGAGAGGCTGATTCAGACAGAACCCTTCACCCTGACCAGGTTGTTTTCCATGGAAGATGACTTTTGCACTCTCAGGTCCTTCAGAGTTGCCTACATCTTCTCCAGAGATTATATCTGCATGGACCTTTGAGGTTATCAGCAGGTGGAAGATTCCCTATATTCCTGTATTGTAACACCAACTCTGTCCCTGCTCTTCTGTAACGTTAGATTGAGGGAACCATGTATGGTTAGGGTTAATAACATGTTTGATTTGGGTTAGGAATCATTATGCTGAATAAATAATGGTATTGGGAACCTGCAATATGTATAAAAATATATAGGTGAAATATATGTATAAAAACAGAAATCTAAGTAACATTTGAAGCCCAGAAGGGCACTGGGCCCTTGATTGGGATACTTAGCTTTGAAAAAATTGATATACAATGGCATAGGAGCTTGTACTTTGGATCATAGAATGTAGAAGAGAACATCCAGTCAAAAAGGATAGTCGGTAGTGAAAGGTTAATAAAATAGGTACTTGTCACTTACTGTTTTTCTGTATGCTTAACAAAACACTGTTGAAATCTTGAGAACTGTTTGCTAATCTTGTTCCCAGAATGTGCTGTCCCCAACTGCCAAAGTGTAGAATGTACTCCTTCACCCGGTTGCATGCAAACCGACCACTCGCCCTGACCCATCAGTATACTTCCCTCCCTGCCCTCTCCAAGGAAAATATATATGTTCTGCTTAAACTGTTCTCAGGGCTCTCTGCTCTATTCAAGTGAGCTCCGAGCCCCAGCATGCTGGACCCAGAATAAACCCTTTGCTGTTGGATAAGACAGTCTGTTAGTGGTCTCTTCCTTCCATGCTCACCCGACCTTTACATATGGAGATTCCACCGAGTTTTGGCAGCGGCGGACAAAAGACCCTAACGGGTTCCTCTTGGGTTAAGAAAGGCACCTCTTTCTTGTTTCAGTGTTAAGGTTAGTGCTGGGCAAAATGGCTGTCGATGAAGAGCGTGAGTTCTCTCCGATGGTGGCTGACAGACGTGTCACAGAGCCACAGGCCACGTCCCTGGGGAACTTCCCAAAGACTCGGGAAATCGAGGAACAATAGTCTCTTCGACTCAGTAATATTTTGTATCTGATTCGGAATTGCCAGCCCATTGGGTTTTGCTGGCTACTCAGTCCTGGTCTCAGTTTTGGATGTCCATTGAATGTCTTTATTGTCTTGTCTTGTCTGTGTCGTGTGTCTTGCATTCACTCTTTGTGTATCTTTCATTATGGGACACAGCACTTCAATGCCCCTGTCCCTGACCCTTGATCACTGGACCAAAGTCCGCTTAAGGGCTCAGAATCTTTCTTTTTTAGTTAAACGCTGGACCTTTCAGAATCTCTGTGCCTCAGAATGGCCCACCTTTGAATTTGGATGGCCCCTAGAAGGATCTTTCTACTTCCCACTAATTTAAGAAGTCAGAGATATTGTCTTTCACCCGGGCACACATAGCCATCCGGATCAACAGCCATATATCTTAACTTTGCTGGACCTCTGCAAATCTCCTCCTCAATGGGTGAAGCCTTTCTTTGTCACTTCCCCTGCTCCTACTTCTTCCCCCATGATCTCTCAAACCCTCTGCTCCTCCTCCTCCTCCACCCTTTGTAATCCCTGAGTCAAAAGATTTGACTCTTCTGGACTCTCTTCCCCCTTATTATACCCTGCCTTCGTCCCCCAACCACCAACACCCTCTAAGTGATTCCCCTGCAGCTGACTCAGCCTCTCTACCACTGGAGGAATATAAGCTGGCCCAGCGCCCTCCAGATAACTCCCCCGCAGCACACACAGCCCCTCCTCCGCAGGAGGAAGCTAGCCCAGCTAAGGAAACTTGATGGTGGTGAATGATTGAAAACCCTGGAACTCCTGTGATGCTCCCACTATGTCTCTACAGACCATTGATTGACGAAGGCCATGGGGGGAAAATGCAAGCCTACAAATATTGGCCTTTCTCCTCTTCCGACCTATATAACTGGAAATATAACAATCCCCCTTTTTCCGAGGACCCCACAGGGCTCACAGGTCTCGTTGAGTCATTGATATTTTCACATTTGCCTACTTGGGATGACTGTCAACAATTCCTAGGGACTCTCTTCACGACAGAGGAACAAAAGAGAATCTTCCTGGAAGCTATAAAAAAATGTCCTCCGACCAGATTGGAGAGTGATACATCTTCCCAACTTAATCAAAGCTGGTTTTCCTTTGAAACAACCCAACTGGGACACCAACACCATTGAAGTTAGAAAGCATCTGTCCACTTATCGCCAGGTTCTAATAGTGGGCATCCAAGTGGCCACTAGGCGACCAACTAATTTGGCCAAGGTAATAGAGATTATTCAAAGGCCTGATGAATCTCCCTCTAAGTTTCTAGAGAGAATTATGGAGGCAAGTAGGAGATATACTCCTTTCGATCCTCAGGCAGAGGATCAAAAGGCATCTGTCATGATGGCCTTTATTGGGCAAGCTGCCCTGGATATTAAAAGAAAGTTACAATGCTTAGATGGATTACAAGATATGACTTTGAGAGATTTAGTCAGAGAAGCCAAGAAAATATACCTTAAGAGAGAAACTGAGGAAGAGAATGAAGCAAAGTGAGGATAAAAGAAACAAAAGACAGAATAAGGCGTTGACTAAGGTCCTGGTCACAACAACAAAAGGGCCAGAAATTAAGAAACAGGGAGACAGGAAGGGATACCTGGGCCCACGCCAGAGGCCACTCCTTGCCTCAGATCACTGTGCCTACTGTAAAAAAAAAGGACACTGGGCCAAAGAGTTCACTAGAAAGAGACAGCCACTCCTGCCAGCCATTCTGACTCTTGAGGATGACTCCAAAAGTCGGGGCTAACATCCCCTCCCGGAGCTCAGGGTAACTTTTGAAGTGTAGGGGACCCCAGTAAACTTTGAAGTGGATACAGGGGCAATATACTCAGCCCTCAAGGCCCCATTGGGCCATCTATCAAATAAAAGGTCTCTAGTTCAAGGGGCAAATGGCAGTAAGTATCGGGCTTGGACAACTAAGAGGACCATAGACCTGGGAAAAGGAAAATCCATCAATCCTTCCTAGTAATCACAGAATGCCTGGCCCCATTGATGGGCAGAGATCTGCTCACCAAGTACCGGGCCAAAATAACTTTTAACCCTGAAGGCCCCCAAGTGGAATTTCTAAATCCTTCACTAAAAACTCCTATAGTCACAGCTCTAAATATGTCAGTAGAAAATGCACATCAACTCACTCACCTTGGTTCAAAGAAACTGCAGGTATTTCTGAAGTTTCAAGAACAGAGTTTTCCACTAACTGACTCACAGCAAAAAGAAATAACTAAATGGGTAAAAAAAGCCTGTCGAGTCCATCAATTGGTAAATGCTTATCCTTCCAAGCTTCCTGCAGGAAAGCACCTACGAGGAACCAGACCAGGACAATTCTGGGCAGTTGACTTTACTGAAATTAAGCCAGCAAGGTATGGACATAAATATCTTCTAGTCTTTGTAGATACATTTTAAGGATGGATTGAAGCCTTCCCCACTAAAAGAAAAAAAAAAGAAACAGTGCAAATGGTGGTCAAGCAGATCCTGAAAGACATTTTTCAAAGATACGGCCTGCCAAAGGTAATACGGTCTGATAATGCACCGGCGTTCGTGGCCCAAGTAAGTCAGGGGTTAGCCAGGAACCTGGGGATTCATTGGAAGTTTTATTGTGCTTACAGACCCTAGAGTTCAGGACAGGTAGAAAGAATGAATAGAACCATTAAAGAGACCTCAACAAAATTAAGCTTAGAGACCAGCATAAATGATTGGACTATGCTCATGCCTTATACAATGTTTCGTGCAAGAAATACGCCCTCTGTTTCTTTGAGTAACCACACCCCCTGTGAATATCTATTGTGCCTCTCCTCCAGTAATGGACCAAAGCCCAACTCTAAGACCTAACGATCCCTTTCACACCCCCTTGCTTGACAGACTTAAAGCTCTTGAAAGATCTCAGTGATACCTGTGGAAAAAGCTGGCCACTGCCTACCAAACTGGGGACGAGGGGACTCCACATTGATATCAAGTAAGAGATTCATCTACATAAGATGATATCAGGTGTCATCCCTGGAACCCCACTGGAAAGGACCATACCAGGTGGTACTTATAACATCTGCAGTGGTAAAGGTAGACGGAATCACTTCCTGGATCCATGCCTCTCATCTCAAGCCTGCGCCCTGTCCACACTCTGGCTGGAAACTGGAAAAGACTGGTAACACTTTCAAATTGCATATTCACCATGTGGATAAGCCTATAGACTCTCCCCTCAGCCACAAGTAGTCCTAACCCTCATCAGCCCGTTCAGCAGCGTTGGCTGATCACAAATTCTACTGGAAAAGAAGTATAATCTATCTCGCATACAGCCCACTTAGGGACGTGGTGACCATCTCTCCACCCAGACATTTGTCAGCTGGCTATAGGTCTTTCCTAATGGGATATCCCTGATGAAGAGGATCCCACTAAAATTCCATTAAATCCCTTCCTTACCATAGATAATGGAAACAAACATTATGGATGTAGGGACACACGAGCCAGATGCAGGTTGGCTAGCCTAGATTACTGTGTTTACCCGGCCGACTGTCAAAGCCATAAACAGCCATGGCTATGTGGGGGAAAAGCCGACTTCTTCTGTAAGTCATGGGGATGTGAGCATACAGGGGCTGCCTGATGGAACCCAAACTCCGCATTAAATTCAGTACACAGCATTGGCCATATTACGAATTAGAAAACAAAAACTGATGGCAACCAGAGGGGACTCTAGATCCTCAAATCCTGTGTGACCTTTTTAACATCTGCTGGTGCTCAAAAGGGTAAAAGGAGATTCCACTATGTAGAGGCCTTTTCCCTTCTTCGCTCACATCCTGAACTATGCTTACCCAATAGATCCTCACCTTCAGCCTTCTGCTCCAGAGTCTCTGCTGTCACTCCCACCTCAGCAACCTGATTTCTCCACTACAATTATTAGATCAAAAATCCAAATCTCTGCTGGTTCTCAGACCATTGCCCCCTTGCTGACGTAGCAGGTACTGAGGTACCCCTCCACCCACTCACTCCTCTCTTCTCCTGTCAGTGCCCGCACCGGGTCCCACCAGGTCCTCTTACCAACTAACCCAAAGCTCAAACCAGCTGAGGAGAGCCCTCAGACCCATATCCAAGATGTAATGAAAATGGCCTTTAAAGTTGCTTTGTCATCACTGAAAACAGTTTACTAAGAATTTAAAGTCCCTAACATGTGTTTTGGGATACTCACAACCATCTTCTTCTTTGCGCTACCTGTTCTACTGCTCAAATATTTGTTGCTAGGAAAATTCCAAACCACTTTCCAATTATTTTTTTACATCTCTCTTTTCTCATTCTCAGATACTCTGAGCTGCTCTCAGCCCCACCTTCTCCGTCTTTCCCCTCTGTACCAGGCCCACAGAAAAGTCTTTAACTGACCTTCTCCAGAAGTCTTCACCATGGCTGACTTTAGGACTTTCAGCAAAAGAGTCCCTATAAAAAAGTTCAATGTAGTTAAACTTCCTATTTTCATGTTGCCCTGTTCTACTTGGCCACTGGCTAAAAAAATTAGCACTCCTAATCAAGACACCCCCTTACTAGTTTTTCACAAAAATATGTGAACAAGGCCTCTGGCCTTGACATGGGGCTTCACAGAGATGGCTACATTTCTAAGTTAACGAAGTTAGCAACTGGGCTCCGTGGTAACAGCTGGAAATGGGAAAATAAGAAAGGGAAGAAAAAGCTCTTTCCCTCCCAGGTGTCCTTGAAAAGTTAACTTGCCCAGAACCGAGGAAAAAACAGAAACAAAACTGCTTTTTTCAACTTCTGCAGACTGTGAACTTCTGAGCCCCTTCCATTACATGTTGGGTACAAAATTCTGAAACTACCTAAACTTGGGTTTCAGAGGATTACTTGATTACAACAGAATCAATGCCCTCTGAATCTGGTTGCCACCAAATAGGACTGTTTCCCTGTCTTCAGTGCTATCTTAGGTGAGTTGCCTTGTCCGTCCCTACTACAGCATGATTCTATATACTTAAACATTGTTAATGTTTTCATAAAATGGTCAACAGATGTGATTAATTGTGTAATCGTGCAGATGTTTCCCAGAGTGCTCTATCACAATGCAGGTTCATTTGAAGATCAAATAGGGGGGCATTCAACCCGGTTCCACTGAAAATATATATCCCTCAACTTAGCCATCATATTAGGAATAGAAATTGCTGCACTGGTGGCCACGGGAACCACTGCCTTTGTCCATGGGACTCAACAAATGACCCAACAAATGACAGCAATAGACCAAAACTAAGATATTAGAAACCTCCATCAGAGCTTTGCATGAGTCTTTTACCTCTCTCTCTGAAGTTGTTTTTCAGACCACTCGAGGGTTGGACCTCCTTGTCATGAGAGAAGGGGCCTCTGTGCTGCATTGAGAGAAGAAAGTTGTTTGTATGCCGAGCATACTGGAGTTGTAATAAAATCTAAGAGTAAATTAAAAAGATTCCTTGAAAAGCATCAAAGAGACAGAGAGGCCCAAAAAAGGTGGTTTGAGTCTTGGTTCACACAGTCTTCCTGGTTAACTACGTTTTTATCAACCCTGGCCGGTCCAATAATAATCCTCATATTATTGCTAACTATTAAACCCTGTTTTCTCAACCGTGTAATTTCTTTTCTCCAGGCTCAAATTGGACGAGTTAAACTTATGGTAATACCCCACTAGTATACATAGAATGTGACACCCCCCAATGATCATTTTTATGATTAAAAGTAGCCAGAAGAAGAAGTGGGGAATAAAAGGTTAATAAAATAGGTACTTGTCACTTCCTGTTTTTCTGTATGCTTAACAAAACACTGTTGAAATCTTGAGAAATGCTTGCAAATCTTGTTCCCAGTATGTGCTGTCCCCAACTGCCCAACTGCAGAATGTGCTCCCTCACCCAGTTGCACGCAAATCGCCCACTCGCCCTGATCCATCAATAAACTTCCCTCCCTGCCCTCTCCAGGTAAAGTATATAAGCTCTACTTAAGCGATTCTCAGGGCTATCTGCTCTATTCAAGTGAGCTCTGAGCACCAGCATGCTGGACACTCAATAAACCCTTTGCTGTTGCATGAGATAGTCTGTTGGTGGTTTCCTCCTGCGAAGCTCGCCCGACATTTACTATAATGATTGAAAGTAGAAGAGAACATCCAGTCAAAAAGGGATTGTTGATAGAAATAGGAAGATAGTACGTTTAGGAAGAAGTGTGAGTATAGGATTTGGAACAAAAGTTCGTTAGCTACAGGGTTTCGGTTACAGAGTGATTGTTAAAGTTAGCACAGGTGAAGAGTCAGTCACAATGATGAACTGGGGAAAACATGAAGTAAAGCAGATATAAATAGAGACATTACAAAATAAGGCAAAGTATAAAGTGAGTGATAGGATTAGACATTTTGAACAGGGTTGAGTTTGAATACATAATTTAGGAAGAAACAAATATGTAGTCACCAATAGGATTGACATTTGAGAGCATTAGGCAAATTTCAGGTGGATGAATATTTCTGAGAATAATCTTGTGAATAGTTGATTATAAATCCACATACATGAACATGAATGAATTTAGGGAGTGTACATAAGACACATATATTTCATATTTAGAAAAATCTGGAGAGTACACACAGACAAAAAAAGTAGCAATATATGTCAATCAAAATTCATCATAAAATATATATCATCCACAGATCCAAAAATATTCATTTTACTGAACATGGATTTATGTATAATGTTGTTCAACTAGGAAGCTCACCCATTGTTTCAATATTCAGTACCAACAGGGTTTAGTAGGAGTGATCTTGTCTCACAATTTGTATCTGCCAAGTAAGCCAAATCACAAGAACAAACGTGTGGTACCAGGTAGGATTGTATATGTCCATATTAAAATACACATGCTGAATAGGCTACAGAGAAAGGGAGACAGGAATTCACATGTTTGTTAACTTTAAAAATACATGGAGAACTATTTCAACAAACAATTGACTAGATTTATAACTCCTACTCTGTATCATGCAGAAGGGAAGTCCAACTATACACCATGCCTCCCCTGAACTACTTGTATTTCTATTCTGTTTGGGTTGTTTTTCTCCATCATATTAGGATTAGTAGTCAGAGTCTGGTAGGGTATGGGTTAGTGTCAGGGATTCAGTATTTTGAATGGAAAACAGGAAATTGAATCCAATGTGTATGCAAACATATGCTACAGAAAAAACTTTCCACTCTCATCCAGAACAATGCCTTGACATTACCTTCGCCTCAAGAAAAACACAATTAGAGTAGAAGAGTTAAAAAATTTGTGAATACCTATCTGGATTGGAAAATGCTCCCGATTTCACATCATTGGAGTTGGTAGAGGAGTTTCTAAAAGTAATGGACAGGGTAAACACTCCACAAACCTCGAGCTCTGCTTGCCTAAATATTTTTGAGGATCTGCCTCTGAGGTTGAGCACTTGAAATATATGCTGTTGTCAGGAGCTTTAGCTTACTTTGTAGTGAGACCATCAAAGCTGGGTCTGCATCTATGTGATCTGGATGACATGGTTACTTACTTTCCAATGAAATGAGGCAACAGTGCTGAATTCTCTCTTTGTAGGTAAACTGTGGCCTCTGAGGGCTAATTGTCTCTTCGTGTGGACTGTGAAGCCATTTGGCCATCCTCTAATTTTCGTGGTGTTTTTGCTGCTGCTCTGGGAGGTTGGTATTTGCTTCACAAAATACGAGTTCAAATGGGACACAGTAGTGGAGGAGTTCTGTCAGGTGTGGGGGGAAGGGTCTGGAGGAGAATGCACCAAACAGTATTTTATCCCACGTAGCTTGCCCCCTTGACAATAGCAACATGATTCAGAACATTGCCCTGAAACCTCTCCATATAACAAGATTCCTTTACATATAAGGGTCTGCTGGCTACACCATGTCAGTCACAAGCCATTTGGAATCCAATGGTAGATCCTCATGGCCCTACCACTGATGTTTTATCAAACACCTGCACACCACTGCTCTGGGCCACTACTCAGCAGGATCCAACTTACTGGCATCTCTGTTCTAAACCATTTTCATGCAACCCAGTAAATCAAGGTACTGTCTGGTATACTCATGATCAGCAACAAGACATCCAAAAGTTTTCCAGTGCCACCTGGTCATGGGAATTTCAAAAATTTCATGGTATTTATCTAACCATTTTTCAAAGATGAAGTTGGAGTCACTGTGGGTTTCAATTCATTCAGGAATCATTAAATGGTGAGGAAGCTCATTTCAATGATAGCTCTAAAGAACTCTCACAGGCAAGGCTTCTGAAAGAGTGCCCAAAGAGGCCACATAAAGCCAGGCCCATTGAGGTCTACAAGGTGAGGCCCATGTGTGTTTTGACTCTCAACTCAGCCTGCCAAGTCTTTAATAATAAAATCATGTTATATCCTGGCGGAGATTCCCAGTGCTCTGTGGAAAGCCACCCTGGGCCTAGATCTCAGTTTCCAATGGCGACTCTCATGCATGGCCTACTAAAATTCCAACAAAATTCATGGCAATATTTCTCTGACTTTAGTTCCACAACTCAGTCTCTAAGGGGAATCACACCAGAGTTCAAGCCCAGGTGGACACAGTCATTTTTTCCAACCGACACACAAATGACCAAAATTATAACCAAAACACCTCCACATGACACTAATCCTCTTCCATGTAGAGACTCATCCTCACCTCTGGCGAAGGTTTCTATGAGGGGCGCAGCCAAAGACAGTTTCCAAAATAAGCTCGCTTGCCCCTCATTTGCCTAAAGTCAGGGTGGCCTGGACACCCTTCCTGTGAACCAGGAGTGACAAAATAAGCATGCCTTTAATACTGCTCTGTTTCTCCAATTTGAGCCCTACTGATTTTCAGATATAGATTCTTTATTTCATTTGGAGTCATGTGAAAACCCAAGCACCACTGCAGGGCTTGGAAGAACTCATTTCATCCAAAGAATCCCTATTCTCACTTGATAGAGGTCATGAACCTAACAGAGGAAGGCAAGTGACTTCATCCACAATGACTGATCTTTTTGCAATTATGGTTTTGGATGGACACAAGCGATCATTCTTTAGATCCATCAGGAGCTGAGAATCTAAGTCACAGCCACACATAAGACCAAAAGGCTAATTCAGCCACATCCCTTACCAAAGCAATTAAGCAAAGAGCCACAGATGATGCCCATTCATTTCCATTTCAAAACTGTTTTCCTCAGGCTTCACAGAGGGGTGGCCTGAGGAAAAGGCCTTCCAGACATTCAGGGCAACAGAAAAATAGTTAAGCAAAAGATCCAAAGTAGGGTCTCTCCTCTGAGACTTTCCTGGTCACACTGATATTTGACATTCAGGGCAACAGAACAATAGTTAAGCAAAAGATCCAAAGTAGGGTCTCTCCACTGAGACTTTCCTGGTCACACTGATATCTGAGTTTTCTGAGAATCTCGCCATTCTCTTAAGCTATCCAGTACATGGCCATGTCACAGGGCTTGGAGGTGGTACATATCTTGGAAACAAAAAAATGAGCCAATTCTGGAGAATGGCCAGAATTCAGGAAGAAAACAGGAACTTAGGTAGATAGCAGGTGTTGCCCATGGATAAGACAGGTTGCATTCCATTCATTAATTGGCCAGGATGAATTATGGGAAGATTTATACTAGACTAGACATATATTAATGCATTATCTTTTCAAATGTCTACAACAACGGACACAGTGAAATACACAGACATAGGAACACTAGTCTGGTCAAACGACTTACTAGAAATAGTCCACTGCAAACGAAAAAACCGACTTTCCTACCTATTCTCAGAACATGAGACAGAACCACAAACACACACCCACTCCCACAAAGGCACCTCCTTCCCTCAAGTAGGTCTGTGACTATCCAAAGTGTTCTCTGAATTGTGGGCCATACTATCTTCTCCCAAAATGGCCTGTCCTCTATCAGATCTGGTTTCCTTGGCCAACTCTGTTGAGGTGTCAGGAAAAAGTGGTGAGCCACTACCTGCTTTCTCAGGAAAGGTCCCTCTTCAGAGCTCTCCTCCATTTGTCCTTCCTCACATCAGTAGGTACCAAAAAAGACTGACTCTGTCCTTGTTAAATCCAACCAAGTGAGCCCACTGATACTGGGACTGGGACTGCTTCTGGGTGCCTGACTTCTTGGATACCAAGTTCAGAGAGTTCCATCACCAAGGAAATGAGGTATGTCACTTTCTTTGGAACTGAATGAGGTCACTGCCTTGGCAAACACTTTGTCCTAAGAGTTGCTTCCAAGGGTCCCATGAGATGGAGCCGGCCTCTACTTCTTGTGACACTTTCACTAGTTAGAATGGTATATCAACCAGAGGAACCTGGGAACAGCTCTTCACCCAGGCCTGGTATTGTCCATCTTCTCTACAATAAGAAGAGAGAGGCTGATTCAGACACATCCCTTCATCCTGACCAGGTTGTTTGCCATGGAAGATGACTTTTGCTCTCTCAGGTCCTTTATACCTGCCTAAATCTTCTCCAGGTATCATTTCTGAATGGACCTTTGAGGTTCTCGCAGGTGGAAGGTACCCTAATTTCCTATATTGTAAGAACAACTCTTTCCCTGCTCTTCTGTAAAATGAGATTGAGGGAACAGTGTATGTTTCGGGTTAATAACAGGTTCGATTTCAGTTAGGAATCATTCTGTGAGATGAATAATGGTATTGGGTACCTACGATATTTATAAGAATATAGAGTTGAAATAAATGTACAAAAACAGAAATCTAAGTAAGATTTGAAGGCCAGAAATCATTCGGCCCTTGACTGGGATACTTAGCTTTTAATTATGTTCTGCAAAGATGTCTCAGATAATTCAATAATAAATGGCATAGGACCTTGTACCTTGGATGATTGAATGTAGAAGAGAACATCCAGTCAAAAAGGGATAGTAGGTAGGATTAAGAAGATAGTCGGTAGGTTTAGGAAGAAGAGTGAGTATAGGATTTGTATCAAATTTCTTTCCTAATAGGGTTTTGGTTAGAGGGTGAATGTTAATGTCAGCACATATGAAGAGTGAGTCACTATGATGAGCTTGGGAAAATATGTAGAAAAGCAGATATCAATAGAGACATTATGAAATCATGCAAAGTATAAAATGAGTGATAGGATTAGACATTTTCTACAAGGTTGAGTTTCAATATATAATCTTATGAAGAAACAAATATGTCGTCACCAATAGGATTGACATTTGAGAGTATTAGGCAACCTGGACATGGATGTTTTAGTAATCCATGTACAATTTCCCTTTTGGCTTTGGTACAGTCTTAAGTGTGACCTTCACATTTTTAGTTCCGAATATTACTGTGATAAAATGTTTATGTAGATCAGGTGACATGAGTATTTCTACCACCTTTTCTGGGAGCAATATATTGAAGACATAAAATTAGTTTTGGGGGTACAAAGAGGTGTACCCTGTGTCTATGAATATAGAGATAAAGCATGAATAGACCATAATGTGAATAAATAATATAAGTTGTTCCAAATTTAAATTATGTATTGAACTGATATCTGAAAAATTACAGGAAATCTTATATTGATATACAATCATTCATTCCGACCAATTATACATCAAATGGTAATATTAGTGTTTTGGTTTATCATGAAGAGTGTGTGAGTTTTGCTTCAATAGTGATTATGGAAATTGAAAATAATGTGTTTGGAAAGAATTCTCATGAAAAGACCAGTCAAGAAACCCTGATAATACATGTGTTCTGAAGCAATAAGTGATTAAAGTTGAAACAAATGCCTATAAATTTGTGAACTTGTGGATGAAATGTATATCCTATGATGTGCAAACCCTGAAGAAATAGTAATGTACCAGTGTTGAATACAAATGAACGTCAAATTACATATCATGTGCCATAGGAATCTACTTGCATTGATGTTAGACTGGGTTAGTTACTGTAGAATTATTAGGATTTGTATGCACCATTCACTGAAGTTAGTTTTCAGTACTAGGAAACAAACATGTATTTCAGTTAAATGAATATGTCTGAGAATAATCTTGTGAAAAGTTGATTATAAATCCAAGTACATGAACATGAATGAATTAAGACAGTGTATATAAGACACATATTTCATATTTTGAAAAATCTACAGAGTGTATGTATATATACAAAAAAAACACAAATAGACATTAAAAAGTAGCAATATATATGCCAAACAAAATTCATCATTAAATATATATCATCCACAGATGCAAAAATATTTATTTTACTGAACATGAGCTTATGTATAATGTTGTTCTACTAGGAAGCTTGTAGGTTGAATTTTCAGTTCCAACAGCGTTTAAGAGGAGTGAACTCTTCTCACAATTTGTATCTGCCAAGTCAGCCACCTCCCAAAAATGTACATGTGATACCTGGTAGGATTCTATATATGTATATAAATATACATGGGTGAAATGGCTACAGAGAATTGGAAACAAGAATTCACATATCTGTTAACTTTAAAAACACATGGAGAACTATTTCAATTAAAAATTGACTAGATTTATAACTCCTACCTTATATAATGCAAAAGGCAAGTCCAAATATACAACATGCCTCCTCTGAACTGCTTGTATTTATATTTGTTTGGGTTATTTTTCTCCTTTTTATTAGGTTGAGTAGTCTGAGCCTAATAGGTTCGGGTTAGTGTCAGGGATTCACTATTTCAATAGGAAAATTGAAAAATGAATCCAATGTGTATGCAAATATGTGCTGCATAAATATCCTTCCACTCTCATCCAGAGCAATGCCTTGTCAATCCCTTTGCCCCAATTAAGACACAATTGGAGGAGAAGAGTTAGAAAATCAGTGAATACATATCTGGAATGGAAATGCTCAGGAGTTCACAATCTTGGAGGTGGTAGAGGAGTTTCCAAAAGTAAGGGACTGGGTTAACACTCCACAAACATGGAGCTCTTCTGGCCTAAAAACTTTTTGAGAAACTTTCTGTGAGGTTGGGCACTTGAAAAATATGTTGTTGTCAGGAGATTTGACTTCTTTGCGTGAGACCATCAAAGCTGGGTCTGCATTTATGTGACCTGGAGGACATGGCTTCTTATATTCCAATAAAGATGAGCAGCAGTGCTGCATTATCTCTTTGTAGGTAAACTGTGACCACTGGGGACTAAGTTTCTCCCCATGTGGACTGTGAAGCCATTTGGTCCTGGTCCACTTTTTGTCGTGTTTTTGCTACTGCACTCGGAGTTTGGTATTTGCTTCATGACATACAAGGAGCTAAACTGGGACACAATGCTGGAGGGAGTTCTGTCACGTGTCGTGTGCCAGGGTATGCAGGAGAATGCACCAACCAGGCTTCTATCCCTCATAGCTTGCCCCATTGCCCCCTTGTCCATATCAACCTAATTCTGAACATTGCCCTGAAACCTCTCCATATAACAAGATGCCTTTACATATAAGGGTCTGCTGGCTGCACCATGTAAGTAACATGCCATTTGGAATACAATGGTAGATCCTCATGACCCTACCACTGGTGATTTATCACACACCTGCCCAAAACTGCTCTAGACCCACTACTCAGCAGGCTCCAACTTACTGGCATCTCTGTACTACACCATTTTCATGAAACCCAGTCAATCAAGGCACTGTCTGGTATACTCTTGATCAGCAATAGGACATCCAAAGGTTCTCCAGTGCCACCTGGTCATGGGAATTTCAAAATTTTCATGGTATTTATCTAGCCATTTTTCAAGGATGAAGTTGGAGGCACTGTGGCTTTCAATTCATTCAGTAACCATTAAATGTTGAGGAAGCTCAATTCAATAAAAGCTCTGGAGAACTCTCACAGGCAAGGCTTCTGAAAGAGTGCCAAAATGGTCACATGATGCCAGGCCCATTAAAGTCTACAATGTGAGTCCTATGTATTTTTCGACTCTCAAATATGGCTGCCATGTCTTTGAGAATAAAATCATGTGATATCCTGGCAGAGATTCCCAGTGCTCTGTGGAAAGCCACCCTGGCCCTAGATCTCAGTTTACAAGGGCGACTCACATGCGTGGCATCCTAAAATCCAAACAAAATTCATGGCAATACTTCTCTGAGTTCATTTTCACAACTCAGTCTCTAAGGGGAATCACACCAAAGTTCAAGCCCAAGTGGACCCAGTCATTTCTTCCAACCGCCAAACAAATGGCCAAAATTAAAACCAAAACATTCCCACATGGCCCTCATCTTCTTCCATATAGTCACTCATCGTAACCTCTGGCTGGAGTTTTCCATCAGGGGCACAGCCCAAGACTGTGTCCAAAAAAAGCTCGCTTGCCCCTCATTTGGCTAAAGTCAGGGTGGCCTTGACAGCCCTCCTGTGAACCAGAAGTGATCAAATAAGCCTGCCGTTAATACTGCTCTGTTTCTACAATTTGAGGCCTACTGACTTTCAGGTAAAGATTCTATATGTGATTTGGAGTCATGCGAAAACCCAAGCACCTCATCAGGGCTTTGAAGAACTCATTTGACCCAAAGAATCCCTATTCACACTTGATGGAGGTCAGGAACCTAACAGAGGAAGACGAGAGACTTCATCCACAATGACTGATTTTTTGCCATTATAGTTTTGGACGCACACATGGGATCATTCTTTATATCCATCATGTGCTGAGAATCTAAATCACAGCCACAAAGAAGGCCAAGAGGCTAATTCAGCCACATCCATTTCCAAAGCAATTAAGCAAAGAGCCACAGGTGATGCCTATTCATTTCCATTTCAAAACTATATTCTTCAGGCTTCACAACGGGGTGCCCTGAAGCAAAGACCTTCCAGATATTCAGTGTAACAAAACAGTACTTAAGCAAAAGGTCCAAAGCAGGGTCTCTCCACTGAGAGTTTCTTGGTCACACTGATATCTGAGTTTTCTGAGATGCTCGCCATTCTTTTCAGCTATCCAGTACATGACCATGTCACAGAGCTTGGAGGTGGTACATATCGTGGACACAAAACCATGAGCCTATTCTGGAGACTGGCCAGAATACAGGAAGAAAACATTAACTTGGGAAGATAGCAGGTGTTTCCCTTCGATAAGACAAGCTGCAGTTCATTCATATATTGGGCAGGATGAATTTTGGGAATATTTATACTTTAAAGGACACATTCATTAATGCATTTTCTTTTCTAATGTTTACAACAACGGACACAGTGGAATACACAGACATGGAAATACTTGCCTTGTCAAACGACTTACTAGAACAGTCCACTGAAAACCAAAAACAAAAAAAAAACAACAAATAAAAAACGCCTTTCCTACCTATTCTCAGAACATGAGACAGAACCACAAAGCCATACCCACTCCCACAAAGGCAGCTCCTTCCCCCAAGTATGTCTGTGATTAGAAGGAGTGTCCTATGACTGGTGAGCCATACTATGTTCTCCCAAAATGGCCTGTCCTCTTTCAGATCTGGTTTCCATGGCCAACTCTGTGAAGTTGTCAGGAAAAAGTGGTGAGCCACTACCTGCTTTCTCAGGAAAGGTCCCTCTTCATAGCTCTTCTGGCATTTGGCCATCCTCACATCAGTAGGTACCAAGAAAGATTGATTTTGTCCTTGGAAAATCCAAACAAGCGAGTCCACTGGGACTGGAACTGGGACTGCCTCTGGGTGCCTGGCTTCTTGGATACCAAGTTCAGAGAGTTCCATCACCAAATAATGAGGTATGTCACTTTCTTTGGAACTGAATGAGGTCACTGCCTTGGCAACCACTTTTCCCTAACAGTTGCTTCCAAGGGTCCCATGAGATGGAGCCGGCCCCTACTTCCTGTGACACTTTCACAAGTTAGAATGAAATATCAACGATAGGCACCCAGGAACAGCTCTACACACAGGTCTGGTTTTGTCAGTCTTCTCTACAATAAGAAGAGAGAGGCTGATTAAGACACATCCCTTCATCCTGACCAGGTGTTTTGCCATGGAAGATGAGTTTTGCTCACTCAGGTCCTTTATACCTGCCTACAACTTGTCCAGGTATCATTTCTGCATGGACCTTTGAGGTTCTCAGCAGGTGGACTGTCCCCTTCTTTCCTGTATTGTAAGAACAACTCTGTCCCTGCTCTTCTGTAAAATGAGATTGAGGGAACAGTGTATGTTTCGGGTTAATAACAGGTTCGATTTGTGTTAGGAATCATTCTGTGTGATGAATAATAGTGTTGGGGACCTTCGATATTTAAAAGAATATGGAGGTTAAATATAAGTATGAGAACAGAAATCTAGGTATGATTTGAAGCCCAGAAGGGCATTGAGCCCTTGATTGGGATAATTAGCTTTGAATTATGTTCTGCAAAGATGTCTCAGTTAATTCAATACACAATGGCATAGGACTTTGTACCTTGGATGATTGAATGTAGAAGAGAACATCCAGTCAAAAAGGGATAGTCAGTAAGATTATGAAGCTAGTCGGTAGGTTTAGGAAGAAGAGTGAGTATTTGATTTGGACAAAAGTTCTTTAACAATAGGGTTTCGGTTAGAGAGTGAATGTAAATGTCAGCACATATGAAGAGTCAGTCACTATGATGAGCTGGGAAAAAATGTAGAAATGCAGATATCAATAGAGACATTATGAAATCAGGCAAAGTATAAAGTGAGTGATAGGATTAGACATTTTCAACAGGGTTGAGTTTGAATACATAATCTTTTGAAGAAAAAAATATGTAGTCACCAATAGGATTGACAGTTAAGAGCATTAGGCAACCTGGACATAGATGTTTTTAGTAATCCATGTTCACTTTTCATTTAGTCCTTCGTGCAATCATAACCGTGACCATTACATTATTTGTCCAGAATATTACTGTGAAAAAATGTATATGTAGATCAGGTGACATGAGTATTTCGTCCACCATTTCTGGAAACAATATATTGAAGACGTAAAATTAGTATTGGGGGTACAAAGAGGTGCACCCTGTGTCTATGAATATAGAGATAAAGCATGAATAGACAATACTGTGAATAAATAATATAACTTGTTCAAACATTAAATAATGGATTGAACTGATATCTGGAAAATTACAGGAAATCTTATATTGATATACAATCATTCATTCCCACCAATTATACATCTAATGGTAATATTAGTGTTTTGGTTTATCATGAACAGTGTGTGAGTTTTGCTTCAAAAGTGATTATGGAAATCGAAAATAATATGTTTGGAAAGAAGTCTCATGAAAAGACCTTTCAGGAAACCTGGAGGAATGCATATATTGTAAAGCAGGAAGCGATTGAAATTCAATCAAATGCCTATAAATTTGCTAATTTGTGGATGAAATATATATCCTATGATGTGCATAAACTCATGAAATAGTAATGTACCATTGTTGAATAAAAATGAACGTCAAAATACACATCATGTCCCATAGGAATCTACTGGCATTGATTTTAAACTGTAGAAATATTAGGATTCTCGTGCATTATTCACCGAATTTAGTTATCTCTTTTTTTAAATTTTTATATATGGTTGTTCAAAACATTACATAGTTCTTGATAAATAATATTTCACACTTTGATTTATGTGGGTTATGAACTCCCATTTTTGCCCCGTATACAGATTGCAGAATCACATCAGTTACACATCCATTGATTCATATATTGCCATACTAGTGTCTGTTGTATTCTGCTGCCTTTCCTATCCTCTACTATCCCCCCTCCTCTCCAGTCTCCTCTCCTCTTCTCTCTCTACCCCCTATACAGTAATAAATTTCTCCCCCTTGTATTATTTTTCCCTTTCCCCTCACTTCCTCTTGTATGTAATTTTGTATAACCCTGAGGTTCTCCTTCCATTTTCATGCAGTTTCTCTTCTCTCTCCCTTTCCCTTCCACCTCTCATCCCTGTTTAATGTTAATCTTCTTCTCATGCTCCTCGTCCCTACTCTGTTCTTAGTTACTCTCCTTATATCAAAGAAGACATTTGGCATTTGTTTTTTAGGGATTGGCTAGCTTCACTTAGCATAATCTGTTCTAATGCCATCCATTTCCCTGAAAATTCTATGATTCTGTCGTTTTTTAGTGCCGAGTAATACTCCATTGTGTATAAATGCCACATTTTTTTCATTCATTCTTCTATTGAAGGGCATCTAGGTTGGTTCCACAGTCTTGCTATTGTGAATTGTGCTGCTATGAACATCGATGTAGCAGTGTCCCTGTAGCATGCTCTTTTTAGGTCTTTAGGTTTTAGACCGAGAAGGGGAATAACTGGGTCAAATGGTGGTTCCGTTCCCAGCTTTCCAAGAAATCTCCATACTGCTTTCCCATTTGCCTGCACCAATTTGCAGTCCCACCAGAAATATACAAGTGTACCTGTTTCCCCAGATCCTCGCCAGCACTTGTGATTGTTTGACTTCATAATGGCTGCCAATCTTACTGGAGTGAGATGGTATCTTAGGGTGGTTTTGATTCACATTTCTCTGACTGCTGGAGATGGTGACCATTTTTTCATGTACTTGTTGATTGATTTTATGTCCTCCTCTGAGAAGTGTCTGTTCAGGTTCTTGGCCCATTTGTTGTTTGGGTTATTTGTTATCTTATTGACTAATTTTTTGAGTTCTTTGTATACTCTGGATATTAGTGCTCTATCTGAAGTGTTAGGAGGAAAGATTTGTTCCCAGGATGTGGGCTCCCTATTTTCCTCTCTTACTGTTTCTTTTGCTGAGAAAAAACTTTTTAGTTTGAGTAAGTCCCATGTGTTGATTCTAGTTATTAACGCTTGTGCTATGGGTGTCCTATTGAGGAATTTGGAGGCGACCCCACAGTATGTAGATCGTAGCCAACTTTGTCTTCTATCAGACACCATGTCTGATTTGATATCAAGCTCCTTGATCCATTTTGAGTTAACTTTTGTGCATGGCGAGAGAAAGGGATTCAGTTTCTTTTTGTTACATATGGATTTCCAGGTTTCCCAGCACCATTTGTTGAAGATGCTATCATTCATCCATTGCATGCTTTTAGCCCCTTTATCAAATGTAAGATAGTTGTATTTTTTGGATTGGTTTCTGTGTCCTTTATTCTGTACCATTGGTCCACCCACCTGTTTTGGTACCAGTACCATGCTATTTTTGTTACTATTGTTCTGCAGTATAGTTTGAAGTCTGGTATCCCTATACCGACTGATTCACACTTCCTGCTTAGTGTTGTTTTTGCTATTCTGGGTCTTTTATTTTTCCATATGAATTTCATGATTGCTTTCTCTATTTCTACAAGAAATGCCGTTGGGTTTTGATTGGCATTGCAATAAACCTATAGAGAACTTTTAGTAATATCGCCATTTTGATGATGTTAGTTCTGTCTATCTATGAACAGGGTACATTTTTACATCTTCTAATATCTTCCTCTATTTTTCTCTTTAGGTTTCTGTAGTTTTCCTTGTATAAAACTTGCACCTCTTTTGTTAGGTTGATTCCCAATTATTATTATTTTTTTTTAGTATATTGTGAATGGAGTGGTTGTTCTCATTTCCGTTT
Source organism: Callospermophilus lateralis (assembly GCF_048772815.1). Lineage (NCBI taxonomy): Eukaryota > Metazoa > Chordata > Mammalia > Rodentia > Sciuridae > Callospermophilus > Callospermophilus lateralis. Next base: position 332,150 of record NW_027514455.1, read on the forward strand.
CAGAGGATTTGTCACTGATATTCAGGAATGTCTTTGATTTATGAGTGTTGATTTTATATCCTGCCACTTTGCTGAATTCATTTATTTGCTCTATTAGTTTCTTTGTAGACCCTTTTGGGTCTGCTAGGAATAGAATCATGTCATCTGCAATAGTGATAATTTAAGTTCTTCTTTTCCTATTTATATGCCTTTAATTTCTTTCATCTCTCTAATTGCTCTGGCCAGTGTTTCGAGAACTATGTTGAACAGAAGTGGTGAAAGAGGGCATACCTGTCTTGTTCCAGATTTTAGGGGGAATGCCTTCAATTTTTCTCCATTCAGAAGTATGCTAGCCTGAGACTTAGCATAGATTGCTTTTACAATATTGAGGTATGTTCCTGTTATCCCTAGTTTTTCTAGAATTTTGAACATAAAGGGATGCTGTACTTTGTCGAATGCTTTTTCTGCATCTATCGAGATGATCATATGGTTCTTATTTTTAAGTCTATTGATGTGATGAATAACATTTATTGATTTCTGTATATTGAACCAGCCTTGCATCCCACGGATGAATCCTACTTGATCATGGTGCACAATTTTTTTGATATGCTTTTGTATCTGATTTGCCAGAATTTAATTGAGGATTTTTGCCTCTAGGCTCATTAGAGATATTGGTCTGTAGTTTTCATTCTTTGAAGTGTCTTTGTCTGGTGTAGGAATCAGAGTGATGTTGACCTCATAGAATGAATTTGGAAGTTCTCCCTCTTTTTCAATTTCCTGAAATAGCTTGAAAAGTATTGGTATTAGTTCCCCTTTAAAGGTTTTGTAAAACTCTGCTGTATACCCATCAGGTCCTGGGCTTTTCTTACTTGGTAGTGTTTTGATGGTTTTTTCTATTTCCTCAATTGATATTGGTCTGTTTAGGTTGTCTATATCCTCCTGACTCAATCTGGGCAGATCATATGACTTAAGAAATTTATCGATGCCTTCACTGTCTTCTATTTTATTAGAGTACAAAGATTCAAAATAATTTCGGATTATCTTCTGTATATCTGAAATATCTGTTATGATATTGTCTTTTTCATCCTGTATGCTAGTAATTTGAGTTCTCTCTCTTTTTGTCTTCGTTAGCATGGCTAAGGGTCTGTAGATTTTTTTTATTTTTTCAAAGAACCAAATGGGTTGATGTGTCTGCTGTGCTTGCAGGCCGCTAGTCCTGTTCCGCCAGTCAGTTGCAGGTCTGCCTACCTTGCGGGAGCGGGTGGTGGCTCTGCTTTGGCCCTACTGCAATTGGGGTGTCGTGACTACCATGCTGGCAGATCGCTGGGCCTGTTCCGGGTGCGGGCAAAGACTCTGCTCTGCCCCTACTCCAATTGGGTTGACGTGACTACCACGCCGGTGGGCCGTTGTGCTTGTACTGGGCGCGGGAGAAAGCTCTGCTCTGCCACTACTCCAATTGGGGTGTCATGTCTACCATGGTGGCAGGCCTCTGGGCCTGTTCCGAAGGTCAGTCACAGGTCTGCTTTTGTGGCGGGCGCGGGGGGCAGCCTGCTTGGCCCCTACTACAATTTGGGTGACGTGACTACCACACCAGCTGGTGGCTGGGCCTGATCCGGGAGCAGGCAGTGGCACTGCTCTTTCCCTACTCCATTTGGGGTGACGTGGGTACCACGCCTGCGGGCCTGATGAATCTTCCTCTATGTTTCTAGAGAGAATTACGGAGGCATATAGGAGATATACTCCTTTCGATCCTCATGCAGAGGATCAAAAATCATCTGTCACAATGGCCTTTATTGGGCATGCTGCCTTGGATATTTAAAGAAAGTTACAATGCTTAGATGGATTACAAGATATGACTTTGAGAGATTTAGTCAGAGAAGCCGAGAAAGTATACTATAAGAGAGAAACTGAGGAAGAGAAGGGAGCAAAAGGAGGATAAAAGAAACAAAAGACAGACTAAGGAGTTGACTAAGGTCCCGGTCACAATAACAAAAAGGCCAGAAATTAAGAAACAGGGAGACAGGAAGGGATACCTGGTCCCACGCCAGAGGCCACCCCTGACCTCAGATCAATGTGCCTACTGTAAAGAAAGAGGACACTGGGTTCAAGAGTTCCCTAGAAAGAGGCAGCCACGCCAGCCAGCCTTTCTGACTCTTCAGCATGACTACGAAAGTTGGGGCTCAGATCCCCTCCCTGAGCCCAGCGTATCTTTTGAAGTGGAGGAGACACCAGTAAACTTTGAAGTGGATACAGGGGCAATAAACTCAGCCCTTAAGGCCCCATTGGGCCCTCTATCAAATAAAAGGTCTCTAGTTCAAGGGGCTAATGGCAGTAAATATCGGACTTGTATAACTAAGAGGATCATGGACCTGGGGAAAGGAAAAATCCATCACTCCTTTTTAGTAATCCCAGAATGCCTGGCAGACATTTGCTGTACGTCATGGGGATGTGAGCATACAGGGGCTGCCTGATGGAACACAAACTCCTGATCAAATTCAGTACACAGCATTGGCCATATTACCAATTAGATAACCAAAACCGATGGCCCCCAGAGGGGTCTCTTGATCCTCAAATTCTGCGTGACCATTTTTTTTAAAGAGAGAGGTGAGAGAGAGAGAGACAGAGAGAATTTTTAATATTTATTTTTTAGTTTTTTGCTGGACACGACATCTTTGTTTGTATGTGGTGCTGAGGATCGAACCCGGGCCGCACGCATGCCAAGCGAGCGTGCTACAAATGAGCCACATCCCCAGCCCTGTGTGACCTTTTTAACATCTGCAAGTGCTCAAAAGGGTGAAAGGAGATTCCCCTATGGGCATGCCTTTTCCATCCTTCACTCATATCCTGAACTATGCTTATCCAATCAATCCTCACCTTCAGCCTTGTGCTCCAGAGTCTCTGCTGTCACTCTCACCTCAGCAACCTGATTTCTCCCCTCCAATTATTAGATCAAAAACCCAAATCTCTGCTGGTTCTCAGACCATCGCCATCTTGCTGAAGTAGCAGGTACTCAGGTTCCCATCCACCGACTCACTCCTCTCTTCTCCTGTCCGTGCCCGCCCCGGGTCCCACCAGGTCCTCTTACCAGCTAACACAAAGCTGAAACTAGCTGAGGAGAGCCCTCAGACTCCTATCAAAGATGTAATGAAAGTGGCCTTTAAAGTTGCTTTGTCATCACTGAAAACAGTTTACTAAAAATTTAAAGTCCCTCACATGCATTTTGGGATACTCACTCTTGTCTTCCCCTCTGCTCTACCTGTTCTACAGCTCAAGTTTTTGTTGCTAGGAAAATCCCAAACCCCTTTCCCATTATTCTTTTACATCTCTCCTTCCTTATTCTCAGATCCTCGGAGCTGCTGTCAGCCCCACCTTCCCTGTCTTCCCCTTCTGTACCAGGCCTACAGAAAATTCTTAACTGACTTTCTACAGAAGTCTTCACCATGGCTGACTTTAGGACTTTCAGCAAAAGAGTCCCTATAAAAGAGTTCAATGTAGATAAACTTCCTCTTTTAGTGTTGCCTTGTTCTACTTGGCCACTGGCTAAAAAAATAAGCACCTCTATGCTAGACACCCCATTACTTGTTTTCCACAAAATAATGAACAAGGCCTCTGGCCATGAGCTGGGGCTTTACAGAGATGGCTATATTTCTAAGATAAAGAAGTTACCATCAGGGCTCCATGGTAACAGCTGTCAGAGGCGAAAAATAAGAAAGGTAGGAAAAAGCTCTTTCCCTCCCAGGTGTCCTTGAAAAGTTAACTTGCCCAGAACTGAGGTAAAAAACAGAAACAACAACGGCTTTTTTGAACTTCTGAAGACTGTGAACTTCTGAGCCCCTTCCCTTACATGTTGGGTACAAAATTCTGAAACTACCTAAACTTGAGTTTCAGGAGAATAATTGATTACAACAGAAGCAATGCCCTCTGAATCTGGTTGCAACCAAATAGGACGGTTTCCCTGTCTTCGTTGCTATCTTAGGTACCTTGCCTTGTCCGTCCCTACAACAGCATAATTGTATATAATTAAACATTGTTTATGTTTTAAAGAAATTGTCAACAGATGTGATTAATTGTGTAATGGTGCAGATGTTTCCCAGAGTGCTCTGTCATGATGCAGGTTCATTTGAAAATGAAATAGAGGGGCATACAACCCGTTTCCACTGGGGACATATATCCCTCACTTTAGCCATCCTATTCGGAATAGGAGTTGCTTCAGGGGTGGGCACAGGAACCACTGCCCTCGTCCATGGGACACAACAAATGACCCAATTAGAAGAAGCAATAGACCAAAACTAAGATATTAGATACCTCCATCAGAGCTTTGCATGAATTTTTAACCTCTCTCTCTGAAGTTGTTTTACAGAACAGGCGAATGACACAAAACACACACACACACACACACACAGAGAAAAAAAAATAGCAAAATATATGTCAATCAAAATTTTCATAAAATATATATCATAAAAAGATCCAAAAATATTCATTTTACTGAACATGGATTTATGTATAATGTTGTTCAACTAGCAAGCTCACCCATTGGTTGAATATTCAGTTCCAACACGGTTAATTAGGAGTGATCTCTTTTCACAATTTGTATCTGCCAACTCATCCACCTCACAAGAATGTATGTGTGGTACCAGGTATGATTCTATATATCCATATAAAAATATATGTGCTGAATAGGCTACAGAGAAAGGGAGACAGGAATTCACAATTTTTTAACTTTAAAAACACATGGAGAACTATTTCAACAAAAAATTGACTAGATTTAACTCCTACTCTGTATCATGCAAAAGGCAAGTCCAAATATACACCATGCCTCCTCTAAACTGCTTGTATTTCTATTCATTGCAATACTTCTCTGAGTTCAGTTCCAGAACGCAGTCTTTAAGGGAAATCCCAACAGAGTTCAAGCCCAGGTGGACCAAGATATTTCTTACAACCACCACACAAATGACCACAATTAAAAACAAAACACTCAAACATGGTCCTCATCTTCTTCCATATAGTCACTCATCGTAACCTCTGTCTGGAGGTTTCCATGAAGGGCTCACCCAAAGACAGTGTCCAAATAAACTCCCTTGCCCCTCATTTGCCTAAAGTCATGTTGGCCTGGACACCCTTTCTGTGAACCAGGAGTGATCAAATAAGCCTCCCGTTAATACTGCTCTGTTTCTCCAATTTGAGGCCTACTGACTTTCAAGTATAGATTCTTTATGTGATTTGGAGTCATACGAAAACCTAAGCACCTCTGCAGTGATTTGAAGAACTCATTTGACCCAAGGAATACCTATTCTCACTTGATGGAGGTCAGGAACCTAACAGAGGAAGACGATAGACTTCATCCACAATGACTGATCTTTTGGCAATTATGGTTTTGGATGCACACATGGGATCATTTTTAGATCCATCAGCTGCTGAGAATCAAAGTCACAGCCACATACAAGGCCAAGAGTCTAATTAAGACACATCCCTTTCCAAAGCAACTAAGAAAGAGCCACAAGTGATGCCCATTCATTTCCATTTGAAAACTGTTTCCTTCAGGCTTCACAAAGGGGTGGCCTGAGGCAAAGACCTTCCTGATATTCAGGGCAACAGAACAATAGGTAAGCAAAAGGCCAAAAGCAGGGTATATCCACTGAGACTTTCCTGGTCACACTGATATCTGAGTTTTCTGAGATGCTGGCCATTCCCTTCAGCTATCCTGTACATGGCCATGTCACAGACCTTGGAGTTGTTGCATATCTTGGACACAAAACCATGAGCCTATTCTGGAGAGTGGCCAGAATTCAGAAGAAAACAGGGACTTAGGAAGGTAATAGGTATTGCTCATCCATAAGGCAAGCCGCACTCCATTCATAAATTAGGCAGGATGCATAATGGGAAGCTTTCTACTAGACAGGACACATCCATTGTTGCATTCTCTTTTCTCATGTCTACAACCACGGACACAGTGGGATACACAGACATAGAAACACTCATTTTGTCAAACGACTTACTAGAAACAGTTCACTCCAAATCAAACAAACCGCCTTCCCTACCTATTCTCAGAATATGAGACAAAACAACAAACCCACACTCACAAAGGCACCTCCTTCCCTCAAGTAGTTCTGTGACTCTCCGGAGTTAACTCTGACTGGTGGGCCATATTATGTTCCCCCGAAATGGCGTGTCCTCTATCAGATCTGCTTTCCTTGACCAACTCTGTAAAGTTGTCAGGAAAAAGTGGCGAGCCACTACCTGCTTTCTCAGGAAAAGTACCTCTTCAGTGCTCTCCTGGTATTTGGCTATACTCATATCATTAGGTACCGAGAAAGACTGACTCTGTCCTTGGAAAATCCAATCAAGTGAGCCCACAGGGACTTGGACTGGGATTGCCTCTCGGTGTCTTGGTTCTTGGATAGCAAGTTCAGAGAGTTCCATCACCAAGGAAATTAGATATGTCACTTTCTTTGGAACTGAATGAGGCCACTGCCTTGGCACCCCTTTTTCCTAACAGTTGCTTCCAAGGGTCCAATGAGATGGAGGCTGCCCCTACTTCCTGTGACACTTTCACAAGTTAGAATGGTATATCAACCATAGGCACCCATGAACAGCTTTCCACACAGGCCTGATTTGGTCCATCTTCTCTACAATAAGAAGAGAGAGGCTGATTAAGACACATCCCTTCATCCTGACCAGGTTGTTTGCCATGGAAGATGACTTTTGCTCTCTCAGGTCCTTCATAGCTGCCTATAACTTTTCCGGGTATCATTTCTGTATGGACCTTTGAGGTTTTCAGCAGGTGGAAGGTCCCCTACTTTCCTGTATTGTAAGAACAACTCCGTCCCTGTTCTTCTGTAAAATGAGATTGAGGGAACAGTGTATGTTTAGGGTTAATAACAGGTTCAATTTGGGTTAGGAATCATTCTGTGCGATGAATAATGGTATTGGCAACCTGTGAGATTTACAAGAATGTAGAGGTGAAATATAAGTATGAAAATAAAAATCTAGGTATAATTTGAAACCCAGAAGGGCATTGGGCCCTTGATTGGGATACTTAGCTTGATTTATGTTCTCTAAAGATGTCTCAGATAATTCAATATACAATGGCATAGGACCTTGTACCTTGGATGATTGAACGTAGAAGAGAACATCCAGTAAAAAGGGATAGTCAGTAGGTTTAGAAAGATTGTCGGTAGGTTTAGGAAGAAGAGCGATTATAGGATTTAGACCAAAAGTTCTTTAGCAATATGGTTTCGGTTAGAGAGTGAATGTAAATGTCGGCACATATGAAGAGTCAGTCACTATGATAAACTGGGAAAATATGTAGAAATGCAGATATCAATAGAGACATTATTGCATCAGGCAAAATATAAAGTGAGTGATAGGATTAGACATTTTCAACAGGGTTGAGTTTGAATATATAATCTTAGGAAGAAACAAATATGTTGTCACCAATAGGATTGACATTTGAGAGCATTAGGCAGCATGGACATGGATGTTTCTATTAATCCATGTTCACTTTCCTTTTAGGCTTTGGTACAGTCATAAGTGTGACCTTTACATTTTTTTTCAGAATATTATTGTGATAAAATGTATATGTAGATCAGGTGACATAAGTATTTCTTCCACCATTTCTGGTAGCAATATATTGAAGACGTAAAATTAGTATTGGGGGTCCAAAGAGGTGTACACTGTGTCTATGAATATAAAGATAAAGCATGAATAGAACATACTGTGAATAAATAATATAACTTGTTCCAACTATAAATAATGGATTGAACTGATATCTGAAAAATTACAGGAAATGTTATATTGATATACAATCATTCTTTCCAAAATGGTATACATATAATGGTAATATTAGTGTTTTGGTTTATCACGAAGGGTGTGAGTTTTACTTCACCAGTGATTATGGAAATCGAAAATAACTTGTTTGGAAAGAAGCGTCATGAAAAGACGAGTTCAGAAACCCTGATAATACTTGTGTTCTGAAACAGGAATTGATTAAAGTTGAAACAAATGCCTGTAAATTTGTGAACTTGTGGATGAAATATATATCGTATGATGTGCAAAAACTGAAGAAATAATAATGTACCAGTGTTGAATACAAATGAACCTCAAATTACATATCATGTCCCATAGGAATCTACTTGCATTGGTGGTAAACTGGGTCAGTTACTGTAAAATTATTAGAATTTGTAGGCACCATTCACTGAAGTTTGTTTTCAGTACTAGGAAACAAATATGTATTTCAGGTGGATGAATATTTCGGAAAATAATCTTGTGAAAAGTTGATTATAAATCCATATACATGAACATGAATGAATTTAGAAAGTGTATATAAGACACATATATTTTATATATTGAAAAATCTGAATAGTGTGTGTGTGTGTATATATATATATATATATATATATACACACACACACACACACACATACAAACTACACACAGACATTAAAAAGCAGCAATATATATGAAAATCAAAATTCATCAGGAAATATATATCATCCACAGATGCAAAAATAATTATTTTACTGAACATGAGTATATGTATAATGTTGTTCTACTAGAAAGCTCCCCTATAGTTTGAATCTTCAGTTCTAACAGCGTTTAAGAGGAGTGATCTCTTCTCACAATTTGAATCTGCGAAGTGAGAAACCTCACAAAAATGTACGTGGGATTCCTGGTAGGATTCTATATGTGCATATAAATATACATGTGTGAATTGGCTACAGAGAAAGGGAAACAGGATTTCACACATTTGTTATCTTTAAAAACACATGGAGAACTATTTCAAATAAAAATTGACTAGATTTATAACTCCTACCTTATATAATGCAAAAGGCAAGTCCAACTATACAAGATGCCTCCTCTGAACTGCTTGAATTTCTATTCTGTTTGGGTTATTTCTCTACATTATATTAGCATGAGTTGTCTGATTCTAGTAGGTATGGGTTAGTGTCAGGGATTCAGTATTTCAAAAGGAAAATTGGAAAATGAATTCAATGTGTAAGCAAATATGTGCTTCACAAATATCTGTGAAGGTCTGATATCCTCTCACTCTCATCCAGAAAAATGCCTTGACATTACCTTCACCCCAGGTAAAACATAATTAGAGGAGAAGAGTTAGAAAATCAGTGAATACATATCTGGAATGGAAAATGCTCAAGAGTTCATAACCATGGAGGTGGTAGAGGAGTTTCCAAAAGTAAGGGACAGGGTAAACACAACACAAACAGGGAGCTCTGAGAGCCTAAAAACTTTTTGAGAAACTGCCTCTGATTTTGGGCACTTGAAATATATGTTGTTGTCAGGAGATTTGGCTACTTTAGTAGTGAGACCATCAAAGCTGGTTCTGCATCTATGTGACCTGAAGGACATGGTTTCTTATTTTCCAATGAAGATGAGGCAGCAATGCTGAATCCTCTCTTTGTAGGTAAACTGTGACCACTGAGGACTAAGTGTCCCTCCGTGTTGACTGCGAAGCCATTTGGTCCTCCTACACTTTTTGTGGTGTTTTTCCTGCAGCACTGGGAGTTTGGTATTTGCTTCACGAAATACCAGGAGCTCAACTGGGACATATTGCTGGAGGGAGTTCTGTCACGTGTGTTGGGTCAGGGTCTGCAGGAGAATGCACCAACCAGGCTTCTATCCCTCCTAGCTTGCCCCATTGCCCCCTCGTCCATATCAACCTGATTCAGAACATTGACCTGAAACCTCACCATATAACAAGATGCCTTTACATATAAGGGACTGCTGGCTGCACCATGTCAGTCACAAGCCATTTGGAATCCAATGGTAGATCCTCATGGCCCTACCACTGATGTTTCATCACACACCTGCCCACCACTGCTCTAGGCCCACTACTCAGCAGGCTCCAACTTACTGGCATCTCTGTTCTACACCATTTTCATGAAACCCAGTCAATCAAGGCATTGTCTGGTATACTCATGATCAGCAACAGGACATCCAAATGTTCTCCAGTGCCACCTGGTTGTGGGAACTTCCAAAAATTCATGGTATTTATCAAGCCATTTTTCAAGGATGAAGTTGGAGAAACTCTGGGTTTCAATTCATTCAGGAACCACTAAATGTTGAGGAAGCTAATTTAAATGAAAACTCTGGAGAACTCTCACAGGCAAGGCTTCCCAAAGAGTGGGGAAAAGGTCACATGAAGCCAGGCACATTGAGGTGTAAAATGTGAGGTCCATGTGTGTTTTGACTCTCAACTATGGCTGCAAGTTTTTCAAAATTATATCATGTGATATGCTGGCTGAGATTCCCAGTGCTCTGTGGAAAGCCAGATCTCAGTTTCCAAGGGCAACTCTCATGCGTGGCCTCCTAAAATCCCAAAACAATTCATGGCAATACTTCTCTGAGGTGAGTTCCAGAACTAAGTCTCTATGGGGAATCACACCAGAGTTCAAGCCCAGGTGGACCCAGACATTTCTTCCAACCGCCACACAAATGACCACAATTAAAACCAAAACACTCCCACATGGCCCTCATCTTCTTCCATATATTCACTCATCATGACCTCTGGCTGGAGGTTTCCATGAGGGGTGCAGCCATTGGTAGTGTCCAAAATAATCTCACTTGCCCCTCATTTGCCTAAAGTCAGGGTGGCCTGGACACTCTTAATATGAACCAGGAGTGGTCAACTAAGCCTGCCATTCATGCTGCTCTGTTTCTCCAATTTGAGGCCTACTGACTTTCAGGTATGGAATATTTATGTGAAATAGAGTCATGAGAAAAGCCAAGCACCTCGGCAGAGATTTCAAGAACTCATTTGACCCAAAGGATCAGTATTCTCACTTGATGGATGTCAGGAACCTAACAGAAGAAGGCGAGAGACTTCATCCACAATGACTGATCTTTTGGCCATTTTGGTTTTGGATGCGCACATGCGATCATTCTTTGGATCCATCATGTGCTGAGAATAAAAATCACAGCCACATACAAGGCCAAGAGGCTAATTCAGACACATCCCTTTCCAAAGCAATTAAGCAAAGAGCCACAGGTGATGCCTATTCATTTCAAATTTAAAACTGTTTTCTTCAGGCTTCACAAAGGGGTGGCCTGAGGCAAAGACCTTCCTGACATTCAGGGCAACAGAACATAAGGTAAGCAAAAGGCCCAAAGCAGGGTTTCTCCACTGAGACTTTCCTGGTCACACTGATATCTGAGTTTTCTGAGATGATCTCCATTCTCTTCAGCTATCCAGTATATGGCCATGTCACAGAGCTTGGAGGTGGTACATATCTTGGACACAAATCCCTGAGCCTATTCTGGAGACTGGCCAGAATTCAGGAAGAAAACAGGAACTTAGGATGATAGCAGGTGTTGCCCACCGATAAGACAAGGTGCAGTCCATTCATAAATTGAGCAGGATGAATTATGGTAAGATTTATACTAGACAGGACACATCCATTAATGCATTCTCTTTTCTAATGTCTACAACAATGGACATAGTCGGATACACAAACATAGAAACACTCACCTTGTCAAATGACTTACTCGAAACAGTCCACTTCAATCCAAACAAACCGCCATTCCTACCTTTTGTTAGAACATGAGGCAAAACCACAAACCCACACCCACTCCCATAATGGCACCTCCTTCCCCCATGTAGATCTGTGACTATCTGGAGTGTCCTCTAACTGCTCGGCCATACTATATTCCTTCGAAATAGTCTGTCCTCTCTCAGGTCTGGTTTCCTTGGCTAACTCTGTGAAGTTGTCAGGAAATAGTGGTGAGCCACTACTGGCTTTCTCAGAAAAGGTACCTCTTCAGTGCTCTCCTGGCATTTGGCCATCCTCACATTAGTAGGTACCAAGAAATACTGACTCTGTCCTTGGTAAATCCAAACAAGTGAGACCACTGTGACTGGGAATGGGATAGCGTCTGGGTGCCTGGCCACTAGGATACAAAGATCATAGAGTTCCATCACCAAGGAAATGAGGTATGTCACTTTCTTTGGAATTGAATGAATGAGGTCACTGCCTTGGCAACCAGTTTGTCCTAACACTTGCTTCCAAGGGTCCCATGAGATGGAGGCTGCTCCTACTTCCTGGAACACTTGCACAAGTTAGAATGGTATATCAACCATAGGCACCTGGGAACAGCTCTCCACACAGGTCTGGTTTAGTCCATCTTCTCTAACATAAGTAGAGAGAGGCTGATTCAGACACATCCCTTTATCCTGACCAGGTTGTTTGCCATGGAATAGGACTTTTGCTCTCTCAGGTCTTTCATACCTCCCTACAACTTCTCCAGGTATCATTTCTGCATGGACCTTTGAGGTTTTCAGCAGGTGGAAGGTCCCCTAATTCCCTGTATTTTAAGAACAACTCTGTCGCTGCTCTTCTGTAAAATGAGATTGAGGGAACAGTGTATGTTTAGGGTTAATAACAGGTTCAATTTGGGTTAGGAATCATTCTGTGCGATGAATAATGGTATTGGGAACTTGCGATAATTAAAAGAACATAGAGGTGAAATATAAGTATGGAAACAGAAATCTAGGTATGATTTGAAGCACAGGACCTTGTACCTTGGTAGATTTAATGTAGAAGAGAACATCCAGTAAAAAATGGATAGTCGGTAGGATTAGGAAGATAGTCGGTAGGTTTAGGAAGAAGAGTGAGTATAGTATTTGGACCAAAAGTTCTTTAGCAATAGGGTTTCGGTTAGAGAATGAATGAAAATGTCAGCACATATGAAGAGTCAGTCACAATGATGAACTGGGGAAAATAAGTAGGAAAGCAGTTATCAATAGAGATATTATGAAATCAGGCAAAGTATAAAGTGAGTTATAGGATTAGACATTTTCAACAGGGTTTAATTTGTATATATAATCATTGGAAGAAACAAATATGCTGTCACCAATAGGATTGACATTTGAGAGCTTTAGGCAACCTTCACATGGATGTTTTTAGTTAAACATTTTCACTTTTCTTTTAGGCTTCGGTACAATCATAAGTGTGACCTTTACATTTTTTGTTCAGAATTTTACTGTGATAAAATATATATGTGGATCAGGTGACATGAGTATTTCTTCCACCATTTCTGGGAGCAATATTTTGAAGACATATACATTAGTGTTAGGGGTACACAGAGGTGTACCCTGTGTCTATGAATATAGAGATAATGCATGAATAGACCATCCTGTGAATAAATAATATAACTGGTTCCATTTCAAATAATGAATTGAATTGATATCTAAAAATATATAAGAAATCATATATATATATATATATATATATATATATATATACACACACACACACACACACACACACACGCACACGCACAGACATTAAAAAGTAGCAATATAAGAGATCCAACATGGTGGCGGACATGGAGAAATCAAGTATCTGACCTCATTAGCTGCGCAGGCATAGGGAGTCTTAAACTGTCTAAATGCTGTTTGTTCAGAATCACTAGGCAATGCTGACCTGACGTGGATCTGGTGCGAACAGTCTGGGCCCCTGAGAAAACACACAGAGCCCGGATCGGCTGCATAGAAGCTCAGATTTGCCTGCTTCTTGTGACTCAGAACTAACGTTCCCTCTGAAATAACTGGTCGGCCCTTCTGAATTTACAGAGGTAAAAGGCCACTGGATTGAAATGGGGCTTTGGAGACACAGTCAGGACCCATCCATTGCATTGGTCACCTGGCAAAAGGAACGAATGGTCACCATTTGCATGGGATACCACCGTGGAAGAGAACTGATGTCATGGGCAGAGGAGATAACTTCATTGAAACCAGTACGACAGGTGTGTAATTCCCTATGCATCTCTCTCCACACAGCGGGGAAACATTAAGGGCCCCTCCCAGCTCTCCCTTAAGGGGCCCTCCCAGGTCTCCCGTGAGAAAGATGGCCAGACCGAGGGAATCATGTGTGCTGTGGGACTTGTGGCGTGGAATTCCTGGCTACCGCTCCTACTAGTGCTGACAACTGAGGTCTCTTACACCAGCTAATGTGGGCATGGATACCAGAGAGCAAGCAAATTCGCTGGGGGTTCCCAGCCCCAAGCTCTATAAACTTAGTGTCTGAGGGAGGCAAACAGGGAGAGAGTGCCAAGCGTTGATGAAAACAGGGCTACCAGGAGCAGAGACCTGACGTGTAGCAAGTATTGTGGTGAGCGTCACAGTTGAGCGGAGCCTGGCTTGAGGAAACACTAGAGAAGGTCCTAGGCACTCAGGATTAGAGACCCGCCCAGTCTGGGAGGAAGAGCTGCTGCACAGTGATTGGTTCCCACCTATTGAGAGGAGAAGCTTGGCCCAGTGAGCACAGCTCCACCTACTGGAAGAGAAGTTAATTGAACTCTATGACTGCATGTATTATTATTATTATTATTATTTTATTTTTATTTTTTTTCTTTCATTTAAATTTTTTGTGTTGTTCTTTAACTTATTTTAATGTTTTTATTTTTTTAATTTTACTATTATTATTATTTTAAATTTTAATTTTCATTTTTTAATTATCATTATTATTTTAAAAAAATTATTTCTTTCTTTATTTTCTAATTTTTTCTTTTGTCTTTTCATTTCTTTTCAATTTTCTTATTCCCCCATCCTTGAATTCTACCTGCCTATTCTCATTCTCTTTAGTGACTTCTTCCCATCCCTTGTAATATCTTTCCTCCCAAGCTTCAAATAAATTTATAAGAATAAGAAGTAACTCAGCACTCAAACAGAACAAGAAGTAACATGAGCAGCATCAAAAAGCAAGAAAGAAAAGGAGTACAAACAATGAAGGATAACCTAAATATTCAGGAGGACCTAGAATTATCAGAAAAATGGTCATATAAAGAACTCAAGGAATACCTTAGACAGATGAAATGGAACCTTAAAGAGGATACGAGAGAGCAAATAAATACAGTGAAAGAACACATTGAAAATGAATTACATAAACAGATAAAAGAAGAAGTTAATCTTCTTTATCAGGAGATAGAGATTATAAATATTTAAAGAATATTTCTAGAAATGAAGGAAACGATAAACCAAATTAAAAACTCAATTGAGAGTATCACTAACCGTGTGGAGCAAGTAGAAGACAGAATGTCACATAATGAAGTCAAAATATATCATCTTGAAAAGAGTCTAGCCAACACAGAAAGGCTGGTAAAAAATCACGAGAAAAACATCCAAGAGATATGGTATAACATAAAAAAAACAAACTTATGAGTCATCTGGATAGAGGAAGGTACAGAGATTCAAACTATGGGAATGAAAATTTTCCAGAAATAAAAAAGGAAATGGATATACAAATTGAAGATGCTTACAGGACACAGAGCACACAAAATCACAGTAGACCAACGCCAAGACACATTGTTATGAAGCTATCCAATATACAGAACAAAGAGAAAACTTTAAAAGCTTCAAGAGAAAGGAGGAAGATTACATTCAGGGGTAAACCAATAAGGTTAGCAACCTATTTTTCATCACAGACACTGAAAGTGAGAGGATCCTGGAACAACGTATTTCAAACATTGAAAGACAATGGATGCCAAACAAGAATTCTGTATCCAGCAAAATTCAGCTTCAGGTACGACAACGAAATAAAAATCTTTCATGATAAACAAAGGTAAAAGAATTTGCAGCCAGAAAACCACCATTGCAAAGTGTCTTGAGCAAAACACTACACGAGAAAGAAATGAAAAACAACAACCAAAACCATCAGTGGGAAGTGCCTCAGTAATGACAGAGGGCGGGGGAAAAGCTAATCATGGAGAAACAAAGTAAATTTTAAAAAGCGATAAATATTCAAACATGGCTGGCAGTAGAAACCATATATCAATAGTTACACTAAACATTAATGGCTTAATCTCTCCAATAAAGCAACATAGGCTTGTAACTTGGATTCAAAAAACAAATCCAACAATATGTTGCCTCCAGGAGACATATCTGAATGGAAAAGACATACACAGGCTGAAGGTGAAAGGTTGGGAAAAAATATACCATGCACACGGTCCTCATAAGCAAGGAGTGGTGGCCATCCTCAAATCGAATTAAATCGACTTCAAGACTAATTTAATCAAAAGGGATAATGAAGGAAATTATATACTGTTAAAAGGAACCATTCACCAACAAGACATAAAAATTATCAGTATTTACGCACCATTAAATGGTGCTGTGACGTTCATAAAACAAATTCTCCTCAAGTTCAAGAATCAAATAGCCCACAACACAATAATTATGGGTGACTTCAACACACCTCTCTCACCATTGGACAGATCCTCCAAATAAAAGTTGAATAAAGAAACTATAGAACTCAATATCACAATCAATAACATAGACTTAACTGACATATATAGAATATATCAACCATCATCAAGTGGATATAATATTTTTTAGCAGCACATGCATCCTTCTAAAAAATAGACCATATATTATGCCATAGAGCAACCTTCAGTAAATATAAAGGGTGGACTTAATACCATGAATTTTATTGGATTATAATGGAATGAATCTGGAAACCAATGAAAAAGAAGAAAGGAAAAATCCTACATCACATTGAAAATGAACAACATGTTACTGAATGATTAATGTGTTACAGAAGACATAAATGAGAAAATCAAAAAATTCTTCAAGATAAATGAAAATACAGAAACAACATATCGGAGTCTATAGAACACAATGAAAGGTGTTTTAAGAGGGAAATTCACCACCTTGACGTCATTCCTCAAAAATAGGAAAGAACAACAAATAAATGAGCTCACACTTCATCTCAAAGCCCTAGAAAAGGAAGAGCAAAACAACAGCAAATGTAGCAGAAGGCAAGAAATAACTAAAATCAGAGCGGAAAACAACAGAATTGAAACAAAAGAAACTATTGAAAAAATTACAAAACTAAAGCTTGGTTCTGCAAAAAATAAATAAGAAGGATAGACCCTTAGCATCCCTTTATGTTCAAAACATTTGAAAAACTAGAGATAACAGGAATTTACCTCGACATTGTAAAAGCTATCTATGTTAAGCCTCAGGCTAGCATTATTCTGAATGAAGAAAAATTGAAGCATTCCCTCTAAAATCTGGAACAAGACAGAGATGTCCTCTACCACCACTTCTATTCAATATAGTTCTCGAAACACTGGCCAGAGCAATTAGACAGATGAAAGAAATAAAAGGCATGAAAATAGGAAAAGAATAACTTAAATTATCACTACTTGCAGCTGATATGATTCAATATATAGAAGACCCAAAAGGGTCTACAAAAAAAACTACTAGAAGTTAGAAATTATTTCAGCAATGTGGCAGGATATAAAATCAACATTCATAAGTCAAAGGCATTTCTGTATATCAGTGACAAAACTTCTGAAACGGAAATGAGAAAAAAAAAACACTCCATTCACAATATCCTCAAAAAATAAAACTAAAATCCTTGGGAATCAACCTAACAAAAGAGGTGAAAGATTTATACAATGCAAACTACAGAACCCTAAAAAGAGAAGTAGAATAAGATCTTAGAAGATGGAAAAATATACACTGTTCATGGATAGGGAGAACTAATATCATCAAAATGGTGATATTCCTAAAAGTTCTCTATAGGTTTAATGTAATGCCAATCAAAATCCTAACGGCATTTCTTGTAGAAATAGAGAAAGCAATCATGAAATTCATATGGAATAATAAAAGATCCAGAATAGCAAAAGCAATTCTAACCAGGATGTGTGAATCAGGCGGTATAGCGATACCAGATTTCAAACTAAATTTCAGAGCAATAGTAACAATGACAGCATGGTACTGGTACCAAAACAGGCGGGTGGACCAATGGTACAGAATGGAGGACACAGAGATTAATCCACAATGCTACAACAATCTTCTATTTGATAAAGGAGCTAAAAGCATGCAATGGAGGAAGGATAGCATCTTCAACAAATGGTGCTGGAAAAACTGGAAATCCATATGTAACAAAATGAAACTGAATCCCTTTCTCTTGCATGCACAAAAGTTCACTCAAAATGGATCAAGGGCCTTGATATCAAAACAGAGACATGGCGTCTGATAGAAGAAAAAGTTGGCTACGATCTACATACTGTGGGGTCGGGCTTCAAATTCCTCAATAGGACATCCATAGCACAAGAGTTAATAACAAGAGTTAATAACTAGAATCAACACATGGGACTTACTCAAAGCAAAAAGTTTTTTCTCAGCAAAAGAAACAATAAGAGAGGTAAATAGGGAGCCTAAATTCTGGGAACAAATCTTTACTCCTCACACTTCAGATAGAGCCCTAATATCCAGAGTATACAAAGAACTCAAAAAATTAAACAATAAGATAACAAATAACCCAATCAACAAATGGGCCGAGGACCTCAACAGACATCTCAGAGGAGGACATATAATCAACAAGTACATGAAAAAATGCTCACCATCTCCAGTAGTCAGAGAAAGGTGAATCAAAACCACCCTAAGATACCATCTCACTCCAGTAAGATTGGCAGCCATTATGAAGTCAAACAACAAGTGTTGGTGAGAATGTGGGGAAACAGGTACACTTGTACATTGCTGGTGAGACTGCAAATTGGTGCATCCAATTTGGAAAGCAGTATGGAGATTTCTTGGAAAGCTGGGAATGAAACCACCATTTGACCCAGCTATTCCCCTTCTCGGTCAATTCCCTAAAGACCTAAAAAGAGCATGCTGCAGGGACACTGCTACATCGATGTACATAGCAGCACAATTCACAATAGCAAGACTGTGGAACCAACCTATATGCCCTTCAATAGATGAATGGATTAAAAAATGTGGCATTTATACAGAATGTAGTATTACTCTGCATTAAAAAATGACAAAATCATAGAATTTGCAGGGAAATGTATGGCACTAGAGCAGATTATGCTAAGTGAAGCTACCCAATCCCTTCAAAACAAATGCCAAATGTCTTCTTTGATATAAGGAGATTAACTAAGAACAGAATAGGTATGAAGAGGATGAGAAGAAGATTAACATTAAAACAGGGATGAGAGGTGGGAGGGAAAGGGAGAGAGAAGGGATATTGCATGGAAATGGAAGGAGACCCTCAGGGTTATACAAAATTACATACAAGAAGAAAGGGAAAAATAATACAAGGGCGAGAAATTTATTACTGTAGAGGGGGTAGAGAGAGAAGAGGGGAGGAGAGGGGAGGGGAGGGGGGATAGTAGAGGATAGGTAAGGCAGCAGAATACAACAGACACTAGTATGGCAATATGTGAATCAATGCATGTGTAACTGATGTGATTCTGCAATCTGTAAACGGAGTAAAAATGGGAGTTCATAACCCAGTTGAATCAAAGTGACAAATATGATGTATCAAGAACTATGTAATGTTTTGAACAAGCATAAATAAAAATTAAAAAAAAAGAAAACTAACTTCGGTGAGTGATGCACGCGAATCCTAATATTTTTACAGTAACTGACCCAGTTTAACATCAATGCAAGTAGATTCCAATGGTACATGATGTGTACTTTGACGTTCATTTTTATTCAACACTGGTACATACTATTTCCTCAGTTTATGCACATCACAGGATATATATTTCATCGACAATTTAGCAAATTTATAGGCATTTGTTTCACTTTCAATCACTTCCTGCTTCAGAACACATGGATTCCTCCATATTTCTTGACTGGTAATTTCATGAGACTTCTTTCCAAACACATTATTTTCGACTTCCATAATCACTTTTTAAGCAAAACTCACACACACTTCATGATAAACAATAACCCTAAGATGACAATTAGATATATAACTGGTTGGAATTATTGATTGTATGTCAATATGTGATTTCTTATATATTTTCAGATAACAATTCAATCCATTATTTAAAGTGGAATCAGTTATATTATTTATTTACAGTATGTTCTATTCATGCATTATCTCTATATTCATAGACACAGGGTACACCACTTTGTACCCCCAATACTAATTTATATGTCTTAAAATATTGCTCACAGAAATGGTGGAAAAAATACTCATGTCACATGATCTACATATATATTTTATCACAATAATTTTCTGGGCACAAAATGCAAAGGTCACACTTATGATTGCACCAAATCCTAAATGGAAGTTGAATATGGATTACTAAAAACATCCATTTCCAGTTTGCATAATGCTTTCAAATGTCATTTCTGTTGGTGACTACATATTTGTTTCTTCCTAAAATTATGTATTCAATCTCGATCCTGTTGAAAATGTGTAAACCTATCATTCACTTTACAATTGCCTGATTTTGTAATGTCTCTATTGATATCTTCTTTCCTATATTTTCTGCAGTTCATCATTGTGACTGACTCTTCGCATGTGCTGACATTTACATTCACTGTGTAAATGAAACCGTATTGCTAAAGAACATTTGATCCAAATTTTATACTCACTCTTCTTCCTAAACCTACCGACTCTCTTCCTAATCCTACCGACTATCCAAATTTGAGTGGATGTTCTCTTCTACAATCAATCTTCCAAGGTACAAGGTCCTATGCCATTGATTATCAATTTATTTGAGACAAACGTGCAGAACATAATTAAAAGCTAAGTATCCCAATAAAGGGCCTCATTCCCTTCTGGGCTACAAATCTTACCTAGATTTCTGTTTTTATACTTATATTTCACCTCTATAGTTTTATAAATATCGCAGGTTCCCAATACCATTATTCATCAATCAGAATGATTCCGAACCCAAATTGAACATGTTATTAACCCTAACCATACACTGTTCCCTCAATCTAACTTTACAAAAGAGAAGGGACAGGGTTCGTCTTGCAATACAGCAATGTAGGGGATCTGCCACCTACTGAGAAACTCAAAGGTCCATGCATATTTGATCCCTGGAGAAGATGTAGGCAGCTATGAAAGACCTGAAAGACCAAAACAACCTAGCAAACAACCTGGTCAGGATGAAGGGTTGTGTCTGAGTAAGCCTCTCTCTTCTTAATGTAGAGAAGATGGACCAAATGAGGCCTATGAGGAGAGCTGTTCCGCAAACTGGTGCGGCCAATTTGAAAAGCAGTATGGAGATTCCTGGGAAAGCTTGGAATGGAACCACAATTTGACCCAGCTATTGCCCTTCTTGGACTATTTCCTGAAGACCTTAAAATAGTGTAACTCTGGGATACTGCCACATCGATGTTCTTAGCAGTACAATTCACAATTGCTGCACTGTGGACCCAACCTAGATGCCCTTCAATAGATGAATGGATAACAAATGTGGCATTTATACACCATGGAGTATTATGCAGCACTAAAATATGACAAAATCATGGAATTTTCAGGGAATTGGATGGTAATAGAGCAGATTATGCTTAGTGAAACTAGCCAATCCCTAAAAAACAAATACCAAATGTCTTCTTGGATATAATGAGAGCAACTAAGAACAGAGCAGGGAGGAAGAGCAGGAAGAAAAGATTTACATTAACAGAGACATGAGGTGGGAGGGAAAGGGAGAGAAAAGGGAAATTGCATGGTAATGAAGGGAGACCCTCATTGTTATACAAAATTACACATAACAGGTTGTGAAAGGAATGGGAAAATAAACAAGGAGAGAAATTAATTACAGTAGATGGGGTAGAGAGAGAAGATGGGAGGGGGAAAGAGGGGGGATCATAGAGTATAGGAAAGGTAGCAGAATACAACATTAACTAATAGGGCATTATGTAAAAATGTGGATATGTAACCAATGTGATTCTGCAATCTTTATTTGGGGTAAAAATGGGAGTTCATAACCCACTTGAATCTAATGTATGAAATATGATATGTCAAGAGCTTTGTAACGTTTTGAACAACCAAAAAAAGAAAAAAAGTAGCAATATATATGCCAATCGAAATTCATCATGAAATATATATAATCCACAGATGCAAAAATATTCATTTTACTGAACATGGATTTATGTATAATGTTATTGAACTAGGAAGCTCACCCATAGGTTGAATTTTCAGTTTGAACAGCGTTTAGGAGTAGTGATCTCTTCTCACAATTTGTATCTGCCAATTCAGCCACCTCACAAGTATGTACGTGTGATACCAGGTAGGATTCTCTATGTGCATATAAAAATACATGTGCTACAGAGAAAGGGAGACAGGATTCCCATTTTGTTAACTTTAAAAACACATGTAGAATTATTTCAACAAAAAATTGACTAGATTTATAGCTCCTATACTATATAATGCAAAAGGCAATTCCAACTACACACCATGCCTCCTCTGAACGGCTTGTATTTCTATTCTGCTTGGGTTATGTTTCACCATCATATTAGGATTATTAGTCAGAGTCTAGTAGGGTATGGGTTAGTGCCAGGAATTCAGTATTTCAAATGGAAAATTGGAAAATGAATCCAATGTGTATGCAAATATGTGATATACAATAATCTTCCCACTCTCATCCAGAACAATGCTTTGATATTACCTTTGCCCCAAGTAAGACACAATTAGAGGAGAAGAGTTAGACATTCTGTGAATACTTATCTGGAATGGAAAATGCTCAGGAGTTTACAACCTTGGAGGTGGTAGAGGAGTTTCCAAAAGGAAGGGACAGGGGTGATCACTCAACCTGATCTTTCATTAATATTGGGAGCCATCTTGCCACAAAGCCATGGAAAGATAATTTTTGCTTTACTATAAATTACTGCAAATTCTGAACCTGCTTGGAATGCCTGCCCATGCCTTGAACTCACCCATGCCTGTCTTACTGACCAGATCACAGCCCTCTCTGAAACCTTACTGAAACCTCATAAATATTGGCCTTCCCTGGCCAGACAACGACCCTCTCTGAGGCTCTAATGGTCCTCATAATTTCTGATGCTGGGGCCAGCAAATAAAAAATGTAAACTACAATTAGTGTGATGCTTGTCAAAGTTCTGTTTTCTGATACTCCCTTTTTGTGTAACTTTTTGGGCTATAAAGCTGGGGTGTAGGAAAGGTGGGGATGCTGTCTTTTTCCAGCCGTTTTGAGAAGGAGAGTCAGCCTAGCCGGTTGAACTAATAAGCTTGCCTTAATTTGATTTTAATTGGAGTCAGTGGTATTTTCTTG
The DNA here is from genome assembly GCF_048772815.1 of Callospermophilus lateralis. Classification (NCBI taxonomy): domain Eukaryota; kingdom Metazoa; phylum Chordata; class Mammalia; order Rodentia; family Sciuridae; genus Callospermophilus; species Callospermophilus lateralis. Next base: position 355,130 of record NW_027514455.1, read on the forward strand.
CATCCTGGTCTAACATTTTGGAGTTCCCCAGCGAGATGACGTTACCAGATCATAAGACCAGACTGCTGGAAATTCTGACGCTGGCCTTTCCTCCAGGGCTCAGGGCTGGAGAGCCAAGTTCCAAAGCCTTGGAGTGAGCATTTGGTCCAGGGAGCACTGCAGTGAACCATCGCACTAAAACTATCAGCAAGCACCTGGTGGAGGAGGCCTCCATAGGTAGGTGGTGCCTTTATAACATCTGATATCCGGTTAAGGGAGATGTCTTCTGATGACAGAGAGGTGGCCTGGGGAGGCTCACATGTACTCCTGTCCAGGACAGTAACAAGAATTGTTCTGTCCTCTGTTCTGTTCTGTATGGAATTTCTCTGAAAGGGTAGAAAGGTGCAGCCGGGCACGCAGGAGCTCCTACCCCGGAGCTTCAGCAAGACATTTCATTGCTCCTCTGTTTTTCTGTATCTTCACCAGGTTTCTGTTTCTTTGTGTTTTGTTCTGTGTTCTATATGTTTTCTTGTTTGTTTGTTTTTGTGCATTTTGTTGTGTGATTTCTGTGGTAAAAACTTAAAGATATTGGACGTAAAAATGGGTAATAAAGCAAGTAAGCCTTACACCCTTTGGACTGTGTTCTAAAAAACTGTGTTGAAGTTTACCCCCCTTTGTTAAGCAGGATGAGAGAAGCCCCTAGCTGGCAGCCTGGAACTCACCCACTGCAGAGGGCAATGCCTGCTGGCCACCAAAGAACAGAGTATCTCCCAGGTTAACAATGGAAACTCCTTTAAAACCCCTTGTTGCTCCAGTTCAAGAGAGTCACAACCTTTGGGCAGAGTCCCCTGTGTCTCTGCTTTGTTAGCAAAGCAGTAAACCTCCCTTTTTATTTTTCTCAAACCCTGTCCTCATTATTAAATAGGTATTAATTCGCTTCAAGGTCAGAAACCGAAATTTAAGTTACAAATTTTGATAACCCCCCGACCCTGGAACTTTTTGAGAGCTGACTACTGAAATGTTAGGAGATGGATCGAGATTGGGGTGGAACCAAACCAGAGGAGTTAATCCTATAAGTAAAAGGAGGGACTGAGGGACTCCCAGGATCTACCAAAGCCCTGTTGCTTCAGGGAATTCCTTCCTTCGTTCCCTGCACTGTAAGGATTATGCCACCTCTGTCTTCTTAAAAAAAAGAAAAAGAAAAAGGAGACACTAAATGCAGTAAAGTCACCATGGAAACCCTTGATATTACATTTCAGGTTGCCGTCTGTGAAAACATCTGATCCCCTTGTGAGGACATCTATCCTGCCACTGGTGTAGGAGATTTTTCTCTTATCAGCTCTGTTTTTAAGGCTTCTGTCTGTCAGCCATAGTCTGGAGCTCCTTTCTGTCTGTCTTGTGTCTTTGTTTCTGGCCCTTTAAGACATGTGCAATAATGTGCTGATATTATAAATTGTTTCTTGGGAATGATATTAGTTCAATGTGTGTCTAAATGATGGTGTTTTATTGTAACAATCTGGTATCTGGATGGGTTTTTGTAGCATTGCTCAATCTTGCAGTTAAAAGTCGGGTTTAGGTAATTGTTTAGTTTATGATTTCAGATAATTCATGCCAGATAACTTAAATGCTTAGGATGGAAAACTAAAGCACTCTACTTCCAAGTTGGCAAGTAACTCCCAAACATTCAGTTTTATTTTTCACCAATTTTGAATTGGGTAGACTGAGAAAATATCACAGTGTGTACCAGTGCATTAATTTGGACAAGGATAGTAAATCATATTATGGTATCTGTTGACAAAACAAGATGTAAAGATATAAAATTTTGTGAATTTCATCTTAAATTTGTATCATAATTTTCAACATCCGAACCTCAAAATTATGGTTAAAATGCCTTAGGCCTGAGGTGTCTGCTCAGAATAGCAGTTTTACCCTGCTCCTTTCAGACCTCAGCAAGGACTTTTGTTGAAATGCAAATGAAAGAAGCCTGCAAGCTCAGTAGGAGACTGATCTGAGGCCTAAGGCAGGAAAAAAGGTAAATTGTATGGTATTTACTAATTACTGGCCAGTCATTTTTTCTAGGACTCTTATTTTTTTCCTTAGATTCTGTATTCTTTTTTTGAGCTCATGATTTTGATCCTACAGACCTAGGTTAATGTTTTTCTGATCAGCTCTATCTTTGACCAACAGTGGAGTTTTTGAAACATTGCAATGGAGATTTCAACTGCAAAAAGCTACAAGGCCTTTACTATTATTATGTGTGCACACTTTTGTTAGTGTTGTATGTCTATATATACATATATCCCTATATCATATATATGTTATACAAATTAACACATATAAGGAGCACTCATAAAAAAAGCACTCATATAAACAAATTTTGAAACGTGGATCCAAAGATCTTAAATTCTCATGATTTAATTGGTGCAATTTAAATTGGATAAACAGATAAAAATAAATGTCTTTAAATTTAACCTTACAAGTTTTTCTAGGTGTTCAAAAATCTAATAAAATATTAATGCCGACAAAAGGCCTAATATGCCTTGGTTCTAGAACTTTTTCTTCAACAAAAAATGGTACACTGTTCAATATATTTGTTTAATATTTTGATAAATAAGTAAAGTAAATTTGATATGGGATTACTCATTCATGAGTACTTTTGTTAGATATCTGATTGATTTACTAAGGTCTGTATAAGTTTGTCCTAAAGTCTGTATAAGATTGTAAAAATCAGTCATGTGTTAAAGAGACAAAAATTTCTCAAAACATAATTTTACCCATAACATTGTGGTTATTGAGTTTTATTTTTCTAGAGCAAGCAACCATAAAAATTAAACAACTGATTAAATAAGAACTGTTATTTTAGAGCACTGTACTGCCATTTCTTTAAAAGCTAAACTTGGTTAATGTAGAAACATCAATGCAATTGTGATGCTATTAATGTGCTCATATCTTCCAGGTATACAAGTCTGTAAGGTAGAAACTTTAAAAGAGCATTATATCAAGGTGGTGTTCTGAAGATGTATGGTAAAATATATATATATATATATAGGATTTATTTACCTGTTGTCAATAAGATATGTAAACTTTTATGTTACTTTTTATATTGGGGAACAATTTAAATGTATTTTAAGTTAATGAGAGCCTAATCTATGTAAAGGTTAAAAACTTTCAGCCTTTTTTTTAATTCATGTTTTAAAAGCTATATCATACGGTGTTAGCTAATGTTCATGTGACCTCAAATAATTTATGTAAACTTTGTAAAATGATATTTAAAAAACAAAGATTAGCTTTAGAATTAAAACACTTAAGATTAATAAAGAGCCCTGCCTTACCTGAGATAAGGCTCTGTGTCCCATCTTATTATGTGAGAATGACTGCGAAAGCAGTAGGTCAGATGTTATTTCATTTAAAGTTATTTCCAAAAGTTTTTTTTTTTCCTGTCAACATTACTAGCATCTCAAACAGAGGATATAATGTATAACTCAGCCAAAAATTTTAGGGTAGCTATTACACGAACTAAGTTTGTTTACTGTTGTTAATTTTATTTTGTAATTTCCTTATGGGTGATATAAAGATTCCCTGTTAGTGTTTTACAGCAGTGTTGCTTTAAGAACACAACATTGGTTAATTTAAGATAATTAGCCATCACCTACAAGACAGACAGAATAATACAGATCCCAAATAATAAAAAGATAAATAATTTTAAATTATAGACATTAAAGCCCAGTATTCTTTATATAAGTCTGTTAAAATTTATTTGATGGATGTTTAAGATTAGGATTTAAAATTAAAGTTATATGAAAAGGGACAAGAAAACCAATATTTGGCTCTTGCCCTCTGAGTCAGTCTGTATCCAGGGAACAGCGTACTTCTCTAAAGAGCTTTGCAACTCTGAACCGCATAACCTCCTGATCAGGGAGATTAATGAGACCACTGGAGAACAGAAAGCCAATCAGTGCATTTGCTAAGAAGAGGAGAGTCATCAGAGAAGGGAAACATCCCTGATGCTTCCGAGGGAAGCCACATGGTCAAGCAAGACCTGGACCCACCTAGCGCAAATGGCACTAGCAGAACTGAGAAGCTGCTCTCAAGTTTCCCCAGGAATGACTCCCATAAAATCTCAGCTGACTGTTCAGAATAGATAGAAACAAAAGTCAGTTTGACTGCTTCATCTTAAACACTTAGAAAAGACAGTTAAAAACAAATTACAGCCATTTCTGGGCATTTTATATAATAATAGTAATAATAATATTTTAAGGTATACACTTTATGTTAGCCTCCCAAAATAAGTAAGACTGGAAGCTACAAAGAAGGATTCTCAGACAGGAATGCCTGATAACTATAAAAAGAGGCTATTAAGATTATCTGCCAGTGGCAGAAGTTTTTAGTTCAAGGCCTACAGATATTCTTAACCTAAACACATAGGCTTGGTATTTGTTAGTATGATTATCCAGCAATGAGTAAGAGAATTAAAGGTTTCTCTATTAGACACAGAGGTCATACTAGTAAAAATATTTTGCAAGATCAGATGACATTAAATTATTAAACTGAATCTTATGGGGAGGGACAAATGTAACACTAAAAGTTAAATATTAAGTTGACAGTCCTGATAACTGGGGATATTAAAGACTGGTGAGGGAACTTCTATACAGTGACATGTTCCAGCTGCTGCAACATTTATTAAGTACTCATGTTTTTTTGTTTCTCTCATAGAAGAACCCATTCCCAGATGACTTTACTACCTGTTCTTCCCCATCCAGACTTCAAACCTAACTGACTTCTAAAAGGCGACTAATGTCCCTCAGGCGGTGCCCCCTCACGTCACCCTCTCTCAGCTCAGAAGAAGTCTAAATGAGTGACGCCTCTCTTCTTACAACAATGGAGACAAAAATAAATAGAATATCAATATAAGTAATTAATTAAGTCAGGTAAAATCAGGGAGACCTGTTTTTGGGTGAGTTCAAAAAATCGGGAGACTATTACCTGAGGGATTAAAATTCCCACAGTGCTCTTCCTACCCAATCAAATATATGAAAAAAACACATTAGAAAAGGGGGGAATGATTGACCCAACCTGATCTTTTATTAAAATTGGCAGCCATCTTGCCACAAAGCCGTGAAAAGACAATTTTGGCTTAACTATAAATTGCAGCAAGATCTGAACCTGCTTGGAAAGCCTGCCCGTGCCTTGAACTCACCCATGCCTGGCTCTCTGACCAGATAACAGCCCTCTCTGAAACTTTGTTGACACCTCATAAATATTGGCCTTCCTTGGCCAGACGACACTCTCTGAGGCTCTAATGGTCCTCATAAATTCTGATGTTGGGGCCAGCAAACAAAAATGTAAAATACCATTAGTGTGATGCTTGTCAGAATTCTGTTATTTTTAACCCCACTTTTGTGTAACTTTCTGGGCTATAAAGCTGGGCTGCTCTCCTGTTCCCAACGTTTTGGGAGGGAGAGGCAGCCAGGGTGGTGGAAATAATAAGCTTGCTTTAATCTGATTTTAATTGGAGACAGTGGTCTTTTCTTGCAACCTGGTCTAAAAGGTAAACACTACACAAACCTGGAGCTCTGCCGGACTAAAGACTTCTTGAGAAACTGCCTTTGACGATGGGCACTCGACATATATGTTGTTGTCAGAAGCTTTAGCTTGTATTCAAATGAGACCATCAAAGCTGGGTCTACATCTATGAGACCTGGAGGATATTGTTTCAATTTTTCCAAAGAACATGAGGAAGCAGTGCTGACTTCTCTCTGTAGGTAAACTGTGGCCACTGAAAGCTAAGTGTCTCCGCATGTGGACTGTGAAGCCACTTGGTCATCCTCCACTTTTCATGGTGTTTCTTTCTACTGCACTGGGAGTTTGGTATTTGCCTCATGAAATACAATGACTTCAACTGGTACACAGTGATGTAGGGAGTCCTGTCACGTGTGGTGGGTCAGGGTCTGCAGGAGAATGCACCAACCAGGCTTCTATCCCACATAGCTTGACCCTTTGACCATAGCAACCTGATTCTGAACATTGCCCTGAAACGTCTCCATATAACAAAATGCCTTTTATGGAGAGGTTTCAGACATATAAGTGATTCCTGTCTGTAACATGTCAGCCACAAGTCATTTGGAAGTCAATGGCAGAATCACATGTCCCGACCACAGATGTTTTATCACACAGCTGCACACAACAGCTTTTGGCCCACTACTCAGCAGGCCCCAACATACTGGCATCTCTGTTCTACACCATTTTCATAAAACCCAGTCAATCAAGGCACTGTCTGGTACACTCAGGATCAGCAACTGTACATCCAAAGGTTCTCCAGTGGCAGATGGCCATGGGAAGTTCAAAAATTTCATGGTATTTATCTAGCCATTTTCAAAGACGAAGTTGGAGAAACTGTGGGTTTCAATTCATTAAGGAACCATTAAATTTAGAGGAAGCACATTTCAATGAATAATCTAGAGAACTCTCACAGGCAAGGGTTCCCAAAGACTGGCCAAAAGGTCACATGAAGCCAGCCCCATTGAGGTCTACAATGTAAGGTCCATGTGTGTTTTGACTCTCAACTATGGCTTCCAAGTCTTTCAGAAAAAAAATCATGTGATATCCTGGCTGAGATTCCCAGTGCTCTGTGGAAAGCCACTCTGGGCTTAGATCTCGGTGTCCAAGGGCGACTCTCATGTGTGGCCTCCTAAAATCCCAACACAATTCATGGCGATACTTCTCTGAAGTCAGTTCCATAACGCATTCTCTAAGAGGAATCACACCAGAGTTCAAGCCCAGGTGGACCCAGGCATCTCTTACAACCACCACACAAATGACCACAATTAAAACTAAAACACTCCCACATGCTCCTCATCTTCTTCCACATAGACACTCATCATAAACTCTGGCTGGAGGTTTCCATGAAGGGCACAGCCCAATACACTGTTCAAAATAAGCACCCTTGCCCCTCATTTGCCTAAAGTCAGGGTGGCCTGGACACCCTTGCTGTGAACCAAGAGTGATCAAATAGGCCTGCCCTATATCTGATCTGCTTCTCCAATTTGAGGCCTAATGACTGTCTGGTATAGATTCTTTATGTGAATTGGTATCATAGAAAACCCAAGCCCCTATCGGCTAGGCTCTGCAGGGATTTGAAGAAATAATTTGACCCAAATGATCCCTATTCTCACTTGATTTAGCTCAGGAAGCTTACAGAGGAAAGTGAGAGACTTCATCCACAATGACTGCTCTTTTGGCCATTTTGGTTTTGGATGCACACTTGGAAACTTTCTTTAGATCCATCAGGTGCTGAGAATCTAAGCCACTGCCACCCCACCGGGCCAAGTGGCTGTTTCAGACACATCCTTTTCGAAAGCAATTAAGCAAAGAGCCACAGGTGATGCCCATTCATTTCCATTTGAAAACTGTTTTCTTCAGGCTTCACAAAAGGGTGGCCTGAGGCAAAGACCTTCCTGACATTAAGGGTAATAGAATCATAAGTAAGAAAATGGCCCAAAGCAGGGTTTCTCCACTGAGACATTACTGGTCACACTGATATCTGAGTTTTCTGAGATGCTCGCATTCCCTTCAGCTATCCAGTACATGGTCATGTAACAGAGCTTGGACGTGGTACATATCTTGGAAATAAAACCATGAGGATACTCTGGAGAGTGGCCAGTATTCAGGAAGAAAAGAGGAACTTAGAAAGATAGTAGCTGTTCACCATCCATTAGGCAAGCCGCACTCCATTTTTAAATTGGGTGGGAAGAATGCTGGGAAGCTTTATACTAGACAGGACACAACCATTGATGCATTCGCATTTCAAATGTCTACAACCACGGATACAGTGGGATACACAGACATAGAAACACTCGTGTTGTCAAACAACTTTCTAGAAACTTTCCAGTCCAAACCTACAAACCGCCATTCCTACCTATTCTCAGAACATGAGACAAAACCACAAACTCACACCGACACCCACAACGGCACCTCCTTCCCCCAAGTATGGCTGTGACTATCCTGAGTGTCCTCTGACTGGTGAGCCATAATATGTTCCCACGAAATGGCCTGTCCAATCTCAGATCTGGTCTTCTTTTCAAACTTTTAGAAGTTGTCAGGAGCCATGGTTGAGCCACTACCTGCTTTCTCAGAAAAAGCCACTCTTCAGAGCTCTCCTGAAATTTGGCCATCATCACATAAGTAGGTACCAAGAAACACTGACTCTGTCTTTGGTAAATTCAAACAATTGAGACCACTGGGACTGAAACTAAGACTTGCTCTGGGTGCATGGCTTCCTGGATCCCAAGTTCAGAAAGTTCCATCACCAAGGAAGTGTGGTAGGTCACTTCCTTCAGGAACTGAATGAGGTCACTGTGATGGAAAACCACTTTGTTCTAACAGTTGCTTCCAATGGTCCCATGAGATGGAGGCTGCCCCTACTTCCTGTGACACTTTCACAAGTTAGAATGGTATATCAACCATAGGCATCTGGGAACAGCTCTGTACACAGGCCTGGTTTGGTCCATTGAATCTACATTAAGAAGAGAGAGGCTGATTCAGACACATTCCTTCATTCTGACCAGGATGTTTGACATGGAAGTTGACATGGATTTGACTTTTGCTCTCTCAGGTCCTTCATAGGTAAAAAGGTCGGTCAAAAGTCGGAGGAAAAGACCACCAAGAGACTGTCTCATGCCACAGCAAAAGGTTTATTGGGCGTCCAGCATGCTGCGGCTCAGAGCTAACTTCAGAGGAGCAAAGAACAAAGAGCCCCAAAAACAACTTGAGCAGAGTTTATTTACATTCTTTAGAGAGGGCAGGGACTTTGCATACATCATAGCCTCCTTTAGCAAATCAACATACCACGGGAAAATCAAATAACAACCCAAAAACATGATTAGCACATTCATTGGCAGGAAGAGGTCGGACAGGGGGTGATTGGTTAGCCCTGAGAAGGGGTATACGTTTAAACTGATTGGTTGAAGCCCTGAGATGTATACGTGATGAGCTGCACGGTTTCTGGGAAGGGGTTGTTTAGCAACTAGGTGGTCAGGGAAGATTTCAACACACATCTAATTGGCAGTTCCGGGAATTGTCTTAACTGCCACAGGAATTTCAGGTTCTGAGTGCAGCTTGGAAACTTTACAAAACCTGGTTCTTTATGTTTCAATTTTAATTTCTTTTATTCTTTCATTTCCCACTCCTTTTTCTTACTACATTTAATCTTAAAAGTAATGAATCATAATTATTGCGGGGTCTCACACTCTATTTCTGCCAGTGGAGCGTATTTCTGTCTGATTACCATGAGTTTTTCCTGCCCAATTTGAGCCTGGAGAAATGAAACTATGCGGTTAAGCAAACAAGGTCCCAAAGTTAGCAACACCATAAGGATGATCAGGGGTCAAGCTAAGCCTGATAGGAGTGTAGTTAACCAGGGGGACTGGGTAAACCATGACTCAAACCACCCTTGTTGAATCTCCCTTTCTCTCTGGCGCTCTTCAAGGCATTTTCTCAATTTACTCATGGATTCTTTTACAACTCCAGTATGGTCAGCATAAAAACAACATTCTTCTCTCAGTGCAGCACAGAGGCCCCACTCCCTCATGAAGAGGAGGTCTAATCCTCGCCTGTCCTGTAAAACAACTTCAGAGAGAGAGTTTAAGGATTCCTACAGCACTGTGATGGAGGTCTCTAATGTCTTCCAGTCTTGATCTATTGCTGTTTCTAATCAGGCCATTTGTTGTGACCCATGGATCATAGCAGCTGTTCCTGTACCCACTCCTGCAGCAGCTCCTATCCTCAATAGGATGGCTATAGTAAGGGACACTGGATGCCAGCAAAATCAGGTTGTTTGTCCCCCTAGTAGACCTTAAAATGATTCTGCATCATAATAAACCACCCTGGGAAGTATCTGCACCATTAAACAATAATTTACAAAGCTGTCAAATACATGGGTTGAAATGCAAGGAGTTCTGACTGTGTGGAGTTCAGTACAATTAAGGTTCCTTTAATTAGTTCCCAGGGGCAGGAGTCAGCTGTACTCTGGACTGGGGAAGTAGGCAAAGATGGAAACTGGGAAGTATGAGATGGTTGAGGGGTTCTGGTAGATCTAGGCATGGGAGGTTTTGGAGGCTTAATTCCTGGCTTGAGGGGATTGGGCCCTATTGCTGTGGGATTTTCTTCCTTTTTAAGCAGGATGGTGAACCAGTGACCAAAGTCATAACGAGGGCCATAAATATAGAATCGCATTTCCCATGTATTTCCCATAGACCATGTTGTTCTGAGGTAGCCCCTTTTTTTGGAAGTGAAAGTTATATTGAGGGGGTAACATAGACTATTCTTTCCTCAGCGAGTTTTTGACACAACTTGGCTAGTGGCACATTTCTTGGGATCAATCCAGGTGTCATTTTTTCCTACCTGAATGATACTGTCTGCGGAGTTTGGGTTCAACCATGTAGCTCCCGTTTGTTCACAACCCCAAGATCTTAAATAAAAGTCACTGGGTCCTCCACAGGTTTGGGCCTGTTTGCGACTTAAGAAATCAGCTGGGCACACATAAAAATCAAGACTGGCTAGTTTACACCTGAGCTGGGGAAGATGATATCCATAATTCATGGGGTAAGGTGGTCTATGTTGCCCTGGTTTGGGTTTGAGTGGGATCTGTGTGAAGTCCTCTATGTCAGGGAGATCCCAGTCAGAGAGGCCTATGTCAAGCTGACAAATGTCCAGGTAGAGAGATGGCCACCAAGTCCATAAGAGGGCTGTATGTGAAATAGACCACACTACTTGCCCAGTAGGATTTATAGCTGCCATTGTTGCTGAACAGGCTGATGGTGATTAGGACTGCTGGTGGTCAGGGGAAGAATCCATAGCCTTACCCACACGATGGACACGCAACTTGAGAGGGTTACCAGTCTGTTCCAGTTTCCAGCCGGAGGCTGGACAGGGCGCAGGCTTGAGATGGGTGGCATGGATCCAGGAAGTGATTCCATCCACTTTCACCACTGTAAGTGTTATAAGCAGCACCTGGTATTGTCCTTTCCAGCGGCGTTCCAGGGATGATACCTGATGCCGTCTCACGTAGACGAAGACTCCCACTTGATATCGATGTGGGGTTCCCTCGTCTCCAGGCTGATAAGCACTGGCCAACTGTTTCCACAGGTATCGCTGGGTGCTGTGTTTGTTCAAGGGCTTTAAGTCTGTCAAGCAAGGGGGTGTGAAAGGAATCATTAAGTCTCAGAGTTGGGGTTAGGTCCCTTACTAAAGGAGGGGCACCATAGAGAATTTCATAAGTGGTGAGTTTACACAAAGAGGCAGAGGGTGTACTTTTTGCACGAAACAGTGCTTAAGGTAGGAGCATAGTCCAATTTTTTTATGCAGGTCTCCAAGCTTAATTTCTTTAAATTCTCTTTGATGGTTCTAATCATTTTTTCTACCTGTCCTGAGCTCTGGCATCTATAAGCACAATGTAACTTCCAATTAATCTTCAGGGTCCTGGTGAATCCCTGACTTACCTGGGCAACAAATGCCGGTCCATTATTGGACCCTATTACCTTAGGCAGGCCAAACCTTGGAAAAATGTCTTCTAGAATCTTTTTGAGCACCGTCTGAGCCGTTTCTTTCTTCATGGGGAAGTCTTCAACCAATCCTGAAAGAGTATCTACAAAGACTAGGGGATATTTAAGTCCACACCTTCCTGGCTTAATTTCAGGAAAAGTCCACTTCCCAAAATTGTCCTGGTCTGGTTCCTCGTAAGCGCTTCCCTGCAGGAAGCTTGGATGGGTAAGCATTAACTAATTGGCAGACTTGACAAGCTCTAGTCACCTTCTAAGCTATTTCTTTCCTCTGTAAGTCAGTCAATAAAAAATCCTTTCTTCGGTCCTTTAAGTGTGCCTATAACTTCTTTGAGCTTAAGTGGGTGAGCTAGTGTACGTCTTTGACATAAAGGTGGGCTTTTTGAAATTGTAAACTTGGCTCTGTAGGGTCCCAGAGTTCTGCATCTGTCTCCTCAGATGATAAGTTGCCTGAATGTTCCAGTGTGGCCAAGTCTCCTGAATGTTGATCCCCCTGGTGTGGAAAAAGTTAACAGAGTCACTCCGTTTAGGGCTGCCAATTAAGCTTCCTCATCTGCCCTTCTGTTTTTAACTGCAACGAGGTCGTTTCCCTTCTGGTGCCCTGGACAGTGCACTATAGCTAGTTCCTTAGTGCCCTTCACTGCTGAGAGAAGGTGGAGAATCTCAACTTTGTTCTTTATTTTTTTCCCAGTGGAGGTTAATAGCCCCCTTTGCTGGTAAATAGCCCTGTGCACATTAGCATTGCCAAATGCATAGTGGCTATCAGTGTATATGGTGGCCCTTTTGCCTGTTGCTAGTTCCAATGCTTTCGTAAGGGCAATCAGTTCTGCCATTTGGACTGATGTCTCTTCTGGGAGACCAGAGGATCAGATGACATTAGTTTTGCTAACTACTGCTGCTCCAGCCCACCACATACCATCTTGGAGGAAGCTGCTCTCTTTCGTAAACCATACGACTTCAGGGTGAGGCAGTGGCTGGATCCTTCAAGTCTCGTCCTATACTGGTTTCCTCTGCCAGTATGTGTTGACACTCATGAGTGACAGGTCCTGATGATTCTTCTGGCAGCCAGGTTGAGTGGAGCAGAAGGTCTAAGAGTTATTCTGTCTTTGCTAATCCAGAGGCTCTGGTAGTAGTTTATTCTGGAGTTTGATAGCCACCTATCTGGAGGTTGACAGATGATGCTCTCCAGGGCATGGGGGGCTATAATGGATAGCTTCTGTCCCAACGTTCATTAATGAGCATCTTTTATTAGAAGCGCTGCCGCTGCTATAGCTCTTAAGCAACGGGGCCACCCAGTAGCCACTGGGTCCAGTTTTTTTGATAAGAATGCTACCGGCCTTTTCCAAAGTCCCAAAGATTAAGTGAACACTCCCCATGCTATTCCTTTCTTTTTCTCAATGTAGAGAGTGAAGGGTTTATCTATATCTGGGAGTGCTAAGGCCGGAGCAGATAGCAGCACCTTTTTTTGACATTATCAAAAGCTTGTTGGTGCTCAGGGGTCCATTGGAATTGGGCATTCCACTTTATCAGCGGGTATAAAGGGGCGGCCAGAGAGGCGAACCCAGGAATCCATCACCTGCAAAATCCAGCAGTCCCAAGAAACTCTCTGAGTTGTCTCTTATTAGATGGGGGTGGTATCTGCACAATGGTTTGTTTTCTGTTCTCAGTTAGCCATCATTTGCCACCCCTAAGAGAATAACCCAGGAAGATTACTTCTTGCTGACAAATTTGGGCCTTTTGGCAGAAGCCCTATATCCAAGCCGAGCAAGCTCGGATAATAGTGGTTGGGTCCCAGACTCATAGTTTTCCTTGGTGTCCGCTGCCAGTAGCAGATCATCCACATATTGGAGTAGTGTGACTTCGGGGTGTGCAGTTCTGAAGTCGGTTATGTCCCTGTGGAGGGCTTCATCAAAGAGAGTGGGGGGGGGTTTGAACACCTGTGGGAGTCTAGTCCAGGTTACTTGGCCAGATGTTCCAGTTTCTGGGTCTATCCACTCGAAAGCAAACAGCAACTGACTGTCCTTATGTAGGGGCAAGCAGAAGTAAGCATCTTTTAAGTCCAGCACAGTGTAGCATTCCCGGTCCAGATTCAGAGTGCTAAGCAAATTATATGGATTGGGTACTGTGGGGTGAATGTCCTGCACTCTGTTGTTGATCTCTCTTAGGTCTTGAACAGGACTGTAGTCCCTAGTTACTGGCTTTCTTACTGGTAGCAGGGGGGTATTCCAGGCTGATTGACAGGGCCTTAGGACCCCAAGGGCCAATTATTTCTGAATATGGTGACTTATCCCATCCTTAGCTTCTTTGCTTAGAGGATATTGTTTAACACTGATTGCAGAGGCAGAGGCTTTTAATTCTACTACTATTGGAGGTTGTTTTATGGCTAGACCTAACCCAGCAGTTCCTGCCCAGGCATTAGGATAATCTTTTATCCATTTCTGTTGTAGTTTGCCTCTTTGATCAGTCCTAGGGGGCACGAAGTGTTGATGTTCATCTTCTATGGACATAGTCAATTCTGTGACTATGGGAGTTTTTACTGAAGGTTTTAGAACATCCACTTGGGGACCATCAGGGTTAAAGGTTACTCTAGCCCCGAGTTTGGTAAACAGATCCCTGTGCATCAATGGGGCTGGGCATTCTTGGATTACTAGGAAAGAGTGGTGGACTTTACATTTTCCTACTTCCATAATCCTCTTAGTTGTCCAAGCCCGATAAGTAGTGCCATTAGCCCCTTGAACTAGGGACCATTTATTTGATATGGGGCCCAGTGAAGCCTTAAAGGCTGAGTATACTGCTCCTGTATCCACTTCAAAGTTCACTGGAGGCCCCTCCACTTCAAATGTTACCCTGAGCTCGGGGAGGGGATCCGAGTCCTGACATTCCTAGTCCTCTTCTAGAGTCAGCATGGCGGGCTGCCGTGGCTTCTTCTTTTTGGGGCACTCTTTGACTCAGTGTCCTTTTTCTCTACAGTAGGCACATTGATCTGAGGCCAGGGAAAGCCTTTGGCGTGGGCCCAAGTATCCCTTTCTGACTCCCTGCTTTTTAATTTCTGGCGTATTTGCTGCTGTGAAGAAAATCTTAGCCAATGCTTTTGTCTGCCTTTTGCTCCTTTCATCCTTTTTTTCTTCCCTTTCCTTCTCTCTCCTCTGTTCCGTGTCCTCCTCAGTTTCTCTCTTATAATATACTTATATACTTATAATATATACTTATAATATATATCTTATAATATACTTTCTCAGCTTCTCTGTCTAAATCTCTTAATGTCGTATTTTGTAACCCATCTAGACATTGTAACTTTCTCTTAATATCTTGGGCAGCCTGCTCAATAAAGGCCATTGTAACAAATGCCTTTTGGTCATCTGCCTGAGGATCAAAAGGAGTATATTTTCTATATGCTTCCATAATTCTCTCCAGAAACATAGAGGGAGACTCATTAGGCCCTTGGATAATCTCTCTTACCTTTGCTAAATTGGTCGGCTCTCTGGCGGCCACTCTGAGACCCGCTATTAGAGCCCGGCGATAAGTGGACAGATGCTTCCTACCTTCAAAGGTGTTGGGGTCCCAGTTGGGTCGGTTCATGGGCCCATAGGGATGGAGAGAGAGCATCACAGGGGCTTCTGAGTTTTCTATTATCCATCGCCGGTGGGTTCTTTTAGGTTGCCCATCTTCCTCCAGGGGAGGAGGGGTTGCTGCTGCTGTGGGGAAGTCCCCTGGAGGGCTTGGGTCTGGCCCAATTGCCTCTAGCAGTGGAGAGGCTGAGTCAGCGGTGGGAGGATCATCAGGAACTGTGTTGGGGGTTGGGGAGGGAGAGTAGACAATAAGGAGGGGGTGGAGTGTCCAGTCTTGTGACTCAGGGAGAATGGAAGGAAGAGGGAGAGGAGCGGAAAGTTTGAATGATAGGAATGTGGGGGAAGGAGTATATGGCTGTTGATCTGGGTGGCCACGTGGCCCCGGCTGAATGACAATATCTCTGAATTTTCGGATTAGAGGAAAGTGGAAGGATTCTTCTGGGGCCATCTGAATTCGAGGAAGGGGCCATTCTGAAGCACAGAGAGTCTGCCAGGTACGGTGTTTTACTGAAAAAGAAAGATTCTGGGCCCTTGAGCGGACATCAGTCCAATGATCAAGGGTCAGGGACAGAGAAGAGGAAGTGCTTTGTCCCATAATGGGAGTTACTCAAACAGGGACATTGAAGACACAAACACAACACAAAGACAAACAGTAAACGTTTAACATGAGTCCAAGACAAAGATTTGAACTGAGTAACTGGAAAATATTGATGGGTTAGACAATAAAAACAGACAGTAAACTCAACATGAGTTCAGAACAATGTCCAAAACTGAGTTACCGGCAAAACCTGATGGGCTGGCAAATCAAATCCTGAAGCAAAACATAACCGAGTTGAGGAAACTACTATTCCTTGAATTCCCTAGTCCTCTGGAGTGTCCCTCAGGGACGTGATCTTGGCTCTGTGACACGTCTGTCACACCATAGGAGAGAGCTAATGCTCTTCACCAACAGCCACTTTGCCACGCCCTAGCCTGAAACCCGAAACCAGAAAGAGGCACCTTACTTACCCCGAGAGGACTCCCTTGAGGTCTTCCATTCACCGCTCCCGGATATCTCACCTGGGGCCTCCAGATGAAAAGGTGCTGCAAACATCAAAGGAAAAGACAACAAAGAGGATTTCTCATGCATCAGCAAAGGGTTTATTGGGGGTCCAGAATGCTAGGCCTCAGAGCTCCCTTCAGAGGAGCAAAGAACAAAGAGCCCCGAGAACAACTTGAGCAGAGTTTATATACATTCTTTAGAGAGCTCAGGGACTTTACATACATCATAGCCTCCTTTAGGAAATCATCATGTACCACGGGAAAATGAAATAACAACTCTAAAACATGATTAGCACATTCATTGGCGGGAAAAGTTGGGGCAGGGGGTGATTGGTCAGCCCTCAGAAGGGGTATACATTTAAACTGATTGGTTGAAGCCCTGAGATGTATACGTGGTGAGATGCATGGCTTCTGGGAAGGGGTTGTTAAGTAACTAGGTGGTCAGGGAAGATTTCAACACACATCTAATGGGCAGTTCCAGGAATTGTCTTAACTGCCACAGGAATTTCAGGTTCTGAGTGCAACTTGGAAACTTTACAAAACCTGGTTCATTACATTTCGATTTCAATTTCTTTTATTCTTTCAGAACCTTACAGTGGAAGGTGAGAGACTTCATTCACAATGACTGCTCTTTTGGCTATATTGGTTTTGGATGCACACATGGGATCATTTTTTTGATCCGTCTGTTGCTGATAATCTAAGCCACAGCCTCACACAGGGCCAAGAGCCTGATTAAGACACATCTCTTTCCAAAGCAATTACTTCTCTGAGGTCAGTTTCAGAACTCAGTCTCTGAGGAGAATCACACCAGTGTTCAAAACCAGGTGGACCCAGTCATCTCTTCCAACTGCCACACAAATGACCACAATTAAAACCAAATCACTCTCACATGGCACTCAACTTCTTACATATATACACTCATTATACCCTTTGGCTAGAGGTTTTCATGAATGGCGCAGCCCAAGAGAGTGTCCAAAATAAGCTCCCTTGCCCCTCATTTGCCTAACCTCAGGGTGGCCTGAACACCCTTCCTGTGAACTAGGATTGATCACATAGTTCTTCCTTTAATACTGCTCTGCTTCTCCAATTTGAGGCCTACTGACTGTCAGGTTTAGATTCCTTATGTGATTTGGAGTAATTAGGAAACCAAAGCAACTTTGCAGCGCTTGAAAGAACTTATTTGACCCAAATGATCCCTATTCTCACTTGGTGGAAGTCAGGAAACTTACAGAGGAAGGCGAGAGACTTCATCCACAATGACTGATCTTTTTGCCATTTTGGTTTTGGATGCACACATTGCATCTTTCTTTAGATCCATCAGGAGCTGATAATCTAAGCCACAGCCTCACACAGAGCCACAAGGCTGATTAAGACACATACTTTTCCAAAGCAGTTAAGCAAAGAGCCACAGGTGATGCCCATTCACTTCCATTTGAAAACATTTTTCTTCAAAATTCACAAAGGGGTGGCCTGAGGCAAAGACCTTCCTGACTTCAGGGTAACAGAACAATAAGTCAGCAAATCCCAATGCAGGGTTTCTCCACTGAGACTTTACTAGTCACAATGATTTCTGAGTTTTGTGAGATGCTTGCAATTCCCTTCAGCTATCCAGTACATGGCCATGTCACAGAGCTTGGATGTGGTACATATCTTGGACAAAAAAACATGAGCCTATTTTGGAGAGTGGCCAGAATTCAGGAAGAAAACAGGAACTTAGGAAGATAGTAGGTGTTGCCCATCGAAAAGCAACCAACAGTCCTTTCCTAAAATGGGCAGGATGAATTCTGGGAAGCTTTCTACTAGACAGGATACATCCATTGATCTATTCTGCTTTCTAATATGTACAACCAAGGACACAGTGGGATACACAGACACAGACACAGTCGCCTTGTCAAAGGACTTTCTAGAAACAGTCCACTCTAAACCAAACAAACCACCTTTCCTACCTATTCTCAGAACATGAGACAAAACCCCAAACACACACCCACAATCAAAAAGTCACCTCCTTCCCCCATGTAAGTCTGTGACTATCCAGAGTGTCCTCTGACTGGTGGTCCATACTATGTTCCCCCAAAATGGCCTGTCCTGTCTCAGGTCTGGTCTTCTTGTCCATCTCTGTGAAGTTGTATGGAGCCTGTGCTGACCACTACCTGCTTTCTCATTAAAGGCCCATCTTCAGAGCTCTACTTGCATTTTGTCATCCTCAAACCATTAGGTACCAAGAGAGACAGACTCTCTCCTTGGTAAATCCAAACAAGTAAGTCCACTGGGAATGGGACTGGGACTGGCTCTGTGTGCCTGGCTTCCTGGATCCCAAGTTCAGAGAGTTACATCACCAAAGAAGTGAGGTAGGTCAATTCCAACAGGAAGGGAATGAGGTCACTGCCTTGGCAACCACTTTGTCCTAACACTTGTTTCCAAGGGTCCCTTGAGATGGAGGCTGCCCCTACTTCCTGTGACACTTTCAGAAGTTAGAATGGTATATCAACCGTAGACACCAAGGAGAAGCTCTCCACACAGGGTTGGTTTGGTCCATCTTCTTTATATCAGTAGGAGAGAGGCTGATTCAGACACATCACTTCATCCTGAACAGGTGGTTTGGCATGGAAGATGACTTTTGCTCTCTCAGGTCCTTCATAGCTGCTACATCTTCTCTAGGGATCATTTCTCATCAAACTTTGAGGTTCTCAGCAGGTGAAAGATCCCCTACATTCCTGTATTGTAAGACCAACTCTGTCCCTGCTCTTTTGTGAAGTTAGATTGAGGGAACAGTGTATGGTTAGGGTTAATAACATATTCTATTTGGGTTAGGAAACATTCTGCGGGATGAATAATGGTATTGGGAACCTGCGATATTCACAAGAATATATAGGTGAAATATAAGTATGAAACCTGAAATCTAGGTACGATTTGAAGCCCTGAAGGGCAATGGGCCCTTTAGTGAGATACTTTGCTTTGAATTATGTTCTGAACAGATATCTCAGATAAATCGATGAGCAACGGCAAAGGACCTTGTACCTTGGATGATTAAATGTCCTAGAGAACATCCAGTCAAAAAGGAATAGTCGGCAGGATTAGGAAGGTTGTCAGTAGGTTTAGAAAAAAGAGTGAATATAGGATTTGAACGAAAGTTTCATTAGCAATAGGGTTTTGGGTAGAGAGTGAACATAAATATGAGCACATATGAAGAGTCAGTCACAATGATGAACTGGGGAAAATATGTAGGAAAGCAGATATCAATAGAGACATTAGGAAATCAGGCAAAGTATAATGTAATATTGTTAGACATTTTCAACATGGTTGAGGTTGAATATATAATCTTAGGAAGAAAGAAATATGTTGCCTCCAATAGGATTGACATTTGAGAGCATTAGGCAACCTGGACATGGTTGCTTTTAGTAATCAATGCTCACTTTCCATTTTGCTTTGGTGAAAGGTTAATAGGCACTTGTCACTTCCTGTTTTTCTGTATGCTTAACAAACCACTGTTGAAATCTTGAAAACTGTTTGCTAATTTTGTTCCCAGGATGTGCTGTCCCCAACTGCCAAACTGCAGAATATACTCCTTCACCCGGGTGCATGCAAACCGCACACTCGCCCTGACCCATCAATAAATTTCCCATTCTGCCCTCTCCAAGAAAAGTATATAAGCTCTGTTAAAGCTGTTCTCAGTGCTCTCTGCTCTATTCAAGTGAGCTCTGAGCCCCAGCATGCTGGACCCCCAATAACCTCTTTGCTGTGGCCGAGTGAAAATGCTATACTGTTCTGTACTTAAAAGATTCTTTCTTTTGCTTGCCTCTGCATAAAGATAGTCAGTTGCTGTTTGCTTTCGAGTAGGTAGACCCAGAAACCGGAACGTCTTGTCAACTAACTTGGACTCGACTTCCACAGGGGTTCAAAAACTCCCCCACTCTCTTTGATGAAGCCCTTCACAGACATCTCTACAACTTCAGAACTACGCACCCCGAAGTCATTCTGCTTCAATATGTGGATGTCCAGCTACTGGCAGCCAACACCAAAGAAAACTGTGAGTCTGAGACCCAAGCACTATTATCTGAGCTTGCTCAACTTGGGTAGAGAGCTTTGGACAAAAAGGCCCAAATTTGCAAGCAAGAAGTAATCTTCCTGGGGTATTTCCTTAGGCGCGGTAAATGATGGCTCACTGAGCCCAGAAAACAAACCGTTGTGCAGATACCACCCCCATTTAACAGGAGACAACATAGAGAGTTTCTTGGGACTGCTGGCTTTAGCAGGTTATGGACCTGGGTTTGTGTTCTTAGCTGCTCCTTTATACCCGCTGTTAAATGAGAATGCCCAATTCCAATGGACCCTTGAGCACCAGCAAGCTTTTGATAACATCTAAGAACACTGACACTGAACTCCTCAACTTCACTGAGCCCAGCCTGCAATTTCAGAAAGCCCTACGCTACATTAAAAATGTACATCAACTCAATCAACTTGGTTCAAAAAAACTGCCGGCATTACTGTAGGATCAAGAACAGAGTTTTAGACTAATTCACTCACAGTGAAAGGAAATAATTGAATGGGTAACAAAAGCCTGTCAGTTCTGTCAATTGGTTAATGCTTACCCTTCCAAGCTTCCTGCAGGAAAGCACCTATGAGGAACCAGACCAGGACAATTCTGGGAAGTGGACGTTACTGAAATTAAGCCAGCAAGGTATGGACTTAAATATCTCCTAGTCTTTGTAGATACATTTTCAGGATGGATTGAAGCCTTTCCCACCAAAAAAAAAAAAAAAGAAAAGAAAACCGGCACAAATTGTGGTCAAGAAGATCCTGAAAGATATTTATCAAAGACACGTCCTGCCTAATTTAATATGGTCTGATAATTGAACAGCCTTCATGGGCAAGGTAAATCAGGGGTTAGCCAGGACCCTGGGGATTAATTGGAAGTTACATTGTGCTTATAGACCCCAGAGCTCAGGACACTTAAAAAAATAAAATAGAACCATTAAAGAGACCTTAACAAAATTAAGCTTAGAGACCGGCATAAAAGATTAGACTATGATTCTGCCTTATGCACTGTTTCATGCAAGAAATACTCCCTTTCTTTCTTTGTGTAACCTCACCCCCTATGAAATTCTCTATGGGGCCCTTCCTACACTAAGAGACCCAACCTCGACTCTAAGACCTAAGGATCCCTTCCACACACCCTTGCTTGACATACTTAAATCTCTTGTAAGAACTCAGCTATACCTGTGGAAACAGCTGGCCACTGCCTTCCAACCTGGGGACGAGGGGAATCCACATTGATATCAAGAAAGAGACTTCCTCTACATAAGATGACATCAGGTGTCATCCCTGGAACCCCGCTGGAAAGGACCATTCCAGGTGCTACTTATAACACCTACAGCAGTAAAAGTAGAGGGAATCACTTCCTGGATCCATGCCTCTCATCTCAAGCCTGTGCCATGTCCAGACTCTGGCTGAAAACTGGAAAAGACTGTTAACCCTTTCAAATTGCATATTCGCCACGTGGGTAAGGCTATAGACTCTCTCCTTGGCCACCCGTAGTCCTAACGCTCATCAGTCGCTTCAGCAGCGATGGCTGATCACAAATACTACTAGACAAGAAGTATGGTCTATCTTGCATACAGCCCCCTTAGGGACCTGGTGGCCATCTCTCCACCCAGACATTTGTCAGCTCGCTATAGGTCTTTCCTATTAGGATATCCCTGATGAAGAGGATCTCACTAAAATTCCATTAAATCCTTTCCGTACCATAGATAATGGAAACAAACATTATGGTTGTAGGGACAGGCAAGCCAGATGCAGGTTGGCTGGCCTATATTAGTATGTTTGCCCGGCAGACTATCAAAGCCACAAACCGCCACGGCTGTGTGGGGGAAAAGCCGACTTCTTCTGTAAGTCATGGGGATTTGAGCATACAGGGGCTGCCTGGTGGAACCCAAAATCCTCATCAAATTCAGTACACAGCATTGGCCATATTACCACTTAGAAAACCCAAACTGATGGCCAACAGAGGAGTCTCTAGATCCTCAAATTCTGTGTGACCTTTTTAACTTCTGCAAGTGCTCAAAAGGGTGAAAGGAAATTCCCCTATGTGAAGGCCTTTTTCCTCTTTCGCTCACATCTTGAACTATGCTTCTCCAATAGTTCCTCAAACTCAGCCTTCTGCTCCAGACTCTCTGCTGTCAGTCCCACCTCAGCAAACCTGATTTCTCTTCTCCAATTACTAGATCAAAAACCGAAACCTCCGCCGGTTCTCAGAGCATTGCCCTCTTGCTGAGGTAGCAGGTACTGAGGTACCCATCCATCCACTCACTTCTCTCTTTTCTTGTCAGTGCCCACACCGGGTCCCACCAGGTCCTCTTACCACTTAACCCAAAGCTCAAACCAGCTTAGGAGAGCCCTCAGACACCTATCGAAGATGTAATGAAAATGGCCTTTAAAGTTGCTTTGTCATCACTGAAAACAGGTTACTAAGAATTTAAAGTCCCTCACAGGCTTTTTGGGATACTCACTCCCGTCTTCCTTTCTGCTCTACCGATTCTACTGCTCAATTTATGTTGCTAGGAAAATCCCAAACCCCTTTCCCATTATTCCTTTACATCTCTCCTTCCTTATTCTCAGATCCACGGAGCTGCTCTCACCCCCCGCCTTCCCCGTCTTCCCCCTCTGTACCAGGCCCACAGAAAAATCTTCACTGAACTTCTCCAGAAGTCTTCACCATGGCTGACTTTAGGACTTTCAGCAAAAGAGTCTCTATAAATGAGTTCAGTGTAGATTAACTTCCTCTTTTTCTGTTGCCCTTTTCTACTTGGCTACTGGCTGGAAAAATCAGCACTCCTAAGCTAGACACCCCCTTAATAGTTTTTCACAGAATATGTTAACAAGGCCTCTGGCCTTGAGCTGGGGCTTCACAGAGATGGCTACATTTCTAAGATAAAAATTTCCAAACTGGGCTCCATGGTAACAGTTGGCAGGGGGATAAAAGAAAAGGAAAAAAAAAGCTCTCTGCCTCCCAGGTGTCCTTGAAAAGTTAACTTGCCCACAATAAAGGAAAAAACAGAAAAAAAAAGCTTCTTTTTGTTAATTTCTGCAGACTGTGAACTTCTGAGTCCCTTCTCTTTCATGTTGGGTACAAAATTCTGAAACTACCTAAACTTGGGGTTCAGGATGTTAATTGATTACAACAGAAGCAATGCCCTCTGAATCCGGTTGCAACCAAATAGGACTGTTTCCCTGTCTTTGGTGCTATCTTAAGTGCCGTGCCTTGTCCGTCCCTACAACAGTATAATTCTATATACTTAAACATTGTTCATGTTTTCATGAAATGGTCAACAGATGTGATTAATTGTGTAATGGTGAAGATGTCTCCCAGATTGCTCTATAATGACCCAGGTTCATTTGAAGTTCAAACACGGGGGCATACAACCCGGTTCCACTGGGAACATATATCCCTCACTTTAGCCATCATATTAGGAATTGGAGTTGCGGCAGTGGTAGTCACAGGAACCACTGCCCTGCTCCATGGTACACAACAAATGACCCAAATAGAAGCAGCAAGAGACCAAAACTTAAAGATAATAGAAACCTCCATCACAGCTTTGCAGGAATCTTTTACATGTCTCTCTGAAGTTGTTTTACACTCCAGTTGAGAGTTGGACCTCCTCTTCATGAGAGAAGGGGGCCTTTGTGCTGCATTGATGTAAGAATGTTGTTTTGATGCCGACCATACTGAGGTTGTAAAAAAAACCTTTGAGTAAAATAAAAGGATGCCTTGAAAAGCGTCAACGAGAGAGAGAGGCCCAAAAAGGGTGGTTTGAGTCTTGGTTCACACAGTCCCCCTGCTTATCTACGCTTTTATCAACCCTGGCCTGTCCAATAATAATCCTCATATTATTGCTAACTATAAAACCCTGTTTGCTCAACCATGTAATTTCTTTTCTCCAAGCTCAAATTGGATAAGTTAAACTTATGGTAATACCCCACTAGCAGACATAGAATGTGACACGTCCCAATAATCACTTTTATGATTAAAAGTAGCAAGAAGAAGAAGTGGGGAATGAAAGGTTAATAAAAAAGGTACTTGTAACTTCCTGTTTTTCTGTATGCTTAACAAAACACTGTTGAAATATTGAGAACTGTTTGTAATCTTGTTCCCAGATTGTGCTGTCCCCAACTGCCAAATTGCAGAATGTATTCCCTCACCCAGTTTCACACTAACCACCCACTCGCTCTGACCCATCAATAAATTTCCATCCCTGCCCTCTCCAAGGAAAGTATATAAGCTCTGCTTAAGCTGTTCTCAGGGCTCTCTGCTCTATTCATGTGAGCTCTGAGCCCCAGCTTGCTGGACCCCCAATTAACCCCTTGCTGTTGCATGAGACACTATCTTGGTGATCTCTTCCACCGACGCTTGCAGGAACATTACTTGGATGTTTGAATGTAGAAGAGAAAATCCAGTCATAAACGGATAGTCGGTAAGATTAAGAAGATAGTCGGTAGGTTTAGGAAGAAGAGTGAGTATAGGATTTGGAAAACAATATCTTTAGCAATAGGGGTTCGGTTAGAGAGTGAATGTAAATGTCAGCACATGTGAACAGTCACAATAATGAAGTGGGAAAAATATGTAGGAAAGCAGATATCAATAAAGACATTACGAAATCAGGCAAAGTATAAAGTGCGTGATACGATTAGACATTTTCAACAGAATTGAGTTAGAATATATAATCTTAAGAAGAAACAAATTTGTAGTCACCAATAGGATTGTCATTTGAGAGCCTTAGGCAACTTTGACATGGATGTTTTTTGTAATCTATGCTCACTTTCCATTTAGGCTTTGGTACAATCAAAAGTGTGACCTTTACATTTGTCTCCAGAATACTACTGTGATAAAATGTATATGTAGATGTGGTGACATGAGTGTTTCTTCCACCATTTCTGGGAGCAATATTTTGAAGACATATAAATGGGTATTGGGGGTACAAAGAGGTGTACACTGTGTCATTGAATATACAGATAATGCATGAATAGACCATAAGTGAATAAATAATATAACTGGTTCCACATTAAATAACGGATTGAATAGATATCTGAAAATATATAAGAAATCTTATATTGATATACAATCATTCATTCCAACCAATGATACATCTAATATTAATATTAGGGTTACGGTTTATCATGAAGATATGTTAGTTTTGCTACAAAAGTGATTATGGAAATCGAAAATAATGTGTTTGGAAAGAGTCAGTCATAATGCTGGCAATATGTAAACAAGGCCTCTGGCCTTGAGCTGGGGCTTCACAGAGATGGCTACATTTCTAAGATAAAGAAGTTACCAACTGGGCTCCATGGTAACATCTGGCTGAGAGAAAAAAAAAAGAGAAGAAAATAGCTCTGCCCCATTCCCGGTATCCTTAAAATGTTAACTTGCCCAGAACAGAGAAAAAAAAAAACAGAAACAAAAACTGCTTTTTATAAACTTCTGCAGATTGTGAACTTCTGAGCCCCTCCCATCCATGTTGGGTACAAAATTCTGAAACAATTTAAACTTGGGGTGCAGGGGATTAAATGATTACAACAGAAGCAATGCCCTCTAAATCCGGTTGCAACCAAATAGGACTGTTTCCGTGTCTTCGGTGCTATCTTAGTTGCCTTACCTTTCCTTGTCCATCCCTTTTCTCATGAAAAGACCAGTCGAGAAACATGGAGGAATGCATGTGCTCTGAAGCAGAAAATGATTGATAGTGAAACAAATGCCTATTAATTTTCTAACTTGTGGATGAAATATATATCCTATGATGTGCATAAATTGAAGAAATAGTAATCTACCAGTGTTGAATAAAAATGAACGTCAAAATACACATTATGTCCGATTGGAATCTACTTGCATTGATGTTAAACTGGGTCAGGTACTGTAGAAATATTAGGATTTGTGTGCACCATTCACTCAAGTTACTTTTCAGTATAGGAAAGAAATATGTTTTTATGGTTAATGAATATTTCTAAGAATAATCTTTGGAAAGTTGATTATAAATTTACGTATATGAATATGAATGAATTTCGTGAGTGTAAAATAAGACACATATTTCATATTTTGAAAAATCTGGAGAGTGTATATATATATATATATATATATATATATGTGTGTGTGTGTGTGTGTGTGTGTGTGTGTGTGTGTGTGACTAAAGTCACGGTGGCCTGGACACCCTTCTTGTGAACCAGGAGTGATCAAATAAGTCTGCCATTAATACTTTTCCACTTCTCCAATTTGAGGCCTTCTGACTTTGGCGTTTAGATTCTTTATGTGAAATGGAGTCAAGAAAAAACCGAAGCACTTATGGATTTGCCTCTGCATGGTTTTGAAGAATTCATTTGACCCAAAGGATCCCTATTCCCCTTGATGGAGGTCAGGAACTTTACAGAGAAAGGCGAGAGACTTCATCTACAATGACTGCGAATTTTTGCCATTTTGATTTTGTATGCACACATGGGATCTTTCTTTACATCCATCAGGTGTTGGTAATCTAAGCCACAGCCTCACACAGGGCCAAGAGACTGATTCAGACACATCCCTTTCCAAAGCAGTTAAGCAAAGAGCCACAGGTGATGCCCACTCATTTCCATTTGAAAACTGGTTTCTTCAGGCTTCAGAAAGGGGTGGCGTGAGGCAAAGCCCTTCCTGACATTCAGGGCAAAAGAACAATAGGTAAGCAAAAGGCCCATAGAGGGGTTCCTCCACTGAGACTTTACTGGTCACACTGATATCTGAGTTTTCTGAGATGCTCGCCATTCCCTTCAGCTATCCAGTACATGGCCATATCACAGAGCTTGGAGGTGGTAAATATCTTGGACACAAAACCATGAGCCTATTCTTGAGTGTAGCCAGAATTCAGGAAGAAAATGGGAACTTAGGAAGTTTGTAGGTGTTGCCCTTCGATAATGCAAGCCACAATCCATTCATAAATTGGGCAGGATTGATGCTGGGAAGCTTTCTACTAGACAGGACACATCCATTGATGCATTCTCTTTTCTAATGTCTACAAAAACAGACACATTGGGATACACAGACATAGAAACACTTGCCTTGTCAAACGACTTACTAGAAACAGTTCACTCCAAACCAAACAAACCGCCTTTCTTACCTTTTCTCAGAACATGAGATAAAACCACAATCACACAACAAAAACCTCAAAGGCAACGCCTTCCTCCAAGTAGGTCTGTGACTATTCGGAGTGTACTCTCACTGGTGAGCCTTACTATGTACCTCCAAAATGGCCTGTCCTGTCTCAGATCTGGTCTCTTTGGCCAACTCTGTGAAATTGTCAGGAGCCCGTGGTGAGCCACTACTTGCTTTCTCTGGAAAGGCCAGTCTTCAAAGCTTTCCTGGCATTTGGCCATCTTCACATCAATAGATACCAAGAAAGACTGACTCTGTCCTTACAAAATCCAAACAAATGAGCCCACTGGGACTGGGACTAGGACTGGCTCTGGGTGCCTGGAATCCTGGATCACAAGTTCAGAGAGTTCCATCACCAAGGAATAGAGATGAGGTCACTTCCTTCAGGAACTGAATGAGGTCACTGCCTTTGCAACCACTTTTTCCTAACAGTTGCTTCCAAGGGTCCCATGAGATAGATGCTGCCCCTATTTCCCGTGACCCTCTCACCAGTTAGAATACTATATCACCCATAGGCACCCGTGAACAGCTCTGCACACAGGCCTGGATTGGTCCATCTTCTGTACATTAGGAACAGAGACACTCAGTCAGACACAACCCCTCTCCAGACAGGGTTGTTTTCCATGGAAGATGACTTTTGCTCTCTCAGGTCCTTAATAGCTGCCTACATCTTCTCCAGGGATTATTTCTGCATGGACCTTTGAGGTTTTCAGCAGGTGGTATATCCCCTACATTCCTATATTGTAAGACCAACACTTTCTCTGCTCTTTTATAAAGTTAGAATGAGGGAATAGTATATGGTTTGGGTTAATTACATGTTCGATTTGGGTTAGGAATCATTTTGCTGGATGAATAATGGTATTGGAAATCTGTGATATTTATAAAAATATAGAGGTGAAATATATGTATGAAAACAGAAATCTAAGTAATATTTGAAGCCCAGAAACGGATTGGGCCCTTGATTGGGAGACTTAGCTTTGAATTATGTCCTGCACAGATGTCTCAGATAAATCAATACACAATGGCATCGGACCTTGTACCTTGAATGATTGAATGTCGAAGAGAACATCCATTCAAAAAAGGATACTCAGTAGGATTTGGGAGATAGTTGGTAGATTCAGAAAGAAGAGTGAGTATAGGATTTGGACCAAAAGTTATTTAGCAATTGGGTTTCAGGTAGAGAGTGAATGTAAATGTCAGCACAAATGAACAGTCAAAATGATGAACTGGGAATTTATGAAGGAAAGCCGATATCAATAGAGACATTAGGATATCAGGCAAAGTAAAGTGAGTGATAGGATTAGACATTTTCAACAGGGTTGAGTTTGAATATATAATCTTAGAAAGAAACAAATATGTAGTCAACAATTGGATTGACATTTGAGAGAATTAGGCAACCTGGACATGGATGTTTTTAGAAATCCATGCTCACTTTAAATTTAGGCTTTGGTACAATCATAAGTGTGACCTTTGCTTTATTTTCCAGAATATTACTGTGATAAAATGTATATGTAGATCAGGTGACATGAGTATTTCTTCCACCATTTCTGGGAACAATATTTTGAAGACGTATAAATGAGTATTGGGGGTAGAAAGTGGTGTAGTATCTGTCTAAGAATATAGAGATAATGCAAGAATAGACCATACTGTGAATAAATAATATAATTGGTCCGCTTTAAATAATGGATTGAGTTGATATCTAAAAATATACAGAAAATCTAATGTTGATATAAAATCATTCATTCCAACCAGTTATACTTCTAATGGTAATATTAAGGTGATATTTCATCATGAAGAGTGTGTGAGTTATGCTTCAAAAGTGATTATGGAAATCGAAAATAATGTGTTTAGAAAGAAGTCTTGTTAAAAAACATGGAGGAATACATGTGTTCTGAAGAATGAAGTTATTGAAAGTGAAACAAATGCCAATAAATTTGCTAACTTGTGTATGAAATATATATCTTATGATGTGCATTAACTGAAGAAATAGTAATGTACAAGTGTTGACTAAAAATGAACATCAAAATACACATCACGTTCCATAATTATCTACTTGCATTGGTGTTAAACTGGGTCAGTTACTGTAGAAATATTAGGATTCGTATGCACCATTCACAGAAGTTAGTTTTTATTTCTTGGAAACAAATATGTATTTCAGGTGGATGAATATTTCTGAGAATAATCTTTTGAATATTTGATTATAAATCCACATACATGAATACGAATAAATTTAGGGAGTGTACATTGAGACCCATATATTTCATATTATGAAAAACTTGGAGAGTGTACACACACACACACACACACACACACACACACACACACACAGACATTAAAAAGTAGCAATATATATGGAAATCGAAATTCATCATGAAATGTATATCATCCACTGATCCAAAAATATTCATTATACTGAACATGATTTTATTTATCATGTTGTTCATCTACGAAGCTCACCCATAGGTTGAATTTTCAGTTCCAACTGTGTTTAGGTGGAGTGATCTCTTCTCCCAATTTGTATCTGCAAAGTCAGCCACCTCACAAGAATGTACATGTGATAACAGGTATGATTCAATATGTGCATATGAAATAACATGTGCTGAATTGGCTACAGAGAAAGGCAGAGAGGAATTCATCTATTTGTTAACTTTAAAAACACATGGAGAACTATTTCAACAAAATATTGACTAGATTTATAAGTCCTACCCTGTATAATGCAAAAGGCAAGTCCAGCAATACACTATGTCTCGTCTAAACTGCTTGTATTTCTATTCGGTTTGGGTTATTTTTCTCCATCATATTAGAATTAGTAGTCAGAGTCTAGTAGGGTATGCGTTAGTGTCAGGCATTCAGCATTTTGAATTGAAAATAGGAAAATGAATCCAATGTGTATGTAAATATGTGCTTCACAAAAATCTTCCCACTCTAATCCAGAACAATGCCTTGACTTTACCTTCACTCCAAGTAAAATACAATTAGAGTGGACGAGTTAGAAAATCTGTGAATACATATCTGGAATGTAATATGCTCAAGAGTTCACAACCTTGAAGGTGGTAGAGGAGTTTCCAAAAGTAAGGGACAGGTAAATACTCCACAAAAATGGAGCTCTTCTGGACTAAACACTTCTGGTGAAACTGCCTCTGAGTTTGGGCACTTGAAATATTTGTTGTTGTCAGGAGTTTTAGCTTTTTTTGTAGAGAGACCATCAAAGCTAGGAATGTATCTAAGTGACCTGGAGGACATGGTTTCTTATTTTCTAATGAACATGAGGCAGCAGTGCTGAATTCTCTCTTTGTAGGTAAACTGTGGCCACTGCGGGCAAACTCTTTCCGTGTGGACTGTAAAGCCATCTGGCCATCCTCCACTTGTCGATGTGTTTCTTGCTGCTGCAATGTGAGTTTGGTATTTGCTTCACAAAATACAAGGAGTTAAACTGGGACACAGTGCTAAAGGGAGTTCTGTCACGTGTGGTGTGTCAGGTTCTGCATGATAATGAACCAACCAGGCTTCAATCCCACATAGCTTGCATCCTTAACCATAGCAATCTGATTCTGAACATTGCCCTGAAAACTCTCCACATAACAAGATGCCTTTACATAGAAGGGTCTGCTGGGTGCACCATGTCAGTCACAAGCCATTTGGAAGCCAATGGCAGATCCACATTGCCCCACCACAGATATTTTATCACACAACTGCACACGACTTTTCTAGGCCCATTTCACATCAGGCTCCAACTTACTGGCATCTCTGTTCTACACCATTTTCATGGTCATGGGAATTTCAAAAATTTCATGGTATTTATCTAGCCATTTTACAAGAATGATGTTGGAGGCACTGTGTGTTTAACTTCATTCAGGAACAATTAAATGGTGAGGGAGCTCATTTCAATGAAAGCTCTGGAGCAATCTCACAGACAAGGCTTCCAAAGAGTGGCCAAAATTTCACAGGAAGCCAGACCTATTGCTGTCTACAATGTGAGGTACATGTGTGTTTTGACTCTCAACTATGGCTGCCATGTCTTTCAGAATATAACCATGGGATATCCTGGATTAGATTCCCAGTGCTCTGTGGAAAGCAAACCTGGGCCTAGATCTCGGTTTCCAAGGGCGACTCTCATGCGTGACCAACTAAAATCCCAACATATTTCATGATAACACTTCTCTAAGTCAGCTCTAGAACTCAGTCTCTAAGGGGAATCACACCAGAGTTCAGCCCAGGTATACCCAGTCATATCTTCCAACTACCACACAAATGACCACAATTAAAACCAAAACACTCCCACATGGTCCTCATTTTCTTCCATATATACACTCTCATACTACGCTCTGTCTGGAGGTTTCCATGAGTGGCGAAGTCCAAGACAGTGTCCAAAATAAGCTTTCTTGCCCTTCATTGCCTAAAGTCATGGTGGCCTGGACACCCTTCCTGTGAACCAGGTGTGATCAAATAGGCCTGCCCTTAATACACCTCTGCTTCTCCAATTTGAGGCCTACTGACTGTCAGGTATAGATATTTTTATGTGAATTGGAGTCATGAGAAAACCCAAGAACCTATGTGCTAGACTCTCCAGGGCTTTGAAGAACTCATTTGACACAAAGGATGCGTATTCTCACTTGATGGAGTTCAGTAGACTTACAAAGGAAGGCAAGAGACTTCATCCACAGGGACTGCTCTTTTGGCCATTTTGGGTATGGATTCACACACGGAATGATCCATCAGGTGATGAGAATCTAAGCCACAACCTCACACAGGTCCAAGAGGCTGATTCAGACACATTATCAGGATCAATCACTTGATTTTTTCCTCTGTCTAACTAGCTAGAGAGACCTTCTCTTTTAATTGAATTTTTATCTCTGTCTGACTAGCTCGAGAGACCTTCTCTTTTACTTGAATATTTCTACTATAACTATAATACAACCCAAGAAGATAACATTATTACTCCATATACTATGAATCAAATTGATGATTTAGATAATTAGTTAAATTCTTGGGCAATAATCATGTGCAAATCTAATGTTTCATTTGATAACCACTTACCATCTAATCCTTTATTGTCTTTTTGGTCATCACATCATGTAATTTTTCCAAAAATGACAAGAAAAACACCTATTATAAATGCTACAAATATATTCACTGATGGGTCAAATAATGGTACAGCAGTAATATTTACACCTGATCAAACTTTTACATTTTTAGTACCCAAACAATTAGCTCAAAATGTAGAGCTTAATGCAGTATTACAAGCTTTTGTGATGCTTAAAGCATCTGTAATTAATTTATTTTTCGATAATCAGTATATAGTTAGTGCTATAGTATCACTTGAAGATGGTAGAAGGATTTCCCCTTCCTCTACTATTTTCTCTTTGCTTTCGACTATACAAAGTCTAATCTGGGACAGGAAAGATCCGTTTTTTATAGGATATTTCAGGACACATACAGGATTGCCTGGAGCCCTTAGTTTGGGCAATTATTTAGCAGATAAAACAACACATGACATTCATACATATTTTCTATACACTAGAAGAAGCTACAAATTTTCATAAAAAGTTTCATGTCAATGCTAATACTTTACAAAAGCGTTTCAAAGTAACTAAGGAACAAGCTAGACAAATAATAAAACAATGTCAAAATTGTGTGACCTTTTTACCACAAGTTAATCTTGGAGTCAAGCCTAGAGGATTGATACCTAACCATATTTGGCAGATGAACGTCACAAACTTGCCAGAATTTGGAAAATTAAAATATTTGCATGTTACAGTTGATACTTCTTCTGGATTTTTGATGGGCTCCATTCTTGCTGGAGAAAAAAACTAAAGATGTTATAGCTCATTGCTTACAAAATTTTGCCACTGTGGGCGTTCCAAAAGAGTTAAAAACAGATAATGCCCCTGCTTATACTTCTACTTCTTTTAAACAATTTTGCTCATCATTTGGCATTACTCATATAACAGGAATCCCATACAATCCACAGGGAGAAGGCATAGTTGAAAGAGCACATGAAACTATTAAAACGTACATATTAAAGCAAAAAGAACAAATTGGGAAGGGGTATATATTCCCCAAAGGTAAACTTAAAATAACCCTTTTACTCTAAACTTTTTAAATTTGGGTTCATCAGGGCTTAGTGCTGCAGAAAGGCATATATGTCCAAAAAATGTACATAAGCCCAAGGTACTTTGGAAGGATATTCTAACAGGACAATGGAAAGGTCCTGACCAAGTAATTGTCTGGAGTCCGGCGTCTGTTTTTGTGTTTCCACAGGGAGAACAGTAGCCAATTTGGATTCCAGAGAGATTAACTAAAGAGATTTCTACAGACCAAAAATAAGATGATTTGGCTCAAATCAATAAGAGCTGATATGCAGAACTCCAGTTTGGCTGTTCTTACATCTGTGACAGAACCAGAATGTTTTTTTCAAATCTATTTTATTATTCCCCTTTCTCATATCATGAAGTTTTATTTTGTTTTTTTTAGCTCATACAGAACTAGGTTAATGTTTTGCTGATCAGTTCTATTTTTGGACAATAGAGTTTTTAGACATTGCAATGGAGATTTCACCTGTAAAAAGTCATAAGGCCTTTAATATTATGTCATGTGTTGTATGTGTTATATTATGTGTGCACTTGTGTTTTGTGTTATATGTTTGATTTCACATCTTTTCTGTGTTGACTATATTCTTTTCAAGTTGATATACTTTGTCTTCATTATCTGATGTTCTGACTTCTACTTGATGTAGTCTGCTTGTAATATTCTCATTAGCGCTTTTAATCTGATTTACGGTTTCTTGCATTTCTATGATTACAACTTGATTATTTTTTAACACCTCTATCTCCTGATAAAGCTCATTCTTTGCGGATTTAATTTGTGTGGTTAGTTCCTCTTCAAAATATACTTTCAATGCTTGGATTTGCTGTCTCATGTCTTCTCTAATATTCCGTTCCATCTGAATTAGGAATGCCTTGATTTCTTTCCCTGTCCATATTTCTGATTCTTCTAGGTCCTCCTGTATATTTAGATTGTCCTGCATTGTTTGTAACCCCTTTTTCCCTTGTTTTTTCATATTGTTCACGTTGCTTTCCAGCTCTGTTTGACTGCTTTGTAACTGCTTTCTCCTATACATTTGTTTTGGCTTTGTATATCTCTGTTGTCTCTCTTTTGTGGTGGAAGATTATGCCTAAAAATTTTGGGCTTTGTTGTACTTTAAAGCTGATTCATTTAATTCATATAAGGCTTCTAGGTTCTGTATGCATATAATGATTTGCTGTTTGTTCTTAGGACTATATGTTTAGGTTGGGTGCTCTGGTGGTACAATGGTTAGTATGTCTCGGCTACTTTAGAAGATTGCTCCACTGAAGGTGGATACTACCAGGCAATTGGATCAGGGTGTTGGTAGTAGCTAGGTATTTAGGAGTCTTATAGACAGACTCGAGACATTCACCTATTTGCATTTAGACAATTACACACAATGAAAGATGTAATGCTTGGAATGAGAGTTGGGGGGTAGGAGAATGAAGGTGCTCTTAAAAAGAAAAAAAGGATAGAGGGAGAGATAGATTAGAGGGGAATGAAAAAAGAACAATAAAACTTGAAATGGGATAGAAAGAGAGAAGGAAAAGGGGGGAAAGGAACAGGGAGAGAAGTAGGAGAGAAAAAAATATCAACAACAGCAACAACAACAACAAAAAAATTAAAGTCTTAGAGATCCACCTTCTTCTCTTCCAGTAGGCGGAGCTGTGCCTTCCAAGCGGAGTGTCTGCTCTCTACCTGCCGAGAGCTATCCCTGTAGGGCGTCTTCTGGGGGTCTCTCAGACTTGTCAGTCCAGAGCCATTTCACTTCTCCAGCTCTTAACCCCCTTCCTCCTGTCAGCCTGCCAGCCAGGTCCTGTTCCCCAGAAGTGATTCTCCAGAGATCTAGTTACACTTGCAGCCCCACCGAGTGCCCCTTTTAATCCTCAGTGCTGTGGTAAACTGGCGGATAAGACCTTAGGGGTCACCACTGGTGATATGGGGGCCTTGGGTTCTGGGCTCCCCTCTGCTTCCCTACGGACACGACCCCTGAGAAGTCAATGAAGTTTCCTGGCTGCTTGTATCAGTATGGGGAGTCACACACCTGCTAAAGTGGAATTTGCTGGGAAGGAATTTCGCCGGCCGAACTCCGATGATGTCACCTCTCTGCTATGGTGGGCCCCAGGCTTCTTGCCGGATTGACCGAGGGGAGGGGTGGGACTGGTCCGGCCCAGTTCACCTCAGCTCCTGGCGCGTGGAGGCTTGGCTAAAGACTTCTTCCTGCCAAGCTGTGTCTCGGCGTCTAGCAGGACCCAGTCACTTTGGCTGCGGGCTGGTGGACGGATCTGCAGCTGTGCCCGCGGTGCGCAGACTGTGGCTGGTGAATCTCGAACTCCGCGTCTAGTGGCAGGGTCCCACTCGTGCGGGTCACACAGACGCTTCAAAAAAATTCTTGTAGCTCCCGGGCAGTCTCCCTTCAGTGGAATTTTGCTAGGAGAATCTCCGTTGGTAGAATCAAAGAGTTATCCTTGCGACTTTATGACCCCATCACTGGGAGTGCATTAAAAGCGCAGCCTCTCTGCCCGCCGCCATGTTGGATCCACCTTTTCTTTTCATTATATTTAATAATTCTCTTCTAGACAAAGTAAATTGTTAAGAAAATTGTTTTCTTTTAGTGCCTTTTGGAATGTTACATAATTCTTTCTTTAGGCATTGTTGCCAGAATTTCTATCTTCATCCCAGTGCATGTGAAGTCAAAGATAAAACCAATCTACAGCTTCTGCAATAGCCATCACTGAACTGCTTGCAGAACTTGCCTGGACTATGTATCACTTGTATGCATTGTGAACTCGCCTGCCTGCATTGTGAACTATCTGTTGGTGCAGTGACGTGTGGTAGTGTTGGGGTATTTCTCTGATGATGTCATCGGTGGTACAATTTTTTCAAAAAGAGCCATCAATTGCCTTGGTGTATCTTCCTCCCTTCTGCTTGTCATGGTTGTTCAGCTAAAATTAGGGGGCCAACAGAGATGAGGCAAAGAGCCTCACCCGCCCGCTGGTACAAAGACCTCTCCACAGGTGTGGATGTATACTGGACCTGTAGTCAGTGACGGGTAAGATCCAATTACAATGGTACCAATCTAAGACAGGAGGCTGACACCTTGAGGTCAGCTCATTCGATAATGGGTAAGAATCATATGCACTATTGGACAACCTAAGGCAGGCATGGTCCCTAAGCCACATGCTTGTTGTTTAAACAGAGAGGGTTAGATGTTGAGAGCCACAGCCCAAGGGGCCAAAGCAAACTTTCAGACTGCCAGCTGATGGTTGGCTCACAGCGGCCCCAGCAACATCTAGCTGATTGGCTCCTCTGCGGTGATGCCCATTGGGCTGTTTCCCCACCCTTTCAAATTATGGAGCTATTTTGGGGGACTTTTTTGGCTCTGCTCAAACAACCCAGCCAATCGACCTCAAGAGCAGGAGGAGAGGGGAGGTTGAGAGCTTGTGGGAAGCCGGTGGTGGCAGTTGTGCTCTGAGTGTTTTTCCCGAGGAGCTATTTTTTGGCGTGTGTGGTTCTAAAAATAAAGTTAGCTTTTGACAAGTGGCTCCTGAATTGTGCCCAGCCAGACTGTGTCAATCCTAAATTGATGGAGCAAAATAACCAAAACAGAATAGAAATACAAGCAGTTCAGAGGAGGCATGGTGTATAGCTGGACTTACCTTTTGTATGATAAAGGGTAGGTGTTATAAATCAAGTCAATATTAAATTGAAGTAGTTCTCCATGTGTTTTAAAGATAACAAATCCGTGAATTCCTGTCGCCCTTTATCTGTATCCTATTCAGCACATGTATTTTTGTATGCACATATAGAATCCTACCTGGTATCACATGTACACTTTTGTGAGGTGGCTGACTTGGCAGATACAAATTGTCAAAAGAGATCACTCCTCCTGAACGTTGTTGGAACTGAAAATTAAAACTACGGGTGAGCTTCCTAGTTGAACAAGATAATACATAAATCCATGTTCAGTAAAATGAATATTTTTGGATCTGTGAAAGATATATATTTCATAATAAATTTCGATTGGCATATATATCGCTACCTTTTAATGTCTGTGTGTTTGTGTGTGTGTGTGTGTATATATATATATATATATATATATATATATATATATATATATACACACACTCTCCAGATTTTTCAGAATATAAAATATATGTGTCTTATTATACAATCCCTAAATGCATTCATATTCATGTATGTGGATTTATAATCAAATGTTCACAAAATTATTCTCAGAAATATTCATCCACCTCAAATACATATTGTTTCCTAGTACTGAAATCTAAATTCAGTGAATGGTGCATAGAAGTCCTAATTTTTCTACAGTATCTGACCCACTTTAACATCAATGCAAGTAGATTACTATGGTACATGATGTGTATTATGACATTCATTTTTATTCAACAATGTTACATGACTATTTCTTCAGTTTATGCACATCATAGGATATATATTTCATTCACAAGTTTTCAAATTTATAGGCATTTGTTTCACTTTCTATCACTTCCTGCTTCAGTACACATGTATTCCTCCATGTTTTTTGTCTGGTCTTTTCATGAGACTACTTTTCATTTTAGATTTCAATAATCGCTTTTGAAGCAAACCTCACACACTCTTCATGACAAACCATAACCTTAATATTACCATTAGATCTATAAATGGTTGTAATGAATGTATGTATATCAATATAAGATTTCCTGTATATTTTCAGATATCAATTCAATCCATAATTTAAAGTTGGAACCAGTTATATTATTTATTCACAGTATGGTCAATTCATTCATTTTATCTATATTTGTAGACACAGGGTAGACCTATTTGTACACCCAATACTAATTTATACATCTTCAAAATATTGACCACAGAATTGGTGGAAGAAATACTCATGTCACCTGATCTACATATACACTTTATCACAGTAATATTCTGGACACAAAATGCAAAGTTGACACTTATGATTGTACCAAAACCTAAATGGAAAGTGAGCATGGATTACTAAAAACATCCAAGTCCAGATTGCCTAATGCTCTCAAATGTTAATCCTATTGGTGCTAAATATTTGTTTTTTTCTAAGATTGTATATTCAACATCTACCATGTTGAAAATGTCTAATCCTATCAATCAATTTATACTTTGCCTGATTTCTTCATGTCTCTATTGATATCTGCTTCCCTATATATTTTCCCTAGTTAATCATTGTGACTGACTCATCACATGTTCTGACATTTACATTCATTCTCTACGAGAAACCCTATTGCTAAAGAACTTTTGGACCAAATCCTATACTCACTCTTCTTCCTAAACCTACTGACTATCTTTCCAATCCCACCGACTACCCTTTTTAAGTGGATGTTTTCTTCTACATTCAATCATCCAATTTACAAGGTCCTATGCCATTGTTTATCGATTTTTCTGAGACATCTGTGCAGAAGGTATTTCAAAGCTAAGTATCCCAATCAAGGACCCAATGCTCTTCTGGGCTTCAAATCTTACCTAGACTTCTGTATTCATACTTATATTTCACCTGTATATTCTTGTAAATATCACAGGTTCACAATGCCATTATTCATCATGCAGAATGATTCCTAACCCAAATCGAACCTGTTATTACCCTAACCATACACTGTTCCCTCAATCTAACTTTACAGAAAAGCAGGGACAGAGTTGGTCTTACAATCAGGAGTGTAGGGGATCTTCCACCTGCTGAGAACCTCAAAGGTCAATACAGAAATGATCCATGGAGAAGATGTAGGCAGCAATGAAGGACCTGAGGGAGGAAAAGTCAACTTCCATCGCAAACAACCTGGTCAGGGTGAAGGGATGTGTCTGAATCAGCCTCTTTCATGTTAATGTAGAGAAGATGGACCAAACCAAGCCTGTGTGGAGAGCTGTGCCCAGGTGCCTATGGTTGATATACCATTCTAACTTGTGAAAATGTCACAGCAAGTAGGTGCACCCTCCATCTCATGGGACCCTTGGAAGCAACTGTTAGGACAAAGTGGTTGCCAAGGCAGTGACTTCATTCACTTCCTGAAGAAAGTTACCTCACATAACTTCCTTGGTGATGGAACTCTCTAAACTTGGGATTCAGGAAGCCAGGCAACCACAGCCAGTTCCAGTCCCAGTTCCAGTGGTCTCACTTGTTTGGGTAAACCAAGGACAGAGTCAGTCTTTCTTGGTACCTAGTTATGTGAGGATGGCCAAATGCTAGGAAAGCTAAGAAGAGGGGCCTTTCCTGAGAAAGAAGGTAGTGGCTCACCAGTGACTTTTGACAACTTCACAGAGTTGGCCAAGGAGACCAGAACTGAGAGAGCACAGTGCATTTCGTGGAAATATAGTATGTCCCACCCATCATAGGACACTCCGGATAGTCACATACCTACTTTGGGAAAGGTGGTGTCTTTTTGAGTGTGGGTGTGAGTTTGTGGTTTTGTCTCATGTTCTGAGAATATGTAGGAAAGGCGATTTGTTTGGTTTGGAGAGGACTGTATCTAGTATGTCCTCTGACAAGGTGAGTGTTTCTATTACTGTGTATCCCACTCTCTCCGTGGTCTTAGTATTAGAAAAAGAATGCATCATGGATGTGTTCTGTCTAGTAGAAAGCTTCCCAGCATTCATACTGCCAATTTATGAATGGACTGCGACTAGCCTTATCAATGGGCAAAACCTACTATCTTTCTAAGTTCCTGTTTTCTTCCTGAATTCCGGACACTCTCCAGAATAGGCTCAAAGTTTTGTGTCCAAGCTATGTAGCACCTGCAAGCTCTGTCACATGGCCATGTACTGGATAGCTGAAGGGAAGTGGAGCATGTCAGAAAACTCAGATATCAGGAAACTCAGATACCAGGAAAGTCTCAGTGGAGAAACCCTGCTTTGGGCCATTTGCTTACCTATTTTTCTGTTGCCCTGAATGTAAGGAAAGTCTTTGGCTCAGGCCACCCCTTTGTGAAGCCTGAAGAAAACAGTATTCAAATGGAAATGAGTGGGCATCACCTGTGGCTCTTCGCTTAATTGCTTTGGAAATGGATGTGTTGAATCAGCCTCTTGGCGCTCGGTGAAGCTGGGACTTAGATTGTCAGCTCCTGATGGATCTAAAGAAATATCCCATGTGTGCATCTATAAACAAAATTCAAAAAGATCAGTCATTGTGGATGAAGTCTCTCACCTTCCTCTGTTAGGTTCCTGACCTCCATCAAGTGTGATTATTGACCCTTGAGTAAAATGAGTTTTTCAAAGCCCTGCAGATGTGCTAGTGTTGTCTCATGACTACAAACCACATAAGAATCTATACCTGACAGTCAGTAGGCCTCAAATAGTAGAAGCAGAGCAGTATTAATGGCAGGCCTATTTGATCACTCCTGGTTGACAGGAAGAGTGTGCAGGCCACACTTACTTTAGGCAAATGAGGGGCAAAGAAGCTTATATTGGACACTGTCTTGAGCTGCGCCACTTATGGAAACCTCTAGCCAGAAGTTATGATGAATATCTATATGGAAGAAAATGAGGGCCATGTGGGAGTGTTTTGGTTATAATTGTGGTCATTTTTGTGGCAGTTGGAAGAGATGACTGGGTCCACCAGGGCTTCACTCTTGGGTGATTCCCCTTATAGACTGAGTTCTGGAACTGACCTCAGAGTAGTATTGCCATGAATTGAGTTGGGATTTTAGGAGGCCACGCATGAGATTCACCCTTGGAATCTGAAATCTAGTCCCAGGTTGGTTTTCCACAGAGCACTGTGAATCTCAGCCAGGATATCACATGATTTTATTATGAAAAACATGGAAGCCATATTTGAGAGTCAAAACACACATGGACCTCACATTGTACAGTTCAATGGGCCTGGCTTCATGTGACCTTTTGGCCACTCTTTGGGAAGCCTTTCCTGTGAGTGTTGTCCAGAGATTTCATTGAAATGAACTTCCTCACCATTTAGTGGTTCCTGAATGAATTGAAACCCACAGTGCCTCCAACTTCATCCTTGAAAAATGGCTAGATGAATACCATCAAATTTTTGAAATTCCCATGACCAGGTGGCACTGGAGAAACTTTGGATGTCCTGTTGCTGATCATGAGTATACAATACAGTGCCTTGATTGACTGGGTTTCATGAAAATGTTGAAGAACAGTGATGCCAGTATGTTGAAGCCTCCTGAGTAGTGGGCCTAGAGTAGTGGTGTGCAGGTGTGTGATAAAACATCTGTGGTGGAGTCATGTGGACCTTCCATTGGCTTCCAAATAGCTTGTGACTGACATAGTGTAGCCAGCAGACCCTTATATGTAAATGCATCCTGTTATATGGAGAGTTTTCAGGGCAATGTTCAGAATCAGGTTGCTATGGTCAAGGGGCCAAGCTATGTGGGATAAAGGCCTGGTTGGTGCATTCTCTTGCAGACCCTGACACACCACACGTGACAGAACTCCCTCTAGCACTTTGTCCCAGTTGAAATCTTTGTATTTCACGAAGCAAATACCAAACTCCCAGTACAGCAGCAAGAAACA
Source organism: Callospermophilus lateralis (assembly GCF_048772815.1). Taxonomy (NCBI): domain Eukaryota; kingdom Metazoa; phylum Chordata; class Mammalia; order Rodentia; family Sciuridae; genus Callospermophilus; species Callospermophilus lateralis. The sequence goes on from NW_027514455.1 coordinate 397,012, forward strand.
CCACGAAAATTGGAGGATGATCAAATCGTTTCACAGTCCTCACAGGGAGACACATAGCCCCCAGTGGCCACAGTTTACCTACAAAGAGAGAATTCAGCACTGCTGTCTCATGTTCATTGGAAAATAAGAAACAAGATCCTTCACGTCACATAGATGCAGATCCAGCTTTAATTGTCTCACCACAAATGAAGATTAAGCTCCTGACAACAACATATATTTCAAGTGCCCAACCTCAGAGGCAGTTTCTCAAGAAGTCTTTAGGCCAGCAAAGCTCCATTTTTGTGGAGGGTTTACCCTGTCCATTACTTTTGTAAACTCCTCTACCACCTCCAAGTTTGTGAACAACTGAGCATATTGCATTCCATATATATATGCACAGATTTTCGAACTCTTCTCTTGTAATTGTGTCTTACTTGGGGCAAAGGTAATGTCAAGGCATTGTTCTGGATAAGAGTGGGAAGATTTTTCAAAGCACATAATTACATACACATTGGATACCTTTTCCAATTTTCCATTGGAAATACTGAATCCCTGACACTAACCCTTAGCCTACTAGACTCTGACTACTTATACTAATATGATGGAGAATAATAATCCAAACAGAATAGAAATACAAGCAGTTCAGAGGAGGCATGGTGTATAGTTGAATTTGCCTTTTGCATTATGTAGTGTAGGAGTTATAAATCTAGTCAACTTTTGTAGAAATTGTTCTCCATGTGTTTTTAAAGTTAACAAATATGTGAATTCCTGTCTCCCTTTCTCTGTAGCCTATTTGCACATGTATTTTTATATGCACATATAGAATCCTACAAGGTACAACACGTACATTCTTGTGAGGTGGTTGACTTGGCAGATACACATTGTGAGAAGAGATCACTTCTCCTAAATGCTGTTGGAAGTTAAAATTCGAACTCTGTGTGAGCTTCCTAGTTTAACAACATTATACATAAATCCATGGTTTCAGTAAAATGAATATTTTTGAATCTGTGGATGATATATATTTCATGGTGAATTTCAATTGGCATATATATTGCTAATTTTTAATGTCTGTGTGCATGTGTGTGTGTATGTGTGTGTGTGTGTGTATATATATATATATATATATATATATATATATATATATATATATACAAACTTTCCAGATTTTTCAAAATATGAAATACATGTGTCTTTTTATACATTTCCTAAATTCATTCATATTCATATATGTGAATTTATAATCAACTTTTCACAAGATTATCGTCAGAAATATTCATCCACCTGAAATATGTATTTGTTTCCTAGTACTGAAAACTATCTTCAGTGAATGGTGCCTACAAATCCTAAAATTAATACAGTAACTGACCCAGGTTAACATCAATGCAAATTGATTCCTATGGGACATGATGTGTATTTTGACGTTCATTTTTATTCAAAACTGGTACATTACTATTTCTTCCGTTTATGCACATAATAGGATATATATTTCATCCACAAGTTCGCTAATTTAGAGGCATTTGTTTCACTTTCAATCACTTCCTGCTTCAGAACACATGTATTTTTTCATGGTTCTTGACTGGTCTTTTCATGAGACTTCTTTCGAAACACATTATTTTTGATTTCCATAATCACTTTTGAAGAAAAACTCACACACCTTTCATGATAAACCATAACCTTAATTTTACTATTAGATGTATAACTAGTTGGAATGAATGTATGTATATCAATATAAGATTTCTTATATATTTTAAGATATGAATCCAATGCATTATTTAAAGTGGACCAGTTATATTATTTATTAACAGTATGGTCTATTCATGCATTAGCTCTATATTCATAGACACAAGGTACACCTCTTTGTACCCCCAATACTAACTTATTAATCTTCAAAATATTGCTCCCAGAAATGATGGAAAAATTACTCATGTCACCTGATCTACATATACATTTTATCACAGTAATATTCTGCAGACAAAATGCAAGGTTCACACTTATTATTGTACCAAAGCCTAAATTGAAAATGAACATGGATTACTAAACACAGCCATGTCCAGGTTGCCTAATGCTCTCAAATATCAATCCAATTAGTGACTACATATTGGTTTCTTCCTAAGATCATATATTCAAATTCAACCCTGTTGAAAATGTCTAATCCTATCACCCACTTTATATTTTGCCTTATTTCATAATATCTCTATTGATATCTGTTTTCCTACATATTTTCTCCGGTTCACTATTGTGACTGACTCTTCACGTGGGCTAACATTTACATTCACACTCTAAACAAAATCCTATTGATAAAGAATATTTTTTTTCCAAAACCTATACTCATTCTTCTTCCTAAACCTAACAACTATCTTCCTAATCCTACCGACTATCCCTTTTTGACTGAATGTTCTTTTCTACACCCAATCATCAAAGTAAACACTGTGCGAGCTTCGGAGGAAGAGACCACCAAAAGACTATCTCATGCAACAGCAAAGGGTTTATAGGGGGTCAGCATGCAGGGGATCGGAGCTCACTTGAATAGAGCAGAGAGCCCTGAGAAGAGCTTAAGCAGAGCTTATATACTTTCTTTGGGGAGGGCAGGGAGTGAAGTTTATTGATGGGTGAGGGAGAGTGGGCGGTTTGCATTCAACCGGGTGAGGGAGTACATTCTGCAGTTTGGCATTTGGGGACAGGACATTCTGGGAACAAGATTAGCAAACACTTCTCAAGATTTCAACAGTGTTTTGTTAAGCATACAGAAAAAAAGTGACAAGTACCTATTTTATTAATCTTTCATTCCCCACTTCTTCTTCTAGCTACTTTTAATCATAAAAGTGATCATTGTGGGGTGTCACATTCTATGTCTGCTAGTGGGGTATTACCATGAGTTTAACTTGTCCAATTTGAGCTTAGAGAAAAGAAATTACACGGTTGAGCAAACAGGGTTTTATAGTTAGCAAAAATATGGAGATTATTATCGGACAGGCCAGGGTTGATAAAAAAGTAGTCAAACAGGGGGACTATGTGAACCAAGACTCAAACCACTTTTTTTGGTCCTCTCACTCTCTCATTGACACTCTTCATGGTGTCTTTTTAATTTAATCATATTTTTTTTTACAACTCCATTATGCTCGGAATAAACACAACATTCTTCCCAGGAAGTGACAAATACCTATTTTATTAACCTTTCACTTCCGACTATCCCTTTTTGACTGGATGTTCTCTTCGACATTCAATCATCCAAGGTACAAGGTCCTATGCCATTGTATATTGATTAATCTGACAAATCTGTGCAGAACCTAATTCAAATCTAAGTATTCCAATCAAGGGCAAAATGCTCTTTTGGGCTTCAAATCTTACCTAGACTTCTGTTTTCATACATATATTTCACCTATATATTCTCATACATATCGCAGGTTCCCAATACCATTATTCATCCAGCAGAATTATTCCTAACCCAAATCACACATGTTATTAACCCTAACCATACACTGTTCCCTCAATCTAACATTACAGAACAGCAGGGACAGAGTTGGTCTTACAATACAGGAATGTAGTGGATCTTCCACCTGCTGAAAACCTCAAAGGTCCATGCAGAAATGATCCCTGGAGAACATGTAGGCAACTATGAAGAACGTGAGAGAGCAAAAGTCATCTTCCATGGAAAACAACCTGGTAAGGATGAAGGGTTGTGTCTCATTCACCCTCTCTCCTTAATGTAGAAAAGATGGACCAACAAAGGCCTTTGTGGAGAGCTGTTCCCGGGTTCCTATGGTTGAGATACCAATCTAACTTGTGAAAGTGTCAGAGGAAGTATGGAAGCAACTGTTCGGAAAAAGTGGTTGCTAAGGCAGTGACGTCATTCAGTTTCTGAAGGAAGTGACCTCACCTCACTTCCTTGGTGATGGAACTCTCTGAACTTGGGATCCAGGAAGCCAGGCATCCAGAACCAGTCCCAGTCCCAGTACAGTGGGATCACTTGTTTGGATTTACCAAGGACAGAGTAAGTCTTTTTTGGTACCTACTGATATGAGGATGGCCAAATGCCAGGAAATTTTGAAGACTGGCCTTTCCAGAGAAAGCAAGAAGTGGCTCACCGCGGGCCCCTGATATTTCACAGAGTTGGCCATGGAGACCAGATCTGAGACAGGACAGGCCATTTCTGGGGAACATAGTATGGCCCACCAGTCAGAGGACACTCTGGATAGTCACAGACTTACTTTGGGGAAGGAGGTGCCTTTTTCAGTGTGGGTGTGAGTTTGTGGTTTTGTCTTATGTTCTGAGAATAGGTAGGAAAGGCGGCTTGCTTGGTTTGGAGTGGAATGTTTCTAGAAAGTCTTTTGACAAGGCGAGTGTTTCTATGTCTGTGTATCCCACTGTGTCCGTGGTTGTAGACATTAGAAAAGAGAATGCATCAATGGATGTGTCCTGTCTAGTAGAAAGCTTCCCAGCATTCATCCTACCCATTTTAGGAATGGACTGCAGGTTGCCTTATCGATGGACAACATGTACTGTCTTCCTAAGTTCCTGTTTTCTTCCTGAATTCTGGCCACTCTCCACAATAGGCTCATGGTTTTGTGTCCAAAATATGTACCACCTCCAAACTCTGTGACGTGGCCATGTAATCCATAGCTGAAGGGAATGGCAAGCATCTCAGAAAACTCAGATATCAGTGTGACCAGGAAAGTCTCAGTAGAGAAACCCTGCTTTGGGCCTTTTGCTTACCTATTGTTCTGTTGCCCTGAATGTCAGGAAGGTCTTTGCCTCAGGCCACCCTTTGTGAAGCCTGAAGAAAACAGTTTTAAAATGGAAAGGAATGGGCATCACCAGTGGCTCTTTGCTTAATTACTTTGGAAAGGGATGTGTCTGAATCAGCCTCTTGGCCCTGTGTGAGGCTGTGGCTTAGATTATCAGCATCGGATGGATCTAAAGAAAGAACCAATGTGTGCATCCAAAACCAAAATGGCAAAAAATCAGTCATTGTGGGTGAAGTCTCTTGCCTTCCTGTGTTTGGTTCTTGACCTCCATCAAGGGAGTATTGGGATTTTTTGTGTCAAATGAGTTCTTCCAATCCCTGCAAAGGTGCTTGGGTTTAATAATGACTCCAAATCACATACTATACCTGATAGTCAGTAGGCCTCAAATTGGAGAAGTAGAGCAGTATTAATGGCAGAACTATGTGATCAATCCTGGTTCACAGGAAGGGTGTCCAGGCCACCCTGAATTTAGGTAAATGAGGAGAAGGGAGCTTATTATGGACACTCTATTGGGCTGTGCCATTTAAGGAAACCTCCAGCCAGAGATTATGATGAGTGACTATATGGAAGTAGATGAGGGCCATGTGGGATTTTTTTGATTTTAATTGTGGTAACTTGTGTGGCTTTTGGAAGAGATGACTGTGTTCACCTGGGCTTTAACACTGGCGTGATTCTCCTAGAAGACTGAGTTCTGTAACTGACTTCAGAGTAGTAATTGCTTTGGAAATGGATATGTTTTAATCAGCCTCTTGGCCCTGTTTGAGGCTGTGGCTTAAATTATCAGCACCAGATGGATCTAAAGAAAGATCCCTTGTGTGCATCCAAAACCAAAATGGCCAAAAGAGCAGTAATTGTCTATGAACTCTCTCGCCTTCCTCTGTAAGGTTCTGAAAGAATAAAAGAAATTGAAATTGAAATGTAAAGAACCAGGTTTTGTAAAGTTTCCAAGCTGCACTCAGCACCTGAAATTTCTGTGGCAGTTAAGACAATTCCCGGATTTGCACATTAGATGTGTGTTGAAATCTTCCCTGAGGACCTAGTTACTTAACAGCCCCTTCCCAGAAACCATGCAGCTCACCACGTATACATCACAGTGCATCCACCAATCAATTTAAATGTATACCCCTTCTTACGGCTGACCAATCACCCCCTGCCCAACCTGTTCCCGCCAATGAATGTGCTAATCATGTTTTAGAGTTGTTATTTGATTTTCCCGCGGTATATGATGATTTGCTAAAGAGGCTATGATGTATGTAAAGTCCCTGCCCTCTCTAAAGAATGTATATAAACTCCACTCAAGTGGTTCTCGGGGCTCTTTGTTCTTTGTTCCTCTGAAGTGAGCCCTGAGCTCCAGCATGCTATACCCCCAATAAACCCTTTGGTGTTGCATGAGAAAGCCTGTTGGTGGTCTTTTCCTCCGATGTTCGCCCCACCTTTTCATCTGGAGGTCCCAGGTGAGATATCCGGAGCAGCGGATGAAAGACCCCAAGGGACTCCTCTCGGGGTAAGAAAGGCGCCTCTTTCTGGTTTCGGGTTTCAGGTTAGGGCTTGGCAAAGTGGCTGTCGGTGAAGAGCATTAGCTCTCTCTGACAGTGGGTGGCAGACGTGTCACAGAGCTACTGGCCACGTCCCTGGGGGACACTCCAGAGGACGAGGGAAATCAAGGAATATTAGTTTCCTCAACTCGGTTATATTTTGCTTCAGGATTCGGTTTGCCAGCCCATCAGGTTTTGCTGGCTACACAGTTTTGTTCATTGTCCCGAACTCATGTTGAGTTTACTGTCTGTCTTTATTGTCTAACCCATCAGGTTTTGCCAGTTACTGAGTTCTAATATTTGTCTTGGACCCATGTTAAACGTTTACTGTTTGTCTTTGTTTGTGTTGCGTTTGTGTCTTCACTGTCTCTTTTTGAGTAACTCCCATTATGGGACAAAGCACTTTCACGCTTCTGTCCCTGACCCTTGATCATTGGACTGATGTCCGCTCAAGGGCCAAGAATCATTATTTTTCAGTTAAATGTCAGACCTGGCAGACTCTCTGTGCTTCAGAATTGCCCATCCTCAAAGTCGGGTGGCCCCCAGAAGGATCCTTCTACTTCAATCTAATCCAAAAAGTCAGAGATATTGTCTTTCAGCCGGGACCACGTGGCCACCCAGATCAACAGCCATATACCCCTTCCCCAGGATTCTATCATTCAAACCTTCCGTTCCCTCCCCATCTTCCCCCCATTCTTCCTGAGTCACAAGACTGGACAATCCTCCCCCTCCTTATCCTCTGCCCTCGCTCCCCAACCCCCAACACATTCCAGATGATTCTCCCGCCACTGACTCAGCCTCTCCGCCACTAGAGGCAATTGGGCCAGACCCAAGCCCTCCAAGGGACTTCTCCGCAGCAGCAGCAGCCCCTCCTTTTCTGGTGGAAGCTGGGCCACCTAAAGAAACCCGCCAGCTACGGAAAATAGAAAACTCAGAAGCCACTGTGATGCTCCCTCTTCATCCTTATGGGCCCATGAACCGACCAAACTGGGATCCCAACACCTTTGAAGGTTGGTAGCATCTTTCCACTTATCACAGGGCTCTAATGGTGGGGCTCCGAGTGGCCGCCAGAGGGCCGACTAATTTGGCCATGGTAAGAGAGATAATCCAAGGTCCTAATGAGTCTCCCTCTATGATTCTGGAGAGAATTATGGAAGCATATAGGAAATATACGTCTTTTGATCCTCAGGCAGAGGACGAAAAAACATGTGTTGCAATGGCCTTTATCCAGTTTTGATTCTGACTCCTTAATGTGTTCGACTACATGATTGGTTGCCTTAGGTGGCGTAATCAGGGTGCGGCCAACAGTCATCCACCCTGTGGGTCTTGCTGAGGTTGTCCGAGCATAGAGAGCAAACTCAACATAGCCCCAACGTTTGGCCTTGGGGTCAGGTATATCTGAAGTATACGATCCATTGTTATCGGATGAAGAGCCTTTATGCCACTTTAGGTAACTAGAAGTCAACCCTTCAGAGTAGCCAAGTGAGTGGTAAGAACAGCTACCACGTTCATCATGGAACCTGCATGACCAATAGGGACACCCATTATATATCTCAGGCCACCAATGACAATAGTCTTTGGTTTGATTAAAAAGGAAGCAAATGAAAGGCCAGTTCCAGCTACCAGGGACGAAGGTCCTTGAAGGTGACAATTTTAGGGAAATAGAGGTGCAGTTGTGGATGAAGCAAGTAGTTGCATCCACTGCGCGGACCTTCTGCATGCCATGTTCTGAGTATCGTTCCCGAAGAGTGAATAAATACATGGTAGGTTAGGAGGGTAAAGACAAGTCCCAACAGAGCACAGAAAAAAAGCAGAGCACAAAAAACAAGCAGTTAGAGAAGACTAGGGTGTTGGGAGAGCTCATTGTGCCTTCTTTAAGAGGAATTGGGCTGCAGGGAACACCATGTGAGCCGCAACTTAAATGGATGAGATGGGTGTGGAAAGCAGGATTAAAGGGGAGCTTCAGGAGGTGATTCTTGGAGTTCCTCTGGCATGGTCCTGTCGTCAGCAGGTGGGGCCTCCTGGTGATATGGTTTCAACCTAGAAATGGGAATCCAGGGAGTGAGACAGTTGTCTGGTAAGGAGAGTTTGGCGGCGGTGGGGGTACAGAGAATGAAAGGATAGGGGCTTTCCCATTTTGGTGCAAGAGTCCCTTTCTCCTCTGGGGTATTATAATAGACTAGACTCCCAGGTGTTAAGGGAGGAGTGTTTGGAGTGGAGACTGGGTCCAGAAGAAGCGAGTTCTGACATTTCCAGTGTTCAGAGCGGAGATGAAACAAGAGAGGCAAAGACAAATCTCGGGTGAGAGGTCCTTGTGAAGTGACCAACCCAGAGGGTATAAGAGGTCTTCCATACATTATCTCAAAGGGAGACAGTAAAGATGGTTTCTTAGGGAGAGCTCTGATTCGAAGCAAAGCAAAGGGAAGGATTTTGACCCAGTCTAAGTTTAATTCCATTGTCAATTTGGTAAGGACTTCCTTCAGAGTATGATTTACCCTTTCCACTTTCCCTGAAGCCTGGGGGTAATATGGACAGTGGAAATGCCACTTGAAGGAGAGGGCTTGAGAGACCTTTTGTGTGATCCTAGAAATAATCTCAGGGCCATTGTCATATTGTAGGGAAGTGGGCATACAAAACCTAGGGATGATGTCTGTCAGTTAGATTGAAGCTACAGTGGAAGCCTTTTTATTGGAAGTGGGAAATGCCTCAACCCAAACAGAGAAAGTGTCCACAAAGACAAGGAGGTATTTAGTGTGCCATACTGTGGGCATGTTGGTGAAGTCTACTTGCCAGTCAGCAATGGGAATGTGTCCCTGGGCTTGGTGGAAAGGGAAAGGTTTGGGCCTTAAAGGAATATGAGGTTTGGTCCGCTGACAGATCTGACAATTAGAGGCTATATTCTCTATCATGGCTATGTCAGAAGGGTTGAGGGAGAAGAAGCTCTGTAAAAAAAGGGTCAAAGACTGAGAATTGGAATGGTGTAGAGTATGAAGGAACTTGAAAAGATCCTTGTTCTTACTGGAAGAAGTAGGGGCTTCAGATGAGCTGTCTAAAGTGGCCATAATATGTACCCCATAGGGGCCATAATTGGAAGCGGTAGCACGCATTCGTGGCGCCTGGTCAGCTTTGGCATTGCCCTCAGTGATAAGAGAGCCATCCTTCTGATGGGACCTACAATGGACAACTCCCAACTGGGTGGGTAAGTGGGAGGCCTCCATCAGATTGGTTATAAGAGCCGAATTAGTGATCGCATTACCTTTGGTGGTAAGTAGGCGTCGCTCCCTTCATATTGAAGCATGGGATAATAAGATCTGGAAGACATATTTTGAATCAGTATAGAGGGTGAGGGATTTGCCTTGTGCTAGAAGGCAGGCACGAGTGGCTGCTATAAGTTCAATCTGCTGGTTGGTAGTTCCTGAAGGCAAAGCTTTGGCGTCTATAATCTCAGTGGCTGAAACTACAGCATATCCAGAGTAATGAGTGCCGTTCTGCCTAAAGGAACTGCTGTCAGTAAACCAGATAAGGTCAGGCTTGGTGAGTGGTTCCTCAGAAATGGAAGAATGACAGGGGAGGAAATCTTCTAAGGTTTCCAAGCAATTATGAGTTGGTGTGTTAGACGTTGGAGTCATTGGGAGCAGTGAGGGAAGGATCAGTGCAGAGCAGGGGAGGAAAGTAATATTAGGGTTTTCCAGAAAGGAAGTGAGGAGCGACAGAACCCTGGATGGAGGAAGGGTTTGAAGGCCCTTATAAGCTGAAAGATCTTTCAAGTGATGTGGGGAGTGGATAGTTCAAGGTGCCCCAAAACTCAGCTTAGAGGCTTCTTTGTGTAAAATTTGTCCAGCAACCAGAGCTCTTAAGCAAGGGGCTCACCCACGGATGGTAGAGTCTAGTTTCTTGGAAAATATGCCACAGGTGCAAATGTAGGCCCATAGTTTCGACCTAAGACCCTAAGTGCTTGCCCCCCTTTTTCATGGACATATAGATGAAATGGTCTTGAAAGATCAGGAAGGTGAAGGGCAGGTGCCTTTAAGAGGAGTTGCTGAAACCTGCGGAAGTGGTAGATGGGGGAGGAGACAAGAGATTCACTAGGGGGTCCATTTGCTTGGTCATACAGGGGTTTGGATAGAAGAGAATAATTTGGGATCCAGGCCCTAAAATAACCTGCTAATCCTAGGAATGATAGTATTTTGGCTTTCATATGGGGCACTGGAAGATCAGAGAGGAGTTGCCTCCTATCCAGTGTTATTTCCTTTTTCCCGGGTCTAAGGCAAAAACCAAGAGAGGTGACAGAAGAATGGGAAACCTGGGCCTTGTGGGGAGACTCCCTATATCCCTTGTCTGCTAGGAAATTAAGAAGCTGAGCGGTGTGGGATTGAGAGTGTTCCCAGAGGGACTACATAGAAGAAGGTCATTGACATATGGAAGGAGAATAGTGTCAGGACAGGTCGGGTGAAAGGATGTGAGGTCCTGGGCAAGAACTTGGCCAAAGAGATGGGGGCTATCCCTGAATCCCTGTGGGAGGACAGTCCAGGAAAGCTGATGAGAATGGTGGATGTGAGAGTCAGTCCATGTAAAAGCAAAGATATTCTGAGATTCTGAGAACAAGGGAATAGAAAAGAATGCATCTTTTAAACCTAGGACCGAGAAGTGGGTAGTAGTGGCAGGGATCTGAGAGAGGAGGGTGTAAGGGTTGGGCACTAGTGGGTGGATGGGGACCACAGAGGAGTTGACAAGGAGAAGGTCTTGAACCAGCCTGTAGGACACTTTAGGTTTCTTAAGTGCCAGAATGGGGGTGTTGAAAGGAGAGTGTGTAGGCCTAAGATACCCTTTTCGTAATAAATCCTGGATGATGGGTTCTAATTCGAGGAGGGCTGTGGTTGTGAGTGGATATTGTGATTGACTAATATATCTTGAAGGGTCCCGTAAGACAATATGAATAGGACTGCATTTAGCCATAAGGGGTGTAGTTGTGTCCCAAACCTCAGGCTTAACTGGTTTAGAGAGTCATGGGAGAGTGCATTAAGGAGGTGTATCTGCCCCTAGGAACATCATGAGGAAATGAGAGGTAGGAGAGGTGTGGGGTGATATGTGAATGCTGACTTTTAATAGTGAGAGTATGTCCCTTCCCAGAAGGGGAATGGGGCAATGGCTCATAACGAGAAAGAAGTGAGTGAAGGACAAAAGGGATCCCTGCATATAACATGATGGGGGGGTTTGAGGGAAAATCTGTTTACCTCCTACCCTGACAATAGGAGTTTTTGAGGGTGTGGTAGAACCCCATACTCCCTTAAGACCGAAAAAGTGGCACCAGTATCCAAGAGGAAGGTAATGAAGCATCCATCCACCAGGAAGGTAAACCTAGGCTCTTGATTCTTGATGGTAATAGTCTGGAGGGAAAGCCCAGGGATCCGTCAATCCTCCGCTGCTAAGCCCAAGAAAGGCTGTGGTTGCCTGGCGGCTGACCAACCTCCCTTTCGGGTTGTTGGGCAGTCTGCCCCCCAGTGTCCCCTTTGATGGCATTTTGGGCAGGGGTTGTAGGGTGTCCTCAGTGAAGGACAATCCCTGGCCCAAGGTCCCTCCTTACCACATTTGAAGCAAGCTCCCGGGGGTGTCATATTGGGATGGCGTGGTGATGGCATTCTCTGAATGACCTGGGCCAACATTTGGAACTTGGCATTTTCAGCCCTCTGCCTACGGCATTCACTTTCATCCTCTCTATCATAAAAAACCTTGAAAGCGACAGCGAGGATTTTAGTCTAAGGAGTAGCAGGGCCCTGTTCAAGCTTTTTAAGCTTGGCTTTAATGTCAGGGTAGCTTTGGGCCAGAACATATTTCATTAAGACATGACGGCCATCAGGCGTTTCTGGGTTGAGGTTTGTGTACTGTTAAAGGGCCTTGGTTAGTCTATCCAGGAATTCTGAAGGTGTTTCCTCCTTCCTTTGAATGACCTCCTGCACCTTTTTAAAGTTAACAGCCTTGCGGATGGCCTTTTTCAGGCCCGCCAAGAGGCAGGATGTAAAAAGGTCACTAGACTGTAAGCCTTCAGGGGTGTTGTAATCCCATAGGGGATCCTGCTCTGGGACAGCATGAGGGCCTGTGGGGTGGTTAGGATTGGTCCTATGATTTTCATCAGCATGGGCTTGGGCTAGCTCCCAGACCCATTGACTTTCCTCAGAGAGAAGTGTATTGGCCAAGAGCATGTAGATGTCATGATGAGTGAGACTATATGCTTGCAGGACCCATTGAAACTCCCAAATGTAAGTGGTGGGGTCAGTGGTGAATGAGCCTAACTTCCTCTCTAGCTGAGTAATGTCCGACATGGAGAAGGGCACTTGGACTCTGATGACACCCTCGGGACCAGCTACCTCACAAAGGGGTGCGATTGTCTTGGGGGTGGGAAGGAGTCCCTTAGACCTGGTAACAGGAGGACTGAAAGAGGCAGGAGGCGGACAGGAAGGAGAGGGAGGGGCAGGGAGTGTCTCTTTGGAAGAGGAGGAGGTGGAGCAGGCAGAAGAGGGCGGAGGGGAGGAGGATGAAATGGAAGGCTGAGGATCCCTGGAATCAGGCAGAGGAAGAGGAGGGTATAGTGGGAGAGAAGGGGCAGATAGGACTGGGGGATAAGGTGGGGGTTCATCTGCTGGGTTGAATGAGGAAGAATCTGTGAAGTCAGGAGTAGACGTAGGGGAAGAGAAGGGTTTGCAAACAAGGAGGACCTGAGAGGGAGGGCAGGAGGAGCAGCGACAGGGTGCTGTGTGAGAAGGCTAAAACCTTAAATGCAGGGAATCTCACTCCACTTTTTCAGATGCTGGCAGTCGTTAAAAAGGTCGCAGATGAAGTTTGGATGTAAGGAGCCTTCTGGAGGCCAATGATTGCCATTATCCAGTGGATATGTAGGCCAATCTTGGGTACAGAATTTGATTAGAAGTTTGGGCTTGATGTCTGGTGTGAGGGAGAGTGTGGCCAGATTTTTTAGTAGACATTTGAGAGGTGAGGCTTCAGGTACAGATGAAGAGGTGCCCATAGTCACAGGGAGAGAAGGAAGACAGACAGACAGAAAGAGAGAGAGAGAGAGAGAGAGAGAGAGAGAGAGAGAGAGAGAGAGAGAGAGAATAAGAGTAAGGGAGAGAGACAAAGAGAAAACCCGGGCTGGAACGGCTTTCAGGAAGCTCAGGGCGAACGGGGGTCAGGTGGGCATCCCCAAAATGACCAGCCGTCATGAGGAAATACAGAGGGCACTACCTGGGCGTCACCAGTGAAGTGCGATCTGTGAGACCCAATGGGTTCGGAGCCACGGGCAACCTGACGTCAGGAAAGTTTTTGAACGCAGCGGAAAAAGTCAGTAATGAAAACAGAACTCCGGTTCCGGCAGAATGTAGTTCCAGGACGGGAGTTCAGTTTTCCCCGAGCAGAGAGGCAGCTTCAGCCCGTCACAGCAGCCCCGCAGCAAACAGCAACTCTAGCCAGCAGCAGAGGAGAAAAAAACCACAGAGCCTCTTGTGTAAACTCAGAAGCCTCACGCCCCAAAGGAAAACGGATCACCAGAGGGTCCACTGCGACCAGTAAAGGTCTTAGTGGCAGGAATTTCCTGCCCCCTACAGGGCGTCAAGAGTGGGCCGGAAGATCAAGGTCACAAAACCAGTGGTAGCCCGAAGGGAGTTGCAGAGCCAGGGTCAGGGGAGGCTTACATATATCAGATCTGTGGTGGGTGCAGGAAGCTGGCTGTCTCCGGGGGAGCAGGGGACGGGGCTCTTGTTAGAAAGAGCTCACCCATATCCTCACATGGGGCACCAGAATGAAAGAACTTCCCACGCAAAGGCACTTCGCTGGGAGAATTCCAATTTTATTGCAAAAAGCTGTGTGCTTATATAGAACTAAGGGGAAGATGGAAGGGCTTAGATAAATGGCAGGCAAACCGTTTATTGGTTAGTTCTTTCAGATATCAGCTCTGGAGCCCAGGAATTAGTTCTTATTGGGGCTAAGGTTCCCCACCAGCGAGATTTCAAATTGGCGCCAGCGGGAGAGTTCACACGGGTGGGAACATTTGGCACCACTGTAGAAAAAAGAAGGTAGGAAGAAGAAGTCCTTAGGCACCATGTTGGGGTTTTTCTCTGGGGTATGGCTGCCGTTTATACTTTTCCCAACAATGAGTATACCAGACAGTGCCTTGATTGACTGGTTTTCATGAAAATGGTGTTTAACAGAGATGCCAGAAAGTTGGATCCTGCTGAGTAGTGGGCCTAGAGCAATGGTGGGCAGGTGTGTGATAAAACATCTGTGGTGGGGCCATGTAGATCTTTCATTGGATTCCAAATGGCTTGTGACTGACATGGTGAAGCCAGCAGACCCTTATATGTAAAGGCACCTTGTTACATAGAGAGGTTTCAGGACATTGTTCAGAATCAGGTTGCTATGGTCAAGGGGGCAAGCTATGTGGGATAGAGGCCTGGTTCTTGTATTCTCCTGCAGACCCTGACCCACCACACGTGACAGAAATCCCTCCTGCACTGTGTCCCCGTTGAACTCCTTGTATTTCATGAAGCAAATACCAAACTCCCAGTGCAGCAGCAAGAAACACCATGAAAATAGAGGATGACTATATGGATTCAACGTCCACACAGGGAGACATTCAGCCCCCAGGGGCCACAGTTTACCTACAATGGAAAATTCAGCACTGCTATCTCATGTTCATTGGAAAATAAGAAACCATGTCCTCCAGGTCACATTGATGCAGACCCAGCTTTTATGGTCTCACTAGAAAGGAAGCTAAAGCTCCTGACAACAACATATATTTCAAGTGCCCAACCTCACAGGCAGTTTCTCAAGAAGTCTCTAGGCCAGCAGACCTTCAAGTTTTTGGAGGGTTTACCCTGTCCCTTACTTTTGGAAACTCCTCTACCACTTCCAAGGTTGTGAACTTCTGATCATATTCCATTCTAGATATGTATTCACGGATTTTCTAACTTTTCTCCTCTGATTGTGTCATACTTGGGCCGTAGGTGTTGTCAAGGCATTGTTCTGGATGAGAGTGGGAAGATTTTGGTGTAGCACATATTTACATACACATTGGATTCATTTTTCAATTTTCCATTCAAAATACTGAATCCCTGACACTAACACATACCCTACTAGACTCTGACTACTAATCCTAATATGATGGAGAAAAATAACCCAAACAGAATAGAAATACAAGCGGTTGAGAGGAGGCATGGCGTATAGTTTGTCTTGCCTTTTGCATGATATAGGGTAAGAGTTATAAATCTTGTTAATTTTTTGTTGAAATGGTTCTCCATGTGTTTTTAAAGTTAACACATATGTGAATTTCTGTCTCCCTTTTTCTGTAGCCAATTCAGCACATGTATTTTTATATGCACATATAAAATCCTACCTGGTATCACACGTACATTTTTGTGAGGTGGCTAACTTGGGAGATACAAAGTATGAGAAGAGATGACTCCTCCTAAATGTTTTTGGAACTGAAAATTCAAACTATGAGTGAGCTTCTTAGTTGAAAAACATTATACATAAATCCATGTTCAGTAAAATTAATATTTTTGGATCTGTGAATGATATATATTTCATGATGAATTTTGATTGGCATATATATTGCTACTTTCTAATGTATCTGTGTGATATATATATTTTCAAAATATGAAATATATGTGTCTTATTATACACTCCCTAAATAATTCACTCATGTTCATGTATGTGCTTTTATAATCAACTTTTCATAAGATTGTTTTTAGAAATATTCATCCACCTGAAATACATATTTATTTCCTAGTACTGAAAACTCACTTCAGTGAATGGTGCAAACAAAGCCTTATATTTCTACAGTAACTGACCCAATTTAACATCAATGAAAGTAGATTTCTATGGGACATGATGTGTATTTTGATGTTCATTTTAATTCAACACTGGTACATTACTATTTCTTCAGTTTTTATACATCGTAGAATATACATTTCATCCACAAGTTCACAAATTGAAAGACATTTGTAACACATTCAATCACTTCCTGCTTCAGAACACATGTATTCCTCCTTGTTTTTGACTGGTTATTTCATGAGACTTCTTTCCAAACACATTATTTTCGATTTCCATAATCAATTTTGAAGCAAAACTCACACACATTTTATGATAAACTACAACCCTAATATTACCATTAGATATATAACTGGTTGGAATGAATGTATGTATATCAATATAAGATTTCCTGTGTATTTTGGGATATCAATTTATTCCAATTTCTAAATTTGGAAACAGTTATATTATTTATTCACAGTATGGTCTATTCATGCATTCTCTCTATATTCATACACACATGGTACACCTATTTGTGCCCCCAATACTAATTTATATCTCTTCAAAATATTGCTCTCAGAAATGGTGCAACAAATACTCATGTCACCTGATCTACATATACATTTTATCACAGTAATATTCTGGCCACAAAATGCAAAGTCACACTTACGACTGTACCAAAGCCTAAATGGAATATGAGTATGGATTATGAAAATCACCCATGTCCAGGTTGCCTAATGCTCTCAAATGTCAATCCTATTGGTGACTACATATTTGTTTCTTCCTAAGATTATTTATTCAAACTCAAGCCTGTCGAAAATGTCTAATCCTATCAATCACTTTATCATTTGCTGATTTTCTAATGTCTCTATTGATATCTGCTTTCCTACATATTTTCCCCAGTTCATCATTGTGACTGACTCTTCACATGTGCTGACATTTACATTTTCTCTCTACCCAAAACCCTATTGCTAAAGAACTTTTTGTCCAAATCATATACTCACTCTTTTTCCTAATCCTACCAACTATCTTCCTAATCCTACGAACTATCCTTTTTTGACTGGATGTTCTCTTTGACATTCAATCATCCAAGGTACAAGGTCCTATGCCATTGTGTATAGATTTATCTGAGACACATGTGCAGAACATAATTCAAACCTAAGTATCCCAATCAAGGATCCAAAGCCCTTCTGGGCTTCAAATCTTACCTAGATTTCGGTTTTCATAAATATATTTCCCCTCTATATATTCTAATAAATATTGCAGGTTCCCAATAACATTATTCATCCAGCAGAATGATTCCTAAGCCAAATCAAACATGTTATTAACCCTAACCATACTCTGTTCCCTCAATCTAACTTTACAGAAAAGCAGGGACAGAGTTGGTCTTACAATACAGGAATGTAAGAAATCTTCCACCTGCTGAGAAATGAAAAGGTCCATGCAGAAATGAACCCTGGGGAAGCTATAGGAAGCTATGAAGGACCTGAGAGAGCAAAAGTCATCTTCCACGACAAACAACCTGGTCAGGATGAAGGGGTGTGTCTGAAGCAGTCTCTCTTTTCTTAATGTAGAGAAGATGGACAATACCAGGCCTGTGTGGAGAGCTGTTCCCGGGTGCCTATGTTTGATATACCATTCAAACTTGTGAAAGTGTCACAGGAAGTAGGGGCAGCCTCCATCAATTGGGACACTTGGAAGCAACTATTAGGACAAAGTGGTTGCCAAGGCAGTGACCTCATTCAGTTCCTGAAGGAAGTGACCTACATCACTTTCTTGGTGATGGAACTCTCTGAACTAGGGATCCAGGAAGACAGGCACCCAGAGGCAGTCCCAGTCCCAGTCCCAGTGGCCTCACATATTTGGATTTACCAAGGACAGAATCAGTCTTTCTTGGTAACTACTGATGTGAGGATGGCCAAATGCCAGGAAGGTCTGAAGAGGGAACTTTCCTGAGTAAGCAGGTAGTGTCTCACCACTGGCACCTTACAAGTTCACAGTGTTGGCCAAGGAGTCCACATCTGACATAGGACAGTCCATTTTGGAGTAACATACTATGGCCCATCAGTCAGAGGACACTCCGGATAGTCATAGACCTACTTGGGGGAAGGAGGTGACTTTTTGGGTGTGGGTGTGAGTTTGTGGTTTTGTCTCATGATCTGAGAATAGGTAGGAAAGTCGGTTTGTTAGGATTGGAGTGGACTGTTTCTAGTAAGTCTTTTGACAATGCGAGTGTTTTTATGTCTGTTTATCCCACTGTGTCCGTGGTTGTAGACATTAGAAAAGAGAATGCATCAATGGATGTGTCCTGAATAGAAGAAAGCTTCACAACATTCATCCTGCCCAATTTATGAATGGATTTTGTCTTGCCTAATGGATGGGCAACAACCACTGTCTTCCTAAATTCCTGTTTTCTTCTTGAATTCTGGCCACTCTCCAGAATAGGCTCATGGTTTTGTTTCCAAGACATGAACCACCTCCAAGCTCTGTGACATGGCTATGTACTGGATAGCTGAAGGGAATGGGATCATCTCAGAAAACTCAGATATCATTTTAGAAACCCTGCCTTGGGCCATTTGCTTACCTATTGTTCTGTTGCCCTGAATGTCAGAAAGGTCTTTGCCTCAGGCCACCCCTTTTTGAAGCCTGAAGAAAACGGTTTTCAATGGAAATTAATGGGCATCACCTGTAGATCTTTGCTTAATTGCTTTGGAAAGGGATGTGTCTGCATCAGACTCTTGGCCATGTTTGAGGTTGTTGAATAGATTTTCAGCACCTGATGGATCTAATGAACAATTACATGTGTGCTTCCAAAACCAAAATGGCCAAAAAAGCAGTCATTGTGGACGAAGTCTCTCGCCTTCCTCTGTAAGATTACTGATCTCCATCAAGTGAAAATAGGGATCCTTTTTGTCAAATGAGTTCTTCAAACCCTGCAGAGGATAGCCCATAGGTGCTTGGGTTTTCTCATGATTCCAATTCACATAAAGAATCTATACCCGAGAGTCAGTAGGCCTCAAATTGGAGAATCAGAGCAGTATTTACGGCAGGCTCATTTGATAACTCCTGGTTCTCAGAAAGGGTGTCCAGGCAACCCTGACTTTAGGCAAATGACGGGCAAGGGAGGTTATTTTGTACACTGTATTGGGCTGAGCCCCTCATGGAAACCTCGAACCACAGGTTATGATGAGTGTCTATATGGAAGAAGATGAGGGCCTTGTGGGAGTGCTTTGGTTTTAATTGTGGTCATTTGTTTGGTGGTTGGAAGTGATGACTGGGTCTATCTGGGCTTGAACTCTGGTGTGATTCCACTTATAGTCTGAGTTCTCAAACTGATCTCAGAGAAATATTGCCATAAACTGTGTTCAGATTTTAGGAGGCCACGCATGGGATTCTCCCTTGGAAACTGAGATCAAATACAAGGGTGGCTTTCCAAAGAGCCTTGGAATCTCAGCTAGGATATCACATGATTTTATTCTGAAAGATTTGGCAGCCATAGTTGACAGTCAGAACACCCATGGACGTCACATTAAAGACCTCAATGGGCCTGGCTTCATGTGACCTTTTGACCACTCTATGGGAAGACTTGCCTGTGAGATTTCTCCAGAGAATTCATTGAAAACAGCTTCCTCACCATTTAATATTTCCTGAATGAACTGAAACCCACAGTGCCTCCAACTTCATCCATGAAAAATGGCTAGATAAATACAATGAAATCTTTGAAATTCCCTTAACCAGGTGGCACTGGAGAACCTTTAGATGTCTTGTTGCTGATCTTGAGTGTACCAGAGAATGCCATGATTGACCGGGTTTCATGAAAATGGTGTAGAACAAAGATGCCAGTAAGTTGGAGCCTGCTGAGAAGTGGGCCTATTGCAGTGGTGGGTGGGTGTGTGATAATACATCTGTGGTGTGGCAATGAGGATTTGCCATTGCCTTCCAAATGGTTTGTGACTGACATGGTGCAGCCAGCAGACCCTTCTATGTAAAGGCATCATTTTATATGGAGAGGTTTCTGGGCTAAGTTCAGAGTCAGATTTCTATGGACAAGGGGGCAAGCTCTGTGAGATAAAAGCCTGGTTGGTGCATTCTCCTTCAGACCCTGACCCACCACAAGTGACAGAACTTTCTTCAACACTGGGTTTCAGTTGAACTCGTTGTATTTCATAAAGCATATACCAAACTCCCAGTACAGCAGCAAGAAACACCACAAAGTGGAGGATGACCAAATGGCTTCACAGTCCAAACGGGGAGACACTTAGTATCCAGTGGCCACAGTTTACCTACAAAGAGAAAATTCAGCACTGCTGCCTCATGTTCATTAGAATACAAGAAACCATGTCCTCCAGGTCACATAGATGCAGACTCAGCTTTGATGGTATCACTAGAAAGGAAGCTAAAGCTCCTTACAACAACATATATTTCAAGTGCCCAAACTCAGAGGAAGTTTCTCAAGAAGTGTTTAGGCTGGCAGAGCTCCATGTTTTTGGAGTGTTTACCTGTTAGACCAGGACACAAGAAAAGACCACTGACTCTAATTAAAATCAAATTAAATTAAGCTTATTATTTCCACTGGCTGTGCTACCTCTCCCTCACAAAACGGCGGGAAAAAGACAGCAACCCCAGCTTTCCTACAGGCAGCTTAATAGCCCAGAAAATTACACAAAAGGGGGTTTACAGATAACAGAACTCTGACAAACATCACACCAATGGCAGTCTACATTTTTTTTGCTGTCCCTACATCAGAGTTCATGAAGACCATTAGAGCCTCAGAGAGGGTTGTTGTCTGGCCAGAGAAGGCAAATATTTATGATGTGTCACTAAAGTTTCAGAGAGGGCTGCTATCTGGTCAGAGAGCCGGGCATGGGTGAGTTCAAGGCATGGGCAGGCATTCCAAGCAGGTTTAGAATTTGAAGTAATTTATGGTAAAGCCAAAATTATCTTTTCATGGCTTTTTGGCAAGATGGCTCCCAATTTAAATTAAAGATCAGGTTGGGTCTATCATTCCCGCCTTTTCTTTGTGTCCCCTTCAAATCTTTGATAGATTACGGGAAGAGAACTGAGGAAATTTTAATCCCTCAGGTAAGAGTCTCCAAATTTTTAGAACTCACCCAAAACCGATCTCCCTGATTTTACCTGACTTAATTAATTACTTATATTGATAGTCTATTTATCTTTCTCTCCATTGTTATAAGAAGAGTGGTGTCACTCATTTTTTCTTCTTCTGACCTGAGACAGGGTGACGTGAGTGGGCATGGGATGAGGGACATGAGTTGCCTTTTAGAAGTCAGTTGAGGGACATGAGTTGCCTTTTAGAAGTCAGTTCGGTTTGAAGTCTGATTGGGGAAGAACAGGTTGTAAAGTCATCTGGGGATGGGTTCTTCTATGAGAGAAACAAAAACCATGAGTACTGAATAAATGTTGCAGCACCTGGAACATGTCACTGTATAGAAGTTCCCTCACCAGTCTTTAATATCCCCAGTTATCAGGACTGTCAATTTAATATTTAACTTTTACTGTTACACTTGTCCCTCC
The DNA here is from genome assembly GCF_048772815.1 of Callospermophilus lateralis. Classification (NCBI taxonomy): domain Eukaryota; kingdom Metazoa; phylum Chordata; class Mammalia; order Rodentia; family Sciuridae; genus Callospermophilus; species Callospermophilus lateralis. The sequence continues at coordinate 418,607 of NW_027514455.1, forward strand.
CCATGAGATACAGTTTAATTATTTAATGTCATCTGATCTTGTAAAATCCTTTTACTATTATGACCTCTGTGTCTCTTTGAGAAACCTTTAATTCTATTACTCAGGGCTGGATAATTGTACTAGCAAACACCAAGCCAACCTGTGTAGGTTAGGAATATCTGTAGGCCTTAAACTGAAAACTTCTCCCTGTGGCAGGTCTTCTTGATAGTCTCTTTTTATAAGTATCAGGCATTCCTGTCTGAGAATTCTTCTTTGTAGCCACCAGTCTTACTTATTTTGGGAGGCAAACATAAAGTGCATACATTAACATTATATTATTATTATTATTATTATTATTATTATTATTATTATAATTTAAAATGCCCAGGAATGGATGTATTTTGTTCTTAACTGTCTTTGCTAAGTGTTTAAGATGAAGCAGTCAAACTGACTTTTGTTTCCATCTATTGTTAACAGTCAGCTGACCTTTTATGGGAGTCAATTCTGGGGAAACTTGAGAGCAGATTCTCAGTTCTGCTAGTGCCATTTGCGCTAGGTGGGTCCAGATCTTGCTTGACCATTTGGCTTCCCTCGGAAGCATCAGGGATGTCTCCTTTCTTTGATGACTCTCCTCTTCGTTACAAATACACTGATTGGCTTTCTGTTCTCCAGTGGTCTCATTAATCTCCCTGATCAGGAGGAGGTTATGTGGCTCAGAGTTTCAAAGCTCTTTAGAGAAGTCCCCTGTTCCCTGGATTCAGACTGACTCATAGGGCAAAAGCCAAATATTGGTTTTCTTGGCTCTTTTCATTTAACTTTAATTTTAAATCCTAATCTTAAACATCCAGCAAATAAATTTTAACAGCCTTATATTAAGAGTACTGGGCTTTAATGTCTATAACTATATAATTATCTTTTTATTAATTGGGATCTGTATTATTCTGTCTGTATTGTAAGTAATGACTTATTATATTGAATAAACCCATGTTGTGTTCTTAAAGCAACACGTTTGTAAAACAGTAACAGAGAATCTTTAGATCACTTATAAGAAAATTTCAAAATAAAATTAACAAAAGTAAAAATACTTAGCTTGTGTAACAGCTACCCTGAATTTTTTGGCTGAGTTATACATTATATCCCCTGTTTGAGATCCTAGGAATATTGACCTTAAAAAAAACCAACTTTTTAACATAACTTTAAAGAAATATTATCTAACCTACTGGTTTCGTAGTCATTCTCACATGTAGTAAGATGGGACACAGAGCCTTATCTCAGCTAAGGCAGGGCTCTTTATAAATCTTAAGTATTTTAGTTCTAAAGCTAATTCTTATTTTTAAATATCATTTGACAAAGTTTACATAAATTGTTTGAGGTCACATGAACATTAGCTAACACCATATGATATCACATTTAAAACATGAATTAAAGAAAGGCTGAAAGTTTTTAACCTTTACATCGATTAGGCTCTCATTAACTAAAAAATACATTTAAATTGTTCCCCAATGTAAAAAGTAACATAAAAGTTTACATATCTTATTGATAACAGGTAAATAAATCCCCAATATATTTTTTACCATACAACTTCAGAGCACCAGCTTGATATAATGCTCTTTTAACGTTTCTACCTTACAGACTTGCATACCTATAAGATATGAAAACATTGATAGCATCACAATTACATTGATGTTTCTACATTAACCAAGTTTAGCTTTTAAAGCAATGGCAGTACAGTGCTCTAAAATAACAGTTCTTATTTAATCAGTTGTTTAATTTTTATGGTTGCTTGCTCTGGAGAAAATAAAACTTAATAAACACAACGTTATGGGTAAACTTATGTTTTAAGAAATTTTTGTCTCATTAACACATGACTTATTTTTATATTCTTATACAGACTTTAATAAGAACTTATTCAGACCTTAGTAAATCAATCAGATATCTAAGAAAAGTACTCATGAATGAGCAATCCCATATCAAATTTACTTTACTTATTTATCAAAATATTAGAGAAATGTGTTGACAGTGTAAACCATTTTTATGTTGAAGGAAAGGTCCTAGAACCAAGGCATATTAGACATTTTGTAGATATTAATATTTTATTAGATTTTTGAACACCTAAAAAAATTGTAAGCTTAAATTTAAAGACATTGATTTTTATCTGTTTATCCAATTTAAATTGAAACATTTAAATCACGTGAATTAAAGATCTTTGGATCTCCTATTTAAATTTGTTTTAATGAGCGCTTTTTTATGAGCGCTCCTTGTATATGTTAATTTGTGTATCATATATATGATATACGGACATATGTATATGTGGACATACAACACATAACAAAAGTGTGCACACATAATAATAGTAAAGGCCTTGTAGCTTTTCTCAGGTGAAATCTCCATTGCAATGTTTCAAAAAGTCTACAGTTGGTCAAAGATAGAACTGATCTGAAAAACATTAACCTAGGTCTGTATGCTCAAAATCATGAGCTCAAAAAAAAAGTATCTAAGGAAAAAAAAAGAGTCCTAGAAAAAGTGACTGGCTAGTAATTAGTAAATACCATACAATTTACCTTTTTTTTCCCTTAGGCCTCAAATCAGTCTCCTACTAAGCTTTCAGGCTTCTTTCATTTACATTTCAATATAAATCATGGCTGAGGTCTGGAAGGAGCAGGAAAAACTGCTATTCTGAGCAGACACCTCAGGCCTAAGGCATTTTAACCATAATTTTGAGGTTCGGATGTTGAAAATTATGATACAAATTTAAGATACAATTCACAAAATTTTATATCTTTACATCTTGTTTTGTCAACAGATACCATTCTATGATTTACTATCCTTGTCCAAATTAATGCAGTGGTACACACAGTGACATTTTCCGAGGCTATCCAATTCAAAATTGGTGAAAAAAAGACTGTATGATTGGGAATTTACTTGCCAACTTGGGAGTAGAGTTCTTCAGTTTTCCATACTAAGTATTTAAGTTCTCTGGCATGAATTTTCTGAAATCATAAACTAAACAATTACCTAAACCCGACTTTTAACTGCAAGATTCTGCAATGCTTCAAAAACCCATTCAGATACCAGATTGTTAAAATAAAACATCATAATTTAGACACACATTCAGCTAAGATCATTCCCAAGAAACAATTTATAATATCAACACATTATTGCACATGTCTTAAAGGGCCAGATACAAAGACACAAGACAGACAGAAAGGAGGTTCAGACTATGGCTGTCAGAGAGAACCGTTTAAACCAGAGCAGATAAGAGAAAAATCTCCTACACCAGTGTGCACCATAGATATCCACAGGGGGGGGACCACATGTTTTAACAGAGGGGAAACCTGAAATGTAAAATAAAGTGTCTCCATGGTGACTTCACTGCATTTAGTGTCCCCTTTTTCTTTTTCTCTTTTTTAACAAGACAGAGGTGGCATAATTCTTACAGTGCGGGGAGGAAGGAGGTAATTCCCTGAATCAACAGGGCTTTGGCAGCTGCTGGGAGTCCCTCAGTCCCTCCTTTTACTTACAGGATTAGCTCCTCTTGTTCAGTTCCACACCAAGCATGCTTCATCTCCTAATATTTCAGTAGACAGCTCTCACAAAGTTCCGGGGTGGAGGGCGGGTACCAAATTTGTAAATTAAAGTTCGATTCCTCAACTTGACGCCAATTAATACCAATTTAATAATGAGGACTGAGTTTTGAGAAAAAGAAAAAGGGAGGTTTATTGCTTTGCGAACAAAGGAGAAACACAGGGGACTCTGCCAAAGGTTGTGACTCTCTTGATCTGGAGTGACAAGGGGTTTTAAAGGAGTTTCACTTGTTAACCTCGGAGATGCTCAGTTCTTAGGTCCCACCAAGCATTGCCCTCTGCAATGGGTGTGCTCCAGGCAGCCAGCAAGGAGCTTCTATCATCCTGCTTAACAAAGGCGAGTAAAGTTCATCGCAGTTCCCTAAAACACAGTCCAAAGGGGTGTCAGGCTTACTCTCTTTATTACCTATTTTTACGTCCAAAATCCTTAAGTTTTTACCACTGAAATCACACAACAAAATGAACAAAAACAAACAAACAATCAAAAAAATAGAACACAAAACAAAACACAAAAAACAGAAACCATGCGCCTAAACAGAAAAACAGTGGAACAGTGCAACATCTTGCTATAGCTCCAGGGTAGGAGTGCATGCGTGCCCGTCGGCCCCTCTCTACAGTTCCAGAGGAATTCCCTACAGAACAGAACAGAGGACAGAACGATTCTGGTTACTCTCCTGGAAAGGAGTATATGTGAGCCTCCCCAGGCCACATCTCTGTCATCAGAAGAGATCTCCCTTAACCGGATATCAGATGTTATAAAAGCCCCACTTACCTATGGAGGACTCCTCCACCAGGTGCTTGCTAATAGTTTTAGTGCAGAGGTTCACTGCAGTGCTCCCTGGACTAAAGGTTCTTTTCCTAATATAGAGAAGATGGACCAAATCAGGCCTGTGTGGAGAGCTGTTTCTTGGTGCCTATGGTTGATATACCATTCTAATTTGTGAAAGTGCCACAGAAAGTAGGGTAAGCCTCCTTCTCATGGTACGCTTGAAAGCAACTGTTTGGAAAAAGTGGTTGCCAAGGCAGTGACCTCATTCAGTTCCTGAAGGATGCAACCTCACCTCACTTCCTTGGTAATGGAACTCTCTGAACTTGGGATGCAGGAAGCCAGGCACAGAGAGTCAGTCCCAGTCCCAGTCCTAGTCGTCTCACTTGCTTCAATTTAACAAGGACAGAGTCAGTCTTTCTTGGTACCTACTGATGTGAGGATGGCCAAATGCCAGGAGTACTCTGATGAGGGGCCTTTCCTAAAAAAGCAGGTAGTGGCTCACAGCTGGCTCCTGACCACTTCACAGAGTTGGATATGGAGACCAGATCTGAGACAGGATAGGCCATATCTGGGGAACATAGTATGGCCGAGCAGTCAGAGGACACTCCGGATAGTGAGAGACCTATTTGGGGGAAGGAGGTGCCTTTTTGGGTGTGGATGTGTGTTTGTGGTTTTGCCCCATGTTCTGAGAAGAGGTAGGAAAGTCGGTTTGTTTGGTTTGGAGTGAACTGTTTCTAGTAAGTTGTTTGACAAGGCGAGTGTTTCTATGTCTGTGTATCCCACTGTGTCCGTGGTTGTAGACATTAGAAAAAGAGAATGCATCAATGGATGTTTCCTGTCTAGTAGAAAGTTTCCCAGCATTCATCCTGCCCAATTTATGAATGCACTAGGGCTTGCCATATCGATGGGCAACACCTGCTATCTTCCTAAGTTCCTGTTTTCTTCCTGAAATCTAGCCACTCTCCAAAATAGGCTCATGCTTTTGAGTCCACAATATGTACCACCTCCAAGCACTGTGACATGGACATGTACTGGATAGCTGAAGGGATTGGCAAGCATCTCAGAAAACTCAGATATCGATGTGACCAGGAAAGTCTCAGTGGAGAACCCCTGCAATGGGCCTTTTGATTGCCTATTTTTCTGTTGCCCTGAATGTCAGTAAGTTCTTTGCCTGAGGCCACGCCTTTGTGAATCCTGAAGAAAACAGTTTTCAAACGGAAATGAATGGGCACCACCTGTGGCTCTTTGCTTAATTGCTTTGTAAAGGGATGTGTCTGAATCAGCCTCTTGGTCCTGTGTGAGCCTGTGGCTTAGATTCTCAGCACCTGATGGATCTAAAGAATGATCCCATGTGTGAATCCAAAATCAAAATGGCCAAAAATCAGTCACTGTGGATGAAGTGCCTCACATTCTTCTGTAAGGTTCCTTACCTACATCAAGTGAGAATAGGGATTCTTTGAGTCAAATGAGTTCTTCAAAGCCCTGCAGATGCTAGCCCATAGGTTCTTGGGTTTTCTTATGAATCCAATTCAAATAAAGAATCTAAACCCCACAGTCAGTAGGCCTCAAATTGGAGAACAGAGCTGTATTAATGGCAGACATATTTGATAACTCCTGGTTCACAGGGAGGGTGTCCAGGCCACCCTGACTATTGGCAAATGAGGGGAAAGGGAGCTTATTTGGGACACTGTCTTGTGCTGCACCTCTCATGGAATCCTCTTGCCAGAAGTTATGGTGAGTGTCTATACGGAAGAAGATGAGTGCCATGTGGGAGTGTTTTGGTTTTAATTGTGGTCATTTGTGTGGCGGTTGGAAGAGATAATTGGGTCCACCTTGGCTTGAACTTCGGTGTGATTCCCCTTAGAGTCTGTGTTTTGGAATTGACCTCCGAGAAGGTATAAGGTCCTATGCCATTGTATATCCATATTTCTGGGACATCACTACAGAATGTAATTCAACGCTAAGTATACCAATCAAGGGCCCAATGAACTTCTGGGCTTCAAATCTTACCTAGATTTCTGTTTTCATACTTATATTGAAAGGTTAATAAAATAGGTACTTGTCACTTCTTGATTTTCTGTATGCTTAACAAAACACTGTTGAAATCTTGAGAACTGTTTGCTATTCTTGTTCCCAGAATGTGCTGTCCCCAACTGCCAAACTGCAGAATGTACTCGGTCAACCAGTTGCACGCAAACCGCCCACTCGCACTTACCCATCAATAAACTTTCCTTCCTGCCCTCTCCAAGGAAAATATATAAGCACTTCTTAAGCTGTTCTCAGGGCTCTCTGCTCTATTCAAGTGAGCTCTGAGCCCTTGCATGCCGGACTCCCAATAAAGCCTTTGCTGTTGCATGAGACAGTCTCTTGGTGGTCTCTTCCACCCACCCTCGCCCGATCTTTACATCTGGTGGCCCCAGTGAGATCCGGCAGCCGCAGTTGAAAGACCCCCCAACGGGCTCCTCTGGGGATAAATAAGGCCCCTCTTTCTGGTTTCAGGATTCAGGTTAGGGTTTCACAAAATGGCTATTGGTAAAGAGCGTGAGCTCTCTCCCATGGTGGCTGACACACATGTAACAGAGCCACAGGCCATGTCCCTGGGGGATGAACTCATGAAATCGAGGAACAATAGTCTCCTTTATTCAGTGATATTTTGTTTCGGATTCGGTATTGCCAGCCCATCATGTTTTGCCAGCTACTCAGTCATGGTCTCAGTATTGGACGTCCATTGCCTGTCTTTATTGTCTTGTCTTGTCTGTGTCTTGTGTCATTGCTTTTATTGTCTGTGTATATTTCATTATGGGACAGAGCACTTCAATGCCTCTGTTCATGACCCTTGATCACTAGACCAAAGTCTGCTTAAGGGTTCAGAATCTTTCTTTTTCAGTAAAACGCCGGATCTTGCAGATTCTGTGTCTCAGAATGACCCAACTTTGTAGTCAGATGTCCCCTAGAAGGATCTTTCTACTTCGCACTAATTTGAAAAGTTCGAGATATTGTCTTTTAGCCGGGGCCACGTAGACGTCCAGATCAACAGCCATATATCTTAACTTGTCAGGACCTCTGCAAATCTCCTCCTCCAAGGGTGAAGCCTTTCCTTGTCCCTGCACGGACTCCTACTCCTTCCCCCATGATTCTATCTCTTTAACTCTCTGCTCCTCCTCCTGCACCCTCTGTTCTCCCTGAGTCTCAAGACTCTACTGGACTCTCCTCCCCCTCCTTATCCTCTGCCTTCATCCCCCAACTGCCAACACCCTCTAAGTGATTCCCCTGCTGCTGACTCAGCCTCTCCACCATTCAAAGAAGCTAGGATGGCCCAGCGCCATCCAGATGACAGTCCCGTGGCACACAGAGCCCCTCCTTCCCTGGAGGAAGCTGGCCCGGCTAAAAGAACTCAGAGAACTCGCCAACGTTTTTACACCTGCCTACTTGGGATAACTGCCAACAACTCCTAGGGACTTTCTTTATGACAGAGGAATAAGAGAAAAACCTCCAAGAAGCTAAAAAAAAAAATATCCTCGGACCTGATTGGCGACCAACACAACTTCCCAACATAATCAAAGCGAGCTTACCCTTAAACCAACCCAACTGGAACCCCAACACCTTTGAAGATAAAGAGCATCTGTCCAATTATTGCCTGGCTCTAATAGCAGGTCTCCAAGGGGCTGCTAGGTGACCAACTAATTTGGCCATGGTAAGAGAAATTATTCAAAGGCCTGAAGAATCTCCCTCTTTGTTTCTAGAAAGAATTATGGAGGCATATAAAAGATATACTCCTTTCGATCCTCAGGCAGCGGATCAAAATTCATCTGTAACAATGGCCTTAATTGGGCAAGCTGCCATGGATATTAAAAAAATTTAAAAGAGAGATTTAGTCAGAGAAGCTGAGAAAGTATACTATAAGAGAGAAACAGGGAGAAAGAAAGGGAGCAAAGGAAGAATGAGAGAAGCAAAAGACAGACTAAGGGATTGACCAAGATCCTTGTCACAACAAGAAAGAGGCCAGAAATTAAGACGTAAGGTGACAGTAAGTGTTACCTGGGGCCATGCAAGAGGCCACCCCTGGCCTCAGATCAATGTGCCTACTGTAAAAAAAAAAAGGACACTGGGCCAAAAAGTGCCCTATAAAGAGACAGCCACGCCAGCCAGCCATTGTGACTCTGGTGCATGACTAAGAAAGTTGGGGCTCAGATCACTTCCCCTAGCTCAGGGTAACTTTTGAAGTGTAGCGGACCCCAGTAAACTTTGAAATGAATATAGGAGCAGTATACGAAGCCCTTAAGGCCCCATTGGGCCCTCTATCAAATAAAAGGTCTGTAGTTCAAAGGGCTAATGGCAGTAAATATCGGGCTTAGACTACTAAGAGGACCATGGACCAAGGTAAAGGAAAAATCCATCACTCCTTCCTAGTAATCCAGGAATGCCTGGACCCATTGATGGGCAGAGATCTGCTCACCAAGCTCTTGGCCTTAATAACTTTTAACCCTGAAGGCTACCAAATGAAATTTCTAAATCCTTTAGTATAAACTCCTATAGTCACGGCTTTAACTAAATTAGTAGAAGATGAACATCCACTCTTCACACCCCCCAAGACTGATCAAACAGGCAAGCTACGCCAGAAATGGATAACAGATTACGCAGATGCCTGGGCAAAAACTGCTGGGTTAGGCCTGGCCGTGAAACAACCTCCAATAACAGTGGAGTTAAAAACCTCAGCCTCCCCAATTAATGTCAAATAATATCCTCTAAGCAAAAAAAGCTAAAGATGAGATAAGGCCCCATATTCAGAAATATCTGACCTTAGGCGTCCTAAGGCCCTGTCAATTGGCCATGAACACTCCCCTGCTACTAGAAAAAAAAGCCAGGAACCGGGACAATCGCCCTGTTAAATACCTAAGAGAGATCAACAACAGAGTGCAGGACATTCACCCCACGGTACCTAATCCGTACAATCTGCTTAGCACTCTGAACCCTGAGCGGAAATGGTATACTGTTCTGGACTTAAAAGATGCTTTCTTTTGCTTGCCTCTGCATAAAGATAGTCAGTTGCTGTTTGCTTTCGGGTGGGTAGACCCAGAAACCTGAACGTCTGGTCAACTAACTTGGACTAGACTCCCACTGGGGTTCAAAAACTCCCCCACTCTCTTTGATGAAGCCCTCCACAGACATCTCAGCAATTTCAGAACTATGCACCCCAAAGTCACCCAGCTTCAATACGTGAATGACCTGCTACTGGCAGCCAACACCAAGGAAAACTGTGAGTCTGGGACCCAAGCACTATTATATGAGCTTGCTCAACTCGGGTATAGAGTTTCGGCCAAAAAGGCCCAAATTTGCTGGCATGAGGTAATCTTACTGGGCTGTTTCCTTAGGGGCAGTAAACGATGGCTCACTGAGCCCAGAAAACAAACCATTGCCTAGATACCACCCCCATCTAACAGGAGACAACTCAGAGAGTTTCTTGGGACTGCTGGCTTTTGCAGGTTATGGATACCTGGGTTTGCGTTTTTAGCTGCTCCTTTATACCCGGTGTTAGAGGGAGATGCCCAATTCCAATGGACCCCTGATCACCAGGAAGTTTTTTATAATATCTATGGACACTGACACTGAACACCTCAACTTCACTGAGTTCAGGCTGCAATTACAGAAAGCCCTACACTACGTTAAAAATGTACACCAACTCACTCACCTTGGTTCAATGAAACTGCAGGCATTCCTGTAGGATTAAGAACAGAGTTTTCCACTAACCGACTCACAGCGAAAGAAAATAACTGAACGGGTAACAAAAGCCTGTCGAGTCCGTCAATTGGTTAATGCTTACCCTTCCAGTTTCCTAGAGGAAAGCACCTATGAGGAACCAGAAAACGACAATTTTGGGAAGTGGACAATAGTGAAATTAAGCCAGCAAGGTATGGACTTAAATACCTCCTAGTCTTTGTAGATACATTTTCAGGATGGACTGAAGCCTTCCACACATACACACACACACAAAAAAAAAAAAAAAAAAAAAAAAAAAAAAAAAAAAAACTGCACAAATGATTTTCAAGAAGATTCTGAAAGATATTTTTCCAAGATACGGTCTGCCTAAGGTAATAGGGTCTGATAATGGACTGGTGTTCATGGCCCAGGTAAGTCAGGTGTTAACTGGGACCCTGTGGATTAATTTTAAGTTACATTATGCTTATATACACCAGAGCTCAGGACAGGTAGAAAAAATAAATAGAACCATTAAAGAGACCTTCACAAAATTAAGCTTAGAGCCCGGAATAAAAGATTGGATTATACTCCTGCCTTATGCACTGTTTCATGCGAGAAATATTCCCTCTCTTTCTTTGTGTAACCTCACCCCCTATGAAATTCTCTATGATTCCCATCATCCAATAAGGGACCTAACCCCAACTCTAAGGCTTAACGATCACTTCCACACCCCCTTGCTTGACAGACTTAAAGTCATTGAAAGAACTCAGCCATAACTGTGGAAACAGCTGGCCACTGCCTACCAACCAGGGGAGGAGGGGACTCTAAATCAATATCATTAAGAGACTTCGTCTACATAAGACAACATCAGGTGTCATCCCTGGAACCCCACTGGAAAGAAACATACCAGGTGCTACTTATAAAACCTAAAGCGTTAAAGTAGACGGAATCACTTTTTGGATCCATGCCTCTCATCTCAAGCCTTCGCTGTGTCCAGACTCTTGTTGGAAACTGGAAAAGCGTGGTAACCATTTCAAATTGCGTATTCGCTATGTGGATAAGACTATAGACTCTCCCCTTGGCCACCAGTAGTTCTAACCCTCATCACCCCGTTCAGCAGCAATGGCTGATCACAAATCCTACTAGACAAGAAGTATAGTCTATCTCGCATACAGGCCCCATAGAGACCTGGTGGCCATCTCTCCACCCAGACATTTGTCAGGTCGGTATAGGTCTTTCCTATTGAGATATCCCTGATGAAGAGGATCCCACTAAAATCCCATTAAATCTCTTCTGTACCATAGATAATGGAAACAAATATTATGGATGCAGGGACACGCGAGACAGATTCAGGTTTTACTAGCCTAGATTACTATGTTTGCCTGGCGGACTATCAAAGCCACAAACAGCCACGGCTGTGTGGGGGAGAAGCCGACTTCTTGTGTAAGTCAAGGGAATGTGAGCATACAGGGGCTGCCTGGTGGAACCCAAACTCCTCATCAAATTCAGTACACAGCATTGGCCATATTACCAATTAGACAACCAAATACTATGGCCCCCAGAGGGTTCTCTAGATCCTCAAATTCTGAGTGACATTTTTAACTTCGGCAAGTTCTCAAAAGGGGGAAATTTCCCTATGTGGAATCATTTTTCCTCTTTTTCTCACATCCTGTACTATGCTTCTCCAATAGTTTCTCACCCTCAGCCTTCTGCTCTAGACTCTCTGCTATCACTCCCATCTTAGCAACCTGATTTCTCCTCTCCAATTACTAAATCAAAAACCCAAACCTCCGCTGGTTCTCAGAACATTGCCCCGTTGCTGAGGTAGCAGGTACCGAGGTACCCCTTCACCCACTCACTCCTCTCTTTTCCTGTCAGGGCCTGCACTAGGTCCCACCAAGTCCTCTAGCAAGCTAACCCAAAGCTCAAACCAGCTGAGAAGAGCCCTCAGACCCCTATCCACGATGTAATGAAAATGGCATTTAAAGTTGCTTTGTCATCACTGAAAAGAGGTTTCTAAGAATTTAAAGTCCCTCAAAGGCTTTTTGGAATATTTACTCCCATCTTCCCCTCTGCTATACCTGTTCTAATGCTCAAGTTTTGTTCTAGGAAAATCCCAAACCCCTTTACCATTTTTCTTTTACATCTCTCTTTTCTCATTCTTAGATCCACGGAGCTGCTCTCAGCCTCGACTACCCCGTCTTCCCCCTCTGTACCAGGTCCACAGAAATGTCTTAAATGACCTTCTCCAGAAGTCTTCACCAAGGCTTACTTTAGGTCTTTCAGCAAAAGAGTCCCTCTGAAAGAGTTCAATGTACATAAACTTCCACTTTTCGTGTTGCCCTGTTCTACTTGGCCACTGGCTGGAAAAATCACCACCCCTAAGCTAGACACTGCCTTTCCAGTTTTTCACAAAATATGTGAACAAGGCCTCTGGCCTTGAGCTGGGGCTTCACCTAGATGCCTACATTTCTAAGATAAAAAAGTTAGCAACTGGTCTCCATGGTGACAGCTGGCAGGGAGAAAAAAAGAGACAAAAAAGCTCTCCCCTTCCAAGGTGTCCTTGAAAAGTTAACTTGCCCAGAACAGAGGAAAAAAAAAAAACAGAAACAAAAACTAATTTTTGTGAATTTCTGCAGACTGTGAACTTCTGAGCCCCTTCCCTTACATGTTGGGTACAAATTCTAAAACTACCAAAACTTGGGGTTCAGGGGATTAATTGATTACAACAGAAGCAATGCCCTCTAAATCCGGATGCAACCAAATAAGAATGTTTTCCTCACTTTGGTGCTATCTTAGGTGCATTTTCTTGTCCATTCCTAAAACAGTATAATTCTATACACTTTAACATTATTTATGTTTACATAAAATGGTCAATAGATGTGATTAATTATGTAATCATGCAGATGTTTTTCAGAGTGCTCTATCATGACGTAGGTTCATTTAAAGTTCAAATAGGGGGGCATATAACCCGGTTCCACCGGGAACCTGTATCCCTCACTTTGGCCATCCTATGAGGAATAATAATTGCTGAAGGGGTGGGCATAGGAACAACTGCCCTAGTCCATGAGACACAACAAAGACACAATTAGAAGCAGAAATAGACCAAAGCTTAAAGACATTAAAAACCGACATCACAGCTTTACAGGAATTTTAACCTCTCTCTCTCTGAAGTTGTTTTACAGAGCAGGCGAGTGTTGGACCTCCTCTTCATGAGAGAAAGTTGCCTTTTTGCTTGCATTGAGGGAAGAATGTTGTTTTTATGCCGACAATACTGGAGTTGTAAAAGAATCTATGAGTAAATTAAGAAAACGACTTGAAGAGCGTCAAAGAGAGACAGAGGCCCCAGAAGGGAGGTTTGATTCTTTGTTCACATGGTCAACCTGGTTAACTATGCTTTTATCTGCCATGGCCGGTCCATTTATAATCCTCATATTATTGCTAACGGTAGGACCCTGTTTGCTCAACCGTGTAGTTTCCTTTCTAAACCAAATCGAACATGTTATTAAACCTAACCATACACTGTTCTCTCAATCTAATTTTACAGAAAAGTGGGGACAGAGTTGGTCTTAAAATACAGGAATATAGAGGATCTTCCACCTGCTGAGAAACTCAAAGGTCCATGCAGAAATGATCCCTGGAGAAGATGTAGGCAACTATGAAGGACCTGAGACAGCAAAAGTCTTCCATGGAAAACAACCTGCTCAGGATGAAGGGATGTGTCTGAATCAGGCACTCTCTTCTTAATGTATAGAAGATGGACCAAAGCAGGCATTTGTTGAGCTGCTCCTGCATGCCTATGGTTGACATACCACTGTAACTTGTGAAAGTGTCACAGTAAGTAGGGGCAGCCTCCTTCTCATGGGAACCTTGGAAGCAACTGTTAGGACAAAGTTGTTGCCAAGGCAGTGACCTCATTCCGTTCCTAAATGAAGTGACCTCACCTAACTTCCTTGGTGATGGAACTCTCTGAACTTGGAATCCAGGAAGCCAGGCACAAAGAGCCAGTCCCAGTCCAAGCCCCAGTGGTCAAACTTATTTTGATTTACCAAGGACAGACTCAGTCTTTCTTGGAACCTACTGATGTGAGGATGGCCAAATGCAAGGAAAGCTATGAATAGGGGCATTTCCTGAGAAAGCAGGCAGTGGCTCACTGCTGGCCCCTGACAACTTCACAGAGTTGGCCAAAAGACCAGATTTGAGACATAACAGGCCATTTCCAGAGAACATAGTATGGCCCACCAGTCAGAGGACACTCCGGATAGTCACAGACCTACATGGGGGAAGGAGGTGCCTTTGTGGTGTGGGTGTGGGTTTGTGGTTTTGTCTCATGTTCTGAGAATAGGTATGAAAGGTGGTTTGTTTTGTTTGGAGTGAACTGTTTCTACTAAGTCGTTTGACAAGGTGAGTGTTTCTATGTCTGTGTATCCCACTATGTCCGTGGTTGTAGACATTAGAAAGGAGAATGCATCAATGAATATGTCCTATCTAGTAGAAAGCTTCCCAGCATTCATCCTGCCCTATTTATGAATGGACTGCAGCTTGCCTTATTGATGTGCAACACCTGCTATCTACCTAAGGTCCTGTTTTCTTCCTGAATTCTTGCCACTCTCCAGAATAGGCTCATGGTTTTGTGTTTAAGATATGTACAACCTTGAAGCTCTGTGACATGACCATGTACTGAATAGCTGAAGGGAATGGGGAGCATCTAAGAAAACTCAGATATCAGTGTGACCAGGAAAGTCTCAGTGAAGAAACCCTGCTTGGGGCCTTTTGTTTACCAATTCTTCTGTTGCCCTGAATGTCAGGAAGGTCTTTTCCTCAGTCCACCACTTTGTGAAGCCTGAAGAAAACAGTTTCCAAATGGAAATGAATGGGCATTACCTGTGGCTCTTTGCTTAATTGCTTTGGAATGGATGTGTCTGAATCAGCCTATTTGCCTTGTGTGAGGGTGTGGCTTAGATTCTCAGCTCCTGATGGATCTAAAGAAAGATCCCAGGTGTACATCCAAAACCAAAATGGCCAAAAAAGCAGTCCTTGTGGATGAAGTCTCTCGCCTCTTCTGTAACTTTCCTGACCTCCATCAAGTCAGAATAGGGATCCTTTGGTTCAAATGAGTTCTTCAAAGCCCTGCAGAGGCTAGCCCATAGTTGCTTGGGTTTTCTCAAGACTCCAATTCACATAAGGAATCTAAACCCCACAGTCAGTTGGCCTCAAATTGAAGAAGCGAAGCAGTATTAATGGGAGGCCTATTTGATCTCTCCTGGTTCACAAGAAGGGTGTCCAGGCCACCCTGACTTTAGGCAAATTAGGTGCAAGAGAGCTTATTTTGGACACGGTCTTGGGCTGTGCCCCTCATGGAAAACTTTTGCCAGAGGTCATTATGAGTGTCTATATGGAAAAAGATGAGCGCCACGTTGGAGTGTTTTGTTTTAAATTGTGGTCATTTGGGTGGCGGTTGGAAGAGATGACTTGGTCCACATGTTCTTGAACTCTGGTGTGATTCCCTTAGAATCTGAGTTCTCAAACTGACCTCAGAGAAGTATTGCTATGAATAGCGTTGAGATTTAAGGAAGCCAGGCATGAGTGTCGCCCTTGGAAACTAAGTTCTAGGCCCAGGATGGCTTTCCACAGAGCACTAGGCCTCTCAGCCAGGATACCACATGATTTTATTCTGAAAGATTTGGCACCCAGAGTTGAGAGTCAAAACTCATATGGACCTCACATTGTAGACCTCAATGGGAATAATATCATGTGATCTTTTGGCCACTCTTTGGGAAGCCTTACCTGTGAGTGTTCTCCAGAGCTTTCATTGAAATTAGCTTCCTAAAAATTTAATGGTTCCTGAAAGAATTGAAACTCACAGTGCCTCCAACTTCATCCTTGAAAAATGGCTAGAAAAATACCATAAAATTTTTGAAATTCCCATCACCAGGTGGCACTGGAGAACATTTGGATGTCCTGTTACTGATCATGAATATACCAGACAGTGCCTTGATTGACTGGGTTTCATGTAAATGGTGTAGAACAGAGATGCCAGTAAGTTGGACTCTGTTGAGTAGTTGGCCTAGAGCAGTGGTGGGCAGGTATGTGATAAAACATCTGTGGTGGGGCCATGTGGATCTTCCATTGGCATCCAAATGGCTTGTGACTGACATGGTGCAGCCAGCAGAACCTTCCATGTAAAGGCAACTTGTTATATGGAGAGTTTTCAGGACATTGTTCAGAATCAGGTTGCTATGGTCAAGGGGGCAAGCTATGTGGGATAGAATCCTGGTTCTTGTATCCTCCTGCAGAACCTGACCCACCACACATGACAGAACTCCCTCTTGCACTGTCACCCAATTGAACTCCTTTTATTTCGTGAAGCAAATACCAAACTCCCAGTGCAGCAGGAAGAAACACCATGAAAATGGAGGATGACCATATGGCTTCACAGTGCACATGGGGAGACCTTTAGCCCCCAGTGGCCCCAGTTTACCTAAAAAGAGAATTTAGCACTGCTGCCTCATGTTCATTGGGAAATAAGAAAGCATGTCCTCCAGGTCTCATAGATGCAGACCAAGCTTTTATGGTCTCACTAGAAAGGAAGCTAAAGCTCCTGACAACAACATATTTTTCAAGTGCCCAATCTCACAGGCAGTTTCTCAAGAAGTCTCTATGCCAGCAGACCTCCATGTTTGTGGAGTGTTTACCCTTTCCCTTACCTTTGGAAACTCCTCTGCCACTTCCAAGGTTGTGGGCTCCTGAGCATATTCCATTCCAGATATTTGTTCACAGGTTTTCTAAATCTTCTCCTCTAATTGTGTCTTACTTGGGGCGAAGGTATTGTCAAGGCATTGTTCTGAATGAGAGTGGGAAGATTTTTGTGTAGCACATATTTACATACACATTGGATTCATTTTTCAATTTTCCATTCGAAATACTGAATCCTTGACACTAACCCATACCCTACTAGATTCTGACTACTAATTCTAATATAATGGAGAAAAATAACCCAAACAGAATAGAAATACTAGCACTTCATAGGAGGCATGGTGTATAGTTGGTCTTCCTATTTGCATGATATAGGGTTGGAGTTGTAAATCTTGTCAATTTTTTGTTGAAAGAGTTCTGCATGTGTTTTTAAAGTTAACACATATGTGAATTCCTGTCTCCCTTTTTCTGTAGCCAATTCAGCACATGTATTTTTATATGAACATATAGAATCCTACCTGGTATCACACCTGTATTCTTGAGAGGTGGCTAACTTGGCAGATACAAAGTGTGAGAAGAAATCACTCCTCCTAAACGCTTTTGGAACTGATAATTCAAATTATGAGTGAGCTTCTTAGTTAAAAAACATTATACATAAATCCATGTTCAGTAAAATTAATATTTTTGGATCTGTGGATGATATATATTTCACGATGAATTTTAATTGGCATATATATTGCTACTATTTAATGTCTCTGTGTGTTTTTTGTATATATATATATATATATATATATATATATATATATATATATACACTCTAGATTTGTCAAAATATGAAATATATGTATCTTATTATACACTCCCTAAATTCATTCATGTTCATGTATGTGGTTTTATATTCAACTTTTCATAAGATTATTTTCAGAAATATTCATCCATCTGAAATACATATTTGTTTTATAGTATTGAAAACTCACTTCAGTAAATGGTGCAAACAAATCCTTATATTTTTACAGTAACTGATCCACTTTAACATCAATGCAAGTAGATTCCTATGGGACATGATGTGTATTTTGGCGTTCATTTTTATACAACACTGGTACATTACTATTTCTTCAGTTTATGCACATCTTAGCATATATATTTCATTCACTAGTTAGCAAATTTATAGGCATTTGTTTCACTTTCAGTCACTTCCTGCTCCAGAACACATGTATTTCTCTATGTTTCTTGACTGGTCTATTCATGAGACTTTTTTTCCAAATATATTGTTTTCGATTTCCATAATCAATTTTGAAGAAAAACTCACACACCCTTCATGATTAACCATAACCATAAGATAATCATTAGATATATAACTGGTTGGAATTAATGATTGTATATCAATATAACATTTCTTATATATTTTCAGATATCCATTCAATCCATTATTTAAAGTGGATCTAGTTATATTATTTATTCACAGTATTGTCTATTCATGCATTATGTCTATATTAATAGAAACAGGGTACACCTATTTGTACCCCCATACGAATTTATAAATCTTCAAAATATTGCTCTCAGAAATGGTGGAAGAAATACTCATGTCACCTGATCTACATAGACATTTTATCACAGAAATATTCCGGACACAAAAAGCAAAGGTCACACTTACAATTGTACCAAAGCCTAAATGAAAAGATAGCATCCATTACTAAAATCATCCATGTCCAGGTTGCCTAATGCTCTCAAATATCAATCCTATTGGTGACTACATATTTGTTTCTTCCTAAGATTATATATTCAACTTCAAACCTGTTGAAAATGTCTAACCCTATCACACACTTTATACTTTGCTTGATTTCCTAATGTCTCTATTGATATCTGCTTTCCTACATGTTTTCCCCAGTTCATCATTGTGACTGACTCTTCACATGTGCTGACATTTACATACACTCTCTACCCGAAACCCTATTGCTGAAGAACTTTTGGTCCAAATCCTATGCTCACTCTTCTTTCTAAATCTACCAACTACCTTCCTAATCCTACCGACTATCGGTTTTTGACTGGATGCTCTCTTCAACATTCAATCATCCAAGGTACAAGGTCCGATGCCAGTGTATATTGATTTATCTGAGACATCTGTGCAGCACATAACTCAAAGTTAAGTATCCCACTCAAGTCCCCAATGCCCTTCTGGGCTTCAAATCTTACCTAGATTTCTGCTTTCATACTTATATTTCACATGTATACTCTTGTAAATATCGCAGGTTGCCAATACCATTATTCATCCCGCAGAATGATTCGTAACCCAAATCGAACTTGTTATTAACCCTAACCATACACTGTTCCCTCAATATAACTAACTTAAGAGCAGCGACAGAGTGGGTCTTACAATATAGAAATGTAGAAGATCTTCCACCTGCTTAGAACCTCAAAGATCCATGAAGAAATGATCCTTGGAGAAGATGTAGGCAGCTATGTAGGACCTGAGAGAGCAATAGTCATCTTCCATGCAAACAACCTGGTCAGGATGAATTGATGTGTCTGAATCAGCCTCTCTCTTCTTAATGTAGAGAAGATGGACCAAACCAGGCCTCTGTGGAGAGCTGTTCCAGGGTGCCTATGGTTGATATACCATTATAACTTCTGAATGTGTCACAGGATGTTGGGGCAGCCTCTATCTCATGGGAACCTTGGAAGCAACTGTTAGGACAAAGTGGTTACCAAGGCAGTGACCATATTCAGTTCCTGAAAGAAGTGACCTCACTTCACTTCCTTGGTGATGGAATTCTCTGAACTTGGGATCCAGGAAGCCAGGCACCCAGAGCCAGTCCCACTCCAGACCCAGTGGGCTAACTTGTTTGCTTTTCCCAAAGACATAGTCAGTCTTTCTTGGTACCTGCTGATGTGAGGATGGCCAAATGCCAGCAGAGCTCTGAAGAGGGGCCTTTCCTGAGAAAGCAGGCAGTGGCTCACTGCTGGCTCCTTACAACTTCACGGAGTTGGACATTGAGACCAGATGTGAAACAGGACAAGCCATTTTGGGGGAACATAATATGGCCCACCAGTCAGAAGACACTCCGGATAGTCACAGACCTATTTGGGGGAAGGAAGTGCCTTTGCCGTTGTAGGTGTGAGTTTGTGGTTTTTTCTCATGTTCTGAGAATAGGTAGGAAAGGTGGTTTGTTTGGTTTGGAGTGGACTGTTTCTAGTAAGTCGTTTTACATTGTGAGTGTTTCTATGTCTGAGTATCCCACTGTATCCATGGTTGTAGACATTAGAAAAGAGAATGCACCAATGGATGTGTTGTCTCTAGTTGAAAGCTTCCGCAATTCATACTGCGCAATTGATGAATGCACTGCAGCTTGCCTTATGGATGGGCAACATCTACTATCTTCTAAAGTTCCTGTTTTCTACGTGAATTCTGGCCACTCTCCAGAATAGACTCATGGTTTTGTTTCCCAGATATGTAACACCACAAGGCTCTGTGACATGGCCATGTTCTGGATAGCTGAAGGGAATGAGATCATCTCAGAAAACTCAGATATCAGTGTGTGCAGTAAAGTCTCAGTGGAGAAACCCTTCTTGGGCCATTTGCTTAATTCTATTTCTATTACCCTAAATGTCAGAAAGGTCTTTGCCTCAGGCCACCCCTTTGTGTAGCCTGAAAAACACTGTTTTCATATGGAAATGAATGGACCCCACCTGTGGCTCTTTGCTTAATTTCTTTGGAATGGGATGTGTCTGAATCAGCCTCTTGTCCTTGTATGAGGTTGTGGCTTAGATTCTCAGCACCTGATGAATCTAAAGAAAGATCCCATGTTCTTCCAAAACTAAAATGTCCAAAAGAGCAGTCATTGTGGATGAATATTTTTGCCTTCTTGTTTTAGGTTCCTGAACTCCATCAAGTGAGAATAGGGATCCTTTGGGTCAAATGAGTTCGTGAAATCCCTGCAGAGGCTAGCCCATATGTGCTTGGATTTTCTCATGAATCCAAATCACATAAAGAATCTATACCCTACAGCCAGTAGGCTGAAATTGGAGAAGTGGAACACTTTAACAGCAGGAATATTTGATCACTCCTGGTTCACAGGAAGAGTGTCCAGGCCACCATGATTTTAGGCAAATAAGGGGCAAGTGAGCTTATTTTGGACACTACCTTGGGCTCATAGAAACCTCCAGCTAGAGGTTATGATGAGTGTCTACATGGAAGAAGATGATGGCCCTGTGGGAGTGTTTTGATTTTAATTGTGGTAATTTTTGTGGCGGTTGGAAGGGATGACTGGGTCCACCTGGGCTTGAACTCTGGTGTGATTCCCCTTAGAGACTGAATTCTGGAATTGACCTCAGAGAAGTATAGCCATGAATTGTGTTGGGATTTTAGGAGGACACACATAAGACTCACTCTTGGAAACTGAGATCTATGCCCAGGGTGGCTTTCCACAGAGGCCTGGGAATCTCAGCCAGGATATCACATGATTTTATTCTGAAAGACTTGGCAGCCATAGATGAGAGTCAAAACATACATGGACCTCACATTGTAGACGTGAATTGGCCTGGCTTTATGTGACCATTTGGTAACTCTTTGAGAAGCCTTGACTTTGAGAGTTCTCCAGAGCTTTCATTGAAATGAACTTTCTCACACTTAATGGTTCCTGAATGAATTGAGACCCACAGTGCCTCTAACTTCATTTTTGAAAAATTGCTAAATAAATACCATGAAATTTTTTAAATTCCCATGACCAGGTGGAACTGCAGAAAATTTGATGTCCTGTTGCTTATCATGTGTATACCAGACAGTGCCTTGTTTAACTGGGTTTCATGAAAATGATGTAGAACACGAGATGCCAGTAATTTGGAGCCTGCTGAGTAGTGGGCCTAGAGCAGTGGTGGGAAGGTGTGTGAAAAAACATCATGGAGGGGCTATGTGGATCTGCCATTGGCTTCCAAATGGCTTGTGACTGATATAGTGCAGACATGAGACCCTTATATGTAAAGGCATCCTGTTATATGGAGAGTTTTAAGGGCAATGTTCAGAATAAGTTTACTATGGTTACTGGGGCAAGCTCTGTGGGATAGAAGCCTGGTTGGTGCATTCTCCTGCAGACCCTGACCCACCACAAGTGACAGAACTCCCTCCAGCACTGTATCCCAAATGAACTTCTTATATTTTGTGAAGCAAATACCAAATTCCCAGTGCAGCAGCAAAAAACACCATGAAAAGTGGAGGATGACCAAATGTCTTCACAGTCCCCACTGGGAGACACTTAGAATCCAGTGGCCACAGTTTACCTACAAAGAGAGAATTGAGCACTGCTGCCTCATGTTCATTGGAATATAAGAAACCATCTCTTCCTGGTCACATAGATGCAGACCCAGCTTTGATGGTCTCACTACGAAGGAAGCTAAAGCTCATGACAGCAACATATATTTCAGGATCCCAACCTCAGAGGCCATTTCCCAAGAATTCTTAGGCCAGCAGAGCTCCTTGTTTGTGGAGTGTTTACCCTGTCCTTTACTTTTGGAAACTCCTCTACCACCTCAAAAGTTGTGAACTCCCGAGCATATTCCATTCCATGTATGTATTCCTAGATTTTTACACTTTTCAACTCTAATTGTGTCTTACTTGGGGCGAAGGTAATGTCAAGGCATTGTTCTGGATGTGAGTGGGAAGATTTTTGTGTAGCACATATTTACATACACATTGGATTCATTTTCCAATTTTCCATTTGAAATACTTAATCCCTGACACTAACCTGTACCCTACTAGTCTCTGACTAATAATCCTAAAATGATGGTGAAAAATAACCCAAAAAGAATAGAAATACAAGCAGTTCAGAGGAGGCATGGTGTATAGTTGGAATTGCTTTTTGCATTATATAATGTAGGAGTTTTAAATCTAGTCAATTTTCTGTTGAAATAGTTCTAGATGTGTTTTTAAAATTAACAAATATGTGAATCCCTGTCTCCCTTTCTCTGTAGCCTATTCAGCACATGTATTTTTATATGCACATATAGAATCCTACCTGATATCACTTTTACACACATGTGAGGTGGCTGAATTGGCAGATGCAAATTGTGAGAAGAGATCACTCCTCCTAAACGCTGTTGGAACTGAAAATTCAACCTACGGGTGAGCTTCCTAGTTGAATAACATTATACATAAATCCATTTCAGTAAAATGAATATTTTTCGATCTTTGGATTATATATATTTGATGAAGATTTTCGATTGGCATATATATATTGCTACCTTTTTTTTCTTTTATTGGTTGCTCAAAACATTACAAAGCTCTTGACATATCATATTTCATACATTAGATTCAAGTGGGTTATGAACTCCCATTTTTACTCCAAATATAGAATGCAGAATCACATCAGTTACACATCCATATTTTTACATAATGTCTTATTAGTTACTGTTGTATTCTGCTACCTTTACTATGCCCTACTATCCCCCCTCCGCTCTCTTCCCATCTTCTCTCTCTACGCTACCTACTGTAATTCATTTCACTTATTGTTTATTTTTCCATTACACTCACAACCTCTTATATGTATTTTTTTTTGTAACAATAAGGGTCTCCCTCCATTACCATGCAATTTCTCTTTTCTCTACCTTTCCGTCCCACCTCATGTCTCTGCTTAATGTTAATCTTTTCTTCATGCTCTTCCTCTCTGCTCTGTTCTTAGTTGCTCTCATTATATCAAAGAAGTCATTTGGTATTTGTTTTTTTGGGATTGGCTAGCTTCACTAAGCATAATCTGCTCTAGTGCCATGCATTTCCCTGCAAATTCCATTATTTTGTCATTTTTTAGTGCTGTGTAATCCTCCATAGTATATAAAAAAAAAAAACTTTTTTTTTTATCCATTCATCTATTGAAGGTAATCTGGGTTGGTTCCACAGTGTAGCAATTGTGAATTGTGCTGCTATGAACATCGATTGGCAGTATCCCTGTAGTACGCTCTTTTAAGGTCTTCAGGGAATAGTGCGAGAAGGGCAATAGCTGGGTCAAATGGTGCTTCCATTCCCGGCCTTCCCAGGAATCTCCATACTGCTTTCCAAATTGGCTGCACCAGTTTCAGTCCCATCAGCAATGTACAAGAGTACCCTTTTCCCCACGTCGTCTCCAGCACTTGTTGTTGTTTGACTTCATAATGGCTGCCAATCTCACTGGATTGACATGGTATTTTAGGGTGGTTTTGATTTGCATTTCTCTGACTGCAAGAAATGGAGAGCATTTTTTTATGTACTTGTTGATTGATTCTATGTCCTCCTCTGAGAAGTGTCTGTTCAGGTCCTTGGCCCATTAGGTTATTTGTTATCTTATTGTCTAATTATTTGAGTTCTTTGTATACTTTGTATACTCTGGATATTAGGGCTCCATCTGAAGGGTGAGGAGTAAAAATTTGTTCCCATGATCTAGGCTCCATATTTACCTCTCTTATTGTTTCTCTTTCTGAGAAAAAAATTTTCAGTTTAAGTAACTCCCATTTGTTGATTCTTGTTATTAACTCTTGTGCTATGGGTGTCCTATTAAGGAATTTGGAGCCTGACCATACAATATGTAGATCGGAACCAACTTTTTCTTCTATCAGATGCAGAGTCTCTGATTTGAATCTAGCTCCTTGATCCACTTTGAGTTAACTTTTGTGCATGGCGAGAGAAAGGGATTCAGTTTCATTTTGTTGCATATGGATTTTCAGTTTTCCCGGCACGATTGGTTGAAGATGCTATCCTTCCTCCATTGCAAGCTTTTAGCTCCTTTATCAAATATAAGATAGTTGTAGCTTTTTGGATTAGTCTCTGTGTCCTCCATTCTGTACCATTGGTCCACCCGCCTGTTTTGGTACCAGTACCATGCTGTTTTTGTTATTATTGCTCTGTAATATAGTTTGAAATCTGGTATCGCTATACCGCCTGATTCACACTTCCTGCTTAGAATTGCTTTTGCTATTCTGGGTCGTTTATTTTTCCATATGAATTTCATGATTGGTTTATCTATTTCTACAAAAAATTCATTTGGGATTTAGATTGGCATTTCATTAAACCTACAGACAACTTTTTAGTAATATCGCCATTTTGATGATGTTAGTTCTGCCTATCCATGAACAGGGTATATTTTTCAATCTTCTAAGATCTTATTCTACTTCTCTTTTTAGGGTTCTGTAGTTTGCATTGTATAAATCTTTCACCTCTTTTGTTAGGTTGATTCCCAAGTATTTAATTTTTTATGAGGATATTGTGAATGCAGTGTTTTTCCTCATTTTCATTTCAGAAGTTTTGTCGCTGATATACAGAAATGCCTTTGATTTATGCATGTTGATTTCATTTCCAGCCACATTGCTGAATTCATTTATTAGTTCTAGTAGTTTTTTTCTGTAGACCCTTTTGGGTCTTCTATGTATAGAATCATGTCATCTTCAAATAGTGATAATTTAAGTTCTTTTTTTCCTATTTTTATGTCTTTAATGTCTTTCAACTTTCTAATTGCTCTGGCCAGTTTTTCGAGAACTTATTGAATAGAAGTGGTGATAGAGGACATCCCTGTCTTGTTCCAAATTTTAGAAAGAATGCCTTCAATTTTTCTCCATTCAGAATGATAATAGCCTGAGGCTTAACATAGATAGTTTTTACAATGTCGAGGTATGTTCCTTTTATCCCTAGTTTTTCTAATGTTTTGAACGTAAAGGAATGCTCTACTTTTTCTAAAGGTTTTTCTGCATCTATCAAGATCATCTTATGGTTCTTATTTTTAAGTCTATTGATGTTGTGAATAACATTTATTGATTTCCATATATTGAACCCTCCTTGCATCCCAGGGATGAATCCTAGTTGATCATGGTGCACAATTTTTTTGATGTGCCTTTGTATCCAAATCACCAGAATTTTAATGAAAATTTTTGCATCTAGGTTCATCAGAGATATTGGTCTGTTGTTTTCTTTCATTGAGGTGTCTTAGTCTGGTTTCAGAAGCAGGGTGATGTTGGCCTCATAGAATGAATTTGGCAGAGCTCCCTGTTTTTCTATTTTCTGAATAACTTGAAAAGTATTGGTATTAATTCTTCTTTAAAGGTTTTGTAAAACTCCGCTGTATACCCATCCGATCCTGGGCTTTTCTTGGTTGGTAGTAGTTTGATTGCCTCTTCTATTTCATCGATTGATATTGGTCTGTTCAAATTGTGTGTATCCTCCTGACTCAGTCTAGGCAAATCATATGACTTAACAAATGTATCAATGTCTTCACTATTTTCTATTTTATTGGAATATAGGTTTTCGAAATAATTTCTAATTGTCTTCTGTATTTATGTAGCATCTGTTGTGATATTGCCTTTTTCATCCCGTATGTTAGTAATTTGAGTTCTCT
Source organism: Callospermophilus lateralis (assembly GCF_048772815.1). Classification (NCBI taxonomy): domain Eukaryota; kingdom Metazoa; phylum Chordata; class Mammalia; order Rodentia; family Sciuridae; genus Callospermophilus; species Callospermophilus lateralis. The sequence goes on from NW_027514455.1 coordinate 444,679, forward strand.
CTCTTCTTCTCCTCGTTAGCATGGCTAAGGGTCTGTCAATCTTATTTATTTTTTCGAAGAACCAACTATTAGTTTTGGTAATTTTTTAATAGTTTCTTTTGTTTCAATTTCGTGATTTACTCTCTGATTTTAATAATTTCTTGCCTTCTGCTACATTTGCTGTTGTTTTGCTCTTCCTTTTCTAGGGCTTTGAGATTAAGTGAGAGCTCATTTATTTGTTGTTTTTGTTTTTTTCTTTTTTTGAGGAATGACCTCCAGGCGATGAATTTGCCTCTTGAATCTTGTTTCATTGTGTCCCATTGAATCTGATATGTTGTGTCTGTATTTTCATTTATCTCTAAGAATTTTTTGATTTCCTCCTTTATGTCTTCTGTAACCCATTGATCATTCAGTAACATATTGTTCATTTTCCATGTGATGTAGGATTTTTCCTTCCTTCTTTTACCGTTGGTTTCCAGTTTCATTCCATTGTGATCAGAAAAAAATTCATGGTATTATCTCCACCCCTTTATATTTACTGAGTGTTGCCCTATGGCATAATATATGGTCTATTTTTGAGAAGGATCCATGTGCTGGTGAGAAAAAAGTATATCCACTTGATGATGGTTGATATATTCTATATATGTCAGTTAAGTCTAGGGTATTGATTGTGATATTGAATTCTATATTTTCTTTATTCAACTTTTGTTTGGAGGATCTGTCCAATGGTGAGAGAGGTGAGTTGAAGTCTCCCATAATTATTGTGTTGTGGTCTATTTGATTCTTGAACTTGAGGAGAATTTGTTTTATAAATGTTGCAGCACCATTATTTGCTGCATAAATATTGATAATTGTTATGTCTTGTTGGTGAATGGTTCCTTTCAACAGTATATAATGTCCTTCCTTATCCCTTTTGATTAAATTAGTCTTGAAGTCGATTTTATTCCATATGAGGATGGCCACCCCTGCTTGCTTACAAGGACCGTGTGCATGGTATAAATTTTCCCAACCTTTCACCTTCAGCCTGTGTATGTCTTTTCCATTCAGATGTGTCTCCTGGAAGCAACATATTGTTGGATTTGTTTTTTTTAATCCACGTTACAAGTCTATGTCACTTTATTGGAGAGTTTAAGCCATTAAAGTTTAGAGTTAGTATTGATATATGGTTTGTATTGCCACCCGTCTTTGATTATTTATCTTTTTTTTAATTTAGTTTGTTTATCCATGATTAACTTTTCCCCCGCCCTCTGTCATTAATGAGGCACTTCCCACTGATGGTTTTCTTTGTTGATATTCATTTTTTCCTCGTGTAGTGTTTTCCTTAAGATGCTTTGCAATGCTGGTTTTCTGGCTGCAAGTTCTTTTAGCTTTTGTTTATCACGAAATGTTTTTATTTCGTTGTCTTACCTGAAGCTTAATTTTGCTGAATACAGATTTCTTGGTTGGCATCCATTGTTTTTAAGTGTTTGAAATACGTTGTTCCAGGATCTTCTCACTTTCAGCGTCTGTGATGAAAAATCTGTTGTTAACATTTTTGGTTTACCCCTGATTGTAATCTGCCTCCTTTCTCTTGTAGCTTTTAATATTTTCTCTTTGTTCTGTATATTGGATATCTTCATAACAATGTGTCTTGGCATTGGTCTACTGTGATTTTGTGTGCTCGGTGTCCTGTAAGCATCTACAATTTTTTTTATCCGTTTCCATTTTTATTTCTGGAAAGTTTTCTGTAATTATTTCATACAGCAGGTTACTCATTCCCTTGGTTTGAATCTCTGTACCTTCCTCTATCCAGATGACTCATTAGTTTTTTTTTTTTTTTTCTTATGTTATCCCATATCTCTTGGATGTTTTTCTCATGACTTTTTACCAGCATTTCTTTGTTGGCTAGACTTTTTTCAAGATGATATATTTTGTCTTCATTATCTGACATTCTGTCTTCTACTTGCTCCACTCTGTTAGTGATACTCTCAATTGAGTTTTTAATTTGTTTTATCATTTCCTTCATTTCTAGAATTATTGTTTGATTTTTTTTATAATCTCTATCTCCTAATTAAGATGCTTAATTTCTTTTTATATCTGATTATGTAATTCATTTTCAATGTGTTCTTTCACTGTTTGGTTTTGATGTCTCGTATCCTCTTTAAGGTTCCATTCCATCTGTCTAAGGTATTTCTTGAGTTCTTTATATGACCATTTTTCTGATGACTCTAGGTCCTTCTGAATATTTAGGCTGTCCATCATTGTTTGTACTCCTTTTCTTCCTTGCTTTTTTATGCTGCTCATGTTACTTCTTGTTTTGTTTGACTGCTGAGTTACTGCTTACTCTTATAAATTTATTTGATGCTTGGGAGGAAAGATATTAGAAGGGAAGGGAAGAAGTCACTAAAGAGAATGAGAGTAGACAGGTAGAATTCAAGGAAGGGAGAATAAGAAAATTGAAAAGAAATGAAAAGACAAAAGAAAAAAATAGAAAATAAAGAAAGAAAAAAAATTTAAATAATAATTATAATTAAAAAATGAAAATTAAAATTTAAAATAATATTAATAATAATAATGATAAAATAAAAAATAAAAAAATAAAAACATTAAAAAAGTTAAAGAACAACAACAACAAAAATGAAAATGAAAGAAATATAAAAAATATAAATTAAAAAAATAATAATAATAATACATGCAGTCATAGAGTTCAATTAACTTCTCTTTCAGTATGTGGAGCTGTGTGCACTGGGCCAAGCTCCTCCTCTGAATAAGTGGGAACCAATCACTGTGCAGCAGCTCTTCCTCCCAGACTTGGCGGATCTCCAATCCTGAGTGCCTAGGGCCTTCTCTTGTGCTTCCTCAAGCCATGCCCTGATCACCTGTGACGCTCACCACAAAAGTGGTTACAAGCCAGAACTCTACTCCTGGCAGCCCTGTTTTCATGAACGCCTGTGCACACTCTCCCTGTTTGCCTCCCTCAGACCCTAAGTTTGTAGAGCTTGGGGCTGAGGACCCCCAGCGAATTTTCTTGCCCTCTGGGAGCCACGCCACCGGTACGTGGTGTAAGAGACCTCAATTGTCAGCACTTGTGGGATCAGGAGCCCGGAATTCCACGCCGCTAGTCCCGAGCCAATCCTGATTCCCTAGGTCTGGCTATCGCGCTCACGGGAGAGCTGGGAGAGGCCCTTACGGCAGAGCTGGGAGGGGCCCTTAAGGTTTCCCCGCTGTGTTGAGAGAGATGGCTAGGGGATTACACACCTGTCACGCTGGTTTCAATGAAGTTATCTCCTCTGCCCGTGACATCATTTCTATGCTATGGTGGTATCCCATGCAAATGGTGACCGTTTGTTCCCTTTGCAAGGTAACCAACGCAACGGGTGGGTCCTGACTGTCTCTCCCAAGCGCCGTTTCAATCCTGTGGCCACTGCCTTTGAAGGCTTGGTTGGCTTTTACCTCTGAAAGTTCAGAAGGGCCGAACAGTTATTTCAGAGGGATCTTAGTGCTGAGTCACGAGAACCAGGCAAACCGGAGGTTGAATGCAGCCGATCCAGGCTCGGTGTGTGTTCTGAGGGGCCCAGAATGTTCGCACCAGATCCACATTAGGTCAACATTGCCTAGTGATTCTGAGCAAACAGCATTTAGACAGTTTACGACTCCCGATGCCCGCGCAGCTGAAGAGGTCAGAGACTTGATTTTTCCATGCCTGCCTTCATGATGGATTTCCTGTATTGCTACTTTTTTATATCTGTGCATGTGAGTGTGTATGTATGAGAGTGTATATATATATATATATACACTCTCCAGATTTTTTAAAATATGAAATATATGTGTCTTATTATACACTCCCTAAATTCATTCATATTCATATATGTGTATTTATAATCAACTTTCCACAAGATTATTCTCAGAAATAATCATCCACCTGAAATACATATTTGTTTTCTAGTACTGAAAACTAAATTCAGTGAAAGGTGCAAACAAAACCTAATATTTCTACAGTTACTGAGCTAGTTTAACATCAATGCAAGTATATTCTTAGGGGACATGATGTGTATTTTGATTTTCATTTTTATTCAACACTTATACGTTACGATGTCTTCAGTTTATGCACATCATAGGATATATATTTCATTCAAAAGTTAGAAAATTTATAGGCATTTGTTTCACGATCAATCACTTTCTGATTCAGAACACATGATTCTTCTATGTTTCTTGACTGGTCTTTTCATGAGACTTCTTTCCAAACACATTATTTTCGTTTAACATCATCACTTATAAAGCAAAACTCAAACACCCTTCATGATAAACCATAATCCTAATATTACCATTAGATATATAACTGGTTGAAATGAATGATTATATATCAATATAAGATTTCTTATATATTTTCAGATTTCAATTCAATCCATTATTTAAAGTGGAACCAGATACATTATTTATTCATATTATCGTCTATTCATGCATTATCTCTATATTCATAGACACAGGGTACACCTCTTTGTACCCCTAATACTAATGTATATGTCTTCAAAATATTGCTCCCAGACATGGTGAAAGAAATACTCATGTTACCTGATCTACATATACATTTTACCACCGAAATATTCTGAACAAAAAAAAATGTAAAGGTCACACTTATGATTGTACCAAAGCCTAAAAGGAAAGTGAACATGGATAAGTAATAACATCCGTGTCCAGGTTGCCTAATGCTCTCAAATGTCAATCCCATTGGTGACAACATATTTGTTTTTTCCTATGATTATATATTCAAACTCAACCCTGTTGAAAATGTCTAATCCTATCACTCATTTATACTTTGCCTGATTTCGTTATGTCTCTATTGATACCTGCTTTTCTACATAATTTCCCCAGTTCATCATTGTGAAAGACTCTTCACATGTACTGACATTTACATTCACTCTCTAAACGAAACCCTATTGCTAAAGAAGCTTTTTATTCCAAATCATATTCTCACTCTTCTTCCTAAACCTACCGACTATCTTTCTAATCCTACCGACTATCCCTTTTTAACTGGATGTTCTCTTCTACATTCAATCATCCAAGGTACAAGGTCCTATGCCATTGTATATCGATTTAACTGAGACAATTGTACAGAACGTAATTCAACACTATGCATCCCGATCAAGGGCCCAATGCCCTTCTGGGCTTCAAATCTTTCTTAGATTTCCGTTTTCATACATATATTTCACTTATATATTCTTATAAATATCGCAGGTACCCAATCCCTTTATTCATCCTGCAGAATGATTCCTAACCCAAATCAAACATATAATGAACCCTAACCATACACTAACTTTACCGAAGAGCAGGGACAGAGTTGGTTTTAAAATACAGGAATGTAGGGTATCTTCACCTGCTGAGAACCTCAAATGTTCATGCAGAAATGATCCCTGGTGAAGATGAAGGCAGCTATGAAATACCTCAGAAAGCAAAAGTCATCTTCCATGGCAGTCATCCTGGTCGGGTTGAAGGGTTGTGTCTGAATCACTCTCTCTTCTTAATGTATACAAGATGGACCAAACCAGTTCTGTGTGGAGAGCTGTTCCGGGGTGCTTATGATTGATATAACATTCTAACTTGTGAAAGTGTTACAGGAAAACAGGGGCAGCCTCCACCTAAAGGGACTTTTGGAAGCAACTGTTAGGGCAAAGTGGTTGCCAAGGCAGTGATGTAATTCAGATCCTGAAGGAAGTGACCTCACCTCACTTCCTTGGTGATGAAACTCTCTGAACTTGGGATCCAGGAAGCCAGGAACCCAGACACAGTCCCTGTCCCAGTCCCAGTGGTCTCATATGTTTGGATTTACCAAGGACAGAGTCAGTCTTTCTTTGAACCTACAGATGTGAGGATGGCCAAATGCCAGGAAACCTTTGAAGAGGGGCTTTTCCTCAGAAAGCAGGTAGTGTCTCACCACTGGCTCTTGACAACTTCACAGAGTTGGCCAAGCAGACCAGAACTGAGACAGGAGAGGTCATTTTGGGGAAACATAGTATGGCCCACCAGTCAGAGGACACTCCGGAGAGTCACAGACCTACTTGGGGGAAGGAGGTGCCTTTGTGGGTGTGGGTGTGATTTTGTGGTTTTGTCTCAAGTTCTCAGAATAGGTGGGAAAGGCAGTTTGTTTGGTTTGGAGTGGACTACTTTTAGTAAGTCCTTTGACAAGGCGAGTGTCTGTGTATCCCACTGTGTTCATGATTGTAGACATTAGAAGAGAGAAGGCATCAATGGATGTTTCCTGTCTACTAGAAAGCTTGCCAGCATTCATTGTGCCCAATATATGAGTGGAATCAGGCTTGCCTTATGGATGGGCAACACCTACTAGCTTCATAATTTCCTGTTTTCTCCTTCAATTCTGGCAACACTCCAGAATAGTATCATGGTTTTGTGTCCAAGATATGTACCACCTCCAATATCTGTGACATGGCCATGTACTAGATAGTTGAAGGGAATGGCTAGCATCTCAGAAATCTCAGATATCAGTTGACCAGGAAAGTCTCAGTGGAGAAACCCTGCTTTGGTCCTTTTGCTTACCTATTGTTCTGTTGCCCTGAATGTCAGGAAGAACTTTGCCTCAAGCCACCACTTTGTGAAGCCTGAAGAAAACAGTTTTCAAATGCAAATGAATGGGCATCACGTGTGGATCCATGCTTAATTGCTTTGAAAAGGGACATGTCTGAATCAGTCTCTTGGCCCTGTGTGAGGCTGAGGCTTAGATTCTCAGCACCTGATGGATCTAAAGATACATCCCATGCATGCATCGAAAACCAAAATGGCAAAAAGATCAGATATTGTTGATTAACTCTCTTGCCTTCCTCTGGTAGGTTCCTGACATCCATCAAGTGAGAACAGGGATCCTTTGGGTCAAATGAGTTCTTCAAAACCCAGCAGAGGCTAGCCCATAGGTGCTTGTTTTTCTCATGACTCCAATTCACTTAAAGAATCTAAACCTCAAAGTCAGTAGGCCTCAAGTTGGAGAAGCTAATCAGTATTAAAGGAAGGCCTATTTGATCACTTCTGGTTTACAGGAAGGGTGTCCATGCCACCCTGACTTTAGGCAAATGAGGTGCAGGAAGCTTATTTTGGACACTGACGTGGGCTGCTCCCCTCATGGAAACCTCCAGCCACAGGTTATGATGAGTGTATATATGGAAGAAGATTTGGGCCATGTGGGAGTGTTTGGGATTTAATTGTGGACATTTGAATGGTGGTTTGAAGAGATGACTGGGTCCACGTGGGCTTGCACCCTGGTGTGATTCCCCTTAGAGACTGAGTTGTGGTACTGATCTCAGAGAAGTATTGCCATGAATTGTGTTGGGATTTTAGATGGCCATGCATGAGAGTTGCCCTTGGAAAGACATCTAGGCCCAAGTTGACTTTACACAGATCACAGGGAATCTCAGCCATGATATCACATGATTTTATTCTTAAAGACTTGGCAGCCATTTTTGAGAGTCAAAACACACATGGACCTCACATTGTAGACCTCAATGGGCCTGGCTTAATCTGACATTTTGGCCACTCTTTGGGAAGCCTTGCCTGTGAGAATTCTCCAGAGTTTTCATTGAAATGAACTTGCTCACCATTTAATGGTTCCTGAATAAATTGAAACCCACAGTGCCTCCAACTTCTTCCTTGAAAATTGGCTAGATAAATACCATAAAAATTTTTGAAATTCCCATGACTGGGTGGCACTGGAGAACATTTGGATGTCCTGTTGCTGATCATGAGTATGTAAGACAGTGCCTTGATTGACTTGGTTTTATGAAAATGGTGTAGAACAGAGATGCCAGTAAGTTGGATCCTGTTGAGTAGTTGTCCTAGAGCAGTGGTTGGCAGGTGTGTGATAAAACATCTGTGTTGGGCCATGTGGATCTGCCATTGTCTTGCAAATGGATTGTGACTGACATTTTGAAGCCAGTAGACTCTTATATGTAAAAGCATATTGTTATATGGAGAGGTTTCAGGGCAATGTTCAGAATCAGGTTGCTATGGTCAATGGGGCAAGCAATGTGGGATAGAAGCCTGGTTGGTGCATTCTCCTGCAGAACCCCACCCACCACAATTGACAGAACTCACTTCAGCACTGTGTCCCTGTTGAACTCCTTGTATTTCATGAAGCAAATTCCAAACTCCCAGTGCAGCAGCAAGAAACACCACGAATAGTGGAGGATGACCAAATGGATTTACAGTCCACACGGGGAGACACCTAGACCCCAGTGGCCACAAGTTACATACAAATAGAAAATTCAGCACTGATGCCTCATGTTCATTGGAAAATAAGAAACAATGTCATTCATGTCACATAGATGAAGACCCAGCTTTGATGGTCTCACTCCAAATGAAGCTAATGCTCCTGACAACAGCATATATTTCATTGCCCAACCTTAGAGGCAGTTTCTCCAGATGTCAGGCTGGCAGAACTTCATGTTTGTGGAGTGTTTACCCTGTCCCTTAGTTTTGGAAACTCCTCTACCACCTCCAAATTTGTGAACTCCTGAGCATTTTCCATTCCACATATGTATTCACAGATTTTCTAACTCCTCTCCTCTAATTGTGTCTTATGTGGGGCGAAGGTAATGTCAAGGCATTGTTATGAATGAGAGTGGGAAGTTTTTTGTGTAGCACATATTTGCATATACATTGGATACATTTTCAAATTTTCCTATCGAAATACTGAATCCCTGACACTAACACATACCCTAATAGACTTTGACTTCTAATCCTAATATTATGGAGAAAAATAACCCAAACAGAATAGAAATACAAGAGGTTCACAGGAGGCATGGTGTATAGTTGGACTTGCCTTTCGTATGATAAATGGTAGGTGTTATAAATCTAGCGAATTTTAATTGAAATAGTCCTCCATGTGTTTTAAAAGTTAACAAATATGTGAATAACTGTCTCCCTTTCTCTGTAGCCTATTCATCACATGTATTTTTATATGCACATATCGAATTCTACCTGGTATAACTCGTACATTTTGTGAGGTGGCTGGCTTGGCAGATACAAATTGTGAGAAGAGATCACTCCTACTAAATGCTGTTGGAACCGAAAATTCAAGATACGGGTGAGCTTCTTAGTTGAACGACATAAATCCATGTTCATTAAAATGAATATTTTTGGATCTGTGGATGATATATATTTCATGGTGAATTTCGATTGGCATACATAATGCTACTTTTTTAATGTCTCTGTGTGTATGTATATATATACATATATATATATATATATATATTTTTTTCACTCTGCAGATTTTTCAAAATATGAAGTATATTTTTCTTATTATACACTCCCTAAATTCATTCATATTCATGTATGTGGATTTATAATCAACTTTTCAAACGATTTTTCTCAGAAATATTCATCCACCTGAAATACTTATTTGTTTCCTAGTACTGAAAACTAACTTCAGGGGATCATATGATGGCTGCAAAGGGAGTGCATCACCCCCATATACCGCATCACTGTGCGGGAGAATGACGAGTTAGAATGGCTAAAACCTATCTTGTTAGAAATTTCCAGCAAAATTGTGGTTCTCCAAAACCTAGTGTACTAATTTCCATCTCACGAGGATCAGCTACGGGAACTCAAACGCGAGTGATTTGTCCTCACAGAAGGTCATGTGGCTTACTCAGGAAATCGCTCCGTGGCTAGAGTCTGTGGTGCGTGCTGGGAAACGACGAGATAGCAACGCAAATATACAGTGGTGCAGATACTGTGGGCTCCTGCCAGGTATGCAATCACTGTGCTCAGTGCTGAATTCTGGGTTTGAGATGGGGAAGCATGCAGTCCAACTCGTTTCTCCGCACCAGTCAGACCACAGAGGAACCCAGCGGCCACCATCTTGGAGAGGTGACGTCACCATCCCTGTTTTCGACTGATCGCAGCTTATTCAGCTATAGAACCGGTAATTTCAGGATGCCATTCACCTTTGTCTTGCAGACAAATTACTCAGGCTCAGTGCTAGAGAACCCGCAGAAACTGCGTCTTGGAGCCTGCTTCTATTAGAACATACACCGAGCCCAGAGCGGCCGAATTCTGCCTCCCGGAACTGATCTGGCCCTGGGCTAAAGAACCTGCAGAAACTGCTTCTCGGTCCGGGTCTTGCTGAATACTGTGGAGGTAAATATCAACCGAGCCTTCATAGGGAGTGCAACAGGATTGAGACGGGGCTTGTGAGTGCCGGTCAGAACTCACCCATTGCTTTAGTCACCCAGCAAAGGGAACAAAATGCTGCCTTTTGCATGGGATACCAACATGGCAGAGATCTGATGTCATCAGAAAGCAGCAGAGGAGATAACTTCATTGATACCATCGGTGACAGAAACAGTTGGTCTCCTGGTAAAGAAAGTGAGTCACAAACACCCGGGTCTCTCTCACTTTGTCATCAAGCCACAGGGGCAGAGCAGAGCCTCCGCCCACGCCCGGAACAGGCCCAGCGACACACCTGCATGGTAGTCACGTCACCCCAATTGGAATAGAGGCAGAGCAGAGCCGCCGCCCTTGCCCAGAACAGGCCCAGTGACCCGCAGGCGTGGTAGTCAAATCACCCGAATTGGAATAGTTGCAGAGCAGAGCCTTCTCCCTCACCTAGTACAATCCCAGTGGCCCACCGGCATGGTAGTCAGGTCACCCCAATATTAGTAGGGGCAGAGCAGAGCCTTCGCCCGCACCCAGAACAGGCCCAACAACCTGCCGGCATGGTAGTCACGACCCCCCAAATGGAGTAGTGGCAGAGCAGAGCCATCACCCGCACCCGCAAGGTAGGCACACCTGCACCTGACTGGCAGAAGAGGCCCATCGCCCTGCCGGAGCGGCAGATACTTCACCCCATTTGGAATAGGAGCAGAGCAGATCCGTTGCCCGTGCCCGCAAGGTAGGCAGACCTGCGACAAACTGGCGGAACAGGCCCAGCAACACACCTGCATGGTAGTCACGTCACCCCAATTGGAGTAGGGGCAGAGCAGAGCCGCCACCAGCACCTACAAGGTAGGCAGACCTGCGACTGATCGGCAGAACACCCCAGGGGTCCACAGGCCTGGTAGACACGTGACACCAATTGGAGGAGGGGCAGAGAAGAGCCGCCTCCCGCGCCTGCATGGTAGGCAGACCTTCAACCGATCAGGAAAACAAGCCCAGCGGCCCGTCAGCAAGGTAGTTAGATCACCCTAATTGGAGGAGCAGCACAGCCCCCCTGCGCCCATGCAAGGGAGACTTTGCAACTATACAAGAGCAATATAAATATATAGGAGGAAAATTTCAAAATCACAACAGTTTCACCAAGCAGAAAGAAAAGCGAGCAGTATGATAAGACAAGGAAAAAAGGACCACAAGCAATGCAGGTCAGCACAACTTTAGAAGAGGTAATAGCTGCAGTAAATGGAATGTCAGATAAAGAACTCAGGATATACATGCTTCAGATGATCTGGAGTCTCAAGGAAGACATTAGACAGCAAAATCAGACAATGAAAAATCACTTCGACAATGAATTACATAAACAAATCCAAGAAGCAAAAGATCAGCTATACAGGGAGATAGAGGTTGTAAAAAATAACAAACAGAAATCCTAGAAATGCAGAAAGCAATAAACCAACTTAAAAACTCAATTGAGAATACTACCAGCAGAGTAGAACACTTAGAAGATAGAACATCAGACAATGAAGACAAAGTATTCCAACTTGAAAAGAACATAGACAGCTCAGCAAGACTGTTAAGAAACCATCAACAGAATATCCAAGAAATACGGGATAACATAAAGAGACCAAACTTAAGAGTCATTGGAATACAGGAAGGTATAGAGGTCCAAACCAAAGCAATGAGCAATGTATTCAATGAAATAATACGAGAAAACTTCCCAGACTTGAAGAATCAGACTGACTCCCAAGTCCTAGAAGCCTACAGGACGCCGAATGTGCAAAATCATAAGAGATCCACACCTAGACACATTATAATGAAGATGCCCAACGTACACAATAAGGAGAGAATTTTAAATGCTACAAGAGAAAAAAAAAGCAGATTACATTTAGGGGTAAACCAATCAGGATAACAGCTGATCTTTCAACACAGACTCTGAAAGCTAGAAGATCCTGGATTAACATTTTTCAAACACTGAAAGAAAATGGATTCCAACCAAGAATTGTGTATCCAGTAAAATTAAGCATCAGGATGGAAGATAAAATCATAACCTTCTATATTAAAAAAAAAGTTAAAATAAATTGTAGCTAGAAAACCATCTCTTCAAAACATCATCGGCAAAATATTACAGGAAGAGGAAATGGAAAATAACAATAAAAACCAACAGTGGGAGGTAGTACAGCAAAAGGGGGAAATAATCAATGTAGAAAACAATCCATGTTTAATAACATAAATAAACAAATAGGGCTGGAAGAACAACCATTATCTCAATAATAACCGTAAATGTTAATGGCTTAAACTCACCAATTAAGAGACACAGGCTAGTAGAATGGATCACAACACAAGACCCAATAATATGCTGCCTACAGGAGACGCATTTGATAGGAAAAGACATACATAGACTGAAGGTGAAAGGTTGGGAAAAATCATATCACTTATATGGACTTCGGAAACAAGCAGGAGTGTCCATACTCATATCAAATAAAATAGATTTCAAGCCAAAGTTAATCAAAAGGGATAAAGAGGGACACTACATACTGCTCAAGAGAACCATACACCAACAAGACATAACCATTATAAATATATATATGCCCCAAACAATGGTGCAGCTATGTCCATCAAACAAACTTTTTTCAAGATCAAGAGTCTAATAGACCACCATACAATAATCATGGGAGACTTCAACACACCTCTCTCACCACTGGACAGGTCTTCCAAACAAAAGTTGAAATAGAAAACTATAGAACTCAATAACACAATTAATAACCTAGACTTAATTGACATATATCGAATATACTCCTCAACATCAAGCAGTTACATTTTTCCTCAGCAGCACATGGATCCTTCTCAAAAATAGATCATATATTATGTCACAGGGCAATTCTTAGACAATATAAAGAAGTAGAGATAATACCATGCATCTTATCTGATCATAATCTAATATAAACTAAAAATCAATGATAAACGAAGGAAGGAAAAATCATGCATCACTTGGAGAATGAACAATAGGTTACTGAATGATCAATGGGTTATAGAAGACATCAAGGAGGAAATTAAAAAAATTCTTAGAGATAAATGAAAACACAGGCACAACATATCAGAATCTATGGGACACACTGAAATCCGTTCTAAGACAAAATTCATTGCTTGGATTTCATTCCTTAAAAAAAGAAAAAAAAAAACAAAACAAATAAATGATGTCATACTTCATCTCAGAATCCTAGAAAAAGAAGAGGAAAACAACAGCAAAATAAGTAGAAGGTAAGATTTAATTAAAATCAAAGCTGAAATTAATGAAATCGAAACAAAAGAAACAATTGAAAAAATTGAGAAAACTAAAAGTTGGTTCTTTGAAAAAATAAATAAAATCGACAGACCCTTAGCCATGCTAATGAAGAGAAGAAGAGAGAAAACTCAAATTACTAGCATACGGGATGAAAAGGGCAACATCACATGTTAAGGTATATAAACAAGTCAGGATGGCACCTGGTATTTTGCCAGAGAAATGTTAGGGTCTGTAAACAAGTCTGGATGGCGCCTGGAAAAATGCCATAGAGAGTGGTTTGTGAAGTAACAAAAGCAAGCCATTAAGTGTGGAGATTCCTTATTGGTTCACTGCTGGATCTATTTTATGCTAATTAGATAAGCTATATAAAATGTATAAATATCGCTCAGATGCTACAATAAACGGCTTCCATTCCTGCTGTATCAATCTACACAAGTTATTTGTCACCCCCTGGCAATCACAGCAGATATTTCTGAAATACAGAAGATAATCAGAAATTAATTTGATTCGTTATACTCCAATATAATAGAAGATAGTGAAAGCATCGAAAAATTTCTTAAGTCATATGATCTGTCCAGATTGAGTCAGGAGGATATAGACAACCTAAACAGACCAGTATCAATTGAGGAAATAGAAGAAACCATCCAAAGATTACCAACTAAGAAAAGACCAGGACAGTATGGGTATACAGCAGAGTTTTACAAACCCTTTAAATATGAACTAATACCAATACTTTTCAAGCTATTTCAGGAAATTGAAAAAGAGGGAGATCTTCCAAATTCATTCTACCAGGCCAATATCACCCTGATTTCTACACCAGACATAAACACTTCAAACAAAGAAAACTACAGACCAATATCCCTAAGGAATCTAAATGCAATAATCCCTAATTAAATTCTGGTGAATCAGATACAAAAACATATTAAAAAATTGTGCACCATGATCAAGTAGGATTCATCCATGGAATACAAGGCTTGTTCAATATACGAAAATCAATAAATGTTATTCACCACATCAATAGACTTAAAAATAAGAACCATATGATCATCTCGATAGATGCACAAAAAGCATTCGACAAAGTACAGCATCCCTTTATCTTCAAAACTCTAGAAAAACTAGGAATAACAGGATCATACCTCAATATTGTAAAAGCAATCTATGCTAATCCTCAAGCTAGCATCATTCTGAATCTAGAAAAATTGAAGGCATTCCCTCTAAAATCTGGAACAAGAATGGGATGCCCTCTCTCACTACTTCTGTTCAATACAGTTCTCGAAACACTGGCCAGAGCAATTAGACAGACGGAAGAAATTAAAGGCATAAAAATAGGAAAAGAACAACTTAAATTATTACTATTGCAGATGACATGATTCTATACCTAGCAGACCCAAAAGGGTCTACAAAGAAACTAATAGAGCTAATAAATGAATGCAGCAAAGTGGCAGGATATAAAATCAACACGCATAAATCAAAGGCATTCCTCTATATCAGGGACAAATCCTCTGAAATGGAAATGAGAACAACCACTCCATTCACAATATCCTAAAAAAAAAAAGATGGGAATCAACCTAACAAAAGAGGGGAATGTCTCATACAATGAAAACTACACAACCCTAAAGAGAGAAATATAAGAAGATCTTAGAAGATGTAAAAATATACCCTGTTCATGGAAAGGCAGAACTAACATCATCAAAATGGTGATATTACCAAAATTTCTCTATAGGTTTAATGCAATGCCAATCAAATCCCAAAGGCATTTCTTGTAGAAATAAATAAAGCAATCATGAAATACATATGGAAAAATAAAAGTTCCAGAATAGCAAAAACAATGCTAGGCAGGAAGTGTGAATCAGGTGGTAGAGCGATACCAGACTTCACACTATACTACAGAGCAATAGTAACAACAATAGCATGGTACTGGTACCAAAACAGGCTTGTGGACCAATGGTACTGAATAGAGGACACAGAAACCAATCCACAAAACTACAACTATCTTATATTTGATAAAGGGGCTAAAAGCATGCAATGGAGGAAGGATAGCATCTTCAACAAATGGTGTTGGGAAAACTGAAAATCCATATGTAACAAATTGAAACTGAATCCCTTTCTCTTGCCATGCACAAAAGTTAACTCAAAATGGATCAAGGAGCTTGATATCAAATCAGAGACACAGTGTCTGATAGAAGAAAAATTTGCTTACGATGTACATACTGTGGGGTCGGGCTCCAAATTCCACAATAGGACACCCATAGCAAAAGAGTTGATAACTAGAATCAACAAATGGGACTTACTCAAACTAAAAAGTTTTTTCTCAGCAAAAGAAACAATAAGAGAGGTAAATAGGGAGCCTACATCCTGGGAAGAAATCTTTACTCCTCACACTTCAGATAGAGCCCTAATATCCAGAGTATACAAAAAACTCAAAAAATTAGACAATAAGATAACAAATAACCCAATCAACAAATGGGCTGAGGACCTCAACAGACACTTATCAGATGAGGACTTACAATCAATCAACAAGTACATGAAAAAATGCTCACCATCTCCAGCAGTCAGAGAAATGCAAATCGAAACCACCCTAAGATACCATCTCACTCCAGTAAGATTGGCAGCCATTATGAAGTCAAACAACAAGTTCTGGCAATGATGTGGGGAAACAGGTACACTTCTACATTGCTGGTGGGACTGCAAATTGGTGCAGCCAATTTGGAAAGCAGTATGAAAATTTCTTGGAAAGCTGGGAATGGAATCACCATTTGACCCAGCTATTCCCCTACTCAGTCTATTCACTAAAGACCTAAAAACAGCATGCTACAGGGACACTGCTACATCGATGTTCATAGCAGAACAATTCACAACAGCAAGACTGTGAAACCAACTTAGATAACCTTCAATGAAAGAATGGATAAAATACTGTGGCATTTATACACAATGGAGTATTACTCTGCATTGAAAAATAAAAAAAATCATAGAATTTGGAGGGAAATGGATGGCATTAGAGCAGATTATGCTAAGTGAAGCTAACCAATCCTTAAAAAACAAATGCCAAATGTCATCTTTGATATAAGGAGAGTAACTAAGAACAGAGGAGAGACGAAGAGCATGACAAGATGATTAACATTAAAGCGGGATGAGAGGTGGAAAGGAAAGGGAGAGAGAAGGAAAATTGCATGGAATTGGAAGGAGACCCTCAGGGTTATACAAAATTACATACAAGAGAAAGTGAGGGGAAAGAGAAAAATAATACAAGGGGGACAAATTTATTACAGTAGAGGGGGTAGAGAGAGAAGAGGGGAGGGGCGGGGAGGGGAGGGGGGATAGTAGAGGATAGGAAAGGCAGCAGAATTCAATAGACACTAGTATGGCAATATGTGAATCAATAGATGTGTAACTGATGTGATTCTGTAATCTGTACACGGGGTAAAAATGGGAGTTTATAACGCACTTGAATCAAAGTGTGAAATATGTTATAACAACAACTATGTAATGTTTTGAACAACCATAAATAAAAATGAAATAAAACTAACTATGGTGAATAATGCATGCAATCCTAATATTTCTACAGTAACTGACCCAGTTTAACATCAATGCAAGTAGATTCCTATGGGACATGATGTGTACTTTGACCTTCATTTTTATTCAACACTGGTACATTACTATTTCATCAGTTTATGCACATCACAGGATATATATTTCATCCACAATTTAGGAAAGTTATAGGCATTTGTTTCACTTTCAATCAATTCCAGCTTCAGAACACATGGATTCCTCCATATTTCTTGACTGGTCTTTTCATGAGACTTCTTTCCAAACACATTATTTTCGATTTCCATAAACACTTTTGAAACAAAACTCACACACACTTCATGATAAACAATAACCCTAAGATTACCATTATATATGTAACTGGTTGGAGTGAATGATTGTATGTCAATATATGATTTCCTATATATTTTAAGATATCAATTCAATCCATTATTTAAAGAGAAAAAAGTTATATTATTTATTCACACTATTGTCTATTCATGCATTATCTCTATATTCATTGACACAGGGTACACCACTTGGTACCCACAATACTAATTTATGTGTCCTCAAATATTGCTCCCAGAAATGGTGGAAGAAATACACACATCATATGATCTACATATATATTTGATCACAATAATTTTCTGGGCACAAAATGCAAAGGTCACACTTATGATTGTACCAAATCCTAAATTGAAAGTGAACATGGCTTACTAAAAACATCCATGTCCAGGTTGCCTAATGCTTTCAAATGTCATTCCTATTGGTGACTACATATTTGTTTCTTCCTAAGATTATGTATTCAATCTCAACCCTGTTGAAAATGTCTAATCCTATCACTCACTATATAATTGCCTCATTTCGTAATGTCTCTATTGATATTTTCCTTCCTACATATTTTCCCCAGTTAATCATTGTGACTGACTCTTCACATGTGCTGACATTTATATTCACTCTATAACCGAAACCCTAATGCTACAGAACTTTTTGTCCAATTTTTATACTCACTCTTTTTTTATAAACCTACCGACTATCTTCCTAATCCCACCGACTATCTCAATTTGAGTGGATGTTCTCTTCTAAAATCAAACATCCAAGGTATAAGGTCCTATGCCATTGATTATCAATTTATCTGAGACATCTGTGTAGAACGTAATTAAAAGCTAAGTATCCCAATCAAGGGCCTAATGCCCTTCTGGGCTTCAAATCTTACCAACATTTCTGTTTTCATACTTATATTTCACCTCTATAATCTTATAAATATCTCAGGTTCCCAATACTATTAATCATCCTGCAGAAGGATTCGTAATCCAAATCAAACATGTTAATAACCCTAACCATACACTCTTCCCTCAACCTAACTTTACAGAAGAGCAGGGACAGAGTTCGTCTTACAATACAGGAATGTAGGGGATCTGCCTCCTGCTGAGAACCTCAAAGGTCCATGCAGGTTTGATCCCTGGAGAAGATTAGGCAGCTATGAAGGACCTGAGAGAGAAAAAGTTATCTTCCATCTCAAACAACCTTTCCAAGATGAAGGGTTTTGTCTGAATAAGCCTCTCTCTTCTTAATGTAGAGAAGATGGACCATACCAGGCATGTGTGGAGAGCTGTTCCTGGGTGCCTATGGTTGATATACCATTCTAACTTTTGAAAGTGTCACAGGAAGTAAGGGCTGCCTCCATCTCATAGTACTATTGGAAGCAACTGTTAGGACAAAGTGGTTGCCAAGG
This sequence comes from Callospermophilus lateralis, assembly GCF_048772815.1. Lineage (NCBI taxonomy): Eukaryota > Metazoa > Chordata > Mammalia > Rodentia > Sciuridae > Callospermophilus > Callospermophilus lateralis. Next base: position 463,338 of record NW_027514455.1, read on the forward strand.
CAGTGACCTCATTAAATTCCTGAAGAGATTAATCTCACCTCACATCCTTGGTGATGAAACTCTCTGAACTTGGGATCCGGGAAGCCAGGCACGCAGAGCCAGTCCCATTCCCAGTCCCAGTGGTCTCACTTGTTTGGATTTAACAAGGACAGAGTCAGTCTTTCTGAGTACCTACTGATGTGAGGATGGACAAATGTCAGGAAAGCTCTGAAGAGAGGCCTTTCCTGAGAAAGCAGGTAGTGGCTCACAGCTGGCTAGTGACAACTTCACAGATTGGGCCAATGAGACCATATCTGACACAGGACAGGCGATTTCATCAGAACAGAGTATGGCCCACCAGTCAGAGGACACTCCTGATAGTCACAGACCTACTTGGGGGAAGGAGCTGCCTTTGTGTGTGTGGGTGTAGGTTTGAGGTTTTGTCTCATGTTCTGAGAATAGGTAGGAAAGGCAGTTTATTTGTTTTGGAGTGAACTGTTTCTGGTAAGTCGTTTGACAAGGCCAGTGTCTCTATGTCTGTGTATCCCACTGTGTCCGGGGTTTTAGACATTAGAAAAGAGAATGAATCATTGTATGTGTTCTGACTAGTAGAAAGCTTCCCAAGATTCATCTTGCCCAATTTATGAATGGACTGTGGCTTGACTTATGCGTGGGCAACTCCTACAATCTTGCTAAGTTCCTGTTTTCTTCCTGAATCCTGGCCAATTTCCAGAATAGGCTCATTTTTTTGTGTCCAAAATATGTACCACCTCCAAGCTCTGAGACTTGGCCATGTACTGGATAGCTGAAGGGAATGGGAGCATCTCAGAAAACTCAGATATGAGTGTGACCAGAAAATTCTAATGGAGAAACCCTGCTTTGGGCCTTTTGCTTACCAATTGTTCTGTTGCCCTGAATGTCCGGAACATCTTTGCCTCAGGCCACACCTTTGTAGAGCCAAAAGAAATAGTTTTCAAACAGAAATGAAAGGGCATCACCTCTGGCTCTTTGCTTAATTGCTTTGGAAAGGGATGTGTCTGAATCAGCTTTTTGGCCCTGTGTGAGGCTGCGGCTTAGATTTTTAGCACCTGATGGATCTAAAGAAAGATCCCATGTGTGCATCCAAAACCAAAATGGACAAAAGAGCATTCATTTTGGATGAAGTCTCTCACATTCCTCTGTAAGGTTCCTGACCTTCATCAAGTGAGAATAGTGATCATTTGGTTCAAATGTGTTCCTCAAAACCCTGCAGAGGATAGCCCATAAGTGCTTGATTTTTCTCATGACTCCAAATCACATAAAGACTCTAAGCCCCACAGTCAGTAGGCTTCAAATTGGAGAAGCAGTGCCATCTTAATGGCCGGCCAATTTGATCACTCCTGGTTCACTGGGAGGATGTCCAGGCCATCCTGATTTTAGGCAAATGAGGGGCAAGGTTGGTTATTTTGGACACTGTCTTGGGCCGCACCCCTCATGGAAACCTCCAGCCAGAGGTTATGATGAGTGTGTATTTAGAAAAGATGAGTGACATGTGGGAGTGTTTTGGATTTAATTGTGCATATTTGTGTGGCAGTTGGAAGACATAACTGGGTCTACCTGGGCTTGAACTTTGGTGTGATTCCCCTTAGAGACTGAGTTCAGAATCTGACCTCAGAAAAGTATTGCCATGTATTGTGTTGGGATTAAAGAGGCCATGTATGAGAGTCACCCTTGGAAACTGAGAACTAGCGCCAGAGTGGCTTTGCACAGAGAACTGGGAATCTCAGCCAAGGTATCACATGATTTCATTCGAAAGACTTGGCAGCCATATTTGAGAGTCAAAACACACATGGACCTCACATTGTAGACCTCAATGGGCCTGGCTAAATGTGACCTTTTGTCCACTCTTTGAGAAGCCTTGCCTGTGAGGGTTCTCCAGAGCTTTCATTGAAATAATCTTTCTCTCCATTTAATGGTTCCTGAATAAATTGAAACCCACAGTGCCTCCAACTTCATCCTTGAAAAATTTCTAGATAAATACCGTGAATTTTTTGAAATTCCCACGACTAGGTTGCACTAGAGAACCTTTGGATGTCCTGCTGCTGATCATGGATGTACCTGACAGTGCCTTGCTTGACTGGGTTTTATGAAAATGGTGTAGAACAGAGGTCCCAGTAAGTTGCAGCCTCCTGAGAAGTGGGCCTAGAGTTGTGGTGGGCAGGAGTGTGATAAAACTTCTGTGTTGGAGCAATTTGGATCTTCCATTGGCTTACAAATGGCTTGTGGCTTACATGGTGCAGCCAGCAGACCCTTATAAGTAAAGGCATCTTGTTATATGGAGAGGATTCAGGGCAATGTTCAGAATCAGGTTGCTATGGACAAGGATGCAATGGGGCAAGCTTTGAGGGATAGAAGATTGGTTGGTGCATTTTTATGCTGTCCCTGACCCACCACACGTGATAGAACTCCCTCCTGCACTGTGTCCCAGTTGAACTCCTTCTATTTTATGAAGCAAATACCAAACTACCAGTGCAGCAGCAAAAACCCCACAAAAAGTGTAGGAGGGCCAAATGGCTTCACAGTTCAACGGGGAGACACTTAGACCCCAGAGGCCACAGTTTACTTAAAAAGAAAAATATCAGCACTGCTGCCTCATGTTCATTGAAATATCAGAAACAATGTCTTCCAGGTCTCATAGATGCAGACCCAGCTTTGATGGTCTCACTACAAAGAAAGCCAAATCTCCTGAAAACAACATATATTTCAAGTGCCCTATCTCAGAGGCAGTTTCTCAAAAAGCTTTTAGGCCAGCCGAGCTCCATGTTTGTGGAGTGTTTACCCTATCCCTTGCTTTTGGAAACTCCTCTACAACCTCCAAGGTTGTGAACTCCTGAGCATTTTCCATTCCAGATATGTGTTCACTGATTTTCTAACTCTTCTCCTCTAATTTTGTCTTACTTGGGGTGAAGGTAATGTCAAAGCATTGTTCTGGATGAGAGTGGGAGGATATTTGTGCAGCATATATATGCATACAAATTGGATTCATTTTCCAATTTTCATTTTGGAATATTGAATCCCTGACACTAACCCATACCTACTAGACTCAGACAACTCATCCTAATATGATAGAGAAAAATAAGCCAAACCTATAGAAATACAAGCAGTTCATTGGAGGCATGTTGTATAGTTGGACTTGCGTTTTGCATTATATAAGGTAAAAGTTATAAATCTAGTCAATTTTTAATCGAAGATGTTCTCCCTGAGTTTTTAAACTTAAAAAATACGAGAATTCTTGTTTCCCTTTCTCTTTAGCCTATTCACACTTGTATATTTATATGCACATATAGAATCCTACCAGGTATCACACGTACATTTTTGAGGTGGCTGACTTGGCATATACAAACTGTGAGAAGAGTTCACTCCTCCTAAACGCTGTTGGAAGTGAAAATTCAACCTATAGGGGACCTTCCTAGTAGAAGAACATTATGCATAAATTCATGTTCAGTAAAATAAATATTTTTGCATCTGTGGATGATATATATTTACTGATGAATTTCGATTCGCATATATATTGCTACTATTAAATGTATGTGAGTGTTTTTTTTGTGTGTGTGTGTGTATAATATATCTGTACACTCTGCAGATGTTTCAAAATATAAAATATATGTGTCTAATGTAAACCCTCTAAATTCATTCATGTTCATGTATGTGGATTTATAATCAACTTTTCACAAGATTATAATCAGAAATATTCATCCACCTGAAATACATAATTGTTTCCTAGTACTGAAAACTAACTTCAGTGAATGGGGCATACAAATCCTCATTATTCTACAGAAACTGACCCAGTCTAACATCAATGCAAGTAGACTCCTATGGGACATGATATGTAATTTGACGTTCATATGTATTCAACAATGGTACATTATTATTTCTTCAGTTTTTGCACATTTTAAGTTATACACTTCATCCACAAGTTCACAAATTTATAGGCATTTGTTTCAACTTTAATCACTTCTTGCTTCAGAACACAAGTATTGTCAGGGTTTCTTGACAGGTCTTTTCATGAGACTTCTTTCCAAACACATTATTTTAGATTTCCATAATCACTTTTGAAGCAAAACTCACACACTCTTCATGATAAACCAAAACACTAATATTTCCATGAGATATATAACTGGTTGGAATGAATGATTGTGTATCAATATATGATTTCCTTTAATTTTTCAGATATCAATTCAATTCATTATTTAAAGTTCAAAAAAGTTGTATTATTTAGTCACAGTATGTTCTATTCATGCTTTATCTCTATGTTCATAGACACAGGGTACACCTCTTTGTACCCCCAATTCTAATTTTAAATATCCAATATATTGCTCCCAGAAATGGTGAAAGAAATACTCATGTCACCTCATTATCACAGTAATATTCTGGACAAAAAAATGGAAAGGTCACTCTTATGATTGTACCAAAGCCTAAATGGAAAGTGAACATAGATTACTAAAAACATCCATGTCCAGGTTGCCTAATGCTATCAATTGTCAATCCTGTTGGTGACTACATATTTGTTTCCATCTAATTTATATATTCAAACTCAACCCTGTTGAAAATGACTAATTATATCACTCACTTTATACTTTGCCTGATTTTGTAATGATTCTATTGATATCTGCTTTTCTACATATTTTCCCCAGTTCACCATAGTGACTGACTCTTCATATGTACTGACATCTACATTCACTCCATAACCGAAACCCTACTGGTAAAGAACATTTGGTCCAAATCCTATACTCACTCTTCTTCCTAAAGCTATCGACTATCTTCCTAATCCTAACGATTATCACTTTTTGCCTGGATGTTCTCTTCTAAATTCAATCATCATAGGTACAAGGTCCTACTCCCTTGTATATCGAATTATCTGAGACATCTTTGCAGAACATAATTCAAAGCTAAGAATCCCAATCAAGGGGAAAACCCTTCTGGGCTTCAAATCATACCTAGATTTTTGTTTTCATACTTTTATTTCACATCTATATTCTTGTAAATATCACAGGTTCCCAATACCATTATTCATCACACAGAATGATTCATAACCCAAATCAAACCTGTTATTAACCCTAAGCGCACACTGTTCCCTCAATCTCATTTTACAGAAAAGCAGGGACAGAGTGGTTCTTACAATACAGGAAATTATGGGATCTTCCACCTGCTGAGAACCTCAAAGGTCCATGCAGAAATGATACCTGGAGAAGTTGTAGGCAGGTATGAAGGACCTGAGTGAGCAAATGTCATCTTCCATGGCAAATAACCTGGTCAGGATGACGGGATGTGTCTGAATCAGCCTCTCTCTTTTTATTGTAGAGAAGATGGACCAAACCAGGCCTGTGTGGAGAGCTGTTCCTGGGTGCCTATGGTTGATATACCATTCTACCTTGTGAAAGTGTCACAGGAAGTAGGGGAAGCCTCCATCTCATGGGACCCTAGGAAGCAACAGTTAGGACAAAGTGGTTGCCAAGGCAGTGACCTCATTCAGTTCCAAAGAATGTGACATACCTCATTTCCTTGGTGATGGAACTCTCTGAAATTTGTATCCAAGAAGCCAGGCACCCAGAGGCAGTCCCAGTCCCAGTCCCAGTGGGCTCACTTGTTTGGATTTACCAAGGACAGAGTCAGTTTTCTTGGTACCTACTGATGTGAGGATGGCCTAATGCCAGGAGAACTCTAAAGAGGGACCTTTCCTGAGAAAGCAGGTAGTGGCTAACCACTTTTTCCTGACAACTACACAGAGTTGAACAAGGAAACAAGATCTGAGAGAAGACAGGACATTTCGGGGGAACATAGTATGGCCCGCAGTCAGAGGAAACTCCGGATAGTCACAGACCTACTTGGGGTAAGGAGGTGCCTTTGTGGGAGTGGGTGTGGGTTTGTTGTTTTGTCTCATGTTCTGAGAATAGGTAGGAAAGGCGGTTTGTTTGGTTTGTAGTGGAGAGTTTCTAGTAAGTTGTTTGACAAGGCGAGTGTTTCTGTTTCGGTGTATCCCAATGTGTCCGTTGTTGTAGACATTAAAAAGAGAATGCATTAATTGATGTGTCCTGTCTAGTATAAGTCTTCCCATAATTCATCCTGCCCAATATATGAATGGACTGCAGCTTGTCTTATCGATGTGCAACACCTACTATCTTTCTAAGATGCTGTTTTCTTCCTGAATTCTGGCCACTCTCCAGAATAGGCTCATGGTTTTGTGTCCAAAATATGTACCACCTCCAAGCTCTGTGACATGTCCATGTAATGGATAGCTGAAGAGAATGGCGAGCATTTCAGAAAACTCAGATATCAGTGTGACCAGGAAAGTCTCAGTGCAGAAACCCTGCTTTGGGCAATTTGCTTACTAATTGTTGTGTTGCACTGAATGTCAGGAAAGTCTTTGCCTCAGGCCACCCCTTTGTGAAACCTGAAGAAAACAGTTTTCAAATACAAATGAATGGGCATCACCTGTGGCTTCTGGCTTCATTGCTTTGAGAATGGATGTGTCTGAATCAGCCTCTTGGCCATGTGTTTGGCTGTGACTTAGATTCTCAGCACCCGATGAATCTAAAGAATGATCCCATGCGTGCATCCAAAACCATAAGGGCAAAAAATCATTCATTGTGGATGAAGTCTCTTGCCTTCCTCTGTTAGGTTCCTGAACTCCATCTAGTGAGAATAGGGATTCTTTGAGTCAAATGAGTTCTTCAAATCTCTGCAGAGGTGTTTGGGTTTTCGAATAACTTTAAATCACATAAAGAATCTATTCCTGAAATCAGTAGGCCTCAAATTGAAGAAACACAGAAGAATTAACGGCAGGCTTATTTGATCATTGCTGGTTCACAGAAACGGTGTCCAGGCCACCCTGACTTTAGGCAAATCAGGGGAAAACGAGCTGATTTTGGACACTGTCTATGGCTGTGCCCCTCATGGAAACCTCCAGCCAGAGGTTAAGATGAGTTACTATATGGAATAAGATGAGGGCCATGTGGGAGTGTTTCGGTTTTAATTTTGGTCATTTGTGTGGCATTGGAAAAAATGACTGGGTCCACGTGGGCTTGAACTCTGGTGTGATTCCCATTAGAGACTGGGTTTTAGAACTGAACTCAGAGAAGCATTGCCATGAATTTTGTTAGAATTTCAAGAGGCCATGCATGAAAGTCGCTCTTGGAAATTGAGACCTAGGCCCCGGGTGGATTTCCAAAGAGGCCTGGGAATCTCAGCAAGGATATCACATGATTTTATTCTTAAAGACATGGCAGCCATAGTTGAGAGTCAAAACACACATGGACCTCACATTGTAGACCTCAATGGGCCTGGCCTAATGTGACCTTTTGACCACTCTTTGGAAAGCCTTGCCTGTGAGAGTTCTCCAGAGATTTCATTGAAATGAGCTTCCTCACCATTTAATGTTTGCTGAATGAATTGAAACCCACAGTGCCTCCAACTTCATGCTTGAAAAATGGCTAGATAAATACCATGAAATTTTTGAAATTTCTATGACCAGGTGGCACTGGAGAAATATTGGATGTCCTGTTGCTGATCATGAGTATACCAGACAGTGCCTTGATTTACGGAGTTTCATGAAAATGGTGTAGAATAGGATGGCAGTAAGTTGGAGCCTGCTGAGTAGTGGGTCTAGAGCAGTGGTGGGGAGGTGTTTGATAAAACATCCGTGGTAGGGCCATGTGGATCTCCCATTGGATTCCAAATGGCTTGTAACTGACGTGGTACAGCCAGCAGACCCTTATATGTAAAAGCATCTTGTTATATGCAGAGTTTTCAGAGGAAAATTACGAATCAGGTTGATATGGACAAGGGGGAAATGGGGCAAGCTGTGAGAGATCGAAGCTTATTTGGTGCATTCTCTAGCAGACCCTGACCCACCACACGTGACAGAACTCCCTCCAGCACTCTGTCCCAGATTAGCTCCTAGTATTTCGTGAAACAAATACCAAACTCACAGTGCAGCAGCAAAAAAACCACAAAAAGTGGAGGAGGACCAAATGGCTTTACAGTCCACATGGGGAGAAACTTAGTCCCCAGTGGCCTCAGTTTACCTACAAAGAGTGGATTCAGCACTGCTTCATCTTGTTCATTGGAAAATAAGAAACCATGTCCTCCAGGTCACATAGATGCAGACCCAGCTTTGATGGTCTCCCTACAAAGGAAGACAAATCTCCTGAAAACAACATATATTTCAAGGGCGGAAGCTCAGAGGCAGTTTCTCAAAAAGTTTTTAGGCCAGCAGAGCTCCATATTTGTGGAGTGTTTACCCTGTCCCTTAGTTTTGCAAACTCCTCTACCACCTCCAAGGTTGTGAACTCCTGAGCATTTTACATTCCAGATATGTATTCACTGATTTTGTAACTCTTTTCCTCTAATTGTGTCTTACTTGGGGTGAAGGTAATGTCAAGGCATTCTTCTGGATGAGAGCGGGAGGATATTTGTGCAGCATATATTTACATACACATTGGATTCATTTTCCAATTTTCCATTCGAAATGCTGAATTCCTGACACTAAGCCATACCTAGTAGACTCAGACTATTCATCCTAATATAATGGGGAAAATTAACCCAACACAATAGAAATACAAGCACTTCAGAGGAGACATGTTGTATAGTTGGACTTGACATTTGCATTATATAAGGTAGGAGTTATAAATGTATTCAAATTTTAATGGACATATTCTCCATGTGTTTTTAAACTTAACAAATATGTGAATTCTTGTTTCCCTTTTCTTTAGCCTATTCACACATGTATATATATATGCATACATGGAATCCTAGCAGGTATCACACGTACATTTTGTGAGGTGGCTGTCTTAGCAGATACAAATTGTGAGAAGAGTTCACTCCTCCTAAATGCTGTTGGAAATAAAAATTCAACCTATAGGAGACCGTCCTAGTCGAACAACGTTATACATAAAGTCATATTCAGTAAATTAAATATTTTTGCATTTCTGGATGACATATATTTACTGATGAATTTCGATTGGCATTTATATTGGTACTTTTTAATGCCTGTGAGTGTTGTGTGTGTGTGTGTGTGTGTGTGTGTGTGTAGATATAGATATAGATATAAATATACTCTCCAAATTTTTCAAAATATGAAATGTATGTGTCTAATATACACTCTCTAAATTCATTCATGTTCATGTATGTGGATTTATAATCAACTTTTCACAAGATTATAATCAGTAATATTCATGCACCTGAAATACATATTTGTTTCCTAGTACTGAAAACTAACTTCAGTGAATGGTGCATACATATCCTAATTATTCTACAGTAACTGACCCAGTCTAACATCAATGCAAGTAGACTCCTATGGGACATGATATGTAATTTGTCATTCATTTGTATTTGACACTGGTACATTATTGTTTCTTCAGTTTTTGCACATCATAGGATATACAATTCACCCACAAGTTCACAAATTAATAGGCATTTGTTTCAACTTTAATCACTTCTTGCTTCAGAACACATGTATTGTCAGGGTTTCTTGACTGGTCTTTTCATGAGACTTCTTACCAAACACATTATTTTGAATTTCCATAATCATTTTGAAGCAAAACTCACAAACTCTTCATGATAAAAGAAATCACTAATATTTCCATTAGATAAATAACTGGTTGGAATTAATGATTGTATATCAATATACGATTTCCTTTAATTTTTCAGATATCAGTTCAATGCATTATTTAAAGTTCAAAAAAGTTATATTATTTATTCACAGTATGGTCAATTCATGCTTTTTCTCTATGTTCATACAAACAGGGTACACCTCTTTGTACAACCAATTCTAATTTTACATCTTCAATATGTTGCTCCCAGAAATGGTGAAAGAAATACTCATGTCACCTCATTATCACAGTAATATTCTGGACAAAAAATGGAAAGGTCACACTTATGATTGTACCAAAGCCTAAATAGAAAGTGAACATGGATTTCTAAAAACATCTATGTCCAGGTTGCCTAATGCTGTCAATTGTCAATTCTATTGGTGACTACATATTTGTTTTTTCCTAATTTATATATTCAAACTCAACCCTGTTGAAAATGTCTAATTCTATCACTCACTTTATACTTTGCCTCATTTCGTAATGTTTCTATTGATATCGGCTTTTCTACATATTTTCCCCAGTTCAACATACTGACTGACTCTTCATATGTGTTGACATTTACATTCACTCTATAACCGAAAGTCTATTGCTAAAGAACTTTTGGTCCAAATCCTATACTCACTCTTCTTCCTAAACCTACCGACTATCTTCCTAATCCTACTGAATATCCCTTTTTGACTGGATGTTCTCTTCTAAATTCAATCATCCAATTTACAAGGTCCTATGCCATTGTGTATCGAATTATCTGAGACAACTTTGCAGAACATAATTCAAAGCTAAGTATCCCAATCAAGGGCAACACTATTCTGGGCTTCAAATCATACCTTGATTTCTGTTTTCATACTTATATTTCAACTCTATATTCTTGTAAATATTGCATGTTTCCAATACCATTATTCATCGCACAGAATCATTCCTAACCCAAATGAAACCTGTTTTTAACCCCAAGTATACACTGTTCCCTCAATCAATTTACAGAAGAGCAGGGACAGAGTGGTTCTTACAATACAGGAAAGTTGGGGGCCTTCCACCTGATGAGAACCTCAAATGTCCATGCACAAATGATACCTGGAGAAGTTGTAGGCAGGTATGAAGCACCAGAGAGAGCAAAAGTCCTCTTCCATGGAAAAGAACCTGGTCAGGATGAAGGGATGTGTCTGAATCTGCCTCTCTCTTCTTATTTTAGAGATGATGGACCAAACCAGGCATGAGTGGAGAGCTGTTCCCGGGTGCCAATTGTTGATATACATTCTACCTTATGAAAGTGTCACAGGAAGTAGGGGCAACCTCCATCTTATGTTACCCTTGGAAGCAACTGTTTGGACAAAGTGGGTGCCAAGGCAGGGACCTCATTCAGTTCCAAAGAATGTGACATACCTCATTTCCTTGGTGATGGAACTCTCTGAACTTGGTATCCAAGAAGCCAGGCACCCAGAGGCAGTCCAAGTCCCAGTCCCAGTGGGCTCACTTGTTTGGATTTACCAAGGACAGTCAGTTTTCTTGGTACCTAATGATGTGAGGATGGCCAAATGCCAGGAGAGCTGTGAAGATGGATTTTTCCTGAGAAAACAGGTAGTGTCTAACCACTTTTTCCTGACATCTTCACAGAGTTGGTCAATGAAACAAGATCTGAGAGAAGACAGTCCATTTTGGGGGAACATAGTATGGCCCACCAGTCAGAGGACACTCCAGATAGTCACAGACCTACTTGGGGGAAGGAGGTGCCTTTGGGGGAGTGGGTGTGGGTTTGTTGTTTTGTCTCATGTTCTGAGAATAGATAGGAAAGGCGGTTTGTTTGGTTTGGAATGGACAGTTTCTAGTAAGTCATTTGACACGGCGAGTTTTTCTGTTTCTGTGTATCCCCCTGTGTTCGTTGTTGTAGACATTAGAAAAGAGAATGCATTAATGGGTGTGTCCTGTCTAGTATAAATCTTCCCATAATTCATCCTGCCCAATATATGAAAGGACTGCAGCTTGTCTTATCGATGTGCAACACCTGCTATCTTTCTAAGTTGTTGTTTTCTTTCTGAATTCTGGACACTTTCCAGAATAGGCTCATGGATTTGTGTCCAAAATATGTACCACCTCCAAGCTCTGTGACATGGCCATGTACTGGATAGCTGAAGAGAATGGCGAGAATCTCAGACAACTCAGATATCAGCGTGACCAGGAAAGTCTCAGTGCAGAAACCCTGCTTTGGGCCTTTTGCTTACTTATTGTTGTGTTGCACTCAATGTCAGGAAGGTCTTTGCCTCAGGCCACTCCTTTGTGAAGCCTGAAGAAAACAGTTTTCAAATGGAAATGAATGGGCTTCACCTGTGGCTCTTTGCTTAATTGCTTTGGAAAGGGATGTGTCTTTATCAGCCTCTTGGACCTGTGTGTGGCTGTGACTTAGATTCACAGAACAAGATGGATCTTAAGAATGATCCCATGTGAGCTTCCAAAACCAAAATGGCAAAAATATCATTCATTGTGGATGAAGTCTCTTTCCTTCCTCTGTTAGGTTCCTGCACTCCATCAAATGAGAATAGGGATTCTTTGGGTCAAATGAGTTCTTCAAAGCCCTGCAGAGGTGCTTGTGTTTTCGCATGACTCGAAATCACCTAAAGAATCGATACCTAAAATCAGTAGGCATCAAATTGGAGAAACACAGAAGTATTAATGGCAGGCTTATTTGTTCAATCCTGGTTCACAGAAACGGTGTCCAGGCTACCCTGACTTTAGGAAAATGAGGGGCAAACGAGCTGATTTTGGACACTGTCTTTGGCTGCGCCCCTCATGGAAACCTCCACCCAGAGGTTAAGATGATTGACTATATGGAAAAAGATGAGGGCCATGTGGTAGTGTTTTGATTTTAATTTTGATCATTTGTGTGGCATTGGAAAAAATGACTGGGTCCAGGTAGGCTTGAACTCTGGTGTGATTCCCCTTAGAGACTGGGATTTGAAACTGAACTCAGAGAAGCATTGGCATGAATTTTGTTGGGATTTTAAGAGGCCACGCATGAAAGTCGCTCTTGGAAACTGAGACCTAGGCCTTGGTGGATTTCCACAGAGGCCTGGGAATCTCAGCAAGGATATCACATGATTTTATTCTTAAAGAAATGGCAGCCATAGTTTAGAGTCAAAACACACATGGACCTCACATTGTAGACCTCAATGGGCCTGGCCTAATGTGACCTTTTGTTCACTCTTTGGGAAGCCTTGCCTGTGAGGGTTCTCCAGAGATTTCATTGAAATGAGCTTCCTCACCATTTAATGTTTGCTGAATGAATTGAAACCCACGGTGCCTCCAACTTCATGCTTGAAAAATGGCTAAATAAATACCATGAAATTTTTGAAATTCCAATGACCAGGTGGCACTGGAGAAACATTGGATGTCCTGTTGCCGATCATGAGTATACCAGACAGTGCCTTGATTTACGGAGTTTCATGAAAATGGTGTAGAATAGGATGGCAGTAAGTTGGAGCCTGCTGAGTAGTGGGTCTAGAGCAGTGGTGGGGAGGTGTTTGATAAAACATCCGTGGTAGGGCCATGTGGATCTACCATTGGATTCCAAATGGCTTGTAACTGACGTGGTACAGCCAGCAGACCCTTATATGTAAAAGCATCTTGTTATATGCAGAGTTTTCAGAGGAAAATTACGAATCAGGTTGATATGGACAAGGGGGAAATGGGGCAAGCTGTGAGAGATCGAAGCTTATTTGGTGCATTCTCTAGCAGACACTGACCCACCACACGTGACAGAACTCCCTCCAGCACTCTGTCCCAGATTAGCTCCTAGTATTTCGTGAAACAAATACCAAACTCACAGTGCAGCAGCAAAAAAACCACAAAAAGTGGAGGAGGACCAAATGGCTTTACAGTCCACATGGGGAGAAACTTAGTCCCCAGTGGCCTCAGTTTACCTACAAAGAGTGGATTCAGCACTGCTTCATCTTGTTCATTGGAAAATAAGAAACCATGTCCTCCAGGTCACATAGATGCAGACCCAGCTTTCATGGTCTCCCTACAAAGGAAGACAAATCTCCTGAAAACAACATATATTTCAAGTACAGAAGCTCAGAGGCAGTTTCTCAAAAAGTTTTTAGGCCAGCAGAGCTCCATGTTTGTGGAGTGTTTACCCTGTCCCTTAGTTTTGCAAACTCCTCTACCACCTCCAAGGTTGTGAATTCCTGATCATTTTCCATTCCAGATATGTATTCACTGATTTTGTAACTCTTCTCCTCTAATTGTGTCTTACTTGGGGTGAAGGTAATGTCAAGGCATTGTTCTGGATGAGAGCGGGAGGATATTTGTGCAGCATATATTTACATACACATTGGATTCATTTTCCAATTTTCCATTCGAAATGCTGAATTCCTGACACTAAGCCATACCTAGTAGACTCAGACTATTCATCCTAATATAATGGGGAAAATTAACCCAACACAATAGAAATACAAGCACTTCAGAGGAGACATGTTTTATAGTTGGACTTGACATTTGCATTATATAAGGTAGGAGTTATAAATGAATTCAAATTTTAATGGACATATTCTCCATGTGTTTTTAAACTTAACAAATATGTGAATTCTTGTTTCCCTTTTCTTTAGCCTATTCACACATGTATATATATATATGCATATATCGAATCCTAGCAGGTATCACACGTACATTTTTGTGAGGTGGCTGTCTTGGCAGATACAAATTGTGAGAAGAGTTCACTCCTCCTAAATGCTGTTGGAAATGAAAATTCAACCTATAGGAGAGCGTCCTAGTAAAACAACATTATACATAAACTCATGTTCAGCAAAATAAATATTTTTGCATCTGTGGATCATATATATTTACTGATCAATTTCGATTGGCATTTATATTGGTATTTTTTAATGTCTGTGAGTGTTGTGTGTGTGTGTGTGTGTGTGTGTGTGTGTGGATATAGATATAGATATAGATATAGCTATAGATATAGATATACTCCCCAAATTTTTCAAAATATGAAATATATATGTCTAATATACACTCTCTAAATTCATTCATGTTCATGTATGTGGATTTATAATCAACTTTTCACAAGATAATAATCAGAAATATTCATCCACCTGAAATATATATTTGTTTCCTAGTACTGAAAACTAACTTCAGTGAATGGTGCATACATATCCTAATTATTCTACAGTAACCAACCCAGTCTAACATCAATGCAAGTAGACTCCTATGGGACATGATATGTAATTTGTCATTCATTTGTATTCGACACTGGTACATTATTGTTTCTTCAGTTTTTGCAAATCATAGGATATACATTTCATCCACAAGTTCACCAATTAATAGGCATTTGTTTCAACTTTAATCACTTCTTGCTTCAGAACACATGTATTGTCAGGGTTTCTTGAATCGTCTTTTCATGAGACTTCTTTCCAAACACATTATTTTGAATTTCCATAGTCATTTTGAAGCAAAACTCACACACTCTTCATGATAAACCAAAACACTAATATTTCGTTTAGATATATAACTGGTTGGAATGAATGATTGTATATCAATATACGATTTCCTTTAATTTTTCAGATATCAGTTCAATTCATTATTTAAAGTTCAAAAAAGTTATATTATTTATTCACAGTATGGTCTATTCATGCTTTTTCTCTATGTTCATAGAAACAGGGTACACCTCTTTGTACCCCCGATTCTGATTTTACATCTTCAATATATTGCTCCCAGAAATGGTGAAAGAATTACTCATGTCACCTCATTATCACAGTAATATTCTGGACAAAAAATGGAAAGGTCACACTTATGATTGTACCAAATCCTAAATGGAAAGTGAACATGGATTTCTAAAAACATCCATGTCCAGGTTGCCTAATGCTGTCAATTGTCAATCCTATTGGTGACTACATTTTTGTTTTTTCCTAATTTATATATTCAAACTCAATCCTGTTGAAAATGTCTAATTCTATCACTCACTTTATACTTTGCCTGATTTCGTAATGTTTCTATTGATCTCTGCTTTTCTACATATTTTCCCCAGTTCAACATAGTGACTGACTCTTCATATGTGCTGACATTTACATTCACTCTATAATCGAAAGTCTATTGCTAAAGAACTTTTGGTCCAAATCCTATACTCACTCTTCTTCCTAAACCTACCGACTATCTTCCTAATCCTACTGAATATCCCTTTTTGACTGGGTGCTCTCTTTTAAATTCAATCATCCAATTTACAAGGTCCTATGCCATTGTATATCGAATTATCTGAGACATCTTTGCAGAACATAATTCAAAGCTAAGTATCCCAATCAAGGGCAGAACCCTTATGGGCTTCAAATCATACCTAGATTTCTGTTTTCATACTTATATTTCACATCTATATTTTGTAAGCATTGTAGGTTCCCAATACCATTATTCATCACACAGAATCATTCGTAACCCATATCAAACCTGTTTTTAACCCCAATTATACACTGGTCCCTCAATCATCTTACAGAAGAGCAGGGACAGAGTGGTTCTTACAATACAGGAAAGTTGGGGATATTCCACCTGATGATAACCTCAAAGGTCCATGCAGAAATGATACCTGGAGAAGTTGTAGGCAGGTATGAAGGACCTGAGAGAGCAAAAGTCATCTTCCATGGCAAATATCTTGGTCAGAAAGAAGGGATGTGTCTGAATCAGCCTCTCTCTTCTTATTGTAGAGAAGATGGACCATACCAGGCCTGTGTGGAGAGCTGTTCCTGGGTGCCTATGGTTGATATACCATTCTCCCTTGTGAAAGTGTCACAGGAAGTAGGGGAAGCCTCCATCTCATGGGACCCTTGGAAGCAACAGTTAGGACAATGTGGTTGCCAAGGAAGTGACTCATTCAGTTCCAAAGAAAGTGACATACCTCATTTCCTTGGTGATGGAACTCTCTGAAATTGGTATCCAAGAGGCCAGGCACCCAGAGGCAGTCCCAGTCCCAGTCCCAGTGGGCTCACTTGTTTGGATTTACCAAGGACAGAGTCAGTTTTCTTGGTACCTACTGATGTGAGGATGGCCTAATGCCAAGAGAACTCTGAAGATGGACCTTTTCTGAGAAAGCAGGTAGTGGCTCACCACTTTTTCCTGAAAACTACAAAGAGTTGAACAAGGAAACAAGATCTGAGAGAAGACAGGACATTTCGGGGGAACATAGTATGGCCCCCAGTCAGAGGATACTCCGGATAGTCACAGACCTACTTGGGGGAAGGAGGTGCCTTTGTGGGAGTGGGTGTGGGTTTGTTGTTTTGTCTCATGTTCTGAGAATAGGTAGGAAAGGCTGTTTGTTTGGTTTGGAGTTGACAGTTTCTAGTAAGTTGTTTGATCAGGCGAGTGTTTCTGTTTCGGTGTATCCCATTGTGTCCGTTGTTGTAGACACTAAAAAGAATGCATTAATGGAGGTGTCCTGTCTAGTATAAATCTTCCCATAATTCATCCTGCCCAATATATGAATGGACTGCAGCTTGTCTTATCGATGTGCAACACCTGCTATCTTTCTACGTTGCTGTTTTCTTCCTGAATTCTAGCCACTCTCCAGAATAGGCTCATGGTTTTGTGTCCAAAATATGTACCACCTCCAAGCTCTGTGACATGGCCATGTACTGGATAGCTGAAGAGAATGGCGAGCATCTCAGAAAACTCAGATATCAGTGTGACCAGGAAAGTCTCAGTGCAGAAACCCTGCTTTGGGCCTTTTGCTGACTTATTGTTGTGTTGCACTGAATGTCAGGAAGGTCTTTGCCTCAGGCCACCCCTTTGTGAAAACTGAAGAAAACAGTTTTCAAATGGAAATGAATGGGCATCACCTGTGGCTTCTGGCTTCATTGCTTTGGGAAAGGATGTGTCTGAATCAGCCTCTTGGCCATGTGTGTGGCTGTGACTTAGATTCTCAGCACCTGATGAATCTAAAAATGATCCCCTGCGTGCATCCAAAACCATAAGGCAAAAAATCTTTCATTGTGGATGAATTCTCTTGCCTTCCTCTGTTAAAATCCTGAACTCCATAAGTGAGAATAGGGATTCTTTGGGTCAAATGAGTTCTTCAAATCTCTGCAGAGGTGCTTGGGTTTTCGAATAACTTTAAATCACATAAAGAATGTATTCCTGAAATCAGTAGGATTCAAATTGGAGAAACACAGAAGAATTAACGGCAGGCTTATTTGATCATTCCTGGTTCACAGAAACGGTGTCCAGGCCACCCTGACTTTAGGCAAATGAGGGGCAAAGGAGCTGATTTTGGACACTGTCTTGGCCTGCGCCCCTCATGGAAACCTCCAGCCAGAGGTTAAGATGAGTTACTATATGGAATAAGATGAGGGCCATGTGGGAGTGTTTCAGTTTTAATTTTGGTCATTTGTGTGACAGTTGGAAGAAATGACTGTGTCCACGTGGGCTTGAACTCTGGTGTGATTCCCCTTAGAGACTGGGTTTGGGAACTGAACTCAGAGAAGCATTGCCATGAATTTTGTTGGGATTTTAAGAGGCCACGCATGAAAGTCGCTCTTGGAAACTGAGACCTAGGCCCCGGGTGGATTTCCACAGAGGCCTGGGAAACTCAGCAAGGATATCAAATGATTTTATTCTTAAAGAAATGGCAGCCATAGTTGAGAGTCAAAACACACATCGACCTCACATTGTAGACCTCAATGGGCCTGGCCTAATGTGACCTTTTGTCCACTCTTTGGGAAGCCTTGCCTTTTAGACATCTCCAGAGATTTCATTGAAATGAGCTTCCTCACCATTTATTGTTTGCTGCATGAATTGAAACCCACAGTGCCTCCAAGTTCATGCTTGAAAAATGGCTAGATAAATACCATGAAATTTTTGAAATTCCTATGACCAGGTGGCACTGGAGAAACATTGGATGTCCTGTTGCTGATTATGAGTATACCAGACAGTGCCTTGACTTACTGAGTTTCATGAAAATGGTGTAGAACAGAGATGCCAGTAAGTTTTAGCCTGCTGAGTAGTGGGTCTAGAGCAGTGGTGGGGAGGTGTTTGATAAAACATCCGTGGTAGGGCCATGTGGATCTACCATTGGATTCCAAAGGGCTTGTAACTGACATGGTGCAGCCAGCAGACCCTTATATGTAAAGGCATCATGTTATATGGAGAGTCTTCAGAGGAAAATGAAGAATCAGGTTGATATGGACAAGGGGGCAATGGGCCAAGCTGTGAGAGATAGAAGCCTAGTTGGTGCATTCCCTTGCAGACCCTGACCAACCACACGTGACACAACTCCCTCCAGCACTGTATCCCAGTTTAGCTCCTAGTATTTCGTGAAACAAATACCAAACTCACAGTGCAGCAGGAAAAACACCACAAAAAGTGGAGGAGGACCAAATGGCTTCACAGTCCACACGGGGAGACACTTAGTCTCCAGTGGCATCAGTTAACCTACAAAGAGAGGATTCAGCACTGCTTCATCTAGTTCTTTGGAAAATAAGAAACCATGTCCTCCAGGTCACATAGATGCAGACCCAGCTCTCATAGTCTCACTACAAAGGAAGCCAAATCTCCTGAAAACAACATATATTTCAAGTGCGGAATCTCAGAGGAGTTTCTCAAAAAGTTTTTAGGCCAGCAGAGCTCCATGTTTGTGGAGTGTTTACCCTGTCCCTTATTTTTGGAAACTTTTCTACCACCTCCAAGTTTGTGAACTGCTGAGCATTTTCCATTCCAGATATGTATTCACTGATTTTGTAACTCCTCTCCTCTAATTGTGTCTTACTTGGGGTGAAGGTGATGTCAAGGCATTCTTCTGGATGAGAGCGGGAGGAAATTGTGCAGCATATATTTACATACGCATTGGATTCATTTTCAAATTTTCCATTCGAAGTACTGAATCCCTGACATTAACCCATACCTGGTAGACTTAGACAGTTCATCCTAATATAATGGGGAAAATTAACCCAACACAATAGAAATACAAGCACTTCAGAGGAGACATGTTGTATAGGTGGACTTGACATTTGTATTATATAAGGTAGGAGTTATAAATCTAGTCAAATTTTAATTGAAATATTCTCCATGTGTTTTTAAACTTAACAAATATGTGAATTCTTGTTTCCCTTTTCTGTAGCCTATTTACACATGTATATTTATATGCATATATAGAATCCTACCAGGTATCACATGTACATTTTTGTGAGGTGGCTGTCTTGGCAGATACAAATTGTGAGAAGAGTTCACTCCTCCTAAATGCTGTTGGAAATGAAAATTCAACCTATAGGAGAGCGTCCTAGTACAACAACATTATACATAAACTCATGTTCAGTAAAATAAATATGATTGCATCTGTGGATGATATATATTTACTAATGAATTTCGATTGGCATTTATATTGGTACTTTTTAATGTCTGTGAGTGTTGTGTGTGTGTGTGTGTGTGTGTGCGTATGTGTGTGTGTATATATATATATATATATATATATATATATATATATAGATAGATAGATAGATAGATATAGATATATATATAGATGTAGATATAGATATAGATATACTCTCCAAATTTTTCAAAATATGGAATATATGTGTCTAATATACACTCTCTAAATTCATTCATGTTCATGTATGTGGATTTGTAATCAACTTTTCACAAGATTATAATCATAAATATTCATCCACTTGAAATACATATTTGTTTCCTAGTACTGAAAACTAACTTCAGTGAATTGTGCATACAAATCCTAATTATTCTACAGTAACTGACCCAGTCTAAAATCAATGCAAGTAGACTCCTATGGGACATGATATGTAATTTGTCATTCATTTGTATTCGACACTGCTACATTATTGTTTCCTCAGTTTTTGCACATCATAGGATATACATTTCATCCACAAGTTCACAAATTAATAGGCATTTGTTTCAACTTTAATCACTTCTTGCTTCAGAACACATGTATTGTCAGGGTTTCTTGAATGGTCTTTTCATGAGACTTCTTTCCAAACACATTATTTTGAATTTCCATAATCATTTTGAAGCAAAACTCACACACTCTTTATGATAAACCAAAACATTAATATTTCCATTAGATATATAACTGGTTGGAATGAATGATTGTATATCAATATACGACTTCCTTTAATTTTTCAGATATCAGTTCAATTCATTATTTAAAGTTCAAAAAAGTTATATTATTTATTCACAGTATGGTCTATTCATGCTTTTTCTCTATGTTCATAGAAACAGGGTACACCTCTTTCTACCCCCGATTCTATTTTACATCTTCAATATATTGCTCCCAGAAATGGTGAAAGAATTACTCATGTCACCTCATTATCACAGTAATATTCTGGACAAAAAATGGAAAGGTCACACTTATGATTGTACCAAAGCCTAAATGGAAAGTGAACATGGATTTCTAAAAACATCCATTTCCAGGTTGCCTAATGCTGTCAATTGTCAATCCTATTGGTGACTACATTTTTGTTTTTTCCTAGTTTATATATTCAAACTCAAACCTGTTGAAAATGTCTAATTCTATCACTCACTTTATACTTTGCCTGATTTCGTAATGTTTCTATTGATCTCTGCTTTTCTACATATTTTCCCCAGTTCAACATAGTGACTGACTCTTCATATGTGCTGAAATATACTTTCACTCTATAACTGAAAGTCTATTGCTAAAGAACTTTTGGTCCAAATCCTATACTCACTCTTCTTCCGAAACCTACTGACTATCGTCCTAATCCTACTGAATATCCCTTTTTGACTAGATGTTCTCTTCTAAATTCAATCATCCAATGTACAAGGTCCTATGCCATTGTATATCAAATTATCTGAGACAAATTTGCAGAACATAATTCAAAGTTCAGTATCCCAATCAACGGCAGAACCCTTCTGGGCTTCAAATCATACCTAGATTTGTGTTTTCATACTTATATTTCACCTCAATATTCTTGTAAATATTTCAGGTTCCCAATACCATTATTCATCGCACAGAGTCATACATAACCAAAATCAAACCTGTTTTTAACCCCCAGTATACACTGTTCCCTCAATCATTTTACAGAAGAGCAGGGACAGAGTGGTTCTTACAATACAGGAGAGTTGGGGACCTTCCACATTAAGATAACCTCAAATGTCCATGCACAAATCATACCTGGAGAAGTTGTAAGCAGGTATGAAGCACCTGAGAGAGCAAAAGTCATCTTCCATGGCAAACAACCTGGTCAGGATGAAGGGATGTGTCTGAATCGGCCTCTCTCTTCTTATTGTAGAGAACATGGACCAAACCAGGCCTGGGTGGAGAGCTGTTCCAGGGTGCCAATGGTTGATATACATTCTACCTTATGAAAGTGTCAGAGGAAGTAGGGGCAAACTCCATCTTATGTTACCCTTGGAAGCAACTGTTAGGACAAAGTGGTTGCCAAGGCAGTGACCTCATTCAGTTCCAAAGAATGTGACATACCTCAGTTCCTTGGTGATGGAACTCTCTGAACTTGGTATCCAAGAAGCCAGGCAGCCAGAGGCAGTCCCAGTCCCAGTCCCAGTGGGCTCACTTGTTTGGATTTACCAAGGACAGAGTCAGTTTTCTTGGTACCTAATGATGTGAGGAAGGCCAAATGCCAGGAGAGCTCTGAAGATGGACCTTTCCTGAGAAAACAGGTAGTGGCTAACCACTTTTTCCTGACTTCTTCACAGAGTTGTTCAAGGAAACATGATCGGAGAGAAGACAGGACATTTCGGGAAAACATAGTATGGCCCACCAGTCAGAGGACACCCCAGATAGTCACAGACCTACTTGGGGGAAGGAGGTGCCTTTGTGGGAGTGCGTGTGGGTTTGTTGTTTTGTCTCATGTTCTGAGAATAGATAGGAAAGTAGGTTTGTTTGGTTTGGAGTGGACAGTTTCTAGTAAGTCATTTGACACGGCGAGTGTTTCTGTTTCTGTGTATTCCACTGTGTCCATTGTTGTAGACATTAGAAAAGAGAATGCATTAATGGATGTGTCCTGTCTAGTATAAATCTTCCCATAATTCATCCTGCCAATATATAAATGGACTGCAGCTTGTCTTATCGATGTGCAACATCTGCTATCTTTCTAAGTTGTTGTTTTCTTCCCGAATGCTGGCCACTCTCCAGAATAGGCTCATGGATTTGTGTCCAAAATGGTACCACCTCCAAGCTCTGTGACATGGCCACGTACTGGATAGCTGAAGAGAATGGCGAGCATCTCAGAAAACTCAGATATCAGTGTGACCAGAAAAGTCTCAGTGCAGAAACCCTGCTTTGGGCCTTTTGCTGACTTATTGTTGTGTTGCACTGAATGTCTGGAAGGTCTTTGCCTCAGGCCACCCCTTTGTGAAGCCTGAAGAAAACAGTTTTCAAATGGAAATGAATGGGCCTCCCCTGTGGCTCTTTGCTTAATTGCTTTGGAAAGGGATGTGTCTTTATCAGACTCTTGGACCTGTGTGTGGCTGTGACTTAGATTCTCAGCACCTGATGGATCTTAAGAATGATCCCATGTGAGCTTCCAAACCCAAAATGGCAAAAAATATCATTCATTGTGAATGAAGTCTCTTGCTTTCCTCTGTTAGGTTCCTGCACTCCATCAAATGACAATAGGGATTCTTTGGGTCAAATGAGTTCTTCAAAGCCCTGAAGAGGTGCTTGTGTTTTCGCATGACTCGAAATCACCTAAAGAATCGATACCTAAATTCAGTTGGCCTCAAATTGGAGAAACACAGAAGTATTAACGGCAGGCTTATTTGTTCACTCCTCATTCACAGAAACGGTTTCCAGGCTACCCTGACTTTAGGCAAATGAGGGGCAAACGAGCTGATTTTGGACACTGTCTTGGGCTGCGCCCCTCAAG
Organism: Callospermophilus lateralis; assembly: GCF_048772815.1. NCBI lineage: Eukaryota > Metazoa > Chordata > Mammalia > Rodentia > Sciuridae > Callospermophilus > Callospermophilus lateralis. The sequence goes on from NW_027514455.1 coordinate 486,769, forward strand.
GAAACCTCCAGCCAGAGGTTAAGATGATTGATTATATGGAATAAGATGAGGGCCATGTGGGAGTGTTTTGGTTTTTGTTTTGGTTTTAATTTTGTTCATTTGTGTGGCATTGGAAAAAATGACTGGGTGTACGTGGGCTTGAAATCTGGTGTCATTCCCCTTAGAGACTGGGTTTTGGAACTGAACTCAGAGAAGCATTGCCATGAATTTTGTTGGGATTTTAAGAGGCCACGCATGAAAGTCACTCTTGGAAACTGAGACCTAGGCCCCGGGTGGATTTCCACAGAGGCCTGGGAATTTCAGCAAGGATATCACATGATTTTATTCTTAAAGAAATGGCAGCCATAGTTGAGAGTCAAAACACACATGGACCTCACATTGTAGACCTCAATGGGCCTGGCCTAATGTGACCTTTTTCCACTCTTTGGGAAGCCTTGCCTGTGAGAGTTCTCCAGAGAATTCATTGAAATGAGCTTCCTCACCATTTAATGTTTTCTGAATGAATGGAAACCCCCATTGCCTCCAACTTCATGCTTGAAAAATGGCTAGATAAATACCATGAAATTTTTGAAATTCCTATGACCAGGTGGCACTGGAGAAACATTGGATGTCCTGTTGCTGATTATGAGTATACCAGACAGTGCCTTGACTTACTGAGTTTCATGAAAATGGTGTAGAACAGAGATGCCAGTAAGTTGGAGCCTGCTGAGTAGTGGGTCTAGAGCAGTGGTGGGGAGGTGTTTGATACAACATCCGTGGTAGGGCCATGTGGATCTACCATTGGATTCCAAAGGGCTTGTAACTGACATGGTGCAGCCAGCAGACCCTTATATGTAAAGGCATCATGTTATATGGAGAGTTTTCAGAGGAAAATGAAGAATCAGGTTGATATGGACATGGGGGCAATGGGGCAAGCAGTGAGAGATAGAAGCCTAGTTGGTGCATTCTCTTGTAGACCCTGACCCACCACACGTGACAGAACTCCCTCCAGCACTGTGTCCCAGTTTAGCTCCTAGTATTTCGGGAAACAAATACCAAACTCACAGTGCAGCAGAAAAATAACCACAAAATGTGGAGGAGGACCAAATGGCTTCGGTGTCCACACGGGGACACAATTTGTCTTCAGTGGCCTAAGTTTACCTACAAAGAGAGGATTCAGCACTGCTTCATCTTGTTCATTGGAAAATAAGAAACCATGTCCTCCAGGTCACATAGATGTAGACCCAGCTTTGATGGTCTCACTACAAAGGAAGCCAAATCTCTTGAAAACAATATATAATTCAAGTGCGGAAGCTCAGAGGCAGTTTATCAAAAAGTTTTTAGGCCAGCAGAGCTCCATGTTTGTGGAGTGTTTACCCTGTCCCTTAGTTTTGGAAACTCCTCTACCACCTCCAAGGTTGTGAGCTCCTGAGCATTTTACATTCCAGATATGTATTCACTGATTTTGTAACTCTTCTCCTCTAATTGTGTCTTACTTGGGGTGAAGGTAATGTCAAGGCATTCTTCTGGATGAGAGCGGGAGGATATTTGTGCAGCATATATTTACATACACATTGGATTCATTTTCCAATTTTCCATTCGAAATACTGAATCCCTGACACTAACCCATACCAAGTAGACTCAGACTATTCATCCTAATATAATGGGGAAAATTAACCCAACACAATAGAAATACAAGCACTTCAGAGGAGACATGTTGTATAGTTGGACGTGACATTTGCATTATATTAGTTAGGAGATATAAATCTAGTCAAATTTTAATGGAAATATTCTCCATGTGTTTTTAAACTTAATATGTGAATGCTTGTTTCCCTTTTCTGTAGCCTATTCACACAAGTATATTTATATGCATATATAGAATCCTACCAGGTATCACACGTACATTTTTGTGAGGTGGCTGTCTTGGCAGATACAAATTGTGAGAAGAGTTCACTCCTCCTAAATGCTGTTGGAAATGAAAATTCAACCTATAGGAGATCGTCCGAGTAGAACAACATTATACATAAACTCATGTTCAGTAAAATAAATATGTTTGCATCTGTGGATGATATATATTTACTGATGAATTTCGATTCGCATGTATATTGGCACTTTTTAATGTCTGTGAGTGTTGTGTGTGTTTGTGTGTGTGTGTGTGTGTGTGTGTGTGTAGATATAGATATAGATATACTCTCCAAATTTTTCAAAATATGAAATATATATGTCTAATATACACTCTCTAAATTCATTCATGTTCATGTATGTGGATTTATAATCCACTTTTCACAAGATTATAATCAGAAATATTCATCCACCTGAAATACATATTTGTTTCCTAGTACTGAAAACTAACTTCAGTGAATGGTGCATACAAATCCTAATTATTCTACAGTAACTGACCCAGTCTAACATCAATGCAAGTAGACTCCTATGGGACATGATATGTAATTTGTCATTCATTTGTATTCGACACTGGTACATTATTGTTTCTTCAGTTTTTGCACATCATAGGATATACATTTCATCCACAAGTTCACAAATTAATAGGCATTTGTTTCAACTTTAATCACTTCTTGCTTCTGAACACATGTATTCTCAGGGTTTCTTGACTGGTCTTTTCATGAGACTTCTTTCCATACACATTATTTTGAATTTCCATAATCATTTTTAAGCAAACCTCACACACTCTTCATGATAAACCAAAACACTAATATTTCCATTAGATATATCACTGGTTGGAATGAATGATTGTATATCAATATACGATTTCCTTTAATTTTTCAGATATCAGTTCAATTCATTATTTCAAGTTCAAAAAAGTTATATTATTTATTCACAGTATGGTCTATTCATGCTTTTTCTCTATGTTCATAGAAACAGGGTACACCTCTTTGTACCCCGATTCTTATTTTACATCTTCAATATATTGCTCCCAGAAATGGTTAAAGAAATACTCATGTCACCTCATTATCACAGTAATATTCTGGACAAAAATGGAAAGGTCACACTTATGATTGTACCAAATCCTAAATGGAAGGTGAACATGGATTTCTAAAAACATCCGTGTCCAGGTTGCCTAATGCTGTCAATTGTCAATCCTATTATTGACTACATTTTTGTTTTTCCTAATTTATATATTCAAACCCAACCCTGTTGAAAATGTTCAATTCTATCACTCACTTTATAATTTGCCTGATTTCGTAATGTTTCTATTGATATCTGCTTTTCTACATATTTTCCCCAGTTCAACATAGTGACTGACTCTTCATATGAGCTGACATTTACATTCACTCTATAACCAAAAGTGTATTGCTAAAGAACTTTTGGTCCAAATCCTATACTCACTCTTCTTCCTAAACCTACCGACTATCTTCCTAATCATACTGAATATCCCTTTTTGACTGGATGTTCTCTTCTAAATTAAATCATCCAATGTACAAAGTCCTATTCCATTGTATATCGAATTATCTGAGACATCTTTGCAGAACATAATTCAAAGCTAAGTATCCCAATCAAGGGCAAAACCCTTCTGGGCTTCAAATCATACCTAGATTTCTCTTTTCATACTTACATATCACCTCTATATTCTTGTAAATATTGTAGGTTACCAATACCATTATTCATCGCACAGAATCGTTCGTAACCCAAATCAAACCTGTTTTTAACCCCAAGTATACACTGTTCCCTCAATCATTTTACAGAAGAGCAGGGACGGAGTGGTTCTTACAATACAGGAAAGTTGGGGACCTTCCACCTAATGAGAACCTCAAATGTCCATGCAAAAATGATACCTGGAGAAGTTGTACACAGGTATGAAGCAACTGAGAGAGCAAAAGTCATCTTCCATGGCAAACAACCTGGTCAGAATGAAGGGATGTTTCTGAATCTGCATCTCTCTTCTTATTGTAGAGAAGAGGGACCAAACCAGGCCTTAGTGGAGAGTTGTTCCCGGGTGCCAATGGTTGATATACATTCTACCTTATGAAAGTGTCACAGGAAGTAGGGGCAACCTCCATCTTATGTTACCCTTGGAAGCAACTGTTAGGACAAAGTGGTTGCCAAGGCAGTGACCTCATTCAGTTCCAAAGAATGTGACATACCTCATTTCCTTGGTGATGGAACTCTCTGAACTTGGTATCCAAGAAGCCAGGCACCCAGATGCAGTCCCAGTCCCAGTCCCAGTGGGCTCACTTGTTTGGATTTCCCAAGGACAGAGTCAATTTTCTTGGTACCTAATGATGTGAGAATGGCCAAATGTCAGGAGAGCTCTGAAGGTGGACCATTTCTGAGAAAACAGGTAGTGGATAACCACTTTTTCCTGACATCTTCACAGAGTTGGTCAAGGAAACACAATCTGAGAGAAGACAGGCCATTTCGGGGGAACATTGTATGGCCCACTGGTCAGAGGACACTCCGGATAGTCACAGACCTACTTGGGGGAAGGAGGTGCCTTTGTGGGAGTGGGTGTGGGTTTGTTGTTTTGTCTCATGTTCTGAGAATAGATAGGAAAGGCGGTTTGTTTGGATTGGACTGGACAGTTTCTAGTAAGTCATTTGACACGGCGAGTGTTTCTGTTTCTGTGTATCCCACTGTGTCCGTTGTTGTACACATTAGAAAAGAGAATGCATTAATGGATGTGTCCTGTCTAGTATAAATCTTCCCATAATTCATCCTGCCCAATATATGAATGGACTGCAGCTTGTCTTATCGATGTGCAACACCTGCTATCTTTCTAAGTTGTTGTTTTCTTCCTGAATTCTGGCCACTCTCCAGAATAGGCTCATGGATTTGTGTCCTAAATATGTACCACCTCCAAGCTCTGTGACATGACCATGTACTGGATAGCTGAAGAGAATGGCGAGCATCTCAGAAAACTCAGATATCAGTGTGACCAGGAAAGTCTCAGTGCAGAAACCCTGCTTTGGGCCTTTTGCTGACTTATTGTTGTGTTGCACTGAATGTCAGGAAGGTCTTTGCTCAGGCCACCCCTTTGTGAAGCCTGAAGAAAACAGTTTTCAAATGGAAATGAATGGGCCTCACCTGTGGCTCTTGCTTAATTGCTTTCGAAAGGGATGTGTCTTTATCAGCCTCTTGGACCTGTGTGTGGCTGTGACTTAGATTCTCAGCACCTGATGGATCTTAAGAATGATCCCATGTGAGCTTCCAAAACCAAAATGGCAAAAAATATCATTCATTGTGGATGAAGTCTCTTGCCTTCCTCTGTTAGGTTCCTGCACTCCATCAAATGAGAATAGGGATTCTTTGGGTCAAATGAGTTTTTCAAAGCCCTGCAGAGGTGCTTGTGTTTTTGCATGACTCTAAATCACCTAAAGAATCGATATCTAAAATCAGTAGGCGTCAAATTGGAGGAACACAGAAGTATTAATGGCAGGCTTATTTGTTCACTCCTGGTTCACAGAAACTGTGTCCAGGCTACCCTGACGTTAGGCAAATGAGGGGCAAACGAGCTGATTTTGGACACTGTCTTGGGCTGCGCCCCTCATGGAAACCTCCAGCCAGAGGTTAAGATGATTCCCTATATGGAATAAGATGAGGGCCATGTGGGAGTGTTTTGGTTTTAATTTTGGTCATTGGAAAAAATGACTGGGTACACGTAGGCTTGAACACTGGTGTGATACCCCTTAGAGACTGGATTTTGGAACTGAACTCAGAGAAACATTGTCATAAATTTTGTTGGGATTTTAATAGGCCAAGCATGAAAGTCGCTCTTGGAAACTGAGACCTAGGCCCCGGGTGGATTTCCACAGAGGCCTGGGAATCTCAGCAAGGATATCACATGATTTTATTGTTAAAGAAATGGCAGCCATAGTTGAGAGTCAAAACACACATGGACCTCACATTGTAGACCTCAATGGGCCTGGCCTAATATGACCTTTTGTCCACTCTTTGGGAAGCCTTGCCTGTGAGAGTTCTCCAGAGAATTCATTGAAATGAGCTTCCTCACCATTTAATGTTTGCTGCATGAATTGAAATCCACAGTGCCTCCAACTTCATGCTCGAGAAATGGATAGATAAATACCATGAAATTTTTAAAATTCCTATGACCAGGTGGCACTGGAGAAATATTGGATGTCCTGTTACTGTTCATGAGTATACCAGACAGTGCCTTGATTTTCTGAGTTTCATGAAAATGATGTAGAACAGAGATGCCAGTAAGTTGGAGGCTGTTGAGTAGTGGGTCTAGAGCAGTGGTGGAGAGGTGTTTGATACAACACCCGTGGTAGGGCCATGTGGATCTACCATTGGATTCCAAATGGCTTGTAACTGACATGGTGCAGCCAGGAGACCCTTATATGTAAAGGCATCTTGTTATATGGAGAGTTTTCAGAGGAAAATGAAGAATCAGGTTGATATGGACAAGGGGGCAATGGGGCAAGCTGTGAGAGATAGAAGCCTAGTTTGTGAATTCTCTTGCAGACCCTGACCCACCACTCGTGACACAACTCCCTCCAGCACTGTGTCTCAGTTTAGCTCCTAGTATTTCGTGAAACAAATACCAAACTCACAATGCAGCAGGAAAAACACCACAAAAAGTGGTGGAGGACCTAATGGCTTCACAGTCCACACGGGGAGACACTTAGTCCCCAGTGGCCTCAGATTACCTACAAAGAGAGGATTCAGCACTGCTTCATCTTGTTCATTGGAAAATAAGAAACCATGTCCTTCAGGTCACATAGATGCAGACCCAGCTTTGATGGTCTCACTACAAAGGAAGCCAAATCATCTGAAAACAACATATATTTCAATTGCGGAAGCTCAGACGCAGTTTCTCAAAAAGTTTTTAGGCCAGCAGAGCTCCATGTTTGTGGAGTGTTTACCCTGTCCCTTAATTTTGGAAACTCCTCTACCACCTCAAAGGTTGTGAACTCCTGAGCATTTTCCATTCCAGATATGTATTCACTGATTTTGTAACTCTTCTCCTCTAATTGCGTCTTACTTGGGGTGAAGGTAATATCAAGGCATTGTTCTGGATGAGAGCGGGAGGATATTTGTGCAGCATATATTTACATACACATTGGATTCATTTTCCAATTTTCCATTCAAATACTGAATCCCTGAAACTAACCCATACCTAGTAGACTCAGACTATTCATCCTATTATAATGGGAAAAATTAACCCAACACAATAGAAATACAAGCACTTCAGAGGAGACATGTTGTATAGTTGGACTTGACATTTGCATTATATAAGGTAGGTGTTATAAATCTAGTCAAATTTTAATGGAAATATTCTCCATGTGTTTTTAAATTTAACAAATATGTGAATTCTTGTTTCCCTTTTCTGTAGCCTATTCACACATGTATATTTATATGCATATATAGAATCCTACCAGGTATCACACGTACATTTTTGTGAGGTGGCTGTCTTGGCAGATACAAATTGTGAGAAGAGTTCACTCCTCCTAAAACTGTTTTAAATGAAAATACAACCTATAGGAGAGCGTCCTAGTAGAACAACATTATACATAAACTCATGTTCAGTAAAATAAATATTTTTGCATCTGTGGATGATATATATTTACTAATGAATTTCTATTGGCATTTATATTGGTACTTTTTAATGTCTGTGAGTGTTGTGTGTGTGTGTGTGTGTGTGTGTGTGTTTATAGATATAGATATAGATATAGATATAGATAGATATAGATATACTCTCCAAATTTTTGAAAATATGGAATATTTTTGTCTTATTTTGCACTTCCTAAATTTTTCATATTCATGAATGTGTATTTATAATCATCTTTTCTCAAGATTATTCTCAGAAACATTCATATACCCTACTAGACTCTGACTACTAATACTAATATAATGGAGAAAAATATCCCAAACAGAATAGAAATACAAGCATTTCAGAAGGGACATGGTGTATAGTTGGACTTGCCTTTTGCATGATATAAGGTAGGAGTTATAAATCTATTCAATTTGCTGAAATACTTTTCCATATGTTATTTTTTTTTGACACAAAACAAAATTTAATATTCGAAAACTAAATAAAATTGACACATCCTTAACCAAGCTAATGAAGAAAAAAAACCTCAAATTACTAAAATTAAGGATCGTAAAAGAACTTTTACAGAGTACACAACTAAAATACAGAGAATAATTAAAAACTAATTTGAAAATTTATACTCTAATAAATTAAAATACCATGATGACATCAATAAAATTTTAGAGATATACCCAAACTGAATTAGTAGGACATGAACAATTTAAACAAATCAATTTCAAGCAATGAAATAGAAGTTGCTGTCAACAGCCTACCAATCAAGCAACGCCCAGGAACAGACAGATTCTCAGTCAAGTTCTACAAGACCTTCAAAGAAGCATTCATCACAATACTCCTCAAATTATTCCATAAAATAGAAAGGCATGGAACTCCTCCAAACTCATTTCATGAGGATAGTATCACTCACATACCAAAATCAGACAAAGACACATCAAGGAAAGAAAACTTCAGAGCAATATTCCTGACAAACATATATACAAAAATTCTCAATAAAATTCTTTTTTTTAAGCCAAAGTTAATCAAAAGGGATAAAGAGGGACACTACACACTATTCCATGTGTTTTTAACGTTAAGAAATATATGAATTCCTGTCTCCCTTTCTCTGTAGCCTATTAAGCACATCTATTTTTATATGCACAAATAGAATCCTACCTGGTTTCACACGTACATTCTTGTGAGGTGGCTGACTTGGCAGATACTATTTGTGAGAAGAGATCACTCCTCCTAAATGCTGTTGGTACAGAAAATTCAACCCATGGGTGAGCTTCCTAGATGAACAACATTCTACATACATCCATGTTCAGTAAAATGAATATTTTGGGATATGCGGATGAGTTATTTTTCATGATGAATTTCGATTGACATATATATTGTGACATTATAATGTGTGTGTGTTTGTGTGTCTATATATATATATATATATATATATATATATATATAGTCTCCAGATTTTCCAAAATATGAAATATATGTCTTCTTATACACCGCCTGAATTCATTCATATTCATATATGTGGATTTATAATTAACTTTTAACAAGTTTATTCTCAGAAATATACATCCACTGACATACATATTTGTTTCCTAGTACTGAAAACTAACTTCAGGGAAGGGTTCTTACAAATCCTAATATTTCTAGAGTAACTGACCAAGTTTAACATCAATGCAAATACATTCCTATTTGATATGATGTGTTTGTTAAAGTTCATTTTTATTCAAACTTGGTACGTTATTATTTATTCAGTTTATGGACATCATAAAATATATCCTTTCATTCACAAGTTCACAAATTTATAAATATTTGGTTCACTTTCAATCACTTCCTCCTTCGGAACACATATATTCCTTCATGTTTCTTGACGGGTCTTTTCACTGGACTTCTTTCTAAACACGTTATTTTCGATTGAATAATCATTTTTGAAGCAAAACTCACACACTATTCATGATAAACGGTAACCCTAATAATACCATTAGATATATAACTGGTTGGAATTAATGTACGTATATCAATATATGATTTCCTCTATATTTTCAGATATTAAAACAATCCATTATTTAAATTTGGAACCAGTCATATAATTTTTTCACAGTATGGTCTATTAATGCATCATCTCTATATTCATCAACACAGGGTAAACCTATTAGTATCCCCAGTACTAATTCATATGTTTTCAAAATATTGCTCCCAGAAAAGGTGGAAGAAATACTCATGTCACCTGATCTACATATACATATTATCACAGTAATATTCTGGACACAAAATGCAAAGGTCACCGTTATGATTGCAATAAAGCCTCAATGGAATGTGAACATGGATTACTAAAAACATCCATCCCCAGTTTGCCTAATGCTCTCAAATGTCAATCCAATTGGTGACTACATTTTTGTTTCTTTTTAAGATTATGTATTCAACCTCAACCCTGTTGAAAATGTCTAATCCTATCACTCACGTTATACTTTGCCTGATTTCCTAATGTCTCTATTGATGTCTGCTTTCCTACATATTTTTTCCCAGTTCATCATTGTGCCCGACTTTTCACATATGGTGCCATTAATATTCACTCTCTAACCGAAACCTATTGCTAAAGAACTTTTGGTCCAAATCCTAGACTCACTCTTCCTTCTAAACCTACGGACTATCTTTCTAATCCTACACACTATCCCTTTTTCACTGGATGTTCTCTTCTACATTCAATCATCTGAGGTACAGGGTCTTATGCCATTGTATATCGATTTAACTGAGACCTCGGTGCAAAACATTACTCAAGCTAAGGATCCCAATCAAGGGCCCAAATCCTTCTGGGCTTAAAATATTACCTAGATTTCTGTTTTCATACTTATATTTTACCTCTATATTCTTTTAAATATCGCTGGTTCCCAATACCATTATTCATCCAGCAGAATGATTCCTAAGCCAAATGGAACATGCTATTGACCCTAACCATACAATGTTCCCTCAATCTCACTTTACAGAAGAGGAGGGATAAAGTTGATATTACAATACAGGAAGTTAGGAGATCTTCCACCTGCTGAGTACCTCAAAATCCATGCAGAAATAATCCCTGGAGAAGATGTTGGCAGCTATGAAAGACCTGAGAGAACAAAAGTCATATTCCATGGCAAACAACATGGTCAGGATGAAAGGATGTGTCTGAGTCATCCTCTCTATTTTTAATGCAGGGAAGATGGACCAAAGCAGGCCTGTGTGGAGAGCTGTTCCCAGGTGACTATGGTTTCTATACCATTCTAACATGTGAATGTATCACAGGAAGTAGGGCAGCCTCCATGTCAGGAGACACTAGGACGCAACTGTTAGGACAAAGTGGTGGCCAAGACAGGGACCTCATTTATTTCCTGAAGGTAGTGACCTCACCTCATTTCCTTGGTGATGGAACTCTCTGAATTTTGTGATCCAGGAAGCCAGGCACCCAGAGCCAGTCCCAGTCCCAGTTGCAGTGGGCTCACTTGTTTGGATTCACTAAGGACAGAGTCAGTCTTTCTTGGTACCTACTGATGTAAGGGTTGCCAAATACCAAGAAAGCTCTGAAGAGGGGTCTTTCCTGAGAGGACAGGAATTGGCTCACCACTGCCTCCTGACAACTTCACAGAGTTGACCAAGGAGACCAGATGTGAGACAGAAAGGCCATTTCTGGGGAACATCATATGGCCTACCAGTCAGAGGACACTCCAGATAGTGACAGACCTACTTGTGGGAAAAAGTTGCATTTGTGGGTGTTGGTTTGTGTTTGTGGTTTTTTTCTCATGTTCTGAGAATAGGTAAAAAAGGAGGTTTGTTTGGTTTGGAGTGGACTGTTTCCAGTAAGTCATTTGACAAGGAGACTGTTTCTATGTCTGTGTATCCCACTGTATTTTTCTTTGTAGATATTAGAAAAAAAATAGCTCATTGGTTGTGTCCTGTCTAGTAGAAAGCTTCCCAGCATGCATCCTTTCCAATTAATGAATGGACTGAGGCTTGCCTTATCCATGGGCAACACCGGCTATCTACCTAATTTTCCATTTTTTCATGAATTCTGGCCACTCTCAAGATTAGTATCATGTATTTTTGTACAAGATATGTACCACCTCCAAGCTCTGTGACATGGCCATGTACTGGATAGCTGAAGGGAATGGCGAGCATCTCAGAAAACTCATATATCAGAGTAACCAGGAAAGTCTCCGTGGAGAAACCCTGCTTGGGGCCTTTTGATTACCTATTGTTCTGTTGCTCTGAATGTCAGAAAGGTCTTTGCCTCAGGCCACCCCTTTGTGAAGCCTGAAGAAAACAGTTTTAAAATGGAAATGAATGGGCATCACCTGTGGCTCTTTGCTTCATAGCTTTGGAAATGGATGTGTCTGAATCAGCCTCTTGGCCCTGTGTGAGCCTGTGGTTTAGATTTTCAGCACCTGATGAATCTAAAGAAAGATCCCATGTGGGCATCCAAAACCTAAATGGAAAAAAGATCAGTGATTGTGGATGATGCCTCTCGCCTTCCTCTGTAAGATTCCTGACCTCCATCAAGTGAGAATAGGGATCATTTGTGTCAAATAAGTTCTTCAAAGGGCTGCAGAGGGGAGACAATAGGTGCTTGGGTTTTCTTATAACTCCAATTCACACTAAAAATCTATACCCCACAGTCAGTAGGCCTCAAATTTGAGAAGTGGAGTAGTATTAACGGCAGGCCTATTTGATCACTTCTGTTTCACATTAACGTTGTCCAGGCCACCCTGACTTTAGGCAAATGAGGGGCAAGGGAGTTTATTTTTGACACTGTCTTGGGCTGTGCCCCTCATGGAAACCTCCAGCTAGAGGTTATGATTAGTGTCTATATAAAAGATGAAGAGGGCCGTGTGAGAGTGTTTTGGTTTTAATTGTCATCATTTGTGTAGCAATTGGAAGAGATGCCTGGGTCCACCTGGGCTTGAACTCTGTTGTGATTCCCCTTAGAGACTGAGTTGTGTAACTGACCTCAGAGAAGTATTGCCATGAATTGTGTTGGGATTTCAGGAGGCCACACATGAGATTCACCATTGGAATCTGAGATCTTGGCCCAGGGTGACTTTACACAGAGCACTGGGAATCTAAGCCAGGATATCACAAGATTTTATTCTGAAAGATTCCAGCCATAGTTGAGAGTCAAAACACACATGCAACTCACATTGTAGACCTCAATGGGCCTGGCTTCATGAGACCTTTTGCCCACTCTTTGGGAAGCCTTGCCTGTGAGAGTTCACCAGAGCTTTCATTGAAATGAGATTCCTAACCATTTATTGGTTCCTGTATAAATTGAATCCCACAGTGCCTCCAACTTCATTATTGAAAAATATCTAGATATATACCATGGCACTGGAGAACATTTGGATGTCCTGTTGCTAATCATGATTGTACCAGACAGTGCCTTAATTGACTGTGTTTCATGAAAATGCTGTAGAACATAGATGCCAGTAAGTTGGAGCCTGCAGACTAGTGGGCATAAAGCAGTGGAGTGTAGGTGTGTGAAAAAACATCATTTGTGGGTCCACGTGGATCTGGCATTGGCTTAGAAATGACTTGTCACTGACATGGTACATCCAGCAGACCCTTCTATGTAAAGGCATCTTGTTATATGGAGAGGATTCCTGCCAATGATCAGAATAAGGGGGCTATTGTCGAGTTGAAAAGCTATGTGGGATTTAAGCCTCATTGGTGCATTTTACTGCAGACCCTCACCCACCACATATGAGAGTACATCCTCCAGCACTGTGTCCCAGTGGAGCTCCTTGTATTTCGTGAAGCCAATACAAAACTCACAGTGCAGCAGTAAGAAACACCACGAAAGTGGAGCATGAACAAATGGCTTTACAGACAACACGGTTAGATACTTAGACCCCAGTGGCCAAAGTTTCCCTACAAATAGAGAATTCAGCACTGCTGCCTCATGTCCACTAGAAAATAAGGAACCATGTCATCCAGGTCACATAGATGGAGACCCAGCATTGATGGTCTCACTACAAAGGAAGCAAAAGCTCCTGACAAAAACATATTTCAACTGCCCAACCTCAGAGGCAGTTTCTCAAAAAGTCATTAGGCCAGCAGAGCTCCATGTTTGTGAAGTGTTTACCCTCTCCCTTTTTGTAAACTGTTCTACCTCCTACAAGTTTGTGAAGTTCTGAGCATTTTCCTTTCCACATATGTATTCACAGATTTTCTAACTCTTCTCCACTAATTGTGTCTTATTTGGGGCGAAGGTAATGTCAAAGCATTGTTCTGGCTGAGAGTGGGAAGATTTTTGTGTAGCACATATTTGCATACATATTAGATTCATTTTCCTATTTTCCATTTGAAATACTGAATCCCTGACACTAACCCATACCCTACTAGACTCTGACTACTAAACCTAATATGATAGAGAAAAAGAAACCTAACAGAATAGAAATACAGGCCTTTCATAGGAGGCATGGTGTATACTTGGACTTGCCTTCTGCTTTATCAATGGTATGTGTTATAAATCTAGTCAACTTTTCATTGTAATACTTCTCCATGAGTTTTTAAAGTTAACACATATGTAAATTTCTGTCTCCCTTTCTCTGTAGCCTATTCATCAAATGTATTTTTTTATGCATTTTTAGAATTCTACCTGGTATCACATGTACATTCTTGTGAGATCGCTTATTTTGGAAGATACAAATTGTGAGAAGAGATCGCTCCCTCTAAATACAGATGGAACTGGAATTTCCACCTATGGGTGAATTTCCTAGATGAACAATATTATGTATAAATAAATGTTCAGTAAAATGAATATTTTTGGATACGTGGATGATATATATTTCATGATGAATTTCGAATGGCATATATATTGCTACATTTTAATGTCTGTGTATGTGTGTATCTATTTATCTATCTATCTATATAGATATAGATATCTACTCTTAAGATTTTCAAAATATGAAATATATGTGTCTTATTATACACTCCCTAAGTAAACTCATGTGTGTGTATGTAGATTTATAATCAACTTTTCACAAAATTATTCTTAGAAATATTCATCCACCTTAAATACATATTTTTTCCTAGTACTGAAAAGTAAATTAAGTGAATGGTGTATACAATTCGTAATATTTCTACAGTGACTGAACCAGTTTCACATCAATGTAAGTAGACACCTATGGGACCATGATGTGTATTTTGAAGTTCATTTTTATTCAGACACTGGTACATTACTATTTCTGCAGTTTATGGACATTATAGGATATATCCTTTCATCCACAATTTCACAAATTTATAGGCATTTGGTTCACTTTCAATCACTTCCTACTTCAGAACACATGTATTCCTCCATGTTTCTTGACTGTTCTTTTCATGAGATTCTTTCCAAACACAGTATTATTGATTTCCATAATCACTTTTGAAGCCAAACTCACACACTCTTCATGATAAACCATAACGCTAATATTACCATTAGATGTATAGCTGGTTGGAATGAATGTATGTATATCAATATAAGATTTCCTATATATTTTCAGATATCAATTCAATCCATTATTTAACGTTTGAACCAGTTATATCATTTATTCACAGTATGGTCTATTAAGGCATCATCTCTATATTTGTAGACTGATGGTATACCTGTTTGTATCCCCAATACTAATTTTTAAGTCTTTAAAATATTGCTTTCAGAAATGGTGGAAGAAATACTGTAGTCACCTGATATACATATACATTTCATCACGGTAATATTCCTGAAACAAAATGCAAGGGTCACACTTATGATTGTATCAAAGCCTATATTGAAAGTGAGCATGTATTACTAACAACATCCATGCCCTGATTAACTAATGATCTCAAATATCATTCCTATTGGTGACTACATATTTGTTTCTTCCTAAGATTATATATTGAAACTGAACCCTGTTAAAAATGTCTTATCCTATCACCCACTTTGTACTTTGCCTTATTTCCTAATGTCTCTATTGATATCTGCTTTCGTACACATTTTCCCCAGTTTATCACTGTGACTGACTGTTCACATATGCTGACATTTACACTCACTCTCTAATCAAAACTCTATATCTAAAGAACATTTGGTCCAACTCCTCGACTCACTCAAATGGATTCTTCAAAGCCCTGCAGAGGGTAGCCCATAGTTGCTTGAGTTTTCTCATGACCCCAATTCACATAAAGAATCTATACCCCACAGAGAATAGGCCTCAAATTGGAGAAGTAGAGCAGTATTATTGGCAGGCCTATTTGATCACTCCTGCTTCACAGGAAGAGTTTCCATGCCACCCTGACTTTAGGCAAATGAGAGGCATGTGAGCTTATATTGGACACTGTCTTAAGCTGCGCCCTTCATGGAAACCTCCAGCCAGAGGTTATGATGAGTCTCTAAATTGAAGAAGATGAGGGCCATGTGGGAGTGTTTTGGTTTAATTGTGGTCATTTGTGTGGTGGTTGGAAGAGATGACTGAGTCCACCTGTGCTTGAACTCTGGAGTGATTCCCCTTAGAGACTGAGTTCTGGAACAGATCTCAGAGAAGTATTGGCATGAATTGTGTTGGGATTTTAGGAGGCCACGCATGAGAGTTGCCCTTGGAGACTGAGATCTAGGCCCAGGATAGCTTTCAAAGAGCACTGGGAATCTCAGCCAGGATATCACATGACTTTATTCAGAAAGACTTGGAAGCCATAGTTGAGAGTCAAAAAAAACATGGCCCTCAATTGTAGACCTCAATGGGCCTGGCTTAATGTGACCTTTTGGCCACTCTTTGGGAAGCCTTGCCTCTGAGAGTTCTCCCGAGCTTTAATTGAAATGAGCTTCCTCACTATTTCATGGTTCCCGAATGAATTGAATGCCACAGTGCCTCCAAATTTATCTTTGAAAATTGGCTAGATAAATACCATGAAATTTTTTAAATTCTTATGAACAGGTGGCACTGGAGAACCTTTGGATGTCTATTGCTGATCACGAGTGTACCAGACATTGCATTGATTGACTGGGTTTCATGAAAACGGTGAGAACAGAGATGCCAGAATGTTGAGGCCTGCTGACTAGTTGGCCTAGAGCAGTGGTGGGCAGGTGTATGATAAAACATCTGTCGTGGGGCCATGTGGATCTGCCATTGGCTTCCAAATGCCTTGTGACTGACATGGTGCAGCCAGCAGAACCATACAAGTTAACGGACCTTATTATATGGAGAGGTTTCAGGGCAATATTCAGAATCAGGTTGATATGGACATGGGTGCAAGCTTTTGGGGATAGAAGCCTGGTTGGTGCATTCTCCTGCAGACCCTCACCCACTACACGTGAGAGTACTTTCTATAGCACTGTGTCCCAGTTTTTCTTTTTGTATTTTGTGAAGCCAATACCAAACTCCCAGTGCAGCAGTAAGAAACACCACGAAAAGTGAAGTATGACCAAATGGCTTCACAGACCACATGGTTAGACACTTAGACCCCAGTGGCCTCAGTTTACCTACAAAGAGAGAATTCAGAACTGCTGCCTCATGTTCTATTGCAAATAAGGAACCATGTCATCCAGGTCACATAGATGCTGATGCAGCTTTGATGGTCTCACTACAAAGGAAGCGAAAGCTCCTGACAACAACAAACATTTCAAGGGCCCAAAGTCAGAGGCAGTTTCTCAGAAATTAATTAGGCCACCAGAGCTCCATGTTTGTGAAGTGTTTACCCTTTACCTTACTTTTGGAAATTCCTCTACCACCTCCAAGGTTGTGAACTCCTGAGCATTTTCTTTTCCAGATATATATTCACAGATTTTCAAACTCTTCTCCACTAATTGTGTATTACTTGTGGTGAAGGAACTATCAAGGCATTTTTTTGGATGACAGTAGGAAGATTTTTGTCTAACAAATATTCGCATACACATTAGATTCATTTCCCTATTTTCCATTTGAAATACTGAATCCCTGACACTAACCCATACCCTACTAGACGCTGACTACTAATCCTAATATGATGGAGAAAAAGAAACCTAACAGAATAGAAATACAGGCCATTCATAGGTGGCATGGTGTATACTAGGACTTGCCTTCTGCTTTATCAAGTGTATGTGTTATAAATCTAGTCAACTTTTCATTGTAGTACTTCTCCATGAGATTTTAAAGTTAACACATATGTAAATTTCTGTCTCCTTTTCTCTGTAGCCTATTCATCTCATGTATTTTATTATGCATATTTAGAATCCTACCTGGTATCACACATACATTCTTGTGAGGTCACTGTTTTTGGATGATACAAATTGTGAAAAGAGATCACTCCCCCTAAATACTGATGAAACTGAAAATTCAACAAATTGGTGAATTTCCTAGATGAACAACATTATACATAAATCCATGCTCAGTAAAAAGAATATTTTTGGATATGAGGATGATATATATTTCATGATGAATTTTGATTGGCATATATATTGCTACATTTTAATGTCTGTGTTTTTATCTTTATAAATATATATATATATATATATATATATATATATACTCTCCAGATTTTTCACAATATTAAATATATGTGTCTTATTATTCACTCCCTAAATACATTCATATTCATGTATGTGGATTTGTAATCAAATTTGCACAAGATTATTCTCAGAAAAATTCATCCACATAAAATACATATTTATTTTCCAGTACTGAAAACAAACTTCGGTGAATTGTGCTTACAAATCCTAATATTTGCATGGTAACTGACCCAGTTTAACATTAATGCAAGTATAATCCTATGGGACATGATGTGTATTTTGAAGTTCATTTTTATTCAACAGTGTTACATTACTATTTCTTCAGTTGATGGATATCATAGGATATAACTTTTCATCCACAAGTTCACAAATCTGCAGGCATTTGGTTCACTTTCAATTACTTCTTGCTTCAGAACATATGTATTCCTCCATGTTTCTTGACTGTTCTTTTCATGAGATTCTTTCCAAACACATTATTTTCGATTTCCATAATCATTTTTGAAGGAAAGAGGCGCCTTACTTACCCCCAGAAAGGTTCGTTGAGGTCTCCTTGTCCTGCGCTGCGTGATTCCCGGCCAATGCACCAAATGTAAGGTTCCGGCGAATGTTTGAGGAAGAGACCATCAAGAAACTGCGGCTCATGCAACAGTAAAAGCCGTTTATTGAGGATCCAATCCAGCATGCTGGGGCTACGTGCTCACTCAAGATGGGAGAGCATCCCAGAGCCCCGAGCAGGGGTTGAGCAGTGCTTAAGTACACTTTTTGGGCAGGGCGGGACTTTACATATATTACAGTCTCCTTTAAGAAATCATCATACACCACGGGAAAATCAAACAACAATTCCTAAACATGATTAGTTCATTTATTGGTGGGAACATGTAAGGCGGGAGTGATAGGTCAGTTCTAAAGCGGGGAACACATTCAAAATGATTGGTTTAGGCCCTGCAATGCCTATGTGCCAGGCCTCACAGGGTCCTAGGTTATTAAAAAACCAGGCGGTCAGGGGGAATATTTACTGGGTAGTCCGGGAATTGTCCTACAAGCTACAGGAATTTCAGGTTTTGCGTGTAGCATAGGAACTTAACAATACCTGGTCCTTTACATTTTAACTCAAGCCTTGCTGCTTAAAAACTTTACAACACCCGGTCTTTTACACTTTAACTTTTACACTTTAATTTCAATTTCTTTTACCCTTACAGATCACTCCTGGTGCACAAGAAGGGTGTCCAAGCCACCCTGACTTTAGGCAAATGAGGGCCAAGGGAGCTTATTTTGGACACTGTCTTGGGCTGTGCCCCTCATGGAAACCTCCAGCCAGATGTCATGATGAGTGCCTTTATGGAAGAAGAGGAGGGCCATGTGGGATTGTTTTGGTATTAATTGTGGTCATTTGTGTGACGGTTGGAAGAGATGACAGGGTCCACCTGGGCTTGAAGTCTGGTGTGAATCCCCTTAGAGACTGAGTTCTGGAACTGACCTCAGAGAAGTATTGCATGAATTGTGTTGAAATTTTAGGAGGCCACGCATGAGAGTCGCTCTTATAAACTGAGATCAAGGCCCAGGGTGGCTTTCCACAGAGCACTGGGAATATCAGCCAAGATATCCCATGATTTTATTCTTAAAGACTTGGTAGCCATAGTTGAGAGTCAAAACACACATGGAACTCACAACGTATACCTCAATGGGCCTGGCTATATTTGACCTTTTGGCCACTCTTTGGGAAGCCTTGCCTATGAGAGTTCTCCAGAGTTTCATTGAAATGAGCTTCCTCAACATTTAGTGGTTCTTGAAACCCACAGTGCCTCCAACTTCATCCTTGAAAAATGGCTAGATAAATACCATGAAATTTTTGAAAATCCCATGACCAGGTGGAACTGGAGAATCTTTGGGTGTCCTGTTGCTGATCATGAGTATACTAGAGGGTGCCTTGATTGACTGGGTTTCATAAAAATAATGTAGAAAAAAGATGCCAGTAAGTTGGAGCCTACTGAGTAGTGGGCCTAGAGCAGCGGTGGGCAGGTGTGCAGGTGTGTGATAAAACATCTGTGGTAGGTCCATGTGGTTTGGCCATTGGCTACCAAATGCCTTGTGAAGGACATGGTGCAGCCAGCAGACCCTTATTTGTAAAGGCATTTTGATATATGGAGAGGTTTCAGGGCAATTTTCAGAATCAGGTTGACATGGTCAATGGTGCAAGCTATGTGGGAAAGAAGCCTGGTTGGTGCATTCTCCTGCAGACCGTGACCCACCACAGTGACAGAACTCTCTCCAGCACTGTGTCCCAGTTGAAATTGTTGTATTTCGTGAAGCAAATACCAAAGTCCCAGTGTAGCAGCAAGAACCACAACAGAAAGTGGAAGAGGACCAAATGGCTTCACAGTCCACACGGGGTGACACTTAGCCCCCAGTGGCCACAGTTTACCTACAAAGAGAGAATTCAGCACTGCTGCCTCAGGTTCATTGGATAATAAGAAACCATGTCCTCCAGGTCACATAGATGCAGACCCAGCTTTGATGGGCTCACTATAAAGGAAGCTAAAGCTCCTGACAACAACATATATTTCAAGTGCCCAACCTCAGAGGCAGTTTCTCAAGAAGTATTTAGGCCAGCAGAGCTCCATGTTTGTGGAGTGTTTACCATGTCCCTTACTTATGGAAACTGCTCTATCACCTCCAAGGTTGGGAAATCCTGAGCGTATTCCATTCCAGATATGTATTCACGTATTTTCTAACTCTTCTCCTCTAATTGTGTCTTACTTGTGGCAAAGGTAATGTCAAGGCATTGTTGTGGATGAAAGTGGGAAGATTTTTGTGTAGCACATATTTGCATACACATTGGATTCATTTTCCAATTTTCCATTCAAAATACTGAATCCCTGACACGAAACTATACCCTACTAGACTCTGACTACTATTCCTAATATGATGGAGAAAAATAACTCAAACAGAATAGAAATACAAGCAGTTCAGAAGAGGCATGGTGTATAGTTGGACTTGCCGTTTGCATTATGTAGGTTAGGTGTTATAAATCTAGTTAATTTTTAATTGAAATAGTTCTCCATGTGTTTTTAAAGTTAATGAATATGTGAATTCCTGTATCCCTTTCTCTGTAGCCTATTCAGCACATGTATTTTTATATGCACATATAGAATCCTACCTGGTATCACATATACATTCTTGTGAGGTGGCTGACTTGGCAGATACAAATTATGAGAAGAGATCACTCCTGCTAAATGCTGTTGGATCTTAAAATTCAACCTATGGGTGACCTTCCTAGTTGAACAACATTATTCATAAATCCATGTTCATTAAAATTAATATTTCGGGATCTATGAATGATATATATTTCACCATGAATTTCGATTGGCATATATATTGCCACTTTATAATGTCTGTGTGTGTTTTGTATATATATACTCTCCAGATTTTTCACAATATGAAATATGTGTCTTATTATTCACTCCCTAAATACATTCATATTCATGTATGTGGATTTGTAATCAACTTTGCACAAGATTATTCTCAGAAATATTCATCCACCTGAAATACTTATTTGTTTCCTAGTACTGAAAACAAACTTCAGTGAAAGGTGCATACAAATCCTAATATTTCTACCGTAACTTACCAAGTTTAACATCAATGCAAGTAGATTCCTATGGGACATGATGTGTATTTTGACGTTCATTTTTATTTAAAACTGGTACAGTACTATTTCTTCAGTTTATGCACATCCATGGATAAATTTTTCACCCAAAATTTCAAAATTAAAGACATTTGTTTCACTTTCAATCACTTCCTGCTTCCGAACACATGTAGTCCTCCAGGTTTTTCGACTGGTCGTTTCATGAGACTTCTTAACAAACACATTATTTTCGATTTCCATAATCACTTTTGAAGGAAAACTCACACACCCTCTTCATGATAAACCGTAACCCTAATATTACCATTAGACTTATAATTGGTTGTAATGAATGTATGTATACCAATATCAATATAAGATTTCCTGTATATTTTCAGATATCAATTTATTCTAACTCCAATTTCTAAAGTTGGATCCAGTTATATTATTTATTCACAGTACGATCTATTCATGCATCATCTCTATATTCATTGACACAGGGTACACCTATTTGTATACCCAATACTAATTTATGGGTTTTAAAAATATTGCTTCCCATAATGGTGGAAGAAATACTCATGTCACCTGATCTACATATACATTTTATCACAGTAATATTCTGGACAAAAATGCAAAGGTCACACTTATGATTGTACCAAACCCTAAATTGAAAGTGAGTATATATTACTAAAAACATCCTTGTCCAGGATGCCTAATTCTCCCAAGTGTCAATATTGTTGGGGACTATATATTTGTTTCTTCCTATGATTATATATTCAACCTCAACCCTGTTGAAAATGTCTAATCCTATCACGCATTTTATAATTTGTCTGATTTCCTAATGTCTCTATTGAGACCTGCTTTCCTACATATTTTCCCCAGTTCATCATTGTGACTGACTCTTCACATGTGCTGACATTTACATTCACTCTCTAAACGAAACCCTATTGCTAAAAAACTATTGGTCCAACTTGAAGACTCACTCTTCTTCCTAAACCTACTATCTTCCAAATCCTACCGACTATCCATTTTTGACTGGATTTTCTCTTCGACATTCAGGCATCTGAGGTGCAAGGTTTTATTAAATTGTGTATAGATTTATCTGAGACTAAAATGCAGAATGTAATTCAAAGCTAAATATCCCAAAGAAGGGCCCAATGCCCTTTCTGGCTTCAAATCGTAACTAGATTTATGTTTTCATACTTATATTTCAAATATATATTCTTATAAATTTTGCAGGTTCCCAATACCATTATTAATCCAGTAGAATGATTCCTAACACAAGTCAAATATGTTATTGACCCTAACCATACACTGTTCCCTCATTCTAAATTTACAGAGAGGAGGGACAGAGTTGGTCTTACAATACAGGAAAGTAGGGGATCTTCCACCTGCTGAGAACCTCAAAGTTCCATGCAGAAATATTGACTGAAGAAGATGTAGGCAGCTATGAAGAACCTGAGAGAACAAAAGTCATGTTCAATGGCAAACAACCTGTTCAGGATGAAGGGTTCTGTCTGAATCAGCCTCTCACATCTTAATTTAGAGAAGATGGACCAAACCAGGCCTATGTGGGTAGCTGTTTCTGGGTGCCTATGGTTGTATACCATTCTAAATTGTGAAAGTGTCACAGGAAGTAGGGGCAGCCTCCTTCTCATGTGACACTTGGAAGCCACTGGTAGGACAAAGTGGTTGCCAAGGCAGTGACCTCATTCAGTTCCTAAAGGAAGTGACCTCACCTCACTTCCTTGGTGATGGAAATCTCTGAACTTGGGATTCATGAAGCCAGGCACCCAGAGCCAGTCCCAGTCCCAGTCCCAGTGGTCTCACTTGTTTGGATTTACCAAGGACAGTGTCAGTCTTTCTTGGTACCTACTAATGTGAGGATGGCCAAATGCCAGGAAAGCTCTAAAGAGGGGTCATTCCTGAGAAAGCAGGTAGTTTCTCACCTCTGGGTCCTGACACCTGCACAGAGTTGGCCAAGGAGACCAGATCTGAGACAGATCAGGCCATTCCGTGGGAATATAGTATGGCTCACCAGTCAGAGGACAGTCCGGATAGTCACAGAACTTCTTGGGGGAAGGAGGTGCCTTTGTGGGTGTGGGGGTGGGTTTCTGGTTTTGTCTCATGTTCAGAGAATAGGTAGGCAAGGCGCTTTTTTTGGTGTGGAATGAACTGTTTCTAGTAAGTCATTTGACAAGGCGAGTGTTTCTATGTCTGTCTATCACACTGTGTCCGTGGTCGCAGATATTAGAAAAGAAAATGCATCAATGGATGTGTCCTGTCTAGTAGAATGCTTCCCAGCATTCATCCTGTCCAATTTATGAATGGATTTCAGATTGCCTTTTCGATGGGTAACACCTGCAATCTTCCTAAGTTTCAGTTTTCTTCTGGACTTCTGCCCCTCTCCAGAATAGGCTCATGGTTTTATGTCTAAGGTATGTACCACTTCCAAGCTGTGTGCCATGACCATGTACTGGATAGCTCAAAGGAATGGCGAGCATCTCTGAAAAATCAGATATTAGTGTGACCATTAAATCTCAGTGGAGAAACCCTGCTTTGGGCCTTTTGCTTACCTATTGTTCTGTTGCCCTGAATGTCAGGAAGTTCTTTGCCTCAGGCCACCCCTTTGTGAAGCCTGAAGAAAACAGTTTTCAAATGGAAATGAATGGGCAACACCTGTGGCTCTTTGCTTAATTGCTTTGGAAAGGGATGTGTCTGAATCAGCCTCTTGGCCCTGTGTTAGGCTGTAGCTTAGATTCTCAGCACCTGATGGATCTAAAGAAAGATCCCATGGGTGCATTAAAAACCAAAATGGCCAAAAGAGCAGTCATTGTTTATGAAGACTCTCGCCTTCCTCTCTAAGGTTCCTGACATCCATCAAGTGAGAATAGGGATCCTTTGTTTCAAAAGAGTTCTTCAAAGCCCTGCAGAGGCTATCCCATAGGTGCTTGGGTTTTCTCATGACCCCAATTTACATGAAGAATCTAAACCCTACAGTCAGTAGGCCTCAAATTGGAGAAGCCAAGCTGTATTAACGGCAGGCCGATTTGATCACTCCTGTTTCACAGTGAGGATTTCCAGGCCACACTGACTTTAGGCAAATGAGGGGCAAGGGAGGTTATTTTGGACACTGTCCTGTCCTGCGCCCCTCATGGAAACCTCCATCCAGAGGTTATGATGAGTGTCTATATGGAAGAAGAAAACGGTTATGTGGGAGCGTTTTGTTTGGAATTGTGGTAATTTGTGTGGCACTTAGAAGAAAAGACTGGGTCCACCTGGGCTTGAACTCTGTTGTGATTCCTCTTAGAGAATGAATTCTGGAACTGACCTCAGAGAAGTATTTTCATGAATTGTGTTTGGTTTTTACTAGGCCATGCATGAGAGTCGCCCTTGGAACCTGAGATCTAGGTGCAGGGTGGCTTTCCCCAGAGCACTGGGAATCTCAGCCAGGATATCACATGATTTTATTCTGAAAGACTTTGCAGCCACAGTTGAGAGTCAAAACACACATGGACCTCACATTGTAGACCTCAATGGGCCTGGCTTCATGTGACCTTTTGGCCACACTTTGGGAAGTCTTGCCTGTGAGTGTTCTCTAGAGCTTTCATTGAAATGAGCTTCCTCAACATTTAATGGTTCCTGAATAAATTGAAACCCAAAGAGCCTCCAACTTCATCCTCGACAAATGGCTTGATAAATACCATAAAATTTTTGAAATTCCCATGACCAGGTGGCACTGGAGAACTTTTGGATATCCTGTTGCTGACCATCAGTGTACCAGACAGTGCCTTGACTGACTTTGTTTCATGAAAATTGTGTAGAACAGTGATGCCAGTAAGTTGGAGCCTGCTCATTAGTGGGCCTAGAGCAGTGGTGTGAAGGTGTGTGATAAAACATGTGTGGTGGGGCCATGTTTATCTGCCATTGGCTTCCAAATGCCTTGTGACTGACAGGGTACAGCAAGCAGACCCTTATATGTAAAGGCATCTTGTTATATGGATAGGTTTATGGGCAATGTTCAGAATCAGGTTGGCTACCTGGTACCACACGTACATTCTTGTGAGGTGGCTGACTTGGCAGATACAAATTGAGAGAAAAGATCACTCCTACTAAACCCCATTGAAACTGAATATTCAACATATGGGTGAGCTTTCTAGTTGAACAACATTATACATAAATCCATGTTCAGTAAAATGAATATTTTTAGATCTGTGGATAATATATATTTTATGATGAATTTTGATTGACATATATATTGCTACTTTTTTGTCTGTGTGTGTTTTGTGTTTGTGTGTGTGTATATATATATATATATATATATATATATATATATATATATACACACTCTCCAGATATTTCAAAAAATGAAATATATGTGTCTCATATACACTCCCTAAATTCATTCATGTTCATGTATCTGGATTTATAATCAACTATTCACAAGATTATTCTCAGAAATATTCATGCACCTGAAATTTGCCTAATGCTCTCAAATATCAATCCTATTGCTGTCTACATATTTGTTTTTTCCTAAGATTATATATTCAAACTCAATCCTTTTCAAAATATCTAGTCCTGTCACTCACTTTGTAATTTCCCTGATTTCATAATGTCTCTATTGATATCTGCTTTCCTACATATTTTCCCCAGTTCATCATTGTGACTGACTCTTCAACTGTGCTCACATTTACATTCACTCTCTAACTGAAACCGTATTGCTAAAGAACTTTTGTTCTAAATTCTATACTCACTCTTCTTCCTAAACCTACTGACTATCTTCCTAATCCTACCAACTATACCTTTTTCACTGGATGTTCTCTTCTACATTCAATCATCCAAGTAAATGTCGGGGAAGCTTCGGAGAAGGAGACGACCAACAGAGTACTCATGATACAGCAAAAGGTTTATTGGGTTTCCAGCATGCTGGGGCTCAGAGCTCACTTTAGTAGAGCAGATAGCCCTGAGAATAGCTTAAGTAGAGTTTGTATACTTTCCCTGGAGAAGGCAGGGAGGGAAGTTTATTGATGGGTCACGACGAGTGGGCAGTTTGCATGCAACTGGGTGAGGGAGTACATTCTGTAGTTTGGCAGTTGGGGACAGCACATTTTGGGAACAAGTTTTGCAAGCATTTCTCAAGATTTCAACAGTTTTTTGTTAAGCATAGGGAAATACAGGAAGTGACAAGTACTTATTTTATTAACCTTTCATTCCTCACTTCTTTTTCTGGCTACTTTTAATCATAAAAATTATCATTGGGGGGTTTCACATTCTATGTCTCCTAGTGGGGTATTACCATAAGTTTAACTCGTCCAATTTGAGCCTGGAGAAAAGAAATTACACGGTTGAGAAAACAGGGTTTTATAGTTAGCAATAATATGAGGATTATTATTGGACCGGCCAGGGTTGATAAAAACGTAGTTAACCAGGGGCACTGTGTGAACCAAGACTCAAACAACCCTTTTTGGGTCTCTCTCTCTCTTGTTGATGCTCTTTAATGTGTCTTTTTAATTTACTCATAGATTTTATTACAACTCCAGTATGTTCGGCATAAAAACAACATTCTTCCCTCAATGCAGCACAAAGGCCCCCTTCTTTAATGAAGAGGAGGTCCAAACCTCAACTGTTCTGTAAAACAACTTCAGAGAGAGAGGTTAAAGTTTCATGCAAAGCTCTGATGGTGGTTTCTAATATCTTAGTTTTGGTGTATTGCTGCTTCTAATTGGGTAATTTATTGTGTCACATGGACAAGGGCAGTGGTTCCTGGGCCCACCCGTGCAGCAAATCCTATTCCTAATATGATGGCTAAAGTGAGGGATATATGCTCCCAGTGGAACCTGGTTGTATGTCCCCCTATTTGATCTTCAAATGAACCTGCTTCATAATAGAGCACTCTGGGAAACATCTGCACCATTACACGATTAATCACATCTGTTGACCATTTCATGAAAACATAAACAAGGTTTAAGTATATAGAATTATTCTGTTGTAAGGACGGACAAGGCAAGGCACCTAAGATAGCACTAAAGACAGGGAAACAGTCCTATTTGGTTGCAACCGGATTCAGAGGGCATTGCTTCTGTTGTAATCAATTAATCCCCTGAAACTCAAGTTTAGGTAGTTTCAGAATTTTGTACCCAACATGTAAGGGAAGGTGCTCAGAAGCTCACAGTCTGCAGAAGTTCAAAAACGCAGTATTTGTTCCTGTTTTTCCCCTGTTCTGGCCAAGTTAACTTTTAAAGGACACCTGGGAGGGGGAGAGCTTTTTCTTCCCTTTCTTATTTTACCCCTGCCAGCTGTTACCATGGAGACCAGTTGGTAACTTCTTTATCTTAGAAATGTAGCCATCTCTGTGAATCCCCAGCTCAAGGACAGAGGCCTTGTTCACATATTTTGTGAAAAACTAGTAAAAGGGTGTCTACCTGAGAAGTGCTGATTTTTTT
Source organism: Callospermophilus lateralis (assembly GCF_048772815.1). Taxonomy (NCBI): domain Eukaryota; kingdom Metazoa; phylum Chordata; class Mammalia; order Rodentia; family Sciuridae; genus Callospermophilus; species Callospermophilus lateralis. The sequence continues at coordinate 514,788 of NW_027514455.1, forward strand.
AGCCACTGGCCAAGTAGAACAGGGCAACACGAAAAGAGGAAGTTTATCTACATTGAACTCTTTTATAGGGACTCTTTTGCTGAAAGTCCTAAAGTCAGCCATGGTGAAGACTTCTGGAGAAGGTCAGTTAAGACTTTTCTGTGGGCCTAGTGCAGAGGGGGAAGACGGGGAAGGTGGGCTGTGATCAGCTCCGTGGATCTGAGAATGAGGAAGGAGAGATGTAAAAGAATAATGGGAAACGGGTTTGAGATTTTCCTAGCAACAAAAACTTGAGCAGTAGAACAGGTAGAGCAGAGAGGATGATGGGAGTGAGTATCTCAAAACGCATATGAGGGACGTTTAATTATTAGTAAACTGTTTTCAGTGATGACAAACCAACTTTAAAGGCCATTTTTATTACATCTTAGATAGGGGACTGAGGGCTCTCCTCAGCTGGTTTGAGCTTTGGTTTAGCTGGTAAGAAGACCTGGCGGGACCCGGTGCGAGCACTGACAGGACAAGAGAGGAGTGAGTGGGTGGAGGGGTACTTCAGTAACTGCTGCCTCAGCAAGGAGGCAATGGTCTGAGAACCGGCAGAGGTTTGGGTTTTTGATCTAGTAATTGGAGGGGAGAAATCAGGTTGCTGAGGTGGGAGTGACAGTAGAATGTCTGGAGCAGAAGGCTGAGGGTGAGGATCTATTGGAGAAGCATAGTTCAGGATGTGAGTGAAGGAGGGAAAAGGTCACGCAGAATTTGAGGATCTAGAGACCCCTCTGGGGGCCATCGGTTCTTCTTATCTAATTGGTAATATGGCCAATGATGTGTACTGAATTTGATGAGGAGTTTGGGTTCCATCAGGCAGCCCCTGTTTGCTCAAATCCCCATGACTTACAGAAGAAGTCGGCTTTCCCCCCACACAGCCGTGACTGTGGCTTTGAGAGTCTGCCCGGCAAACATAGTAATCTAGGCTAGCCAACCTGCATCTGGCTTGCATGTCCCTTCATCCATAATGTTTGTTTCCATTATCTATGCTACAGAAGTAATTTAATGGAATTTTAGTGGTATCCTCTTCATCAGGGATATCCCAATAGGTAAGACCTATAGCCAGCTGACAAATGTCTGGGAGGAATGATGGCCACCAGGTCCCTCAGGGGGCTGTATGCGAGATAGATTATACTTCTTTTCCAGTAGGAATTGTGATCAGCCATCACTGCTGAATGGGCTGATGTGGCTTAGGACTACTTGTGGCCAAGGAGAGAGTCCACAGACTTATCCACATGGCGAATACGCAATTTGAAGGTTTTACCAGTCTTTTCCAGTTTCCAGCCAGAGTCTGGACAGGGCGCAGGCTTGAGATGAGAGGCATGGATCCAGAAATTGATTCCATCTACCTTTACCACTGGAGGTGTTATAAGTAGCACCGGCTATGGTCCTTTCCAGCGGGGTTTCAAGCATGATACCTGATGTCGTCTTACGTAGATGAAGTCTCTTAATTGATATCGATGTGGAGTCCCTTTGTCCCCAGTTTGGTAGGCAGTGGCCAGCTGTTTACACAGGTATCACTGAGTTCTTTTTAGAGCTTTAAGTCTGTCAAGCAAGGGGGTGTGGATGGAATGGTTAGGTCTTTGAGTCGGGCTTAGGTCCCTTACTGCAGGAGGGCAACAATAGAGAATTTCACAGGGGCTAAGGTTACTCAAAGAAACAGAGGGAGTATTTCTTGCATGAAACATTGCATAAGGCAGGAGCATAGTCCAATCTTTTATGCTGTTCTCTAAGTTTAATTTTCTTAAGGTCTCTTTAATGGTTCAATTTATTCTATCTGCCTGTCCAGAACTCGGGTATCTATAAGCACAATATAACTTCCAATTAATTCCCTGGTTCCTGGCTAACCCCTGACTTACCTGGGCCATGAACACCGGTCCATTATCAGACCCTATTACCGGCTTAGCTTCCTCCAATGGTAAAGAGGCTGAGTCAGCAGCAGGGAAATCCTTTTGAGGGTGTTGTGGGTTAGGGGACAAGGGCAGGGGATTAGTAAGGGAAGAAGAGTCCAGTAGAGTCAAATCTGTGACTCGGGGAGAACAGGGGGTGGAGGAGGAGGAGGTTGAGAGGGTTTGAGAGATCATGGGGGAAGGAGTAGGAGCAGAGGCAGGGGCAAGGAAAGGCTTCACCCATGGAGGAGGAGATTTGCAGATGTTCTGCCAAGTTAAGATATATGGCTGTTGATCCAGATGGCTATGTGTCCCCGGCTGAGATAATATCTCTGAATTTTTAAATTAGTGCGAAGTAGAAAGATCCTTCTAGGGGCCATCCGAATTCAAAGGTGGGCCATTCTGAGGCACAGAGATTCTGCCAGGTCCAGCATTTTACTAAAACAAGAAAGATTCTGAGCTCTTAAGCGGACTTTGTTCCAGTGATCAAGGGTCAGGGACAGAGGCATTGAACTGCTCTGTCCCATAATGAAAGGTACACAAACAGCAAAAGCAAGGACACATGACACAGATAAGACAAGACCATAAACACAGGCAATGGACGTCAAACACTGAAACCAGGAATGAGTAGCCGGCAAAACCCGATGGGATGACAATACCGAATCTGAAACAAAATATCACTGAGTTGAGGAGACTATTGTTCCTTAATTTCCCGAGTTTTCTGCGGCGTCCCCCAGGGAGGTGCCCTGTGTCTCCGTGACACGTCTCTCAGCCACCTTCGGAGGGAGCTCAGGCTCTTCATCGCCAGAGATTTTGCCAAGCCCTAACATGAAACCTGAAACCAGAAAGAGGTGCCTTACTTGCTCTGAGAGGAGCCCATTGGGGTCTCTCGTCTGCCACTGCCAGAACTCTGTGGAACCTCAATATGTAAAGGTCGGGCGAGTGTCGAAGGAAGAGACCACCAAGAGTCTGTCTCATGCAACAGCAATGGGTTTATTTGGGGTTCAGCATGCTGTGGCTCAGAACTCACTTAAATAGAGCAGAGAGCCCTGAGAACACCTTAAGCACAGCTTATATACTTTCCTTGGAGAGGGAAGAGAGGGAAGTTTACTAATGGGTGAGGGCATGTGGGCGGTTTGCATGACACTGAGTGAGGGAGTACATTCTGCAGTTTGGCAGTTGGGAACAGAACATTCTGGAAACAAGATTAGCAAACATTTCTCAAGATTTCAACAGTGTTTTGTTAAGCATACAGAAAAACAGGAAGTGACAAGTACCTATTTTATTAACCTTTCACTTCGGACTATCCCTTTTCGACTAGATGTTCCTTCTACATTAATTCATCCAAGGTACAAGGTCCTATGGCATTGTATATCGATTTAATTGAGACACCTCTGCAGAACGTAATTCAAAGCTGCATATCCCAATCAAGAGCCCAATGCCCTTCTGAACTTCAAATCATACTTAGATTTCTGTTTTCATACATATATTTCACCTATATATTCTTATACACATAGCAAGTTCCCAATACCATTATTCATCCAGCAGAATGATTTCTAACCCAAACCGAACATGTTATTAACCATAACCATACACTGTTCCCTCAATCTAACTTTACAGAAGAGCAGGGAAAGAGTTGATCTTACAATACTGAAATGTAGGGAATCTTCCACCTCCTGAGAACCTCAAAGGTACATGCAGAAATGATCCCTGGAGAAGAGGTAGGCAGCTATGAAGGACCTGAGAGACCAAAAGTCATCTTCCATGGCAAACAACCTGGTCAGGATAAAAGGTTGTGTATGAATCAGCTTCTCTTCTTAACGTAGAGAAGTTGGACCAAACTAGGCCTGTGTGGAGATCTATTCCTGGGTGCCTATTGTTGATATACCATTCTAACTTGTGAAAGTGTCACAGAAAGTAGGGGCAGCCTCCGTATCATGGGACCCTTGAAAGCAACAGTTAGGACAAAGTGGTTGCCAAGACAGTGACCTCATTCAATTTCTGAAGGAAGGGACCTCACTTAACTTCCTTGGTGATGGAACTCTCTGAATTTGGGATCCAGGAAGCCAGGCACCCAGAGCCAGTCCCTGTTCCAGTCCCAGTGGTCTCACTTGTTTGGATTCAGCAAGGACAGAGTCAGTCTTTGTTGGTACCTACAGATGTGAGGAAGGCCAAATGAGAGGAAATCTCTGAAGCGGGGCTTTTCCTGAGAAAGCAGGTAGTGGCTCACCGCTGGCTACTGAGAACTTCACAGAGTTGGCCAAGGAGACCAGATCTGAGACAGGACAGGCCAATTTGGGGGAACATATTTTGGCCCACAAGTCAGAGGACACTCTGGATAGTCACAGACCTACTTGGGGGAAGGAGGTGCCTTTGTGGGTGTTGTTGTGGGTTTGTGGTTTTGTCTCATTTTCCTAGAATAGGTATTAAAGTCGGTTTGTTTGGATTGAAGTTTAGTGTTTCTAGTAAGTCTTTTGACATGGCGAGTGTTTCTATGTCTCAGTATTTCACTGTGTCCGTGGTTGTATGCATTAGAAAAGAGAATGCATCAATGGATGTGTCCTGTCTAGTAGAAAGCTTCTCAGCATTCAAATTGCCCCATTTATGAATGGACTGTAGCTTGCCCTATTGATGCGCAATACCTGCTATATTCCTAAGTTCCTGTTTTCTTTCTGAATTCTGGCCACTCTACAGAATAGGACCATGGTTTTTTGTTCACGATATGTACCACCTTCAAGCTCTGTGACTGGCCATGTACTGGATAGCTGAAAGAAATGGCAAGCATCTCAGAAAACTCAAGTATCAGTGTGACCAGGAAATTCTCAGTGGAGCAACCCTGCTTTGGACCATTTGCTTACCTATTGTTCTGTTTTCCTGAATTTCAGGAAGGTCTTTGACTCAGGCCACCCTTTTGTGAAGCCTGAAGAAAACAGTTTTCAAATGGAAATTATTGGGCATACATGTGGCTCTTTCCTTAACTGCTTTGAAAAGGGATGTGTCTGAATCAGCCCCTTGGCTCTGTATGAGGCAGTGGCTTAGATTCTCAGCACCTGAGGGATCTAAAGAAATTTCCCATGCGTGCATTCAAAACCAAAATGGCCAAAAGAGCAGTCATTGGCATGAAGTCTCTCGCCTTCCTCTGTAAGGTTCCTGACCTCCATCAAGTGAGAATAGGAATCCTTTGGGTCAAACGAGTTCTTCAAAACCTGCAGAGGCTAGCCCATAGGTGCTTGGGTTTTCTCATGACTCCAATTCACATAAAGAATCAATATCTGACAGTCAGTAGGCCTCAAATTGGACAAGCAGAACAGTATTAACACCAGGCCTATTTGATCACTCCTGGTTAACAGGAAGCGTGTCCAGGCCACCCTGACTTTAGGCAAATGAGGGGCAAGGTAGATTATTGTGGATACTGTCTTGGTCTGCGCCCCTCATGGAAACCTCCAGCCAGAGGTTATGATGAGTGTCTATATGGAAGGAGATGAGGTCCATATGGGAGTGTTTTGGTTTAAATTGTGGTCAATTGTGTGGTAGTTGGAAGAGATGACTGTGTCCACCGGATCTTGAACTCTGGTGTGATTACCCTTAGAGACTGAGTTCTGGAACTGACCTCAGAGAAGTATTGCAAAAAATAGTGTTGGGATTTTAGGAGGTCACGCATGAGAATCACCCTTGTAATCTGAGATCTAGGCCCAGGATGGCTTTCCACAGTGCTCGGGGATTCTGAGCCAGGATATCACATGATTTAATTCTTAAAGACTTGGGACCCTTAGTTGAGAATACAAACACACATGGATCTCACTTTGTATACCTCAATGGGCCTGGATTCATGTGACCTTTTGGCCACTCTTTGGGAAGCCTTCCCCGTGAGTGATCTCCAGAGCTTTCATTGAAATGAGCTTCCTCACCATTTAATGGTTCCTGAATTAATTGAAACCCACAGTGCCTCCAACTTCATCCTTGAAAAATGGCTAGATAAATACCATGAAATTTTTGAAATTTCCATGACCAGGTGGCACTGGATAAACTTTGAATGTCCTGTTGCTGATCATGATGGTTCCAAACTGTGCCTTGATTGACTGGGTTTCGTAAAAATGTTGTAGAACAGAGATGCCAGTAAGTTGGAGCCTGCTGAGTAGTGGGCATAGAGCAGTGGACTGTAGGTGTGTAAATAAATATTTTTGGTAGGATCACCTGGATCTTCCATTGGCTTCCAAAAGACTTGCAACTGACATGGTGCAGGCAGCCGACCCTTATATGTAAAGGCATCTTTTTATATGGAGAGGTTTCAGGGCAATGTTCAGAATCAGGTTGCTATAGTCAAGTGGGAAAGCTATGTGGGATTAAAGCCTGGTTCGTACATTCTCTTGTCGACCATGACAAACCACACGTGACAGAACTCCCTCTATCATTGTGTCGCAGTTGAACTCCTTGTATTTCATGAATCTAATACGAAACTCCCAGTTCAGGAGTAAGAAACACCCTGAAAATTGGAGCATGACCAAATGGCTTCACAGACCACACGGGAAGACACTTAGCTCCCAGTGGCCACAGTTTACCTACAAAGAGAGCATTCAGAACTGCTGCCTCATTTTCATTAGAAAATAAGGAACCATGTCCTCCAGGTCACATAGATGCAGACCCAGATTTCATGGTGTCACTACAAACGAAACTAAATTTCCTGACAATTACAAATATTTCATGTGCCCAACCACAGAGGAAGTTTCTCAAGAAGTCTTTAGGCCAGCAGAGCTCCATGTTTGTGAAGTGTTTACCCTCTCCCTTACTTTTGGAAACTGTTCTTCTACTTCCAGTGTTGTGAACTTCTGAGCATTTTACATTTCTCATATGTATTCACAAATTTTCTAACTCCTCTCCTCTAATTGTGTCTTACTTGGAGTGATGGTTATGTCAAGCCATTGTTCTGGAAGAGAGTGGGAAATTGTTCCTGTAGTACATGTTTGCATACACATTAGATTAATTTTTCTATTTTCCATTTGAAATACTGAATCCCTGACACCAACCCATACCCTACTAGAATCTGACTACTAATCCTAATATGATGGAGAAAAAGAAACCTAACTGAATAGAAATACAGTCCTTTCATAGGAAGCATGGTGTATACTTGTATTTGCCTTCTGCTTTATCAAGAGTATGTGTTTTAAATCTAGTCAACTTTTTATTATAATATTTCTTCATGAGTTTTTAAAGTTATCACATATGTAAATTCCTGTCTCCCTTTCTCTGTATCCTATTCAGCACATGTATTTTTTATGCACATATACTATCCTACCAGGTATCCCACGTACATTCTTGTGAGCTCACTGACATTGGAATATAAAAATTGTGAAAAGAGATGACTCCCCCTAAATACTGATTGAACTGAAAATTCAACCTATGGGTGAGCTTCCTAGTAAAAAACATTATACATAAATCCATGTTAAGTAAAATGAATATTTTTGGATATGTGAATGAATTATATTTTATGATGAATTTCAATTGGCATATATATTTCTACATATTAATTTGTGTGTGTGTGTTTGTGTGTGTATTTGTGTGTGTATATATATATATATATATATATATATATATATATATATATATATTCTCCAGAATTTCCAAAATATGAAATATATGTATCTTATTATACACTCCCTAAATTCATTCGTATTCATGTATTTGGGTGTATAATCAACTTTACACAAGATTATTCTAAGAAATACTCAACCACCTGAAATACATATTGGTTTCCTACTACTGAAAACTAAGTTCAGTGAATGGTGCTTACAAATCCTAATATTTCTACTGTAACTGACCCAGTTTAACATCAATGCAAATAGATTTCTATGGGACATGATGTGTATTTTGAAGTTCATTTTTATTAAACACTGGTACATTAAAATTTCTTCAGTTTATGTACAACATAGGATATATTTTTTTCATTCACAACTTCACAAATTTATAGGCATTTGGTTCACTTTCAATTACTTACTATTTCAGAACACATGTATTCCTCCATATTTCTCTACTGTTCTTTTAACTTGACTTCATTCTAAACACATTATTTTCGATTCCATTATCATTGTTCAAGCAAAACTCACTCTTCATGATAAACTGTAACCCTAATATTACCATTAGATATATAACAGGTTGGAATGAATTTATGTATATCAATATAAGATTTCATATATTTTTTTCAGATGCAAATTCAATCCATTATTTAAAGTTGGAACCAGTTATATACTTTATTCACAATATGGTCTATTCATGCATCATCTGAATAATCATCAACACAGGGTACACCTTTTCGTATCCCCAGTACTAATTTATAAGTTTTCAGGATATTGCTCCCCATAATGGTGGCAGAAAGACTTATGTCACCTGATCTACATATACATTTATCACAGTAGTATTCTGGACACAAAATGCAAAGGTCACACTTATGATTGTACCAAAGCCTAAATGGAAAGTGAGCATGGATTATTAAAAACATCTGTCCAGGTTGAGTAATGCTCTCAAATGTCAATCCTCTTTGTTACTACATATTTGTTTTTTTCCTAAGATTATATATTCAACCTCAAGCCTTTTGAAAATATCTAATCCTATCACTCACTTTATACTATGCCTGATTTCTTAATGTCCCTATTGATATCTGCTTTTCTACATATTGTCCCCAGTTCATCATTGTGACTGTAACTTCAAATGTGCTGACATTTACATTCACTCTCTATCTGAAACCCTATTGCTAAAGAACTTTTGGTCCAACTCCTATACTCACTATTCTTCCTAAACCTACTGACTATCTTCCTAATCCTACAGACTATCCCTTTTTGACTGCATGTTCTCTTCTACATTCAAACATCCGAGGTACACGGTCCTATGCCATTGTATATCAATTTATCTGAGACCTCGGTGCAGAACATAATTCAAGCTAAGTATACCAATCGTGGTTTCAATTCCTATCTGGGCTTCAAATCTTTCCTAGATCTCTGTTCTCATACATATATTTCACGTCTATATTCTTATAAATATCACAGGTTCCCAATACCATTATTCATCCAGCATAATTATTCCTAACCCAAATCGAACATGCTATTAACCCTAACCATACACTGTTCCCTCAATCTCATTTACAGAAGAGCAGGAACAGAGTTGGTCTTACAATACAGGAAGGTAGGGGATCTTCCACCAGCTGACAACATCAAAAGTCCATGCAGAAATAATCCCTGGAGAAGATGTAGGCAGCTATGAGGGACCTGAGAGAGCAAAAGTCATCTTACATGGAAAACATCCTGGTCATGATGAAAGGATGTGTCTGAATCAGCCTCTCTTTTCTTAATGTAGTGAAGATGGACCAAACCAGGCCTGTGTGGAGAGTTGATCCCGGGTGCCTACGGTTGATATACCATTCTAACTTGTGAAAATGTCAGAGCAAGTAGGTGCAGCCTCCATCTGATGGGACCCTCGGAAGGAACTGTTAGGAAAATGTGGTTGCCAGGGTAGTGACCTCATTCAGTTCCTGAAGGAAATGAACTCAACTTACTTCCTTGGTGATGAAACTCTCTGAACATGGGATCCAGGAAGCCAGGCACCCAAAGCCAGTCCCAATGCAAGTCCCAGTGGTCAAACTTGTTTGGATTTACCAAGGACAGAGTCAGTCTTTCTTGGTACATACTGATGTGAGGTTGGCCAAATGCCAGGAAGATCTGAAGAGGGGCCTTTCCTGAGAAAGCAGGTAGTGGCTCATCGCTGGCTTCTGACAGCATCACAGAGTTGGCCACGGAGACCATATCAGAGACAGGACACCCCAATATGGGGGAATATATCATGGCCCACCAGTCAGAGGACACTCTGGATAGTCAGAGACCTACTGGGGGAAGGAGGTGTCTTTGTGGGTGTGGTTGTGGGTTTGTTGTTTTGTCTCCTGTTCTCAGAATAGGTAGGAAAGGTGGTTTGTTAGTTTTGGAGTGGACTGTTTCTAGTAAGTCATTTGACAAGGCGAGTGTTTCTGTGTCTATATATCCCATTGTGTCCGTGGTTGTAGACATTAGAAAAGAAAATGCATCAAGGGATTTGTCCAGTCTACTAGAAAGCTTCCCAGCATTCATCCTGTGCAATTTATGAATGAACTGCAGCTTGCCTTATAAATGGGCAACACTCGCCATCTTCCTAAGTTCCTGTTTTCTTCCTGAATTCTGGCCACTCTCTAGAATACGCTCATGGTTTTGTGTCCAAGATATGTACCACCCCAAGCACTGTGACATGGCAATGTACTGGATAGCTGAAGGGAATGGCGAGTATCTCAGAAAACTCAGATATCAGTGTGACCAAGAAAGTCTCAGTGGAGAAACCCTGCTTTGGGCCTTTTGCTTCCCTGTCTGTTGCCCTGAATGTCAGGAAGGTCTTTGCCTCCGGCAACCCCTTTGTGAAGACTGAAGAAAACAGTTTTCAAATGGAAATAAATGTGCATCACCTGTGGCTCTTTGCTTAATTGCTTTGGAAAGGGATGTTTCTGAATCTGCATCTTGGCCCTGTGTGAGCCTGTGGCTTAGATTCTGAGCACCTGATGGATCTAAAGAAAGATCCCATGTGTGCATCCAAAACTAAAATGGCAAAAAGGGCAGTCATAGTGGATGAAGTCTCTTGCCTTCCTCCAGACAAAAGCTGAATAAAGATACTATAGAACTCAATAGCACAATCAATAACCTAGACGTAACCAACATATATAAAATATATCAACCATCATCAAGTGGATACACGTTCTTCTCAGCAGCACATTGATCCTACTCCAATATAGACCATATATTATGCAATAGGGAAACTCTTAGTAAATATAAAGGTATGGAGATAATACCATGCACCATATCTGATCATAATGGATTGAAACTTTAAATCAATGAAAAAAAAAAAGGAAGGAAAAATTCTACATCACATGGAAAATGCACAATATGTTACTGAATGATCAGTGGGTTACAGAAGACATAAAGGAGGAGATAAAAAAATTCTTAGAGACAAATGACAATAGAGACAAAACATACCGGTTTGTATGGGACACAATGAAAGCCGTTTTAAGAGGGAAATTCATTTCTTGTAATTCTTTCCTCAAAAAAAGAAAAAAAACAACAACAAATAAATGAACTCACACTACACCTCAAAAACCTAAAAAAGGAAGAGCAAAAGAACATCAAATGTAGTAGAAGACAAGAAATAATTGAAATTAGAGGAGAAATCAATGAAATTGAAACAAAAAATCTACATTGTAAAAATTGAAATAAATAAGAGTTGGTTCTTTGAAAAAATAAATATGTTCGACAGGCCCTTAGCCATGCTAACGAAGAGAAGAAGAGAGAGAACTCAAATTACTAACATATGGAATAAAGATGGAAATATCACAACACACACTACAGAAACACAGAAGATAATTAGAAAGTATTTTGAAACCCTATATTCCAATAAAATAGAAGATAAAGAAGATATCGATAAATTTCTTAAGTCATATGATCTGCCCAGATTGAGTCAGGAAGACACCCACAATTTAAATAGACCAATAACAAAGGAAGAAAAATAAGAAACCATCAAAAGACAACCAACCAAAAAGAGCCCTGGACCGGATAGGTATACAGTGGAGTTCTACAAAACCCTCAAAGAAGAATTAATACCAATACTTTTCAAGCAATTTCAAAAAAATAGAAAAAGAAGGAGTTCCTCCAAATTCATTCTATGAGGCCAACATCACCCTGATTCCAAAACCAGACAAAGACACTTCAAAGAAAGAAAACTACAGACCAATACCTCTAATAAACTTGGATGCAAAAATTCTCAATAAAATCATGGTGAATTGAATACAAAAGCATATCAAAATAATTGTGCTTCATGATCAAGTAGGATTCATTCCTGGGATGCAAGCCTGGATCAATTTATGGAAATCAATAAATGTAATCCACCACATCAATAGACTTAAAGACAAAAACCATATGATCATCTCGATAGATGTAGATAAAGCGTTTGACAAAGTACAGCATTCCTTTATGTTCAAAACACTATAAAAATTAGGGATAACATGAACTTACCTCAACATGGTAAAAGCTATATATGCTAAACCTCAGGCTAGCATCATCCTAAATGGAGAAAAACTGAAGGCATTCCCTCTAAAATCTGGAACAAGACAGAGATGCCCTCTATCACCACTTCTATTCAGTTTAGTTCTTGAAATACTAGCCAGAGCAATTAGACAGACAAAAGAAATTAAAGGCATAAAAATAGAAAAAGAAGAACTTAAATATTCGCTATTTGAGGATGACATGATAATATATTTAACAAACCCTAAAGGGTATGCAAAGAAACTGCTAGAGTTAATAAATGAATTCAGCAAAGTGCCAGTATATAAAATCAACAAGAAAAAATCAAAGGCATTCCTGTATATCAGCAACAAAACTTCTGAAATTGAAATGAGGAAAACCACTCCATTCACAATATCCTCATAGAAAATAAGATACTTGGGAATCAACCTAAACAAAAAGGTGAAAGATTTATACAATGAAAGTTACATAACTCTAAAGAAAGAGATAGAAGAAGATGTTAGAAGATGGAAAAATGTACCCTGTTCATGTATAGGCAGAACTAACATCATCAAAATTGCGATATTACCCAAAGTTCTCTACAGGTTTAATGCAATGCCAATCAAAATCCCAATGGCATTTCTTGTAGAAATATATAAAGCAATCATGAATTTCATATGGAAAAACAATAGACACAGAATAGCAATAGCAATTCTAAGCAGGAAGTGTGAATCAGGATGTATAGCGATAACAGAGTTCAAACTGTACTACAAAGCAATAGTAACAAAAACAGCGTGGTACTGGTATCACAAAAGTCAGCTGGACCAATGGTACAGAATAGAGGACACAGAAACCAATCCACAAAAGTACAACTTTCTTATATTTGAAAAAGGGCCTAAAAGCATGCAATGGAGGAAGGATAGCATCTTCAACAAGTGGTCCAGGGAAAATTGGAAATCCATATGCAACAAAATGAAAATGAATCCCTTTCTCTCGCCATGCACAAAAGTTAACTCTAAATGGATCAAGGAGCAAGATATAAAATCAGAGACACTGCATCTAATAGAAGAAAAATTTGGCTACGATGTACATACTGTGGGGTTGGGCTCCAAATTCCTTAATAGGACAGCCATAGCACAAGAGTTAATAACAAGAATCAACAAATGGGACTTATTTAAACTAAAAAGTTTTTTTCGAAACAAGAGAAACAATAAGAGAGGTAAATAGAGAGCCTACATCTTGGGAACAAATTTTTACCCCTCACACTTCAGATAGAGCCCTAATATCTAGAATATACAAAGAACTCAAAAATTAAACAATAAGATAACAAATAAACCAATCCACAAATGGGCCAAGGACCTGAACAGAAACTTCACAGAGGAGGACATACAATCCATCAACAAGAACATGAAAAAATGCCCACCATCTCTAGCAGTTAGGGAAATTCAAGTCAAAACCACCCTAAGATACCATCTCACTCCAGTAAGATTGGCAGCCATTATGAAATCAAACAACAATAAGTGTTGGCGAGGATGTGGGGAAAAGGGTACACTTGTACACTGCTGGTGGGACTGGAAAATGTTGAGGCCAATTTGGAAAGCTGTATGGAGATACCTGGGAAAGCAGGGAAAGGATCCACCATTTGACCCAGCTATCTCACTTCTCGGACTATTCCCTGAGGATCTTAAAAGAGCGCACTATAGGGATACTGCCACATCACTGATCATAGCGGCACAATTCATAATAGCTAAACTGTGGAACCAAACTAGATGACCTTCCATAGGCGAATGGATAAAAAAGGGGCATCTATACACAATGGAGTATTATGCAGCATTAAAAAATGACAAAAATCATTGAATTTGAAGGGAAATGGATGGCATTAGAACATATAATGCTAAGCAAAGCTAGCCAATCCTTAAAAAACAAATGCCAAATGTTTTCTTTGATATAAAGAGAGCAAATAAGAACAGAACAGGGAAGAAGAGCATGAGGAAAATATTAACACTAAATGGAGATGAGTGGGGGGAGAGAAAGGGAGAGAGAATGGAAAGCATATGGAAATGGTAGGAGACACTTAATGTTACACAAAATTCCATATAAGAGGTTGTGAGGGGAAAGGGGGGGAAACAAGGGAGAGAATTGAACAATAGCAGATGAGGTATAGAGGGTAGATGGTTGGGGAGGGGAGGGGGATAGTAGGGGATAGGAAAGGTAGAAGAATACAACAATCACTAATATGCCATTATGTAAAAACGTGAGTGTGTAACTGATATGATTCTACGATTTGTATTGGGGTAAAAATGGGAGTTCATAACCCAAATGAGTCAAATGTATGAAAGATGATATAGCATGAGCTTTTGAACAACCAAAAAAAAGAAAAAAAAAGGAATTTAATTTCCAATATTTGAGACATTTTACAACTTTATTTTTTAATAAAATTGGCTTTTATTTGTTATCTTACTTGCTGTTATCTGCCTTTCAGTTTGAAAAAACGATGTGCTGTAGCCATTCATCCATGTAGTATGTAACAGAAAATTTTCAGTGTCTCCATATAACCAGATTGGCAAGGCATCAAGGTTTCCCTCACAAACAAGATAAAGGCTTTTGCATAAGAAATTTAATATTCTGCAATACAATTTTTTTTAACTTTCCAATTAAATTTCAATTTTTTTTAAAAAAAGAAGAAACTAAACCCCACAGTAAGAAGGCCTCAAAGTGGAGAAGTGGAGCAGTATTAATGGCAGGCCTATTTAATCACTCCTAGTTCACAGGAAGGGTGTCCAGGCCACCCTGACTTTAGGCAAATGAGGGGCAAGAAAGCTTATTTGGGCCACTGTCTTGGGCTGTGCCCCTCATGAAAAACTCCAGCCAGAGGTTATGAGGAGTGTCTATGTGGAAGAAGATGAGGACAATGTGGGAGTGTTTTGGTTTTAATTGTGGTCATTTGTGTGGCAGATGGAAGAGATGACTGGGTCCAACTGGGCTTGAACACTGGTGTGATTCCCCTTAGAGAATGAGTTCTGGAACTGACCTCAGATAAGTATTGCCATGAATTGTGTTGCGATTTCAGGAGGCCACACATGAGAGTCGCCCTTTGAAACTGAGATCTAGGCCCAGGGTGGCTTTTCCAAGAGTACTGAGAATCTCAGCTAGGATATCACATGATTTTATTCTGAAAGACTTGGCACCCATAGTTGAGAGTCAAAACACACATGGACCTCACATTGTAGACCTCAATGGGCCTGGCTTCATGTGACCTTTTGGCCACTCTTTGGGAAGCCTTGCCTGTGAGTGTTCTCCAGATCTTTCATTGAAATGAGCTTCCTCAACATTTAATGGTCCCTGAATGAATTGAAACCCACAGTGCCTCCACCTTCATCCTTGAAATTTGTCTAGATCAATACCATGAATATTTAGAAATTTTCATGACCAGATGGCACTGGAGAACCTTTTGATGTACTTTTGCTGATCATGAGTATACCAGACAGTGCCTTGATTGACTGGGCTTCATGAAAATGTTTAGAACAGAGATGCCAGAAAGTTGGAGACTGCAGAGTAGTGGGCCTAGAGCAGTGGTGGGAAGGTGTGTGATAAAACATCTGTGGTGGGGCCATGTGGATCTGCCATTGACTTTCAATTGTCTTGAGACAGACATGGTGCAGCCATCAGACCATTGTATATAAAGGCATCTTGTTATATGGAGAAGTTTCAGAGTAATGTTTAGAATCAGGTTGCTATGATCAAGGGGGCAAGCTATGTGGGATAGAAGCCTGGTTGGTGCATTCTACTGTAGACCAGGATACACGTACCACACGTGACAGAACTCCCTCCAGCACTGTGTCCCAGTTGAACTCCTTGTATTTCGTGATGCCAATACCAAACTACCAGTGCAGCAGCAAGAAACACCACGAAAAGTGGAAGATGACCAAATGGTTTCACAGTCCACACGGGGAGACACTTAGCCCCCAGTGGCAATAGTTTACCTACAACGAGAGAATTCAGCATTGCTGCCTCATGTTCATTGGAAAATAAGATGCCATGTCCTCCAGGTCACATAGATGCAGACCCAGCTTAGATGGTCTCACTATAAAGGAAGCGAAAGCTCCTGAAAACAACATATATTTCAAGTGCCCAACCTCAAAGGCAGTTTCTCAAGAAGTGTTTAGGCCAGCAGATCTTCATGTCTGTGGAGTATTTCCCATGTCACTTACTTTTGGAAACTCCTCTACCACCTCCAAGGTTGTGCACTCCTGAGCATTTTCGTTGCAGATATATATTTACAGATTTTCTAACTCTTCTCCTCTAATTGTGACTTACTTGGGGCAATGGTAATGTCAAGTCATTCTTCTATATGAGAGAAGGAAGATTTTTTTGTAGCACATATTTGCATACACATTGGATTCATTTTTCAATTTTTCATTCGAAATACTGAATCCTTGACACTAGCCCATACCCTTATAGACTCTGACTACTAATACTAATATGATGAGAAAAATAACCAAAACAGAATAGAAATACAAGCAGTTCAGAAGAGGCATGGTGTGTAGTTGTACTTGCCATGATATAAGGTAGGAGTTATAAATCTAGTCAATTATTTGTTGAAATAATTCTCCATGTGTTTTTAAAGTTAAGAAATATGTGAATTTCTGTCTCTCTTTCTCTTTAGCCTATTAAGCACATGTATTTTTATATGCAAAAATAGAATCCTACCTGGTTTCACACGTACATTCTTGTGAGGTGGCTGACTTGGCAGATACAAATTGTGAGAAGAGATCACTTCTCCTAAAGGCTGTTGGAACTAAAAATTCAACCCATGGGTGACCTTCCTAGATGAACAACATTATACATAATCCATGTTCAGTATAATGAATATTTTTTGATATGCAGATGAGTTATTTTTCATGATGAATTTCAATTGGCATATATATTGCTACATTATAATGTGTGTGTGTTTGTGTCTATATATATATATAGTCTCCAGATTTTCAAAATATGAAATATAAGTGTCTTACTATACACTGCCTAAATTCATTCATGTTCCTGTATGGGGATATATAATCAATTTTTCACAAGATTATTCTTAGAAATATACATCCACTGAAATACATATTTGTTTCCTAGTACTGAAAACTAACTTCAGGGAATGGTGCTAAGAAATCCTAATATTTCTACAGTGACTCACCCAGTTTAACATCAATGCAAGTAGACACCTATGGGACATGATGTGTATTTTGAAGTTCATTTTTATTCAACACTGGTACATTACTATTTCTGCAGTTTATGGGCAATATAGGATATATCATTTCATCCACAATTTTACAAATTTATAGGCATTTGGTTCAATTTCAATCACTTCCTACTTGAGAAGACATGTATTCCTCCATGTTTCTTGACTGTTCTTTTCATGAGATTCTTTCCAAACACATTATTTTCGATTTCCATAATCACTTTTGAAACAAAACTCACACACTCTTCATAATAAACCGTAACACTAATATTATCATTAGATGTATAACTGTTCGGAATGAATGTATGTATATCAATGTAAGATTTCTTGTATATTTTCAGATATCAATTCAATCCATTATTTAAATTTTGAACCAGTTATATTATTTATTCACAGTATGGTCTATTAAAGAATCATCTCTATATTCATAGACCCAGGGTATACCTATTTGTATCCCCAATACTAATTTATAAGCCTTTAAAATATTGCTTTCAAAAATGGTGGAAGAAATATTCTAGTCACCTGATATACATATGCATTTCATCACAGTAATATTCCTGACAAAAAATGCAAGTGTCACACTTATGATTGTACCAAAGCCTATATTGAAAGTGAGCATGTATTACTAACAACATCCATGTCCTGATTCACTAATGATCTCGAATATCATTCCTATTGGTGACTACATATTTGTTTCTTCCTAAGATTGTATATTCAAACTCAACCCTGTTAAAAATGTCTTATCCTATCACTCTCTTTGTACTTTGCCTGATTTCCTAATATCTCTATTGATATCTGCTTTCCTACACATTTTCCCCAGTTCATCACTGTGGCTGACTCTTCACATATGCTGAAATTTACATTCACTCTCTAACCAAAACCCTATATCTAAAGTCTTTTGATCCAACTCCTTGGTTCACTCAAATGGGTTCTTCAAATCCCTTCAGAGGGTAGCCCATAGGTGCTTGGGTTTTCTCATGACCCCAATTCTCATAAAGAATCTATACCCCACAGAGAGTAGGCCTCAAATTGGAGAAGTAGAGCACTATTAATGGCAGGCCTATTTGATCACCCCTCGTTCACAGGAAGGGTTTCCATGTCACCCTGACTTTAGGCAAATGAGTGGCAAGTGAGCTTATTTTGAACACTGTCTTGGGCTGCGCCCCTCATGGAAACCTCCAACCAGAGTTTATTATGACTGTCTATATGGAAGAAGATGAGGGCCATGTTGGAGTGTTTTGGTTTAATTGTGGTCATTTGTGTTACGGTTGGAAAAGATTCCAGGGTCAACCTGGGCTTTAACTCTTGTGTGATTCCCTTTAGAGACTGAGTTCTGGAACAGATCTCAGCGATGTATTGGCATGAATTGTGTTTGGAATTTAGGAGGCCACACATGAGAGTTGCCCTTGGAGACTGAGATCTAGGCCCAGGTTGGCTTTCCAAAGAGCACTGGGATTCTCAGCCAGGATATCACATGACTTTATTCAGAAAGACTTAGCAGTCATAGTTGAGAGTCAAAACACACATGGACCTCAATTGTAAACCTCAATGGGCCTGGCTTCATGTGACCTTTTGGCCACTCCTTGGGAAGCCTTGCCTGTGAGAGTTGTCCCGAGCTTTCATTGAAATGAGCTTCCTCACTATTTCATGGTTCCTGAATGAATTGAAACCCACAGTGCCTCCAACTTCATCCTTGAAAATTGGCTAGATAAACACCATAAAATTTTTGATATTCCTATGAACAGGTGGCACTAGAAAATCTTTGGATGTCTGTTGCTGATCACAAGTATACCAGACAGTGCCCTGATTGACTGGGTTTCATGAAAATGTTGTAGAACAGAGATGCCAGAAAGTTGGAACCTGCTGAGTAGTGGGCCTAGAGCAGTGGTTGGCAGGTGTATGATAAAACATCTGTCGTGGGGCCACATGGATCTTCCCTTGGCTTCCAAATGGATTGTGACTGACATGGTGCAGCCAGCAGACCCTTACAAATAAAGGGATCTTGTTATATGGAGAGGTTTCATGGCAATGTTCAGAATCAGGTTGCTATGGACATGGGTGCAAGCTTTTTGGGATAGAAGCCTGGTTGGTGCATTCTCCTGCAGACCCTCACTCACCACACATGAGAGTACTCCCTCTAGGACTGTGTCCCAGTTTATCTCCTTGTACTTCATGAAGCCAATACCAAACTCAGAGTACTGCAGTAAATAACACCACAAAAATTCGAGTATGACCAAATGGCTTCACAGACCACACGGTTAGACACTTAGACCCCAGTGGCCTCAGTTTACCTACAAAGAGAGAATTCAGAACTGCTGCCTCATGTTCAATAGAAAATAAGGAACCATGTCATCCAGGTCACATAGATGCTGACCCAGATTTGATGGTCTCACTACAAAGGAAGCTAAAGCTCCTGACAACAACAAATATTTCAAGGGCCCAAACTCAGAGGCAGTTTCTCAAAAATTTATTAGGCCACCAGAGCTCCATGTTTGTGGAGTGTTTATCCTTTCTTTTACATTTGGAAATTCCTCTACCACCTCCAAGGTTGTGAACTCCATTCATTTTTTTTCCAGATATATATTCACAGATTTTCAAACTATTCTCCACTAATTGTGTCTTACTTGTGGTGAAGGAAATATCAAGGCATTGTTGTGGAGGACAGTGGGAAGATTTTTGTCTAGCATATATTTGTATACACATTAGATTCATTTTCCTATTTTCTATTTGAAATACTGAATTCCTGACAGTAAGCCATACCCTAGTAGACTCTGACTGTTCCCGGGTGCCTATGGTTGGTATACCATTCTAACTTGTGAATGTGACACAGGAAGTAGGGGCAGCCTCCATGTCATGGAGCCATTGGAAGCAAATGTTAGAACAAAGTGGTTGCCAAGGCAGTGACCTCATTCAGTTCCTGAAGGAAGTGACCTACCTCACTTTCTCGGTGATGGAACCCTCTGAACTTGGGATCCAGGAAGCCAGGCACCAAGAGCCAGTCCCAGTCCCTTTCCCAGTGGGTTCACTTGTTTGGATTTACCAAGGACAGAGTCAGTCTTTCTTGTGGATCACTAAATGCCAGGAAAGCTCTGAAGAGGGGCCTTTCCTGAGAAAGCAGGTAGTGACTCACCGATGGCTCCTGAAAACTTTAGAGAGTTGGTAAAGGAGACCAGATCTGAGACAGGACAGGCCATTTCGGGGGAACATAGTATGGCCTATCAGTCTGAGGACACTCTGGTTACTCACAGACCTATGTGGGTAAACGATATGCCTTTGAGGGTGTAGATGTGAGTTTATGGTTTTGTCTCATGTTCTGAGAATAGGTAGGAAAGGCAGTTTGTTTGGTTTGGAGTGGACTGTTTTTAATAAGTCATTTGACATGGTGAGTGATTCTATGTCTGTGTATCCCACTTTGTCGGTGGTTGAAGATATGAGAAAAGTGAATGCATCAATGCATGTGTCCTGACAAGTAGAAAGCATTCCAGGACACATCCTGCCCAATTTATGAATGGACTGTTGCTTGCCTTATCGATGGGCAACACCTACTATTTTCCTTAGTTCCTGTTTTCTTCCTGAATTCTGGCCATTCTCCAGAATAGGCTCATTTTTTTTTGTCCAAGATATGTACCACCTCTGAGCTCTGTGACATGGCCATTTACTGGATACCTGAAATGAATGGGGAGGATCTCAGAAAACTCAGATATCAGTGTGACCAGTAAAGTCTCAGTAGAGAAACCCTGCTTTGTGCCTTTTGCTTACCTACTGTTCTGTTGACCTGAATGTCAGGTAGGTCTTTGCCTCAGACCACCAGTTTGTGAAGCCTGAAGAAACTGCTTTCAAATGGAAATGAATGAGCATCACCCGTGGCTCTTAGATTAATTGCTTTAGAAAAGGATGTGTCTAAATCATCCTCTCGGCTCTGTGTGAGGCTGTGGCTTACAATCTCAGCACCTGATGGATCTAAAGAAAGATCCCATGTGTGCATCCAAAACCAAAATGGCAAAAAGATCAGACATTGTGGATGAAGTCTCTTGCTTCCTCTGTTAGGCTCCTCACCTCCATCAAGTACGAATAGGGATCCTTTGGGTCTAATGAGTTCTTCAAAGACGAGAAAAGGTGCTTGGGTTTCACATGACTCCAAATCACATAAAGAATCTATACCTCACGTTCAGTAGGCCTCAAAAAGGAGAAAAAGAGCATTATTAATGGCAGGCCTATTTGATCAATCCTGGTTCACAGGAAGGGTGTCCAGGAAACCCAGACTTTAGGCAAATGAGGGGCAAGGGAACTTATTTTGGACACTGTCTTGGGCTTCGCCCCTTGTGGAAACCTCCAGCCAGACGTAATGATGAGTGTCTATATGGAAGAATATAAGGGCCATGTGGTAGTGTTTTGGTTTTAATTGAACATGTTAATAACACTAACCATACATTGTTCCATCAATTTAAGTATTCAGAAGAGCAGGGACAGATTTGTTCTTACAATACAGGAATGTAGGGGATCTTCAACCTGCTGAAAACCTCAAAGGTCAATGCAGAAATTATCCCTGGAGAAGATATAGGCAGCTATGAAGGACCGGAGAGAGCAAAAGTAATCTTCCATGGAAAACAACCTGGTCAGGATGAAGGGTTGAGGCTGAATCAACTCTCTATCCTTAACGTAGAGGAGATGGAGCAAACCGGGCCTGTGTGGAGAGCTGTTCCTGGGTACCTATGGTTGGTATACCATTCTAACTTTTGAAAGTGTCTCAGGAATTAGGGGCAGCCTCCATCTCATGGGACCCTTGGAAGCAAGTGTTAGGACAAAGTGGTTGCCACGGCAGTGACCTCATTCAGTTCCTGAAGAAATGACCTTCCTAACTTCCTTGGTGATGGAACTCTCTGAACTTGTGACCCAAGTAGCCAGGCACCCAGAGCCAGTCCCAGTCACAGTTCCAGTGGGCTCACTTGTTGGATTTACCAAGGACAGCGTCAGTCATTCTTGGTACCTACTGATGTGAGGATGGCCAAATACCAGGAGTGCTCTGAAGAGGGCCCTTTCCTGAGAAAGCAGGTAGTGGCTCAACACTGGCTCCTGACAACTTCACAGAGTTGGCCAAGGTGACCAGATCTGAGGCAGGACAGGCCATTTCGGGAGAACACAGTATGGCCCACAAGTCAGAGGACATTCCGGATAGTCACAGACCTACTTGGGTGAAGAAGTTGAATTTGTGAGTTCGGGTGGGGTTTGTGGTTTTGTCTCATGTTCTCAGAATATGTAGGAAAGGAGGTTTGTTTGGTTTGGAATTATCTGATTCTTCTAAGTCCTTTGACAATGCGAGTTTTTCTATGTCTGTGTATCCCACTGTGTTAGTGGTTGTAGACATTAGAAAAGAGAATCCATCAATGGATGTGTCCTGTCTAGTAGAAAGCTTCCCAGCATTCATCCTGCCCAATTTATGAATGGACTGCGGCTTGCCTTATGGATGGGCAACACCTGCAATCTTCCTAAGTTCCTGATTTCTTACTCAATTCTGGTCACTCTCAAGAATAGACTCATGGTTGTGTGTCCAAGATATGTACCACCTCCAAGGTCTGTGAAATGGCCATGTACTGGATAGCTGAATGGAATGGCCGAGCATCTCAGAAAACTCAGATAGCAGTGTGACCAGGAATATCTCAGTGGAGAAACCCTGCTTTGGGCCTTATGCATACATATTTTTCTGTTGCCCTGAATGTCAGGAAGGTGTTTTCCTCAGGCCAAAACTTTTGGAAGCCTTAACAAAAGACTTTTCAATTGGAAATAAATGTGCATCTCCTGTGACTCTTTGCTTAATTGCTTTGGAAAGGGATGTGTCTGAATCAGCCTCTTGGCCCTGTGTGAGGCTGTGGCTTAGATTCTATGCACCTTATGGATCTAAAGAAAGATTCCATATGTGCATCCAAAACCAAAATGGCTAAAAGTAGAGTCATTGTGGATGAAGTCTCTTGCCTTCCTCTGGTAGGGCACTTACTTCCATCAAGGAAGAATAGGGATCCTTTGTGTCAAATGGGTTCTTCAAAGCTCTGCAGTGGCTTGCCCATAGTTCTTGTAGTTTCTCATGCGTCCAATTCCCAAAAAGAATTTAAACCCCTCAGTCAGTAGGCCTCAAATTGGAGAAGTGGAGCAGTATAAATGTCAGGCCTATTTGATCACTCCTGGTTCATAGGAAGGGTGTCCAGGCAAACGTGACTTTAGGCAAATGAGGGACAAGGAAGCTTATTTTGGACACTGTCTTGGGCTGTGCCCTCATGGAAACCTCCAGCCAGAGGTTATGATGAGTGTCTATATGGAAGAAGATGAGGGTCATGTGGGAGTGTTTAGGTTTTAATTGTGAGAGATTACTGGTTCAACCTGGGTTGAATTCTGGTGTGATTCCCCTTAGAGACTCAGTTCTTGAACTGACCTCAGAGAAGAATTGCCATGAATTGTGTTAAGATTTTCAGAGGCAACGCATGAGAGTCGCCATTGGAAGCTGTGATCTAGTCCCAGGGGGACTTTCCACAGTTCACTGGGACTCTCAGCCAGAGAATCACATAATTTTATTCTGAAAGACATGGCAGCCACAATTGAGAGTCAAAACACACATGGACCTCACATTTTAGACCTCAATGGGCCTGGCTTCAAGTGACGTTTTGGCCACTATTTGGGAAGCCTTGCCTGTGAGAGTTCTCCAGAGCTTTCATTAAAATGAGATTCCTCGCCATTTAATGGTTTCTGAATAATTGAAACCCACAATGCCTCCAACTTCATCCTTGAAAATGGTTACATAAATATCATGAAATTTTATAATTACCATGACCAGGTGGCACTGGAGAACCTTTGGATGTCCTGTTGCTGATCATGAGTATACCAGAGAGTGCCTAGATTGACTGGGTTTCTTTAACATGGTGTAGAACACAGATGCCAGTAAGTTGGAGTCTGCTGAGAAGTGGACCTAGAGCAGTGGTGGGCAGGTGTGTGATAAAACATCAGTGGTACGGCCATGAGGATCTAGCATTGGATTCCAAATGCCTTGTGACTGACATGGTGCAGGCAGCAGACCCTTCTATGTAAAGGCATCTTGTTATATGCAGAGGTTTCAGGGCAATGTTCAGAATCAGGTTGCTATGGTCAAGGGGGAAAGCTATCTGGATAGAAGCCTGGTTGGTGCATTCTCCTGCAGACACTGACCCACCACACGTGACAGAACTCCCTCCAGCACTGTGTCCCAGATAAACTCGTTGTATTTCATGAAGCAAACACCAAACTCCCAGTGCAGCAGCAAGAAACACAACGAAAAGTGGATCATGACCAAATTGCTTCACAGTCCAAACGGGGAGACACTTAGCCCCCAGTGGCCACAGTTTACCTGCAAAGAGAGAAACCAGCACTGCTGCCTCATGTTCATTGAAAAATAAGATGCCATGTCCTCCAGGTCACATAGATGCAGACCCAGCTTTGATGGTCTCACTAGAAAGAAGCTAAAGCTCCTGAAAACAACATATATTTCAAGTGCCCAAACTCAGAGGCATTTCTCAAGAAGTCTTTAGGCCAGTAGAGCTCCATGTTTGTGGAGTGTTTATCCTGTCCCTTACTTTTGGAAACTCCTCTACCACCTCCAAGGTTGTGAATTTCTGAGGATTTTTCATTGAATATATGTATTCACACATTTTCTAATTCTTCTCCTCTAATTGTGTCTTTCTTGGTGCGAAGGTAATGTCAAGGCATTTTTCTGGATGAGAGTGGGAAGATTTTTGTGTAGCATATATTTACAAACACATTGGATTCATTTTCCAAATTTCCATTAGAAATACTGAATCCATGACACTAACCACTGCATTACTAGACTCTGACTACTAATCCTAATATGATGGAGAATAAAAACCCAAACAGAATAGAAATATAAGCAGTTCAGAGGATGCATGTTGTATAGTGGGACTTGCCTTTTGCATTATATAGGGTAGGAGTTATAAATCTAGTCAATTTTCTGTTGAAATATTTCTCCATGTATTTCTAAAGTTAACAAATATGTGAATACCTGACTCCCTTTCTCTGCAGCCTATTCAGCACATGTAATTTTATATGCACATATAGAATCCTACCTGGAATCACACGTACATTCTTGTGAGATGGCTCACTTGGCAGATACAAATTGTTAGAATAGTTCACTCTTCCTAAATGATGCTGGAACTGAAAATTCAACCAATGGGTGAGCTTCCTGGTTGAACAACTTTACACAAAAACCCATGTTCAGTAAAATAAATATTTCTGATCTGTGGATGATATATATTTCATGGTGAATTTCTATTGGCATATATATTCCTACTTTTTAAAGTCTGTTTGTGTGTGTGTGTGTATACATACTCTCCAGATTTTTCAAAATATGAAATATGTGTCTTATTATACACTCCCTAAAATAATTCATATTCATGTATGTGGATTTTTAATCAACTTTTCACTAGATTATTCCCAGGAATATTCACACACCTGAAAAACATATTTGTTTCCTCGTACTGAGAACTATCTTCAGTGAATGGTGCATACAAATCCTTGTATTTCTGCAGTAACTTACCCAGTTTAACATCAATGCAAATAGATTTCTATGGGACATGATGTGTATTTTGAAATTCATTTTTATTCAACACTGGTACATTGCAATTTCTTCCGTTTATGCACATCATAAAATATATATTTCATCTAGAAATTCGAAAATTAATAGGCATTTGTTTCATTTTCAATCACTTCCTGCTTCAGAACACATGTATAACTCCATATTTCTTGACTGATCTTTTCATGAGGTTTCTTTTTCGATTTCCTTAATCATTTTTGAAGCAAAACTCACACACTCTTCATGATGAACCATAACCCTAATATTACCATTAGATGTATATTTGGTTTTAATGAATGTATATATATCAATATAAGATTTCCTCTATGTTTTCATTTATCAATTCAATCCATTATTCAAAGTTGGAACCAGTAATACTATTTATTCACAGTATGGTCTATTCATGCATTATCTCTATATTCATAGACACAGGGTACACCTATTTGTACCCCCAGTACTAACTTATACGTCTTCACAATATTGCTCCCAGAAATGGTGGAAGAAATACTCATGTCACCTGATCTACATGTACATGTTATCACGGTAATATTCTGGAAACAAAATGCAAAGGTCACAGTTATGATTGTACCAAAACCTAAATGAAAAGTGAGCATGGATTACTAAAAATATTCCTGTCCAGGTTGCTACCGCTCTCAAATGTCAATCCTATTGGTGACTATATATTTGTTTCCTCCTAAGATTATATATTCAATCTCAAGCCTGTTGAAAATGTGTAATCCTATCACTCACTTTATACTTTGCCTGATATCCTAATGTCTCTATTGATTTCTGCTTTCCTAAATATTTTCCCAGTTTATCATTTTGACTGACTCTTCACATGTGCTGACATTTAAATTCACTTTCTAACCGAAACCCAATTGCTAAAAACATTTCCTCCAAAACCTATAATCACTATTCTTTCTAAACCTACCGACACTTTTCCTAATCCTACCGACTATAGCTTTTCGACTGGATATTCTCGTGACATTCAATCATCCAAGGTACAAGGTCCTATGACATTGTATATGGATTTATTTAAGACATCTGTGCAGAACGTAAGTCAAAGCTAAGTATCCCAATTAAAGGCCCAATGCCCTTCTGGGCTTCAAATTTTACCTAGATTTCTGTTTTCATACTTATATTTCACCTAAATATTCTTGTAAATATCGCACATTCCCAATACCATTATTCATCGCTCAGAATGATTCTTAATCCAAATCGAACCTGTTATTAAGCCTAACCAAACACTGTTCCCTCAATCTAACTTTACAGAAGAGCAGCAACAGAGTTGGTCTTACAATACAGGAATGTAGGGGATCTTCCAGATGCTGAGATCCTCAAAGTTTTAAGCAGAAACGATCCCTGGAGAAGACATAGGCAGCTATGAAGGACCTGAGAGAGCAAAAGTCATCTTCCATGGCAAACAACGCACTCAGGATGAAGCATTGTGTCTGAATCAGCCTCTCTATTCTTAATGTAGAGAAGAGGGACCAAACCAGGCCTGTGTGGAGAGCTGTTCCCGGATTCCTATGGTTGATATACCATTCTAACTGTTGAAACTGTCTCGGGAAGTAGGGGCAGCCTCCACCTCATGGGAACCTTGCAATCACCTGTTAGGACAAAGTGGTTGCAAAGGCAGTAAAGTCACTCAGTTCCTGAATGAAGCGACCTACCTCACTTCCTTGGTGAAGAAACTCCCTGACCTTGGGCTCCAGGAAGACAGAGAATACCAAGACCTTGTCACAGTTCCAGTGCCAGTGGGCTCCATTGTTTGGAAAAACCAAGGATAGACTAAGTATTCCTTGGTACCTACTGATATGAGGATTTCAAATGCCAGGAGAGCTCTGAAGAGGGGCCTTTCCTGAGAAAGCAGGTAGTGGTTCACCGCGACCAGATCTGAGACAGGACAGGCCTTTTGGGGGAACATAGTATGGCCCACCAGTCAGAGGACACTCCAGATAGTCACAGACCTACTTGAATGAAGGAGGTGCGTTTGCGCGTGTGTGTGTGATTTTGTGGTTCAGTCTCTTCTTATGAGAATAGGTAGGAAAGGCGGTTTGTTTGGTTTGGAGTGGACTGCTTCTAGTAAGTCGTTTGACAAGGCGATTTTTTGCATGTCTTTGTAACCCACTGTGTTCGTGCTTGTAGACCTTAGAAAAAAGAATGCATCAATGTGTCCTGTCTAGTAGAAATCTTCCCAGCATTCATCCTGCCCAATTTAGGAGTGGACTGCCCCTTGCCTTATGGATGGGCAACACCTGCAATCTTCCTAAGTTCCTGATTTCTTCCTCAATTCTGGTCACTCTCAAGAATAGGCTCATTGTTTTGTGTCCAAGATATGTACCACCTCCAATCTGAGTGACATGGCCATGTACAAGATAGATGAAGGGAATGGCGAGCATCTCAGAAAACTCTAATATCAGTGTGTCCAGGAAAGTCTCAGTGGATAAACCCTGCTTTGGGCCTTTTGCTATTGTTCTGTTGCCCTGAATGTCAGGAAAGTCTTTGCCTCAGGCCATCCCTTTGTGAATCCTGAAGAAAACAGCTTTCAAATGGAAATAAATGGACATCAACTGTGGCTCTGTGCTTAATTGCTTTGGAAAGGGATGCGTCTGAATCAGCCTCTTGGTCCTATGTGAGGCTATAGCTTAGATTCTCAGCACCTGATGGATCTAAAGAAAGATCCCATGTGTGCATTCAAAACCAAAATGGCAAAAAGATCAGTAATTGTGGATGAAGTCTCTTGCCTTCCTCTGTAAGGTTCCTGACCTCCATCAAGTGAGATTAGGCATTCTTTGGGTCAAATGAGTTCTTCAAAGCCCTGTGGAGGCCATTAACAGGTGGCACTGGAGAACTCTTAAATGGTCTGTTGCTGATCATGAGTATACTAGCCAGGGCCTTTATTGACTGAGTTTCATAAAAATTATCTAGAACAGCAATGCCAATAAGTTGGAGCCTGCTGAGTAGTGGACCTAGAGCAGTAGTGTGTGATAAAATATCTGTGGTGGGACCATGTGGATCTGCTATTGACTTCCAAATGGCTTGTGACTGACATGGTGCAGCCAGCAGACCCTTCTATGTAAAGGCATCTTGTATATGGAGAGGTTTCAGGGTAATGTTAAGAATCAGGTTGCTGAGGTTAAGGGGACAAGCTATCTGGTATTGAAGCCTGGTTGGTACATTCTCCTGTAGAACGTGACCCACAACACGTGACAGAACTTCCTCCATCACTGTGTTCCAGTTGAACTCATTGTATTTCGTGAAGCAAATACCAATGTCCCAGTTCAGCAGCAAGAAACACCACAAAAGTTGGAGGATGAACAAATGGCTTCAGAGTCCACATGGGGTGACACTTAGCCCCCAGTGGCCACAGTTTACATACAAAGAGAGAAATCAGCACTGCTGCCTCAGGATCATTGGAAAATAAGAAACCAAGATCTTCTTGTCACATAGATACAGACCCAGCTTTGATGGTCTCACTAGAAAGGAAGCTAAAGCTTCTGACAAACACATATATTTCAAGTGCCCACCCTCAGAGGCAGTTTCTCAAGAAATCTTTTGGCCAACAGAGCTCCATGTTTGTGGAGTGTTTACCCTGTCCCTTACTTTTGGAAACTGCTCTACAACCTTCAAAATTGTGAACTTTTGAGCATATTCCACTACAGATATATATTCACAGATTTTCTACCTCTTCTCTTCTAATTGTGTCTTATTTGGGGTGAAGGTAATTTCAAGGCATTGTTGTGGATGAGAGTTGGAAGATTTTTTTGTAGCACATATTTGCATACACATTGGATTCATTTTCCAATTTTCCATTCGAAATACTGAATTCCTGACACTAACCCATAACCTACTAGAATCTGACTACTAATCCTAATATGATGGAGAACAATAACCCAAACAGAATAGAAATCCAAGAAGTTCAGAGGAGGCATGGTGTATAGTTGAACTTACCTTTTGCATTATATAGTGTAGGAGTTATAAATCTAATCAATATTTTGTTGACATAGTTGTCCATGTGTTTTTAAATTTAACAAGTATTTGAATTCCTGTCTCCGTTTGTCTGTAGCCTATTCAGCACATGCATTTTTATATGCACATATAGAATCCTACCTGGTATCAAATGTACATTCTTGTGAGGTGGCTGACTTGGCAGATACAAATTATGAGAAGAGATCACTCCTCCTAAACGCTGTTGGAACTGAAAATTTAACCTAAGGGGGAGCTTCCTAGTTGAACAACATTATACACAAATCCATGTTCAGTAAATTAAATATTTTTGGATCTTTGGACGATATGTATTTCTACATCAATTTCAATTGGCATATATATTGCTACATTTCAATGTCTCTGTGTGTATATGTGTTTGTTTGTGTGTGTGTGTATATATATATATATATATATATATATATATATATATATATACTCTCCAAATTTTTAAAAATATGAAATACTTCTGTCTTCTTTTACACACCCTAAATTCATTCATATTCATGTATGTGGATTTATAATAAACTTTTCACAAGATTATTCTCAGAATTATTCATCCACCTGAAATACATATTTGTTTTCTAGTACTGACAAGTAACATCAGTGAATGGTGCATACAAATCCTAATATTTCTACAGTAACTGACCCAGTTTAACATCAATCCAAGTAGATTACTATGGGACATGATGTACATTTTGACGTTCATTTTTATTCAACACTGGTACTTTACTATTTCTTCAGTTTATTCACATCATAGGATATGTATTTCATCCACAAGTTAGCAAAATTATTTGCATTTGTGTCACTTTCAATCACTTTCTACTTCAGAACACATGCATTCCTCTATGTTTCTTGACTGGTCTTTTCATGAGACTTCTTTCCAAACACATTATTTTCCTTTTCCATTCTCACTTTTGAAGCAGATCTCACACACCTTTCATGATAGAATATAACCCTAATATTACCATTAGATGTATAACTCATTGGAATGAATGATTCTATATCAATATAAGATTTCTTATATATTTTCAGATATCAATTCTAGCAATCCATTATTTGAAGTGGAATCAGTTATATTATTTATTCACAGTATTGTCAATTCATGAATTACTTCTATATTCATAGACACAGGGTACACCTCTTTGTACCCCCAATACTAATTTATTTTTTTTTATTTTGCATTCTTTCTTAAAGTATTTTTATATTATTTTCAACAACATTTGAAACAACAGGATTTTCTAAATAGACTTGTCTTTAGCATACCCAGATGAAAAAATATAATTCTATTTTATATCCCTTTGTGGGATAATGTGGGTTTTTTGTACTGAAAAAATGCTAGGAATATTAGAATATATGATCCGTTAGCCAACTTTGTTTGTTTGTTTGTTTGCTTTTGCAAAGCTAGGAATTGAACCCTAGTAGTAACTAGTAATTCTACTCATTCAGAAAAGTTAGTGTGTCATTTTATTGAAATAACCATACTGGATATAAAATAGATACACATGTGATACAATAGATTGCATGGTATATAAATTTGTATCTCAGTAAAGCTGTAATTAAAATAAAATTTAAAGTATTGAAATTCAGGCAAAGGATAGGAAAGATATTTGTGTCTGTTTTTCAGAAGTTTATTGTCATCCATTTAAAAAATCTTTTAAAAGAGATTGCATTTGAACAAAAGGTATTGTTTAGTGTGCTTTCTCTGTATTCTTAGTGGTTCTTCACTATTACTATTTTATTCACACCCTCTTAATTTCTTATTGTTGAGCCAATTCTGCATCTAAATGTAGTGGCAAGATATATTCAGGAGTCTGGTGCAATAGTGCATGCCTGAAATCCCAGCTACTAAGACCCTTTCTCAAAACAACAAAAAAGTAGTGGGGGTGGGGAGCATGGATGTAGTTTAGCAGTCAAGTGCTTTCCGAAGCATGTGGAGGCCCTGGGTTCTATCTGCAGCACTGCAAAAGCAAAACAAACAAAAGACGTATTCCAGAGATTTTGATTATTTCTGCAGGAGACATGCAGTCAAGACTAAGTAATTTGAAACAGGAGTGGCACAAGAAGTGGAAGATAAAGTATCAATTTTTTTTTCTTTTTTTTTGGTTAGAATTAGTTCACTTTGCATTCCTTGCGTATGCGCCTCTACCTTTGGAACCACATTGGTAAAAGTTTGTGTAAGAATTGTTTGTTGGCATATCCTAGAGTGCTCAATTTATACGTCTTCAAAATATTGCTCCCAGAAATTGTGGAAGAAATACTCATGTCACCTGATCTACATATACATTTTATCACAGTAATATTCGGAACACAAAATGCAAAAGTCACACTTATGATTGTACCAAAGGCTAAATAGAAAGTGAACCTGTATTATTAAAAACATTCATGTCCAGGTTGCCTAATACTCTCAAATGTCAATCCTATTGGTGACTACATATTTGTTTCTTCCTAAGATTATATATTGAAACTCAACCCTGTTGATAATGTCTAATCCTATCACTCACTTTATACTTTGCCTGATTTCCTAATGTCTCTATTGATATCTGCTTTCCTACATATTTTCCCCAGTTCATCATTGTGACTCATTCTTCACATGTGCTGACATTTACATTCATTCTCTAACCGAAACCCTATTACTAAAGAACTTTTGGTCCAAATCCTATACTCACTCTTCTTCCTAAACCTACAGACTATATTCCTAATCCTACTGACTATCCCTTTTGACTGGATGTTCTCTTCTACATTCAATCATCCAAGTAAAGGTCGGTCGAGTGTCGGAAGAGGAGACCACCAAGAATCTATCTCATGTAACAGCAAAGGGTTTATTGGGGGTCCAGCATGCTGGGGCTCAGAGTTCACTTGAAAAGAGTAGAGAGCCCTGAGAACAGCTTAAGCAGAGGTTAAATACTTTCCCTTGCGAGTGCAGGGAGGGAAGTTTATTGATGTGTCAGGGCGAGTGGTCAATTTGCATGCAACCTGGTGAAGGAGTACATTCTGCAGTTTGACAGTTGGGGACAGCACATTCTGGGAACAAGATTGGCAAATATTTCTCAAGATTTCAACAGTGTTTTGTTAAGCGTACAGAAAAACAGGAAGTGACAACTACATATTTTATTAACCTTTCATTCGACACTTCTTTTTCTGGCTACTTTTAATCATAAAAATGATCATTGGGGGGTGTCACATTCTATGTCTGCTAGTGGGGTATTACCATTAGTTTAACTTGTCCAATTTGAGCTTGGAGAAAATAAATTACATGGTTGAGCAAGCAGGGTTTAATAGTTAGCAATAATATGAGGATTATTATTGGACCGGCCAGCCGACAAGACAAGACAAGACAATAAAGACAAGACAAGACAATAAAGACAGGATATGGAAGTCCAACACTGAGACCAGGACTTAGTAGTTGGCAGAACCCGATCGGTTGGCAATAACGAATCTGAAACAAAATATCACTGAGTCATGGAGACTATTGTTCCTCAATTTTCTGAGTCCTCTATGACGTCACCCAGGGACTTGGCCTGTGGCTCTGTGACATGACTGTCAGCCATCGTTGGAGAGAGCTCACGCTCTTCATTGACATCCATTTTGCCAAGCCCTGACCTGAAACCTGACCAGAAAGAGTCACCTTACTTACCCTGAGAGGAGTTTGTTGGGGTCTCTTGTCCACCGCTGCCGGATCTCAGTGGAACCTCCATATGTAAAGGTCCGGTGACAATCGGGGGAAGAGACCACCAAGAGACTGTCTCATGCAAAAGCAAAGGGTTTATTGGGGGTCCAGCATGCTGGGGCTCAGAGCTCACTTGAATAGAGCAGAGAGCCCAGAGAACAGCTTAAGCAGAGCTTATATATTTCCCTTGGACAGGGCAGGGGGGTAAGTTTATTGATGGGTCCGGGCGAGTGAGCGGTTTGCGTGCAACCAGTTGAGGGAGTACATTCTGCAGTTTGGCAATTGGGGACAGCACATTCTGGGAATAAGATTAGCAACAGTTCTCAATATTTCAAAAGTGTTTTGTTAAGCATACAGAAAAACAGGAAGTGACAAGTACTTATTTTATTAACCTTTCACTGCGAACTATACTTTGCCAGAATTCCTAATGTCTCTATTGTGTTTGTTAAAGTTCATTTTTATTCAAACCTGGTACGTTATTATTTCTTCAGTTCATGGACATCATAAGATATTTCCTTTCATTCACAAGTTTACAAATTTATAAACATTTGGTTCACTTTCAATCACTTCCTCCTTCGGAAGACATATGTTCCTCCATGTTTCTTGACTGGTCTTTTTACTAGACTTCTTTCTAAACATATTATTTTCGATTCCATAATCATTTTTGAGGCAAAACTCACACACTATTCATGATAAATGATAACCCTAACATTACAATTAGATATATAACTGGTTGGAATGAATGTATGTATATCAATATAAGATTTTCTATATATTTTCAGATATCAATACAATCCATTATTTAAATATGGAACCAGTTATATAATTTATTCACAGTATGGTCTATTAATGCATCATCTCTATATTCATCAAAACAGGGTAAACCTAATAGTATCCCCAGTACTAATTTATAAGTTTTCAAAATATTGCTCACAGAAATGGTGAAAGAAATACTCATGTCACCTTAGCTACATATACATATTATCACACTAATATTCTGGACACAAAATGCAAAGGTCACACAGAACATAATTTAAGCTAAGTATCCCAATCAAGGGCCCAAAGTCCTTCTGGGCTTCAAATATTACCTAGATTTCTGTTTTCATACTTATATTTCACCTCCATGTTCTTGTAAATATCACAGGTTCCCAATATCATTATTCATCCAGCAAAATGATTCATAACCCAAATCGAACATGCTATTAACCCTAACCATTCTGTAAACTGAGATTGTTCACTCAATCTCACTTTACAGAAGAGCAGGGACAAAGTTAGTATTACAATACAGGAAGTTAGGAGATCTTCCACCTGCTGAGTACCTCAAAATCCATGCAGAAATGATCCCTGGACAAGACGTAGGCAGCTATGAAGGACCTGAGACAGCAAAAGTCATCTTCCTTTGCAAACAACCCGATCAGGATGAAAGGATGTGTCTGAATCATCCTATCTCTTCTTAATGTAGGGAAGATGTATGAAACCAGGCATGTGTGGAGAGCTGTTCCCAGGTGCCTATGTTTTTATACCATTCTAACTTGTGAAAGTGTCACAGGAAATAGAGGCAGCCTCCTTTTCCTGAGACACTAGGAAGCAACTGTTAGGACAAAGTGGTGGCCAAGACAGTGGCCTCATTCATTTTCTGAAGAAAGTGACCTCACCTCACTTTTTTCATGATGGAACTCTCTGAATTTTGTGATCCAAGAAGCCAGGCACCAAGAGACAGTAACAGTCCCAGTCCAAGTGGGCTCACTTGTTTGGATTTACCAAGTAAAGAGTCAGTCTTTCTTGGTACCTACTGATGTGAGGGTGGCCAAATGCCAAGAAAGCTTTGAAGAGGGTCCTTTCCTGAGAGGGCAGGAAATGGCTCACCACTGCCTCCTGAAAACTTCACAGAATTGGCCAAGGAGACCAGATCTGAGACAGGACCGGCCATTTCTGGGGAACATTCTATGGCCTACTAGTCAGAGGACACTCCGGATAGTCACAGACATACTTGGGGAAGGAGGTGACTTTGTGTGTGTGGATGTCAGTTTGTGGATTTGTCTCATATTCTGAGAATAGGTAAAAAAGGAGGTTTGTTTGGTTTGGAGTGGACTGTTTCTAGTAAGTCATCTGACAAGGAGACTGTTTCTATGTCTGTGTATCCCACTGTGTCCTTAGTTGTAGATATTAGAAAAGAAAATGGCTCACTGGGTGTGTCCTGTCTAGTAGAAAGCTTCACAGCATTCATCCTGCCCAATTAATGAATGGACTGAGGCTTGACTTATCCATGGGCAACACCTAGTATCATCCTAAGTTCTTGAATTCTTCCTGAATTCTGGCAACTCTCCAGAAAGGCTCATGGTTTTTTGTCCAAGATATGTACCACCTCCAAGCTCTGTGACATGGCCATGTACTAGTTAGCTGAAAGGAATGGCGAGCACACCAGAAAACTCAGATATTGGTGTGACCAGGAAAGTCTCTATGGTGAAACCTGGCTTAGGGCCTTTTGCTTAACTATTGTTCTGTTGCCCTGAATGTCAGGAACCTCTTTGCCTCAGGCCACCCCTTTATAAAGCCAGAAGAAAACAATTTTCAAATGGAAATGAATGGGCATCACCTGTGCCTCTTTGATGAATTGTTTTGGAAATGGTTATGTCTGAATCAGACTCTGGGCCCTGTGTGAGGCTGTGGCTTAAATTGTCAGCACCTCTTGCTGATCATGAGTGTACCAGACAGTGCCTTGATTGACTGGGATTTATGAAAATGGTGTAGAACAGAGATGCCATTAAGTTGGACCCTCCTGAGTAGTGAGCCCTGAGCTGTGGTGTGCAGGTGTGTGATAAATCTTCTGTGGTTGCGCCATGTGGTTTTGCCATTGAATTCCAAATGGTTTGTCACTGACACGGTGCAGTGACCAGACACTTATATGTAAAGGTGTCTTGTTAAATGGATAGTTTTCAGGGCAATGTGCAGAATCAGGTTGCTATGGAGAAGGGGGCAAGTTATGTGGGAATGAAGCCTGGTTGGTGCATTCTCTTGTAGACCCTGAAAAACCACAAATGACAGAACTCCCTCCAGGACTGTGTTCCAGTTGAACTCCTTGTATTTTGTGAGGCAAATACCAAACTCTCAGTGCTGCAGCAGGAAACTCTACGAAAATGGAGGATGAACAAAAGGCTTCACAGTCCACACAGGGAGACACTTAGACCCCAGTGGCCACAGTTTACATACGAAGAGAGAATTCAGCACTGCTGCCTCATGTGTATTGGAAAGCAAGAAAGAATGTCCTCCAGGTCACATAGATGCAGACCCAGCTTTGATGATCTCACTACAAAGGAAGCTAAAGCTACTGACAGCATATATTTCAAGTGCCCATCCTCAGAGGCAGTTTCTCTAGAAGTCTTTAGGCCAGCAGACCTCCATGTTTGTGGAGTGTTTACCCTGTCCCTTACTTTAGGATACTCCTCTACCACCTCCAAGTTTGTGAACTCCTGAATATTTTCCATTCCAGATATGTATTTACAGATTTTCTAACTCTTCTCCTCTAATTGTTTCTTATTTGGCGTGAAGGTAACGTCAAGGCATTGTTCTGGATGAGAGTGGGAAGATTTTTGTGTAGCACATATTTGCATACACATTGGATTCATTTTCCAATTTTCCATTCCAAAGACTGAATCCCTGACACTAACGCATACCCTACCAAACTCTGACTACTAATCCTAATATGATGAAGAAAAATAACCCAAACAGAATAGAAATACAAGCACTTCTGAAGAGGCATGGTGTATAGTTGGACTTGCCTTTTGCATGATAAAGTGTAGGTGTTATAAACCTAGTCAATTTTTCATTGAAATAGTTCTCCATGTGTTTTTTTTCCTTTAATATTTATTGTTGGTTCTACAAAACATTACATAGTTCTTGACATGTCATATTTCACACTTTGATTCAAGTAGGTTATGAACTTCCATTTTTCTTCGTATACAGATTGCAGTATCTCATCAGTTACACATCCACTATTTTACATATTGCTATACTAGTGTCTGTTGTATTCTGCTGCCTTTCCTGTCCTCTACTATCTCCCATCCCCTCCCCTCCAATCCTCTCTCTCTACCCCATCTATTGTAATTCATTTCTTCCACTTGTTTTTGTCCCCTTTCACCTCACTTCATCTTGTATTTAATTTTGTATAACCATGAGGGTTTCCTTCCATTTCTATGTAATTTTCCTTCTCTTTCCTTTTCCCTCCCACCTCTCACCCCTGTTTAATATTAATCATCTTCTCATGCTCTTCCTCCCAACTCTGTTCTTAGTTACTCTCTTTATATCAAAGAAAACATTTGGCATTTGTTTTTTAGTGATTGGCTATCTTCACGTAGCATAATACGTTCTAATGCCATCGATTTCTCTGCAAATTGTATGATTTTGTCATTTTTTAATGCAGAGTAATACTCCATTGTGTATAAATGCCACATTTCTTTTAATCCATTCATCTATTGAAGGGCATCTAGGTTGGTTCCACAGTCTTCCTATTGTGAATTGTGCTGCTATGAACATAGATTTATCAGTGTCCCTGTAGCATGCACTTTTTGGGTCTATAGGGATTAGACCGAGAAGGGGAATTGCTGCTTCAAATGGCGGTTCCATTCCCAAGTTTCCAAGAAATCTCCATACTGCTTTCCAAATTTGCTGCACCAATTTGCAGTCCCACCAGCAATGTACAGGTGTACCCTTTTTCCCACATCCTCGCCAGCACTTGTTGTCGTTTGACTTCATAATGGCTGCCAAGCTTACTGCAGTGAGATGGTATCTTAGGGTGGGTTAGTTTTGCATTTCTCTGAATGCTCGAGATGGTGAGAATTTTTTGATGTACTTATTGATTGATTGTATGTCCTCCTCTGAGAAGTGTCTGTTCAGGTCCTTGGCCCATTTGTTGATTGGGTAATTCATTTGCTTATTGTTTAATTTTTTGAGTTCTTTGTATAACTCTGGATATTAGGGCTCTATCTGAAGTGTGAGGAGTAAAGATTTGTTCCCAGGATGTAGGCTCCTTTTTTACCTCTTATTGTTTCTTTTTCTGAGAAAAATCTATTTAGTTTGAGTAAGTCCTGTTTGTAGATTCTAATTATTAACTCTTATGCTATGGGTGTCCTATTGAGGAATTTGGAGCCCGATCCCACAGTATGTAGATCATAGCCAAAGTTTTCTTCTATCAGATGCCGTGTCGCTGATTTGATATCAAGCTCCTTGATCCATTTTGAGTTAACTTTTGTGCATGGCGAGAGAAAGGGATTCAGTTTCATTTTCTTACATATGTAATTCCAGTTTTTCCAGCACCATTTGTTGAAGATGCTATCCTTCCTTCAGTTTATGCTTTTAGCTCCTTTATCAAATATAAGATTGCTGTAATTTTGTGGATTGATTTCTGTGTCCTCTATTCTGTACCATTGGTCCACCCGCCAGTTTTGGTACCAGTACCATGCTCTTTTTTTACTATTGCTCCGTAGTATAGTTTGAGGACATGTATCGCTATACCGCCTGATTCACACTTCCTGCTTAGAGTTGTCTTTGCTATACTGGGTCTTGTATTATTCCATATGAATTTCATAATTGTTTTATCTATTTCTACAGGAAATGCCGTTGGGATTTTGATTGGCATTGCATTAAACCTATAGAGAACTTTTGGTAATATCGCCATTTTGATGATGTTAATTCTGCCTATCCATGAACAGGGTATATTTTTCCATCTTGTAAGATCTTCTTCTATTTCTCTCTTTAGGGTTCTGTAGTTTTCATTGTGTAAGTCTTTCACATCTTTTGTTACGTTGATAACCAAATATTTTATTTTGTTTTTTTTGAGGATACTCTCAATGGAGTGGTTGTCCTCATTTCCGTTTCAGAGGATTTGTTGCTGATATTCAGGAATGCTTTTGATTTATGATTGTTGATTTTATATCATGCCACTTTGCTGAATTCATTTATTATCTCTAATAGTTTCTTGTAGACCCTTTTGGGTCTACTAGGTATAGAATCATGTCATCTGCAAATAGTGATAATTTAAGTTCTTCTTTTCCTATTTTTATGCCTTTAATTTCTTTCATTTGTCTAATTGCTCTGGCCAGTGTTCGAGAACTATGTTGAACAGAAATCGTGAGAGAGGGCATCCCTGTCTTGTTCCAGATTTTAGAGGGAATGCCTTCAATTTTTTCTCAATTCAGAATGATACTAGCCTGAGGCTTAGCATAGATTGCTTTTACAATATTGAGGTATGTTCCTGTTATCCCAGTTTTTCTAGAGTTTTAAACATAAAGGGATGCTGTACTTTATTGAATGCTTTTTCTGCATCTATTGGGGTGATCATATGGTTCTTATTTTTAAGTCTATTGATGTGGTGAATAACATTTATTGATTTCCGTATATTGAACCAGCCTTGTATCCCAGGAATGAATCCTACTTGATCATGTTGCACAATTTTTTAAATATGTTTTTGTATCTGATTCGCCAGAATTTTATTGAGGATTTTTGCATCTAGGTTCATTAGAGAGATTGGTCTGTATATTTGTTTCTTTGAAGGGTCTTTGTCTGGTTTAGGAATCAGGGTGATATTGGCCTCCTCTGCTGTATACCCATTCGGTCCTGGGCTTTTCTTAGTTGGTAGTCTTTGGATGGTTTCTTCTATTTTCTCAATTGATATTGGTCTGCTTAGGTTGTCTATATCCTCCTGACTCAATCTGGGCAGATCATATGACTTAAGAAATTTATTGATGCCTTCACTATCTTCTAATATAATTTCTGATTATCTTCTGTATTTCAGAAGTGTCTGTTGTGATATTGCCTTTTTCATCCCTTATGATAGTAATTTGAGTTCCCTCTCTTCTTCTCTTCATTAACATGGCTAAGAGTCTGTCGATTTTATTAATTTTTCAACTTTTAGCATTTTCAATTTTTTCAATTGTTTCTTTTGTTTCGATTTCATTAATTTCAGCTCTGATTTTAATTATTTCTTGCCTTCTACTTCTTTTTCTGTTGTTTTGCTCTTCTTTTTCTAGGATTTTGAAATGAACTATGAGATCATTTATTTGTTGTTGTTTTTTTTTTCTTTTTTTAAGGAAAGAACTCCAAGCAATGAATTTTCCACTTAGAACTGCTTTCAATGTGTCCCATAGATTCTGATATGTTCTGTCTGTCTTTTTCATTTATGTCTAAGAATTTTTTTTATTTTTCTCCTTGATGTCTTCAATAACCCATTGATCATTCAGTACGTATTGTTCATTCTCCAAGTGATGCATGAATTTTCCTTCCTTCTTTTATTGTTGATTTTCAGTTTCATTCCATTACGATCAGATAAGATGCCTGGTATTATCTATACTCCTTTATATTGTCTAAGAGTTGTTCTGTGACATAATATATGATCTATTTTTGAGAGGTATCCATGTGCTGCTGAGAAAACAGTGTAACTGCTTGATGTTGGGTGGTATATTCTATATATGTTAATTAAGTCTAGGTTATTATTTGTGTTATTGAGTTCTATAGTTTCCTAATTCAACTTTTGTTTGGAATATCTGTCCAGTAGTGAGAGAGGTGTGTTGAAATCTTCCATGATTATTGTATGGTGGTCTACCAGACTCTTGAACTTGAGAAGAGTTTGTTTGATTAACATAGCTGAACCATTGTTTGGGGCACATATATTTATGATTGTTATGTCTTGTTGGTGTATGGTTCCCTTGAGCAATATGTAGTGTCCCTCTTTATCCCTTTTGATTAACTTTGTCTTGAAATCTATTTTATTTGATATGAGTATGGACACTTCTGCTTGTTTCCGAAGTCAATATGAGTGATATGATTTCTCCCAACCTTTCACCTTTAGTCTATATATGTCTTTTCCTATCAAATGTGTCTCCTGTAGGCAGAAAATTTTTGGGTCTTCTTTCGTGATCCATTCTACTAGCCTGTGTCTCTTAATTGGTGAGTTTAAGGCATTAACATTTAGGGTTATTTTTGAAATATGGGTTGTTCTTCCAGCCATATTTGTTTATTTATGTTACTAAACATGGTTTGTTTTTCTCTTTGATTATTTTTCGCCCCTTTACTGTACTACCTCCCACTGTTGGTTTTCATTGTTATTTTCCATTTCGTCTTCCTATAATGTTTTGCCAAGGATCTTTTGAGGAGATGGTTTTCTAGCTGCAAATTCTTTTAACTTTTGTTTATCATGGAAGGTTTTAATTTCATCTTCCATCCTGAAGCTTAAAATCGCTGGATACACAATTCTTGGTTGGAACCCAATTTCTTTCAGTGATTGAAATACGTTATTCCAGGATCTTCTAGCTTTCAGAGTCTGTGTTGAAAGATCAGCTGTTATCCTGATTGGTTTACCCCTAAATGTAATCTGCTTCCTTTCTCTTGTAGCTTTTAAAATTCTCTCTTTATTCTGTATGTTTGGCATCTTCATTATAATATGTCTCGGTGTTTATCTCTTATGATTTTGCACATTTGGCGTCCTGTAGGCTTCTAGGATTTGGGATTCTGTCTCATTCTTCATGTCTGGAAAGTTTTCTCATATTATTTCATTGAATAGATTGCTCAATC
Source organism: Callospermophilus lateralis (assembly GCF_048772815.1). Taxonomy (NCBI): domain Eukaryota; kingdom Metazoa; phylum Chordata; class Mammalia; order Rodentia; family Sciuridae; genus Callospermophilus; species Callospermophilus lateralis. Next base: position 556,813 of record NW_027514455.1, read on the forward strand.
CTGTGGTTTGGACCTGTATACCTTCCTGTATCCCAATTACTCTTTAGTTTGGTCTCTTCATGTTATCCCATATTTCTTGGATGTTCTGCTCATGGTTTCTTAACAGTCTTGCTGAGCTTTCTATGTTCTTTTCAAGTTGAAATACTTTGTCTTCATTGTTCTAAGTGATCTATTCTGCTGGTAGTATTCTCAATTGAGTTTTTAAGTTGGTTTATTGCTTCCTGCATTTCTATGATTTCTGTTTGTGTGTTTTTTATAACCTCTATCTCCCTGTATAGTTGATCTTTTGCTTCTTGGATTTGTTTTTGTAATTCATTGTCAAAGTGATCTTTCATTGTCTGATTTTGCTGTCTAATGTCTCCCTGGAGACTTCAGATCATCTGAAGCAAGTATATCCTGATTCTTTATCTGACATTCCATATGCTGCAGATATTACCTCTTCTAATGTTGAGTTGACCTGCGTTGCTTGTGGTCCTTTCTTTCCTTGTCTTTCCCTACTGTTCACGTTTTTTTTGGCTTGGTGAAACTTTTGTGTTATTGAATTTTACCCCTAAATGTTTATATTGCTATTGTATTCTTGAAAAGTCTCCCTCACAGGCGTAAGCAGCGGCTCTGCCCCTCCTCCAATTGGGGCAATGTGCCTACCACACCAGCACGCCGCTGGGCCTGTTCTGCCTCTTGGTAGCTGGTCCGCCTACCTTGCAGGAGCGGGCAGTTGATCTACCCCTCTGCGGGTGCTGGTCCTGTTCAGCCAGTGGGTAACAGGTCCAGCTACCTTGCAGGCACAGGCGTCGGCTCTGCCCTTCCGCGCTCCGCTGGGCCTCTTCTGTCTGTGGGTTGCAGGGCTGTCTACATTGCAGGCGTGAGTGGCATCTCTGCCCCCCCCCAAACCGGGGCGATGTGTCTACCACGCTGGTAGGTCGCTGGGTCTGTTCTGCCTCTGGGTGAGAGGTCTACCTGCTTTGCAGGCACGGGCAGCTGCTCGGCCCCTCCCCAAACCTGGTTATGTGTCTAGCACCCTGGCGGGGCCTAGCACCTGGTCTGTCGGTGTTCACAGGTCCACCTACTTCGCAGGCGCGGGGGCCGGCTCTGCCCCTCTGAAGGCAGCTGGGCCGCTTCAGCTGGTGGGTCGCAGGTTCACCTATCTTGAAGTCACAAGGGGTGTCTCTGCCCCTCCGCGGGTGTCTGGGCCTGTTCTGCCTGTGGGTCGCATGTCCGCGTTCCTTGCACGCGTGCAGTGGCTCTGCCCAACCCCCAACCAGGGTGATGTGTCTTTCACGATGGCGGGCCGCTAGGCCTGTTCTACGGGTGGCTCGCAGGTCCGCCTACCTTACAGGCGCGGTTGGCGGCTCTGCCCCTCCCTTCTCCATGTGTTTCTAAAGTTAACAAATATGAGAATTCCTGTCTCCATTTCTCTGTACCCTATTCAGCACATGCATTTTTATATTCACATATAGAATCCTACCTGGTATCACATGTACATACTTGTGAGGTTGCTGACTTTGCAAATACAAATTGTGAGAAGGGATCACTCCTCCTAAATGCTGTTGGAACTTACAATTCAAACTATGGGTGAGCTCCCTAGTTGAACAACATTATACATAAATCGATGCTCAGAAAAATGAAGATTTTTGGATTTGTGGATGATATATAATTCATGATGTATTTCGATTGGCATATATATTGCTATTTTTTAATGTATACGTGTGTGTGTGTGTGTGTGTGCATATATATATGTATAAACTCTCCAGATTTTTCAAAATATGAAATGTATGTGTCTTATTATATACTCCCTAAATTCATTGATGTTCATGAATGTGGATTTATATTCAACTTTTCATAAGAATGTTCTCAGAAATATTAATCCACCTGAAATACATATTTGTTTCCTAATACTGAAAACTAACTTCAGTGAATGGTGCATACAAATCCTAATATTGCTATAGTAAATGACTCAGTTTAACGTCAATGCAAGTAGATTCCTATGGGACATGATATGTATTTTGACGTTCATTTTTATTCAAAACTGGTACATTAATATTTCTTCAGTTTTTGCACATAATAGAATACATATTTCATTCACAAATTCACAAATTTATAGGCATTTTTTCACTTTCAATTACTTCCTGCTTCAGAACATATGTATTCCCCCAGGTTTCTTGACTGCTCTTTTAATGAGAATTCTTTCCAAGCACATTATTTTCAATTTCCATAATCATTTTAGAAGCAAAGCTCACACACACTTCATGATAAACCATAACAGTGATATTACCATTAGATGTATAATTGGTTGGAATGATTGTATGAATATCAATATATGATTTCCAATATATATTCAGATATCAATTCAATCCATTATTTAAATTTGGAACCAGTTATATTATTTATTCACAGTATGGTCTATTCATGCATTATCTTTATATTCATATAACACAGAGTATACCTATTTGTACCCACAATACTAAATTATATGTCTTCAAAATATTGCTCCCAGAAATGGTGGAAGAAATACTCATGTCACCTGATCTATATATACATTAATCACAGTAATATTGTGGAAACAAAAAGCAAGGTCACACTTATGATTGTACCAAATCCTAAATGGAAAGTGAGCATGGATTAAAAAAAAATCCATGTCCAGGTTGCCTAATGCTCTCAAAAGTGAATCCTATTGGTGACTACATATTTGTTTCTTCCTGAAATTACATATTCAACCTCAACCCTGTTGAAAATGTCTAATCCTATCACTCACTTTATACTTTGCCTGATTTCCTAATGTCTCTATTGAAATCTGATTTCCTGTATTTTTTTTCCCATTTCATCATTATGACTGACTCTTCACATGTGCTGACATTTACTTTCACTCTCTACCCAAAACCCTATTGCTAAAGATCTTTTGGTCCAAATGCTATACACACTCTTCATTCTAAATCTACCGAATATCTTCCTAATCCACCAACTATCCCTTTGGACTGGATTTTCTCTTCGACATTCAATCATCCAAAAGACAAGGTCCTATGCCATTGTATATCAATTAATCTGAGACACCTGTGCAGAACATAATTCAAAGCTAAGAATCCCAATAGTGGGGCCAATTCCCTTCTGTGCTTCAAAAATTACCTAGATTTCTTTTTTCATACTTATATTTCACCTATATATTCTTGAAAATATAGCAAAATTCCAATACCATTATTCATCCAAGAGAATGATTCCTAACCCAAATGGAAGCTGTTATTAACCTTAACCATACAATGTTTCCTCAATCTAACTTTACAGAAGAGGAGGGACAGAATTAGTCTTCCAATACAGGAGTGTAGGGGATCTTCCACCTGCTGAGAAACTCAAAGTTTCATGCAGAAATGATCCCTGGAGAAGATGTAGGCAGCTATGAAGGACCTGAGAGAGCAAAAGTCATCTTCCATGGCAAACAACCCAGTCAGGATGAAGGGATGTGTCAGAATAAGCCTCACTCTTCTTAATGTAGAGAAGATGGACCAAACCAGTCCAGTGTAGACAGCTGATCCTGGCTGCCTATGGTTGATATACAATCCTCAGTTGTGAACGTATCACAGGAAATAGGGGCAGCCTCCATCTCATGGGAACCTTGGAAGCAAATTTTAGGACAAAGTGGTTTCCAAAGCAGTGACCTCATTCAGTTAACAAAGGAGGTGACCTTCCTCACTTCTTTGGTGATAGAACTCTCTGAACTTGGGATCCAGGAAGCCAGGCTACCAGAGGCAGTCCCAGTACCATTCCCAGTGGGCTCACTTATTTGGATTTACCAAGAACAGAGTCAGTCTTTCTTGGTACATACTGATGTGAGAATGGCCAAATTTCAGGAGAGCTCAGAAGAGGGGCCTTTCCTGAGAAAGCAGGAAGTTGCTCACAGCTGGCTCCTGACCACTTCACAGATTTGGCCAAAAAGACCAGATCTGAGACAGGACAGAACATTTCAGGGAACATAATAAGGCTCACAAGTAAGAGGACACTCCGGATAGTCACAGACCTCTTTGGGGGAAGGAGGTGCCTTTGTGGGTGTGGGTGTGAGTTTGTGGTTTTGTCTCATTTTCTGAGAATAGGTAAAAAAGGCGGTTTGTTTGGTTTGGAGTGGACTGTTCCTAGTAAGTCGTTTCACAAAGTGAGTGTTTCTATGTCTGTGTATCCCACTGTGTCTGTGGTTGTAGACATTTGAAAAGAGAATTCATCAATGGATGTGTCCTGTTTAGTAGAAACCTACCCAGCATTCATTCTGCCCAATTGATGAATGGACTGTGGCTTCCCTTATGGATGGGCAACACCTACTAATTTCCTAAGTTCCTGTTTTCTTCCTGATTCTGGCCACTCTCCAGAATAGGCTCATGGTTTTGTGTCCAAGATATGTACCACCTCCAAGCTCTGTGACAAGGCCATGTAATGGATAGCTAAAGGGAATGGCTAGCATCTCAAAAAACTCAGATATCAGTGTGACCAGGAAAGCCTCAGTGGAGAAACTCTGCTTTGGGTTTTTTGCTAACCAATTCTTCTCTTCCCCTGAATGTGAGGAAGGTCTTGGCCTCAAGACACCGCTTTGTGAAGCCTGAAGAAAACAGTTTTAAAATGGAAATAAATGGGCATCACCTGTGGCTCTTTGTTAATTTCTTTGGAAATGGATGTGTCGGAATCAGTCTCTTGGCCCTGTGTGAGGCTGTGGCTTAGGTTCTCAGCACCTGATGCATCTAAAGAATGATCCCATGTGTGCATCCAAAACCAAAATGGGAAAGAGATCAGTAATTGTTGATGAAGTCTCTCGCCTTCCTCTCTTAGGTTCCTGACCACCATCAGGTGAGAATAGAGATCCTTTGAATCAAATGAGTTCTTCTAAGCCCTGCAAAGGCTATCCCATACATGCTTGTGTTTTCTCCTGACTCCAAATCACATAAAGAATCTATACCTGACAGTCAGTAGGTCTCAAATTGGAGAAGCAGAGCAGTATTAAAGGAAGGCATTTTTGATCCCTTGTGGTTCACAGGAAGGGTGTACAGGCCACCCTGCCTTTAGGAAAATGACGGGCAAGCGAGGTTATTTGGACTCTGTGTTGGGCTGCGCCCCTCATGGAAACATCCAGCCAGAGGTTATGAGGAGTGTCTATATGGAAGAAGATGAGGGCCATGTGGGAGTGTTTTGGTTTTAATTGTGGTTATTTGTGTGGAAGTTGGAAGCGATGACTGGGTCCACCTGGGCTTGAACTCTGGTGTGATACCCTATAGAGACTGAGTCCTGGAACTGACCTCAGAGAAGTATTGCCATGAATTGTGTTGGGATATTAGGAGGCCACACATGAGAGTCACCATTGGAAACTGAGATCTATTCCCAGTGTGGCTTTCCACAGAGAACTGGGAATCTCAGCCAAGGTATCACATAATTTTATTCTGAAACACTTGGCAGCAATAGTTGAGAGTCAAAACACAAATGCACTTCACATTGTAGACCTCAATGGGCCTGACTTCATGTGGCCTTTTGGCCACTCTTTGGGAAATCTTGGCAGTGAGAGTTCTCCAGATCTTTCTTTGAAATGAGCTTCTTCACCATTTAATGGTTACCGAATTAAATGAAACACTCAGTGCCTCCAACTTCAACCTTGAAAGATGGGCTCGATAAATACCATGAAATTTTTGAAATTCCCATATCCAGGAGGCACTGGAGAACCATTGGATATCCTGTTGGTGATCACGAGTGTACCAGACAGTGCCTTGATTGGCTGGGTTTCACGAAAATGGTGTAGAACAGAGATTCCAGTAAGTTGGAGCCTGCTGAATAGTGGGCCTAGAGCAAAGGTGGGCATGTGTGAGATAAAACATCTGTGGTGCTTCCATGTGGATTTGCCAATGGCTTCCAAATGGCTTGTGACTGACATGGTGCAGCCAGCAGACCCTTATATGTAAATGATTCTTGTTATATGGGTAAGTTTCAGGGCAATGTTCAGAATCAGGTTCCTATGGTCAAGGGGTCAAGCTATGTTGGACAGAAGCCTGGTTTGTGCATTCTCCTGCAGACCCTGTCCCACCACACGTGACAGAACTCCCTCCAGCACTGTGTCCCAGGTGAACTCCTTGTATTTCGTGAAGGAAATACTGAACTCCCAGTGTAGCAGCAAAAAATATCACAAAAATTGGAGGATGATCAAATGGCTTCACAGTCCACATGAGGAGACACTTAGCCCCAAGTGGCCACAGTTGACCCCGAAAGAGAGAATTCAGCAATGCTGCCTCATGATCATTGGTAAATAAGAAAGCATCTCCTCCAGGTCACATAGATGCAGACCCAGCTTTTATGGTCTCACTACAAAAAAAGCTAAAGCTCCTGACAACAACATATATTTCAAGAGCCCAACATCAGAGCCAGTTTTTCCAGAAGCCTTTAGGCTAGCAGAGCTCCATGTTTTTGGAGTGTTTACATTGTCCCTTACTTTTGGAATCTCGCCTTCTAAATGCAAGTTTGTGAACGCCTGAGCATATTAAATTCCAGATATGTATTCACAGATTTTCTTACTCATCTCCTCTACATGTGTTACTTGGGACGAAGTTAAGGTCAAGGCATTGTTGTGGATGAGAGTCGGAAGATTTTTGTGTAGCACATATTTGCATACACATTGGATTCATTTTCCAATTTTCCTTTCGAAATACTGAATCCCTGAAACTAACCCATACCCTACAAGACTCTGACAAGTAATCCTAACGTAATGGAGAAAAATAACCCAAACAGAACAGAAATACAAACATATCAGAGGAGGCATGGTGTACCATTGAATTAACTTTTCCATTATATAGGGAAGGAGTTTTAAATCTAGTCAATTTTTCGTTGAAAGAGTTGTCCATGTATTTTTAAACTTATCAAATATGTGAATTCCTGTCTCCCCCATTTCTTTGTATCCTATTCAGCACATGTATTTTTATATGCACATATAGAATTGTACCTTGTATCACACATATATTCTTGTGAGGTGGCTGACTTGGCAGATACAAATTGTGAGAAAAGTTCACTCCTCCTAAACGCTGTTGGAACTGAAAATTCAACCTATGGGTGAGCTTCCTAGTTGAACAACATTATACATAAATCCATGTTCAGTAAAATGAATATTTTTGGATACGTGGATGATATATATTTCATGATGAATTTCGATTGGCATATATATTGCTAGTTTTTAATGTCTGTGTGTTTGTATATATATATATATATATATATATATATATATATATATATATATATACATATATATACTGTCAAGATTTTTCAAAATATGAAATATATGTGTATTTTGGCCACTCTTTGGGAAGCCTTACCTGTGAGAGTTCTCGAGAGCTTTCATTGAAATGATTTTCCTCAACATTTAATGGTTCCTGAATGAATTGAAACCCACAGTGCCTCCAACTTCATCCTTGAAAAATGGCTCTATAAATACCATGAAATTCCCCTGACCAGGTGGCACTGGAGAACCTTTGGATGTCTTGTTGCTGATCATGAGTGTACCAGACAGTGCCTTGACTGACTCGATTTCATGAAAATTGTGCAGAACAGAGATGCCAGTAAGTTGGAGAGTGCTGAGAAGTGGGCCCAGGGCTGTGGTGTGCAGGTGTATGATAAAACATCTGTGGTGGGGCCATTTGGGTCTGCCATTGACTTCCAAATGGCTTGTTGCTTACATGGTACAGCTAGCCGACCCTTATCTGTAAAGGCATCTTGTTATATGTAAAGGTTTCAGGACAATGTTCAGAATCAGTTTGCTATGGATAATGTTTCAAGTTATGTGGGATAGAAGTCTGGTTGGTGAATTCTCCTGTAGACCCTGACCCTCCACACGTGACAGAACTCGCTCCAGCACTGTGTCCCAGTTGAACTCCTTGTATTTCATGAAGGAAAAACCAAAAGCCCAGTGCAGCAGCAAGAAACACCACGAAAATTGTAGGATGGCCAATTGGCTTCACAGTCAAGACGGGGAGACACTTACCCCTCCGTGGCCACAGTTTACCTTCAAAGGAAGAATTGAGCACTGCTGCCTCATGTTCTTTTGGAAAATAAGAAACCATGTCCTCCAGGTCAGATAAATGAAGACCCATCTTTGATGGTATCACTACAAAGGAAGCTAAAGCTCCTGACAACAACATATATTTCAAGTGCCCAACCTCAGAGGCAGTTTCTCAAGAAGTCTTTAGGCCAGCAGAGTTCCATGAATTTGGACTGTTTATCCTGTCCCTTAAGTTTGAAAACTCCTCTAAAGTGCCCAAGCTTGTGAACTCCTGAGCATTTTCCATTCCAGATATGTATTCACAGATTTTCTAACTCTTGTCCTCTAATTGTGTCTTACATGGGTGAAGGTAATGTCAAGGCATTGCTCTGAATGAGAGTGGAAAGTTTTTTTGTAGCGCATATTTGCATACACAATGGATTCATTTTCCTTTATTTCCATTTGAATTACTGAATCCATGACACTAACGCATACCCTACTAGACTCTGACTACTAATGCTAATATGATGGAGAAAAATAACCCAAACACAATAGAAATACAAGCAGTTCAGAAGAGGCATGGTGTATAGTTGGACTTGCCTTTTGCATGATAAAGGGTAGTTGTTAAAAATCTGGTTAATTTTTAATTGATATTGTTCTCCATGTGTTTTGAAAGGTATCAAATATGTGAATTCCTGTCTCCCTTTCTCTGTTGCCTATTCAGCACATGTATTTTTATATGCACAAATAGAATCCTACCTGGTACCACACGTACATTATTGTGAGGTGGCCTACTTGGCAGATACAAATTGTGAGAAGAGATCACTCTCCTAAACGCTGTAGGAACTGAAAATTCAACCTATGCGTGAGCTTCCTAGTTGAACAACATTACACATAAATCCATGTTAAGTAAAATAAATATTTTTGGATCTGTGTATGATATGTATTTCATGATGAATTTTGATTGGCATATATATTGCTACTTTTTAATATCTCTGTATGTGTTTTGTGAAAAATCTGCACTCTATAGATTATTCAAAATATGAAATATATGTGTCTTATTATACACTCCTTAAATTCATTCATGTTCATGTATGAGACCACGGCTCATGCAACAGCAAAAGACATTTATTGAGGATCCAATCCAGTATGCTAGGGCTCCGTGGTCACTCAAGAAGGGAGAGCAGCCCAGATCTCCGAGCTGAGGTTGAGCAGTGCTTAAGTACACTTTTTGGGGAGGGCGAGACTTTACATATATCACAGTATCTTTTAAAAAATCATCATACACTGCGGGAAAATCAAACAACAAATCCTAAACATGATTAGTTCATTCATTGGTGGGAACATGTCATCCAGGAGGGATAGGTCAGTTCTACAGCGGGGTACAGATTCAAATTGATTAGATTAGGCCCTGCGATGCATATGTGCCAAGCCACACAGGGTCCTAGGTTATTAAACAACCAGGCGATCAGGGGGAATATTTACTGGGCAGTCCAGAAATTGTCCTAAAAGTAACAGGAATTTCAGATTTTTCATGTAGCATAGGGACTTAACAATACCTGGTCCTTTACATTTTAAATCAGGCCTTGAATCTTAGAAACTTTACAAACCCGGTCTTTTACACTTTAACTTTTACACTTTAATTTCAATTTCTTTTACCCTTAAAGATCACTCCTGGTTCACAAGATGGGTGTCCAAGCCACCCTGACTTTAGGCAAATGAGGGGCAAGGGAGCTTATTTTGGACACTGTCTTGGGCTGTGCCCCTCATGGAAACCTCCAGCCATATGTTATGATGAGTGTCTTTATGGAAGAAGATGAGGGTCATGTAGGAGTGTTTTGGTTTTAATTGTGGTCATTTGTGTGGCGGTTGGAAGAGATGACTTGGTCCACCAGGGCTTGAACTCTGCTCTGATACTCCTTAGAGACTGAGTTCTGGAACTGACTTGAGAGAAGTATTGCCATGAATTGTTTTGGGATTATAGGAGGCCACACATGAGATTAGCCCTTGGAAACTGAGATCTAGGCCCAGGGTGGCTTTCCACCGAGCACTGGGAATCTCAGCCAGGGTAACACATGATTTTTTTACTGAAAGACTTGGAAGTCATAGTTGAGACTCAAAACACACATGTATCTCATATTGTAGACCTCAATGAGCCTGGCTTCATGTGAACTTTTGGGCACTCATTGGGAAGCCTTGCCTGCGAGAGTTCTTCAGAGCTTTCATTGAAATGAGCTTACTCACCATTTAATGGTTCCTGAATGAATTGAAACCCACAGTGCCTCCAACATCATCCTTGAAAAATGGCTATACAAATACCATGAAATTTTTGAAATTTCCATGACCAGGTGGCACTGGAGAAACTTTGGATGTCCTGTTGCTGATCATGTGTGTACCAGACAGTTCCTTGATTGACTGGTTGTCATGAAAATGGTACAGAACCGAGATGTCAGTAAGTTGGAGCCTGCTGAGTATTGGGGCTAGAGCAGTGGACTATACATTTGTGAATAAATATCTGTGGTGGGACCACGTGGATCTCCCTTTGGCTTCCAAAATACTTGTGACTGATATGGTGCAGGCAGCAGACCCTTATATGTAAAGGCATCTTGTTTTATTGAGAGGTTTCAGGGCAATGTTCAGAATCTGGTTGCTATAGTCAAGGGGAAAGCTATGTGGGATAGACCCATGTTTCGAACATTCTCCTGAAGACCCTGAGCAATCACACGTGTCAGAGCTCCCTCCAGAATTGTGTCCCAGTTGAACTCCTTGTATTTCATTAAGCCAATTCCAAACTCCCAGTGCAGCAGTAAGAAACACCACAAAAATGGAGGATGACCAAATGGCTTCACAGACCACACGGGAGACACTTAACTCCCAGTGGCCACAGTTTACCAAGAAAGAATTCAGAACTGCTGCCTCATGTTCATTAGAAAATAAGGAACCATTTCCTCCAGGACACATAGATGCAGACCCACATTTGATGGTGTCACAATGAGGAAGCTAAATCTCCTGACAACTTCATATATTTCATGTTCCCAACCTGAGAGGCATTTTCTCAAGAAGTCTTAAGGCCAGCAGAGCTCCAAGTTTGTGGAGTGTTTAACCTCTCCCTTACTTTTGGAAACTGCTCTACCACATCCAATGTTGTGAACTCCTGAACATTTTCAGTTCCACATATGTAATCACAGGTTTTCGAACTCCTCTCCACTAATTGTGTCTTACTTGGAGTGAAGTTAATGTAAAGGAATTGTTCTGGATGAGAGAGGCAAGATTTTTGTGTAGCACATATTTGCATACACATTAGATTTATTTTCCTATTTTCATTTGAAATACTGATCCCCGACACTAACACATACCCTAATAGACTCTGACTACTAATGCTAATATGATGGATAAAAAGAAAACTAACAGAATAGAAATACAGGCCTTTAATAGGAGGCATGGTATATACTTGGAATTTCCTTCTGCTTTATCAAGGGTATGTGTTATAAATCTTGTCAAATTTTCATTGTAATATTTCTCCATGAGTTATATATATATATATATATATATATATATATATATATATATATATATATATATATATATCTAGATATATATATATATCTAGATTTTTCAAAATATGAAAAACATGTGTCTATTAAACACTATCTAAATTCATTCATATTCATGTATGTGGATATAAAATCAACTTTTCATAAGATTATTCTCAGAAACATTCAACCACCTGAAATACATATTTGTTTCCTCATCCTGAGAACTAACTTCAGTGAATCGTGCTTACAAACCCTAATATTTTTACAGTAACTGACACAGTTTATCATCAAAGCAAGTAGATTCCTATAGGACATGATGTGTATATTGATGTTCATTTTTATTCAACAATGGGACATTAAAATTTCTTCATTTTATGCACATCGTAGGATATATATTTCCTCCACAGGTTAGCAAATATATAGGCATTTGTTTCACTTTCAATCACTTCCTGCTTCAGAACACATGTATTCCTCCATGTTTCTTGACTGGTCTGTTCATGAGACTTCTATCCAAACACATTATTTTCGATTTCCTTTATCACTTTAGAAGCAAAACGGACACACACTTCATGATAAACCATCACTGTAATATCACCATTAGATGTATTACTGGTTGGAATGAATGATTATATATCAATAAAAGATTTTTTATATATTTTCTGATATCAATTCAATACATTGTTTAAAGTGTAACAAGTTATATTATTTATTCACAGTATGGTCTAATCATGCATTATCTCTATATTCATAGACACAGGGTACACCTGGTTGTACCCCCAATACTAATCTATACATATTTGAAATATTGCTCCCAGAAATGGTGGAGGAAATACTCATGTCACCTGATCTACATATGCATGTTATCACTGTAATATTCTGGACACAAAATGCAAAAGCCACACGTATGATTGTACCAAAGCCTAAAGGTAAACTGAACATGGATTACTAAAAACATCCCTGACCAGGTTGCCTAATGCTCTCAAATGTCAATACTATTGCTGGCTACATATTTGTTTCTTCCTAAGATTATATATTCAACCTCAAAACTGTTGAAAATGTTTAATTTTTTCACTCACTTGATACTTTTGCCTGATTTCCTAATGTCTCTATTGATATCTACTTTCCTACATATTTTCTGCAGTTCAACATTGTGACTGACACTTCACATGTGCTGACATTGACATTCACTCTGTAACGGAAACACTATTGCTAAAGATCTTTGGTCCAAATCCTATACTCACTCTTCTTCCGAAACATACTGACTATCTTTCTGATCCTATCGACTATCCCTTTTTGAGTAGATGTTCTCTACTACATTCAATCATCCAAGGTACAAGATCCTATGCCATTGTATATCGATTTTTCTGAAACATGTATCTAGAACGTAATTCAAAGCTACGTATCGCAATCAGTTGCCCAATGCTTTTCTGAGCTTCAAATCTTACCTAGATTTCTGTTTTCATACTTATATTTTATCTCTATATTCCTATAAATATTGCAGGTTCCCAATACCATTATTCATCCTGCATAATGATTCCTTACCCAAATCGAACCTGTTATTAACCCTAACCATACACTGTTGCTTCAATCTAAAATTACAAAAGAGCAGGGACAGAGTTCGCCTTACAATACAGGAATGTAGGGTATCTGCCAACTGCTGAGAACCTCAAAGTTCGATGCAGAAATAATCCCTGGAGAAGATGTCAGCAGCTATGAAGGACCTGTGAGAGCAAAAGCCATCTTCAATGGCAAACAATCTAGACAGAAAAAAGGGATGTGTATGCATCAGCCTCTCTCTTTTTAATGTAGAGAAGATTGACCTAACCAGACCTGCATGGAGAGCTGTTCCCAGGTGCCTATTTTGATATACAATTGAAACTAGTCAAATTTTCAAAGGAAGTAGGGGCAGCCTCTATCTAATGGAACCCTTGGAAGCAACGGTTAGGGCAAAGTTGTTGCCAAGGCAGTGACCTCTTTCAGTTCCTGAAGGAAGTGACCTACCTAACTTCCTTGGTGATGGAACATTCGGAAATTTTGATGCAAGAAGCCAGGCACCGAGAGCCAGTCCCAGTCCCTGTCCCAGTGGGCTCACTTGTTTGGATTTACCAAGTACAGATCAGACCTTCTTGGTACCTACTGATGTGAGGATGGCCAAATGTCAGTAGAGCTCTGAAGAGAAGCTTTTCCTGAGATAGCAGGTAGTGGCTAACGGTTGGCTCCTCAAAGCATCACAGAGTTGGCCAAGGAGACAAGATCTGAGACAGGAGAGGCCATTTTGTGGGGAACATAGTATGGCCCACCAGTCAGAAGACATTCCGGATAGTTACAGACCTACTTTTGGGAATGAGGTGACTTTATGTGTGTGGGTGTGAGTTTGCGGTTTTGTCTCATGTTCTGAGAATAGGTAGGAAAGGTGGTTGGTTTGGTTTGGAGTCGACTGTTTCTAGTAAGTCTTTTGACAAGGCGACTTTCTATGTCTGTGTATCCACTGTGTCCGTGGTTTTAGACATTAGAAAAGAAAATGCATCAATGGAGGTGTCCTGTCTAGTAGAAAGCTTCCCAGCATTCATCCTGCTCAATTGATGAATGGACTGTGGTTTGCCTTATGGATCTTAAACACCTACTAACATCCTAAGTTCCTGTTTTCTTCCTGAATTCTGGCCACTCTCCAGAATAGGCTCATGATTTATTGTGCAAGATATGTACCACCTCCAAGCTCTGTGACATGTCCATGTTCTTGATAGCTGAAGGGAATGGGAACATCTCGGAAAACTCAGACATCAGTATGAGCAGTAAAGTCTCAGTGGAGAAACCCTGCTTTGGTCCATTTGCTTAACTATGGTTCTATTGCCTTGAATGTCAGGAAGGTCTTTGCCTCAGGCCACCCTTTTGTGAAGCCTGAAGAAACAGTTTTCAAATGAAAATGAATGGGCATCTCCTGTGCCTCTTTGCTTAATTGCTTTGAAAAGGATGGTGTCTTAATCAGACACTAGGCCCTGTTTGAGGCTGTGGCTAAGATTCTCAGCTCCTGATAGATGTAAAGAAGATCCCATGTGTGCATCCAAAACCAAAATGGCAAAAAGATCAGTCATTGTAGATGAAGTCTCTTGCCTTCCTCTGATAGGTTCCGGAAATCCATCAAGTGAGAATAGGATTCCTATGGGTCAAATGAGTTATTCAAATCCTGCAGAAGTACTTGGGTTCCCTCATGATGCCAAATCACATAATGAATCTATACCTGACTGTCAGTAGGCCTCAAATTGGAGAAGCAGAGCAGCATTAACAGCAGGCCTATTTGATCACTCCTGGTTCAAAGGAAGGGTGTCCAGGCCACACTGAATTTAGACACATGGGGGGCAAGGGTGCATATTTTGGACATTGTCTTTGGCAGCGCCCCTCATGGAAACCTCCAGCTAGAGTTTATGATGACTGTCTATACGGCTGAAGATGAGGGCCATGTGGGAATGTTTTGGTTTTAATTGTGGTCATTTGTGTGGCGGTTGGAAGAGTTGACAGGTTCCACATTGTCTTGAACTCAGGTGTGATTCCTCTTAGAGTCTGAGTTCTGGAACTGACCTCAGAGAAGTATTGCCATTAATTGTTTTGGCATTGTAGGAGGCCACACATGAGAGTTGCCTTTGAAACCTGAGATCTAGGCCCAGGATGGCTTTCCTCAGAGAACTGAAAATCTCAGCAAGGATATCGCATAATTTTATTCTGAAAAACTTGGCAGCCATAGTTAAGAGTCAAAAGACACATGGACCTCCCGTTGTAGACCTCCATAGGCCTTGCTTCATGTGACCTTTTGGCAAGTGTTTGGGAAGCCTTGCCTGTTAGAGTTCCTCAGAGCTTTCATTGAAATGAGCTTCCTCCCCATGTAATGGTTCCTTGAAGAATGGAAACCCCAAAGTGCCTCCAACTTCATTCTTGAAAAATGGATAGATAAATACCATGATATTTTTGAAATTCCCAATGACCAAGTGGCACTGGAGAACCATTGGATGTTCTGTTGCAGACAGTGGCTTGATTGTTGTGTTACAGACAGTGCCTTGATTGACTGGGTTTCATGAAAATGGTGCAGAACAGAGATGCCAGTAAGTTGGAGCCTGCTGAGTAGTGGGCCTAGAGCAGTGGTGGGCAGGTGTGTGATAATACAACTGTGGTGTCGCCATGTGGATCTGCCATTGGCTTCCAAATAGCTTGTGACTGACTTGGTACAGCCAGCAGACCATTATATGAAAAGGCATCTTGTTATATGGAGAGGTTTCAGGGCAATGTTCACAATCAAGTTGCTATGGTCAAGGGGGCAAGTTATGTGGGATAGAACCCTGGTTGGTGAATTCTCCTGCACACCCTGACCCAACACACGTGACAGAACTCCCTCCAGCCCTATATCCTAGTTGAACTCCTTGTATTTCATGAAGCAAATACCAACCTCCCATTGCAGCATCAAGAAACACCACAACCTCGCCAGCACTTGTTGTTGTTTGATTTCATAATGGCTGCCAATCTTACTGGAGTGAGAAAAGGGTTCTCTTGTACATTGCTGGTGGGGCTGCAAATTGGTGCGGCCAATTTGGAAAGCAGTATGGAGATTCCTGGGAAAGCTGGGAATGGAACCACCATTTGACCCAGCTATTGCCCTTCTCGGACTATTCCCTGAAGACCTTAAAAGAGCGTATTACAGGGATACTGCCACATCGATGTTCATAGCAGCACAATTTACAATAGCTAGATTGTGGAACCAACCCAGATGCCCTTCAATGGATGAATGGATTAAAAAAATGTGGCATCTATACACCATGGAGTATTACGCAGCACTAAAAAATGACAAAATCTTGGAATTTGCAGGGAAATGGATGGCACTAGAGCAGATTATGCTTAGTGAAGCTAGCCAATCCCTAAAAAACAAATACCAAATGTCATCTTTGATATAATGAGAGCAACTAAGAATAAAGCAGGGAGGAAGAGCAGGAAGAAAAGATTAACATTAAACAGAGACATGAGGTGGGAGGGAAAGGGAGAGAAAAGGGGAATTGCATGGAAACAGAGGGAGACCCTCATTGTTATACTAAATTACATATAAGAGGTTGTAAGTGGAATGGGAAAATAAACAAGGTGAGAAATGAATTACAGTAGAAGGGGTAGAGAGAGAAGATGGGAGGGGAGGGGAGGGGGATAGTAGAGGATAGGAAAGGTAGCAGAATACAACAGTTACTATTATGGTATTATGTAAAAATGTGGATGTGTAACCCATGTGATTCTGCAATCTGTACTTGGGGCAAAAAAGGGAGTTCATAACTCACTTGAAGCTAATGTATGCTAATGTATGAAATATGATATGTCAAGAGCTTTGTAGGGTTTTGAACAACCAATAAAAAAATAAAATTAAAAAAAAAAGAAAGAAACACCACAAAAAGGGCAGGATGACCAAATGGCTTCACAGTCCACTCAGGGAGACAATAAGCTTCCAGTGGCCACAGTTTACAAACAAAGAGAGAAATCAACACTGGTACCACATGTTCAATGGAAAATAAGAAACATGTCCTCCAGGTCACATAGATGCAGATCCAGGTTTGATGGTCTCACCAGAAATGAAGCTAAAGCTCCAGACAACAAGATATATTTCAAGTGTCCAAACTCAGAGGCAGTTTTACAAGAAGGCTATTGGCCAGCAGAGTTCCATGTTTGTGGAGTGTTTACACAGTCACTTACTTTTGGAAACTCCTCTACCACCTCCAAGGTTGTGAACTCCTGTGCATTTTCCATTCCAGATATGTATTCACAGATTTTCTAACTCTTCTCTTCGAATTGCATCTTACATGGGGTGAAGGTAATGTCAAAGGATTTATCTGGATGAGAGTGGGAAGACTTTTGTGTAGGACATATTTGCATACATATTGGATTCATTTTCCAATTTTCCATTTCAAATACTTTATCTCTGACACTAAACCACACCCTACTAGTCTCTGACTACTAATCCTAATATGAGGCAGAAAAATAACCCAAACATAATAGAAATACAAGCAGTTCAGAGGAGGCATGGTGTATAGTTGGACTTGCCTTTTGCATTTTAAAGGTTAGGGGTTATAAATCTAGACAATTTTTTGTTGCAATAGTTGTCCATGTGGTTTTAAAGATAACAAATATGTGAATTCTTGTCTCTCTTTCTCTGTAGCCTACTCAGCAAATATATTTTTATATACACATAGAGAATCCTACCTGGTACTACACGTACATTCTTGTGAGGTGGCTAACTTGGCAGATACAAATTGAGAGAAAAGATCACTCCTTCTAAATGTCGTTGGAAATGAAAATTCAACCTATGGGTGAGCTTCCTAGTTGAACAAAATTATACACAAATCCATGTTCAGTACAATGAATATTTTTGGATCTGTGGATGATATATATTTCATGGTGAATTTTGATTGGCATATATTGCTATTTTTAATGTCTCTGGGTGTGTATGTGTGTGTGTCTGTGTGTGTATATATATATATATATATATATATATATATATATATATATATATATATATACACTCTCTCCTTCTATTTTTCAAAATATGAAATATATGTGTCTTATATACACTCCCTAATTTTATTCATGTTCATGAATGTGGATTTATAATCAACTTTTCACAAGATTATTCTCAAAAAATTTCATCCACCTGAAATACATATTTGCTTCCTAGTACTGAAAACTAACTTCAGTGAATGGTGCATACAAATCCTAATATTTCTATAGTAACTGACACAGTTTATCATCAATGCAAATAGATGCCTATGGGACATGATGTGTTTATCGATGTTCATTTTTATTCAACACTGGGACATTACAATTTCTTCAGTTTATGCACATCATAGGATATATATTTCCTCCACAGGTTAGCAAATTTATAGGCATTTGTTTCACTTTCAATCACTTCCTGCTTTAGAACACATGGATTTCTCCATGTTTCTTGACTGATCTTTTCATGAGATTTCTTTCCAAACACATTATTTTCGAATTCCTTTATCACTTTTGAAGCAAAACGGACACACACTGCATGATAAATCATAACTATAATATCACTATTAGATGTATAACTGGTTGGAATGAATGATTTTATATTAATATAAGATTTCTTATATATTTTCAGATATCAATTCAATACATTTTGTAAAGTGGAACCAGTTATATTATCTATTCACAGTATGGTCTATTCATGCATTATCTCTATATTCATAGACACAGGTTACACCTCTTTGTACCCCCAATACTAATTTATACATCTTCAAAATATTGCTCCCAGAAATGGTGGAAGAAATACTCATGTCACCTGATCTACATATGCATGTTATCACAGTAGTATTCTGGACACAAAATGCAAAAGTCACACGTATGACTGTAACAAAGCCTAAACGGAAACTGAACATGGATTACTAAAAACATCCATGTCCAGGTTGCCTAATGCTCTCAAATGATCATCCTGTTGGTGACTACATATTTGTTTCTTCCTAAGATTATATATTCAACCTCAATACCATTGAAAATGTCTAATTTTTTCACTCACTTTGTACTTTGCCTGATTTCCTAATGTCTCTATTGATATCTACTTTCCTACATATTTTCTCCAGTTCAACATTGTGACTGACCCTTCACATGTGCTGACATTGACATTCACTCTCTAACCGAAACCCTATTGCTTATGAACTTTGGTCCAAATCCTATACTCACTCTTCTTCCGAAACATACTGACTATGTTCCTGATCCTATCGACTATCCCTTTTTGAGTAGATGTTCTCTACTACATTCAATCATCCAAGGTACAAGATCCTATGCCATTGTATATCGATTTTTCTGAAACATGTATCTAGAACGTAATTCAAAGCTACGTATCGCAATCAGTTGCCCAATGCATTTCTGAGCTTCAAATCTTACCTAGATTTCTGTTTTCATACTTATATTTCATCTCTATATTCCTATAAATATTGCAGGTTCCCAATACCATTATTCATCCCGCATAATGATTCCTTGCCCAAATCGAACCTGTTATTAACCCTAACCATACACTGTTGCTTCAATCTAAAATTACAAAAGAGCAGGGACAGAGTTCGCCTTACAATACAGGAATGTAGGGTATCTTCCAACTGCTGAGAACCTCAAAGTTCGATGCAGAAATGATCCCTGGAGAAGATGTAGGCAGCTATGAAGGATCTGAGAGAGCAAAATCCATCTTCATGGAAAACAACCTGAACAGGACGAAGGGATGTGTATGCATCAGCCTTTCTCTTCTTAATGTAGAGAAGATGGACCTAAGCAGGCCTGCGTGGAGAGCTGTTCCCAGGTGCCTATTTTGATATACCATTGTAACAAGTCAAATTGTCACACAAAGTAGGAGCAGCCTCCATGTCATGGAACCCTTGGAAGCAACGGTTAGGACAAAGTTGTTGCCAAGGAAGTGACCTCATTTAGTTCCTGAAGGAAGTGTCCTAGCTAACTTCCTTGGTGATGAAACTCTCTGAAATTGTGATGCAAGAAGCCAGGCACCGAGAGCCAGTCCCAGTCCCAGTCCCAGTGGGCTCACTTGTTTGTATTTACCAAGTACAGATTCAGACCTTCTTGGTACCTACTGATTTGAGGATGGCCAAATGCCAATTGAGCTCTGAAGAGAGGCCTTTCCTGAGATAGCAGGTAGTGGCTAACTGCAGGCTCCTCAAAGCATCACAGAGTTGGCCAAGGAGACAAAATCTGAGAGAGGAAAGGCCATTTCGAGAGGAACATAGTATGGCCCACCAGTCAGAGGACACTCCAGATAGTCACAGATCCACTTTTGGGAATGAGGTGACTTTATGTGTGTGGGTGTGAGTTTGTGGTTTTGTCTCATATTCTGCGAATAGGTAATAAAGGTGGTTCGTTTGCTTTGGAGTCTACTGTTGATAGTAACTCTTTTGACAAGGCGAGTGTTTCTATGTCTGTGTATCCACTGTGTCCGTGGTTTTAGACATTAGAAAAGAGAATGCATCAATGGAGGTGTCCTGTCTAGTAGAAAGCTTCCCAGCATTCATCGTTCATAAGTGATGAATAGACTGTGGCTTGTCTTATGGATAGGAAACAACTACTAACTTCCTAAGTTCCGGTTTTCTTCCTGAATTCTGGCCACTCTCCAGAATGAGCTCATGATTTATTGTCCAAGATATGTATAACCTCCATGCTCTGTGACATGGCCATGTTCTTGATAGCTGAAGGGAATGGGAACATCTCAGATATTAGTGTGACCAGTAAAGTCTCATTGGAGAAACCCTGCTTTGGGCCATTTGCTTACCTATGGTTCTGTTGCCTTGAATGTCAGGAAGGTCTTTGTTTCAGGCCACCCCTTTTTGAAGCCTGAAGAAACAGTTTTCAAATGAAAATGAATGGGCATCACCTGTGGCTCATTGCTTAATTTCTTTGGAAAGGGATGTGTCTTAATCAGACACTAGGCCCTGGTTGAGGCTGTGGCTAAGATTCTCAGCTCCTGATAAATCTAAAGAAGATCCCATGTGTGCGTCCAAAACCAAAATGGCAAAAGGATCAGTCATTGTGGATGAAGTCTCTTGCCTTCCTCTGTTAGGTTCCTGACGTCCATCAAGTGAGAATAGGATTCCTATAGGTCAAATGAGTTATTCAAAGTCCTGCATAAGTGCTTGGTTTCTCTCATGATGCCAAATCACATAAGCAATCTATACCTGACAGTCAGTAGGCCTCAAATTGGAGAAGCAGAGCAGTATTAACGGCACGCCTATTTGATCACTCTTGGTTCACAGAAAGGGTTTCCAGACCACCCTAAATTTAGACAAATGAGGGGCAATGGTGGATATTTTGGACACTGTCTTGGGCTGCATCCCTCTTGGAAACCTCCAGCCAGAGTTTATGATGAGTGCCTATATGGATGAAGATGAGGGCCATGTGGGAATGTTTTGGTTTTAATTGTGGTCATTTGTGTGGCGGTTGGAAGAGATGACAGGGTCCACATGGGCTTGAACTCTGGTGTGATTCTCCTTGGAGACTGAGTTCTGGAACTGACCTCAGAGAAGTATTGCCATTAATTGTGTTGGCATTGTAGGAGGCCACACATGAGAGTTGCCCTTGAAACCTGAGATCTAGGCCCAGGATGGCTTTCCACAGAGAGCTGAAAATCTCAGCAAGGATATCACATGATTTTATTCTGAAAAACTTGGCAGCCATAGTTAGAGTCAAAAGACACATGGACCTCACGTTGTAGACCTCAATGGGCCTGGCTTCATGTGACCTTTTGGCCAGTGTTTGGGAAGCCTTGCCTGTTAGAGTTCCTCAGAGCTTTCATTGAAATGAGCTTCCTCCCCATGTAATGGTTCCTGGATGAATGGAAACCCCAAAGTGCCTCCAACTTCATTCTTGAAAAATGGAAAGAAAAACACCATGAAATTTTTGAAATTCCCAATGACCAGATGGCACTGGAGAACCATTGGATGTCCTGTTGCTGATCATGAGTGTAACAGACAGTGCCTTGATTGACTGGGTTTCATGAAAATGGTGTAGAACAGAGATGCCAGTAAGTTGGAGCCTGCTGAGTAGTGGGCCTAGAGCAGTGGTAGGCAGGTGTGTGATAATACATCTGTGATGTGGCCATGTGGATCTGCCATTGGCGTCCAAATGGCTTGTGACTGACTTGATGCAGCCAGGAGACCATTATATGAAAAGGCATCTTGTTATATGCAGAGTTTTCAGGGCAATGTTCAGAATTAGGTTGCTATGGTCAAGGCGGCAAGCAATGTGGAATAGAAGCCCAGCTGGTGCATTCTCCTGCAGAGCTTGACCCACCACACGTTACAAGACTCCCTCATGCACTGTGTCCCAGTTGAACTCCTTGTATGTCATGAATCAAATACCAAACTCCCAGTGCAGCAGCAAAAAAACACCACGAAAAGTGGAGGATGACCAAATGGCTTCAAAGTCCACACGGGGTGTCACTTTGCCCGAAGAGGCCACAGTTTACCTACAAAGAGACTTCAGCACTGCTGCCTCATGTTCATCGGAAAATAAGAAACCATGTCCTCCAGGTCACATAGATACTGACCCAGGTTTGATGGTCTCACTTCAAAGGAAGCTAAAGCTCCTGACAACAACATATATTTCAAATGCCCAAACTCAGAGGCAGTTTCTCAAGAAGTCTTTAGGCCAGCATAGCTCCATGATTGTGGAGTGTTTACACTGTCCCTTACTTTTGGAAACTCCTCTACCACCTCCAAGGTTGTGAACTCCTGAGCATTTTCCATTCCACATATGTATTTACAGATTTTCTAACTCTTCTTTTCTAATTGTGTTTTACCTGGGGCGAAGATAATTTCAAGGCATTTTTCTGGATGAGAGTGGGAATATTTTTTGTGGCACATATTTGCATACACATTGGATTTATTTTCCTATTTTCCATTTGAAATACTGAATCCGTGACACTAACCCATACCCTACTTGTCTCTGACTACTAATCCTAATAAGATGGAGAAAAATAACCCAAACAGATTATAAATACAAGCAGTTCAGAGGAGGCATGGTGTATAGTTGGACATGGCTTTTGCATGACAAAATGTAGGTGCTATAAATCTAGTCGATTTAAATTGAAATAGTTCTCCATGTATTTTTAAATTTAACAAATATGTGAATTCCTCTCTCCCATTTTATGTAACCTATTGAGCACATCTATTTTTATATGCACATATAGAATACTACCTGGTATCACACATACGTTCTTGTGAGGTGTCTGACTTGACAGATACAAATGATGAGAAGTGATCACTCCACCTAAACGCTATGGGATTTGAAAATTCATCCTATGTGTGAGCCTCCTAGTTGAACAATATTATACATAAATCCATGTTCAGTAAATTGAATATTTTTCTATCTGTGTAAGATATATATATCACGGTGAATTTCGATTGGCATATATATTGCTACTTTTTAATGTCTCTCTCTCTCTCTGTGTGTATATATACACACTCCAGATTTTTTTAAAATATAAAATATATATGCCTTATTATACACTCCCTAAATTTTTTCATATTCATGTATGTGGATTTATAGTCAACATTTCAAAAGGTTATTCTCTGAAATATTCATCCACCTGAAATACATATTTGCTTCCTAGTAATGAAAACTAACTTCAGTGAATGGTGCATACATATCCTAATATTTCTACAATAATTGACCCAGTTTCTCATTAATACAAGTAGATTCATATGGGACATGATGTGTATTTTCATGTTCATTCTTATTCGCCACTGGTACATTACTATTTCTTCAGGTAATGCACATAATAGAGTATATATTTCATCCACAAGTTAGCAAAATTATGGGTATGTGTTTCACTTTCAATAATTTTCTGTTTCAGAACACATGTATTCCTCCATGTTTCTTGACTGGTCTTTTCATGAGACTTCTTACCAAACCCATTATTTTCGATTTCCATAATCCCTTTTGAAGCAAAACTCACACACCGTTCATGATAAACCATAACCCTAATATTACCATTAGATGTATAACTGGATGGAATGAATGATTGTATATCAATATAAGATTTCTTATATATTTTCAGATATCAAATCAATCCATTATTTAAAGTGGAACCAGTTATATTATTTATTCACAGTATAGTCTATTCATGCATTGTCTCTATATTCATAGACACAGGGTACACCTCATTGTAAACTCAATACTAATTTATACGTATTCAAATTATGGCTCCCAGAAGTGGTGGAAGAAATATTCATGTCACCTGATCTACATATACAATTTAACCCAGTAATATTCTGGACACAAAAAGAAAAGGTCACACTTATGTTTCTACCAAAGCCTAAATGTAAAGTTAACATGGATTACTAAAAACATCCATGTCCAGGTTGCCTAATGCTCTCAAAAGTCAATCCTATTTGTGACAATATATTCGTTTCTTCCTAAGATAATATATCCAAAATCAACCCTGTTGAAAATGCCTAATTCTATCACACACTTTATACTTTGCCTGATTTCGTAATGTCTCTATTGATATCTGCTTTCCTACATATTTTCCCCAGTTCATCATTGTGATGGTTCATATGTGCTCACATTTACATTCACTCTCTAACCAAAACCCTATTGCTAAAAAACTTTTGTTCCAAATCCTATACTCACTCTCCTTCCTAAACATACCGACTATCTTCCTAATCCTACCGACTATCCCTTTTTGACTGGATGTTCTCTTCTACATTCAATCATCCAAGTAATGTTCAGGTGAGCGTCAGAGGAAGAGACCACCAAGAGACTGTCTCATGGAACAGCAAAGGGTTTATTGGGGGTCCAGCATGCTGGGGCTCAGAGCTCCCTTGAATCGAGCAGAGAGCCCTGAGGACATCTTAAGCAGAGCTTATGTGTTTTCCTTGTAGAGGGCAGGGAGGGAAGTTTATTGATGGGTCAGGGCGAGTGGGCAGTTTGCATGCAACCGGGAGAGGGAGTACATTATATATTTTGGAAGTTGGAGACAGCACATTCTGGGAACAAGATTAGCAAACAGTTCTCAAGATTTCAACAGTGTTTTGTTAAGCATACAGAAAAAGAGGAAGTGACAAGTACCATTTTATTAACCTTTCATTCCCCACGTCTTCTTCTGGCTACTTTTAATCATAAAAGTGATCATTGGAGTGGTGTCACATTCTATGTCTGCTAGTGGGGTATTACCATAAGTTTAACTTGTCTAATTTGAGGTTGGAGAAATGAAAATACATGGTTGAGCAAACAGGGTTTTATAGTTAGCAAGAATGTGAGTATTATTATTGGACTGGCCAAGGTTGATAAACGTATAGTTAACCAGGGGGACTGTGTGAACCAAGACTCAAACCACCCTTTTTGGGCCTCTCTCTTTCGTTGACACTCTTCAAGGCATCCTTTTATTTTACTCATAAATTTTTTACAACTCCAGTATTGTTGCCATAAAAATAACATTCTTCCCTCAATGCAGCACAAAGGCACCATTCTCTCATGAAGAGGAGGTCCAACCCTCGATTGTTGTATGAAACAACATCAGAGAGAGAGGTTAAAGATTCCCACAAAGCTGTGATGGAGGTTTCTAATATCTTTAAGTTTTGGTCTATTGCTGCTTCTAATTGGGTATTTTGCTGTGTACCATGGACCAAGGCAGTGGTTCCTGTGACCTCCCCTGCAGCAACTCGTATTCCTAATAGGATGGCTGAAGTGAGGGATATATGTTCCCTGTGGAACCAGGTTGTATGCCCCCCTGTTTGATCTTCAAATGAACCTGCATCATGATAGAGCACTCTGGGTAACCTCTGCACCATTACACATTTAATCACCACTGTTGACCATTTAATGAAAACATAAAAATGTTTAAGTATATAGAATTATACTCTTGTAGGAACAGTCAAGACAAGGCACCTAAGATAGCACCAAAGCTAGGGAAACAGTCCTATTTGGTTGCAAACGGATTCAGAGGGCATTGCTTCTGTTGTAATCAATTAATCCCATGAACCCCAAGTTTAGGAAGTTTCAGAATTTTGTACCCAACATGTAAGGGAATGTGCTCAGAAGTTCACAGTCAGCAGAAATTCACAAAAAGCAGTTTTTTTATGTTTTTTTCCTCTGTTCTGAGCAAATTAACTTTTCAAGGACACCTGGGAGGGGGAGAGATATTTCATCCCTTTCTTTTTTCCGCTTGCCAGCTGTTACCATGGAGCCAGTTGGTAACTTCTTTATCATAGAAATGTAGCCATCTCTTTGAAGCCCCAGCTCAAAGTCAGAGGCCTTGTTCACATATTTTGTGAAAAACTAGTAAGGGGGTGTCTAGCTTACAAGTACTGATTGTTTTAGCCAGTGGCCAAGTAGAACAGGGCCACATGAAAACAGGAAGTTTGTCTACACTGAACTCTTTTATAGGGACTCTTTTGTTGAACGTCCTAAAGTCAGCCATGGTGAAGACATCTGGAGAAGATCAGTTAAGACTTTTCTGTGGGTGTGGAACAGAGGGGAAAGAGAGGGAAGGCGGGACTTAGAGCAGTTCCGAGGATCTGAGAATGAGTACGGAGAGATGTAAAAGAATAATGGGAAAGGGGTTTGGGATTTTCTAGCAACAAAAACTTGAGCAGTAGAACATGTAGAAAAGAGGGGAAGATGGGAGTGTGTATCCAAAAAGCCTGTGAGGGACTTTAAATTCTTAGTAACCTGTTTTCAGTGATGACAAAGCAACTTTAAAGACCATTTTTATTACATCTTTGATAGGGGTCTTCTCAGCTATTTTGAGCTTTAGGTTAGCTGGTAAAAGGACCTGGTGAAACCCCGTATGGGTGCTGACAGGAGAAGAGAGGAGTGAGTGGGTAGAGTGGTAACTAAGTACCTGCTACCTCAGCAAGGGGGCAATGGTCTGAGAACCGGCGGATGTTTGGGTTGTTGATCTAGTAACGGGATGGGAGAAATCAGGTTGTTGAGGTGGGAGTGACAGCAGAGAGACTAGAGCAGAAGGCTGAGGGTGAGGATCTATTGGAGAAGCATAGTTCAGGATGTGAGCGAAGGACGGAAAAGGCCTCCACATAGGGGAATCTCTTTTCACGCCTTTGAGCCCTTCCCAAAGTTAAAAAGGTTCCACAGAATTTGAGGATCTAGAGACCCCTCTGGGTGCCATCGATTTAGGTTATCTTATTGGTAATATGGCCAATGCTGTGTACTGAATTTGATTAGGAGTTTGGGTTCCATCGTGCAGCCCCTGTATGCTCACATCCCCTTGATTACAGAAGAAGTCGGCTTTTCCCACACACAGCCATGGCTGTTTGTGGCTTTGATAGTTCACCGGGCAAACATAGTAATCTAGGCAAGCCGACCTGCATCTTGCTCACGTGTCCCTACATCCATAATGTTTGTTTCCATTATATATGATACGGAAGGGATTTAATGGAATTTTAGTGGGATCCTCTTCTTCAGGGATATCTGAATAGGAAAGACATATAGCCAGCTGACAAATGTCTGGGTGGAGAGATGGCCACCAGGTCCCTAAGGGGGCTGTATGCAAGATTGATTAAACTTCTTGTCCAGTAGGATTTGTGATCAGCCATCGCTGCTGAAAGGGGTGATGAGGGTTAGAAATACTGGTGGTCAAGGGGAGAGTCTATAGCCTTATCCACACGGCGAATGTGCAATTTGAAAGGGTTACCAGTCTTTTCCAGTTTCCAGCCAATTCCAGTTTCCAGTCAATGTCTGGACAGGGCGCAGGCTTGAGATGAGAGGCATGCATCCAGGAAGTGATTCCATCTACCTTTACCACTGTAGGTGTTATAAGTAGCACCTGGAATGGTCCTTTCCAGCGGGGTTCCAGAGATGTCACCTGATGTCGTCTTACGAAGACAAAGTCTCTTACTTGATATCGATGTGGAGTCCCCTCGTCCCCAGTTTGGTAGGCAGTGGCCAGCTGTTTTCACAGGTGTCACTGAATTCTTTCAAGAGCTTTAAGTCTGTCAAGCAAGCTGGTGTGGAAGGGATTGTAAGGTCTTAGAGTTGGTGTTAGGTCCCTTACTGGAGGAGGGGCACCATAGAGAATTTCATAGGGGGTGAGGTTACACTAAAATCAGAGTGAGTATTTTCTTCATTTAACAGTGCATAAGGCAGGAGCATAGTACAATCTTTTATTCCGGTCTCTAAGCTTAATTTTGTTAAGGTCTGTTTA
Source organism: Callospermophilus lateralis (assembly GCF_048772815.1). Lineage (NCBI taxonomy): Eukaryota > Metazoa > Chordata > Mammalia > Rodentia > Sciuridae > Callospermophilus > Callospermophilus lateralis. The sequence goes on from NW_027514455.1 coordinate 585,029, forward strand.
ATGGTTTGGTTCATTCTTTCTACCTGTCCTAAACTCTGGGGTCTATAAGCACAATGTAACTTCCAATTAATCCCCAGGGTCCTGGCTAACCCCTGACTTACCTGGGCCATGAACGCCGGTCCATTATCAGACCCTATTAACTTAGGCAGGCTGTATCTTGGAAAAATATCTTCTAGGATATTCTTGACCAAAATTTGCGCTATTTCTTTTCTTTTTTTTTTTTCTTTTTTTTGTGGGGAAGGCTTCAATGCATCCTGAAAATGTATCTACAAAGACTAGGAGATATTTAAGTCCATACCTTGCTGGCTTTATTTCAGTAATGTCCACTTCCCAGTATTGTCCTGGTTTGGTTCCTCGTATGTGCTTTCATACAGGAAGCTTGGAAGGGTAAGCATTTACCAATTGATGAACCCAACAGGCTTTTGTTACCCATTCAGTTATTTTCTTCACTGTGAGTCTGTTAGTGGAAAACTCTGTTCTTGATCCTTCAGGAATGCCTGCAGTTTCTTTGAACCAAGGTGAGTGAGTTGATGTACATTTTCTACTGACATAGTTAGAGCCGTGGCTCTTGGAGTTTTTACTGAAAGATTTAGAAATTCCACTTAAGGGCCTTCAGGGTTAAAATTTATTTTGGCCCAGAGCTTGGTGAGCAGATCTCCGCCGATCAATGGGGCCAGGCATTCTGGGACTACTAGGAAGGAGTGATGGATTTTTCCTTTTCCCAGGTCCATGGTCCTCTTAGTTGTCCAAGCCCGATATTTACTGCCATTAGCCCCTTGAAATAGAGATTTTTTATTTGATAGAGGGCCCAATGTGGCCTTATGGGCTCAGTATATTGCCCCTGTATCCACTTCAAAGTTTACTGGGGTCCCCTCCACTTCAAAAGTTACTCTGAGCTCGGGGAGGGGATCTGAGCCCCGACTTTCTTAGTCATCCTCCAGAGTCAGAATGGCTGGCTGGCGTGGCTGTCGCTTTCTATGTCAATTTTGGCCCAGTGTCCTTTTTGTTTGAGTAGGCACATTGATCTGAGGCCAAGGGTGGCCTCTGTCGTGGGCCAATGTATACCTTCTTGTCTCCCTGTTTCTTAATTTTGGCCTATTTGTTGTTGTGACCTGGACCTTAGTCAACGCCTTACTCTGCCTTTTGTTTCTTTTATCCTCCATTTGCTCCCTTCTCTTCCTCAGTTTCTCTCTTATAGTATACCTTCTCAGCTTCTCTGACTAAATCTCTCAAAGTCATATCTTGTAATCAATCTAAGCTTTGTAACTTTGTTTTAATATCCAGGGCAGTTTGCCCAATAAGGCCATCGTGACAGATGCCTTTTGATTCTCTGCCTGATGATAAAAAGGATTATAGCTCCTATATGCCTCCATAATTCTCTCTAGAAACATAGAGGGAGATTCGTCAGGCCCCTGATAATCTCTCTTACCTTGGCCAAATTAGTTGGTCACTAGCGGCTGCTCGGAGACCCACTATTAGAGCCCGGCGATAAGTGGACAGATGCTCCCTACCTTCAAAGGTGTTGGGGTCCCAGTTGGGTCGGTTCAAGGGAAAGCCGGCTTTGATTATGTTGGTAAGTTGTGTCGGATGCAAACCTGGTCCAAGGATTTTTTTTTAGCTTCCTGGAGAATTCCCTTTTTTTTCCTCTGTCATGAAGAAAGTCCCTAGCAGTTGTTGGCTGTCATCCGAAGTAGGCTGGTGTGAAAACATCAATGACTCAACCACACCTGAGAGCCGGGTGGGGTCCTCGGTAAAAGGGGGATTGCTATTTTTTAAGTTACATAGGTCTGAAGAGAAGAACGGCCAATACTGGTAGGCTTGAATTTTCCCCCAATGGCCATTGTCAATCATTGGTCCATAGGGTCGAAGGGGAGGCATCCCAAGAGTTCCAGGGTTTTCAATCATTCACCGCCAGCGAGTTCCTTTAGCAGGGCCAGCTTCCTCCATGGGAGGAGGTGCTGTGTGTGCTGCAGGGGAATTACCTGGAGGGCGCTGGGCCGGCTTAGCTTCCTTCAATGGAGGAGAGGCTCAGTCAGCAGCAGGGGTATCACTTAGAGGGTGTTGGGGGTTAGAGGATGAGGGCAGGGGATAAGGGAGGGGGAGGAGAGTCCAGTAGACTCAAATCTGGTGACACAGGGAAAACAGAGTGTGGAGGAGGAGGAGGAGCAGAGTGTTTGTGAGTTCCTGGGGGAAGGAGTCATTGCGGGGGCAGGGGCAAGGAAAGGCTTGACCCATTGAGGAGGAAATTTGCAGAGGTCCTCCTGAATTAAAATATATGGCTGTTGATCCAGATGACTATCTGGCCACGGCTGAAAGACAATATCTCTGAATTATAAATTAGTGGGAAGTAGAAAGATCCTTCTAGGGGCCATCCGACTCCAAAGGTGGGCCATTCTGAGGTACAGAGAGTCTACCACATCCAGGGCTTTACTGAAATAAAGAGATTCTGAGCCCTTAAACGGACTTTGGTATAGTGATCAAGGGTCAGGGACAGAGGCATTGAAGTGCTCTGTTCCATAATGAGAGATACACAAACAGTGAAAGCAAGACACATGACACAGGCAAGACAAGACAATAAAGACAGGCGATGGACATTCAACATTGAGACCATGACTGAGTAGCCGGCAAAATCCGATGGACTGGCAATACTGAATCCGAAACAAAATATCACTGAGTCAAGGAGACTATTGTTCCTCAATTTCCCGAGTCCTCTCAGGCGTCCTCCAGGGACGTGGCCTGTGGTTCTGTAACACGACTGTCAGCCACCATCAGAGAGAGCTCACACTCTTCATTGACAGCCATTTTGCCAAACCCTAACATGAAACCTGAAACCAGAAAGAGGCGCCTTACTTATCTGAGGGGGGTCCATTGGGGTCTCTCGTCCACCGCTGCTTGATCTCTGTGGAACCTCCATATGTAAAGGTCGGGCTAGTGTCAGAGGAAGGGACAACCAAGAGACTTTAACATGCAACAGCAAAGGATTTACTGGGGGTCCAGCATGCTGGGGCTCAGAGTTCACTTGAATAGAGCAGAGAGTCCTGAGAACAGCTTCAGCAGAGCTTATATACTTTTCTTGGAGAGGGCAGGGAGGGAAGTTTATTGATGGGTAAGGGTCAGTGGGCAGTTAGCGCTTAACCGGGTGAGGGAGTACAATCTGCAGTTTGGCAGATGGGGACAGCACATTCTGGGAACAAGATTAGCAAACAATTCTCAAGATTTCAACAGTGTTTTATTAAGCATACAGAAACACAGGAAGTGACAAGTACCTATTTTATTAAACTTTCACTACCAACTATCCCTTTTTGACTGGATGTTCGCTTCTACATTCAATCATCCAAGGTACAAGGTCCTATGTCATTGTATATGGATTTATCTGAGACAACTTTGCAGAAAGTAATTCAAAGCTAAGTAGTCCCAATCAAGGGACCAATGCCCTTCTGGGCTTCAAATCTTACTTAGATTTCTGTTTTCATAAATATATTTTACCTATGTATTCTACATATATTCAAATATATATATATATATATATATATATATATATATATATATATATATATATATATATATATATCATAGTATATATATTTCATCCAGAGTTTCACAAATTTATAAGAATTTTTTTTCATGTTTAATCAATTCCTTCTTCAGAACACATTTATTCCTCCAGGTCTCTTGACTGGTCTTTTCATGAGACTTCTTGCCAAACACATTATTTTTGACTTCCACAATCACTTTTGAAGCAAAACTCACACACTCTTCATGATAAACCATAACACTCATATTACCATTAGAATGTAACAGGATGGAATGAATGATTGTATAGCAATATAAGATTTTCTGTATATTTTCAGATATCAATTCAAAAAATTATTTAAAGTTGGAACCAGTTATATTATTTATTCTCAGGATAGTCTATTCATGCATTATCTCTATATCCAAAGACTCCAGGTACACCTAATTTTACACCCAACACTTATTTATACGTCTTCAAAATATTGCTCACAGAATTGGTGGAAGAAATACTCATGTCACCTGATGTCCATATACATTTTATCACAGTAATATTCTCGACAAAAAAGCAAAGGTCACACTTTGATTGTACGAAAGCCTAAATGGAAAGTGAGCATGGATTACTAAAAACATCTATGTGCAGGTTGCCTAATGCTCTCAAATGTCAATCCTATTGTTGAGTACATATTTGTTTCTTCCTTAGATTATATATTCAACAACAACCCTGTTAAAAATGCCTAATCCTATCACTGACTTTATACTTTGCCTGATTTCATAATGTCTGTATTCATATCTGCTTTCCTATATATTTTCCCCAGTTCATCATTGTGACTGACTCTTCACATATACTAACTTTTACATTCACTCTATATCTGAAACCCAATTGCTGAAGAACTTTTGCTGCCAATCCTATACTCACCCTTCTTCCTAAACCTACCAACTATCTTTCTAATAATACCGACTATCCCTGTTTGACTGGATGTTCTCTTCAACATTCAATCATCCAAGGTACAAGGTCCTATGCCATGGTATATCGATTTATCTGACACATCTGTGCAGAACAAAATTCAAAGCTAAGTATCCCAATCAAGAGCCTAATGCTCTTCTGGGCTTCATATCTTACCTAGATTTCTGTTTTCATACTTATATTTCACTTGTATATTCTTGTAAATATCACAGGTACCCAATACCATTATTCATCAATCAGAATGATTCCTAAGCCAAATCGAACCTGTTATTAAGCCTTACCATACACTTTTCCCTCAATCTAACTATACAGAAGAGCAGGGACAGAGTTTGTCTTACAATACAGAAATAGAGGGGATCTTCCACCGGCAGAGAACCTCAAGGTCCATGCAGAAATGATCCCTGGAGAAGATGTATGCAGCTATTTAGGACCTGAGAGAGCAAAAGTCATCTTCCATGGCAAACAACCTGCTCAGAATGAAGGGATTTGTCTGAATCAGCCACTTTCTTCTTTATGTAGAGAAGACGGACCAAACGAGGCTTGTATGGTGAGCTGTTCCCAGGTGCCTATGGTTGATATACCATTTTAACTTGTGAAACTGTCACAGGAAGTAGAGGCAGCCTCCATCACATGAGACCCTTCGAAGCTACTGTTAAAACAAAGTGGTTGCCAAGGTAGTGTCATAATTCAGTTCCTGAAGGAAGTGAACTAACTAATTTATTGGTGATGGAGCTCTCTGAACTTGGGATCCAAGAAGCCTGGCATCCAGAGACAGTCCCAGTCACAGTCCCAGTGGGCTAACTTATTTGGATTTACCAAGAACAGAGTAAGTCTTTTTTGGTACCTACTGATATGATGATGGCCAAATGCCAGGAAAGCTCTGAAGAGGGGTCTTTCATGAAAAAGCAGGTAGTGGCTCACCCCTGGCTCCTGACAACTTCACAGTGTTGGCCAAGGAGACCAGATCTGAGACAGGACAGGCCATTTTGGGGGAACAAATAATGGCCAACCAGTCAGAGGACACTCCGGATATTCACAGACCTTCTTGGGTAAAGAAGTTGCCTTTGTGGGTGTGGGTGTGTGTTTGTGGCTTTGTCACATGTTCTGAGAATTGATAGGAAAAGCAGTTTGTTTGGTTTGAAGTGGACTATTTCTAGTAAGTCATTTGACAAGGCGAGTGTTTCTAGGTCTGTGTATCCCACTGTGTCCGTGGTTGTCGACATTAGAAAAGAGAATGTATCAATGGATGTGTCCTGTCTAGTAGAAAGCTTCCCAGCATTCATTCTGCCCAATTTGTGAATGGACTGCGGTTTGACTTTTCGATTGGCAACACCTCCTATCTCCTTAAGTTTCTGTTTTCTTCCTGAATTGTGGGCACTGTCCAGAATGGGCAAATGGTTTTGTGTTCAAGATATGTACCACCACCAAACTCTGTGACATGGCCATGTACTGGATAGCTGAAGGAAATGGCGAGCATCTCAGAAAACTCAGATACCAGCGTGACCAGAAGAGTCTCAGTGGGAAACCCTGCTTTGGGCCTTTTGCTTACCTATTGTTCTGTTGCCCTGAATGTCAGGAAGGTCTTTGCCTCAGGCCACCCCTTGGTGAAGGCTGAAGCAAACAGTTTTCAAATTGTAATGAATGGGCATCACCTGTGGCTCTTTGCTTAATTGCTTTGAAATGGGATGGGTCTGAATAAGCCTCTTTGCCCTCTGTGATGCTGTGGTTAGATTTTCAGCACCTGAGGGATCTAAAGAAAAATCTCTTCTGTATCCAAAACCAAAATAGCCAAAAGAACAGTCATTGTGGATGAAGTCTCTCGCCTTCCTCTAAGGATCCTGACCTTTATCAATTGTGAATCGGGATCTTTCGGTCAAATGAGTTCTTCAAAGCCCTGCAGAGGCTAGCCCAGAGATGCGTGGGTTTTCTCATAACTCCAATTCACATAAATAATCTAAAGCCCAGAGCCAGTAGGCCTCAAATTGGGGAATTGGAACAGTATTAACAGCAGTCCTATTTGATCACTCATGGTTAACAGGAAGGGTGTCCAGGACACCCTGACTTTAGGCAAATGAGGGGCAAGGAAGTTTATTTTGGACACTGTCTTGCACAGCACCCCTCATGAAAACCCCCAGCCAATGGATATTATGTGTGTCTATTGGAAGAAGATAAGGGCCATGTGGGAGTGTTTTGGTTTTAATTGTGGTCATTTGTTTGGCGTTTGGAAGAGATGACTGGGTCCACCTAGGATTGAACTCAGGTGTGATTCCCCTTAGAGACTGTGTTCTGTAACTGACCTCAGAGAAGTATTGCCATGTATTGTGTTTGGATTTTAGGAGTCCACCCATGAGAGTCGTCCTTGGAAACTGAGATCTACGCCCAGAGGGGCTTTCCACAGAGCACTGGGAATCTCATCCAAGATATGCCATGATTTTATTCTGAAAGATTGGCAGCCGTAGTTGAGAGTAAAAACACACATGGACCTCACATTGTAGACCACAATGTGACCTTTTGCCTACTCTTTGGGAAGCCTTGTCTCTGAGAGTTCTCCAGAGCTTTCATTGAAATGAGCTTCCTCATCATTTAATGGTTCCTGAATGAATTGAAACCCACAGTGCCTTCAACTTCATTTATGAAATTTCAAAAACTTCATTTTTGAAATTTCCATGACCAGGTGGCACTGGAGAACCTTAGGATGTCCTGTTGCTGATCATGAGGGTACCAGACAGTGCCTTGATTGACTGTGTTTCATGAAAATGGTGTAGAACTGAGATGTCAGTAAGTTGGAGCTTTCTGAGTAGTAGGCCTAGAGCAGTGGTGTGCAGGTGTGTGATAAAACATCTGTGGTGGGGTCATGTGGATCTTACACTGGCTCCAAATGGCTTGTGAATGACATGGTGCAGCCAGCACACCCTTGTATATAAAGGCATATTGTTACATAGAGAGTTTTCAGGGCAATGTTCACAATCTGGTTGCTATGATCAAGGGGGCAAGCAATGTTGGATAGAAGCCTGGTTGTTGCATTCTCCTGCAGACCCTGACCCCCCACATATTACAGGACACCCTCCAGGACTGTGTCTCAGTTGAACTCCTTATATGCCTTGAAACAAATACAAAACACCCAGTGCAGGAGCAAGAAATAACACGAACACTGGAGGATGACCAAATGGCTTTCAAGTCCACATGGGGAGACACTTAGCCCTAAGTGGTCACAGTTTAGCTACAAAGAGAAAATTCAACACTGCTGCCTCATGTTCATTGAAAAATAGGAAACCATGTCCTCCAGGTCACATAGATGCAGACTCAGCTTTGATGTTCTCACTAAAAAGGAAGCTAAAGCTCCTGACAACAATGTATATTTCAAGTGCCCAACCTCATTGTCAGTATCTCCAGAAGTATTTAGGCCAGTAGAGTTCCATGTTTGTGGAGTTTTACCCTGTCCCTAAGTTTCGGAAGCTCCTCTAAAGCCTCAAAAGTTTTAAACTTCTGAGAATTTTCCATTCCATATATGTATTTACAGATTTTCTGACTCTTCTCCTCTAATTTTGTCTTTCTTTGGGCGAAGGTTATGTCAAGCCATTTTCTGAATTAGAGTGGGAAGTTATTTGTGTAACACATATTGCATACACATTGGATTCATTTTCCAATTTTCCATTTGAAATACTGAATCCCTGACACTAACTTATACCCTACTACACTCTGACTACTAATTCTAATATGATGCAGAAAAGTAACCAAATCAGAATTGAAATACAAGCAGTTCAGAAGAGGAATGGTGTATTCTTGAACTTGCCTTTTGCATGATAAAGGTTAGGTGTTATAAATCCAGTCTATTTTTAATTGAATTAGATATCCATGTGTTTTTAAAGTTAACAAATATGTGAATTCCTGTCTCCCTTTGTGTGTAGCCTATTCAGCACATGTATTTTTATATGCACATATCAAATCCCAGCTGGTATCACACCTACATTCTTGTGAGGTGGCTGACTTGGCAGATACAAATTTTGAGAAGGGATCACTCCTCGTAAACGCTGTTGGAACTGAAATTCAAACTATGGGAGAGCCTCCTAGTAGAACAACATTATACATAAATCCCTGTAAAGTAAATTGAATATGTTTGGATCTGTGAATGATGTGTATTTCATGGTGAATTTCGATTGGCATATATGTTGCTGCATTTTAATATCTGTGTGTGTGTGTGTGTGTGTGTGTGTGTATACACACACACTCTACAGATTTTTCAAAATATGAAATATATATGTCTTATTTGCACTCCCTAAATTCATTCATGTTCAAGTATGTGGATTTATAATCAACTTTTCACCAGATTATTGTCAGAAATATTCATCCACCTGAAATACATATTTGTTTCCTAGTACTGAAAACTACCTTCAGTGAATGGTGCATACAACTCCTGTTCATAGCTGCAGCCTAAGGGGCCCAGCAAACTTCCAGCTGCCTGCAAACTTTCAGCTGCCGGCTGATGATTGGCTCACAGTGGCCCCAGCAACATCTAGCTGATTGGCTCCTCTGCGGTGATGCTCATTGGAGATGCTCATTGAGCTGTTTCCCCACCCTTTCAGACTGCCAGCTGATATTTGGCTCACAGCGGCCCCAGCAACATCTAGCTGATTGGCTCCTCTGCGGTGATGCTCATTGGGCTGCTTCCCTGCCTTTTCAGATCACAGAGCTGCTCATTGGGGGACTTTTTTGACTCCACACGTGACCCAGCCAATCGGCCTCAAGAGCAGGAGGATTGTGGGAAGAGGAGAGAGGCTTGTGTGGGAGGGAAAGGCTTGTGGGAAGCCGGTGGTGACAGTTGGGGCTCTGAGGGTTTTTCCTGAGAGGCTCTTTTGCTTGGCGTGTGTGGTTCTAAAAATAAAGTTGCTTTCTTTTGAAAAGTGGCTCCTGATTGTGCCCAGCCAGACTGCAGCATTTGGTGGCTCGCATGGGGAGCGACTGAGGGTAACTGATAAGGTAAACTGCTTGCCCCTGAGGGCAGGACAAGAGGATGGGTAGCCATTTTAAGATTCCTCTTTTGTTTTGCTTCACATTTGCTTTAAATTGCCTGTCCCTGGAGACGAGTGAGACGGAAGAAAAACCGCTCACATCTGAGGAAAAACTATTTGTGTCTGAGGAACAGATAGAGAGAAAGGCTATAATGATATTTTGTTTTTCCATTTTTATTTCATTCTATCTCTGTTTTGTTTGGTGTTATCTTGTTGGGTTGTATTATAGTAGAAACATGGCATCAGAAATTAGAAAAAAAAACAAACTGAAAAAGTGTTAAGTAAATTGTTAGAGGAAGGAGGCATCCCAGTAAAATTAAGAGCAGTCAGGGCATACGTTGATACAATACAAAAATGTAGCCCATGGCTTTTTAAGGAGGAGTTGTTAAATATATCACAATGGAACCATCATGGTGAAGATTTAAAAAGAATAGAAAAGAAAAGCCCAGGGACTCTGCCAGTTGGCACATTGCCATTGTGGACTTTCGTATCTTGTTTGTTTAGTCAAAAGCCTTCAGTTCAGACAATGGTAGAGGAAGGAGAAGACATATTGATTCAAGTAAAAGAGAAGGTCTCTCAAGTTAGTCAGACAGAGGAAAAAATTCAAGTAAAAGAGAAGGTCTCTCGAACCAGTCAGACAGAGGAAAAAAATCATGTAAAAGAGAAGGCCTCTCAAGCTAGTCAGACAGAGAAAGAAAGTGTAAAACAGTAAAAGCCATCAGGGGGAAATTTACAACAGGAGACTACTACTAACACCTTTCTATCACCAGAGGGTGTAAGTGTCCAACCAACAGAACCACCTCTACAGGAGACTGCTACTAATACTTTTCTATCACCAGAGGACGTAAGTGTCCAACTAACAAGGCCACCTCCATATGCTGGGAAGCCCCCAACCCCCACAGTTGATAGTTGGGATCCTGAGACAAGATCTCAAATATTAACATGCCCTATATTTGAGGTAGGAGGGCAGCGAGTTTACCATGCTTTAAATTTCAAAACAGTGAAGCAGATAAAAGAGGCTGTAACAACCTATGGTCCTCAAGCACCCTTCACTGGAAGCATGGTCGAAACCATTAACAACTTGAACATGAAGCCAGCGGATTGCGCTAATATGTGTAACGTTGTGCTAAATGGAGGACAATACCTGTTATGGAAGGTTGACAATGAGGAATTTTGCAAGGAGACGGCTATGCGAAATGCAGCAGCTGGTTATCCTCAGAGAAATCTAGATATGTTGTTAGGAAAGGGACCTTATGAGGATCAGCAGCAACAAATTGCATATGATTCTGGTGTATGTGCATAAATTGCTGTAGATGCATTTAAGTCATGGAAGACTTTACAAGGACTTGGAGGTTTACAAGGTCAATTATCTAAAGTAATACAAGGAGCTAATTAACTTTATGCTGAATTTGTCGATAGGCTTATTCAAACAGGTACCAGAGGTTCTGGGAAAACAGAACAAGCAATGCTATTACTAAAAAAACTGGCTTATGAGCAAGCGAATAGTTGGTGCAGAGATATAATTAGACCATGGAAACATGAAGATTTAAACACATATATTAAATTATGTAGAGACATTAATGAACAAGAGCAAGTCGTGGCAACTGCAGTAAAACAGGCTTTAGATGCCAGAGACATTAATGAAGAAGGGCAAATTGTGGCAGCTGCACTAAAACAGGCATTAGATGCCAGGCCAAGAACATGCTACAATTGTGAACAAACAGGACATTTTAAAAGGAATTGCCCATAGGAGGAGGGTTTAACAAAATTACTTATATATATTAAAGGTTCTTTTTTTTTTCAATTCCAATTCATCCTGAGGATAGTCCACGTTTTGCATTTACTATCCCTGCACTGAATCATGAAGGTTCTGATCAGAGATATGAATGGAAAGTACTGCCTCAAGGGATGGCTAACAGCCCAACAATGTGTCAAATTTATTTTAACAAAGTAATCAAGCCACTTAGAAATCAAAATCCTGAACTACAAATATTTCACTATATGGATGATGTATTATTAGCACACAAAGCTAAAAACACATTGCTAGAATGTTATGCCACACTTACAAACTTATTAAAAAATAATCTAGATATAGCAATAGATAAAGTACAATTAAATTTTCCAATTAATTATTTAGGTGTTCTATTATCCTCAACCATGTACCGCCACCAAAAATTCAAATACAAGTAGATCAACTCAAATCACATAACGACTTTCAAAAGTTATTAGGAGACATAAATTGGATAAGGCCTTATCTAGGTATACCAACAGGAGAGTTGGGATATTTATTTGATATCCTAAAAGGTCCATCATATCCCAATTCACGGTACATGTTAACGCCTGAAGCAAGAAAGGCATTAAAAATCATTGAAACATATATGGAAAATATGCAATTGGATAGAATTGATATAAGTTTGCCTTTATTATTTATTGTCTACCAACAAAAAATATTCCTACAGGAGTATTTTTGCAAGAAGGTCCATTATTATAGATACATTTATCTTATTCTCCTAACACTATTCTTACTAGGTACCCTGAGGCTATAGGACAATTAATACCCAAAGGAATAAAAGCAGCAAAGTGAGTGCTTGGGATTGCTCCCAATAAAATTATTACTCCACATACTCTGAATCAAATTGATGAGTTAGTTAATGAGTTAAATACTTGGGCAATAATCATGTGCAAATCTAATGTTTCATTTCATAATCACTTGCCATCTAATCCTTTATTGTCTTTTTGGTCATCGCATCCTCTAATTTTTCCAAAATTGACAAGAAAAACACCTATCATGAATGCTCCAAATATATTTACTGATGGATCAAATAATGGTACAGCAGCAATAGTTACACCTGATCAAACTTTTACATTTCTAGTACCCAAACAATCAGCTCAAAATGTAGAGCTTAATGCAGTATTACAAGCTTTTGTGATGTTTAAAGATTCTGTATTTAATTTATTTTTGATAGTCAGCATATAGTTAATGCTATAGTATGCCTTGAAGATGCTGGTAGGATTTCCCATTCCTCTACTGTTTTCTCCTTGCTTTCCACTATACAAAGTATAATCTGGGACAGAAAAGATCCATTCTTCATAGGACATATCAGGGCACATACAGGATTGCCTGGAGCCATCAGTTTGGGCAATGATTTAGCAAATAAAAGTACACATGACATACATATTTTCTCTACACTAGAAGAAGCTATAAATTTTCGTAAAAAGTTCCATGTCAAAGCTAATACCTTACAAAAGCCTTCTAAAATAACTAAGGAAAAAGCTAGACAAATAATAAAACAATGTCAAAATGTGTGACCTTTTTACCACAAGTTAATCTTGGAGTCAATCCTAGAGGATTGATACCTAATCATATTTGGCCGATGGACATCACACACTTGCCAGGATTTGGAAAATTAAAATATTTGTATGTTACAGTTGATACTTCTTCTGGATTTTTGATGGGCACCCTTCATGCCGGAGAAAAAACTAAAGATATTATCACTCATTGCTTACAAAATTTTGCCACTGTGGGCGTTCCCAAACAGTTAAAAACAGATAATGCCCCTGGTTATACTTCTACCTCTTTAAAACAATTTTGGTCATCATTTGGCATTACTCATATAACATTAATCCCATACAATCCACAGGGACAAGGCATAGTTGAAAAAGCTCATCAAACTATTAAAAAGTACTTATTAAAGCAAAAAAGACGCAATTGGGAAAGGGTATATATTCCCCAAAGACAAACTTAAAATAACCCTTTTTATTCTAAACTTTTAAAATTTGGATTCATCAGGACTTAGTGCTGGGGAAAGGCATATGTGTCCAAAAAATGTGCATAAGCCCAAGGTTCTTTGGAAAGATATTCTAACAGGACAATGGAAAGGTCCTGACCCAGTAATTGTCTGGAGTCGGGGGTCTGTTTGTCTGTTTCCACAGGAAAAACAGTAGCCGATTTGGATTCCAGAGAGATTAACCAAGGTCCTGACCCAATGATTGTCTGGAGCCAGGGGCCTGTTTGTGTGTTTCCACAGAGAGAACAACAGCCGATTTGGATTCCAGAGAGATTAACTGAAGCGATTTCTACAGAACAAAAAGAAGATGATTTGACTCAAGTCCATATCAGCTGATATCCAAAATTCCAGTTTGGCTACCCTTACATCTAAGATAGAACCAGGATGCTTTTTTCAATATCTATTTTATTATTGCCTTTTCCCACATTTTATTTTGTTTTTTTGAGCTCATACATACCTAGTTTAATGTTTTGGTGATCAGTTCTATTTTTTGACAATAGAGTTTTTAAACATTGCAATGGAGATTTCACATGTAAAAAGTTATAAGGCCTTTACTATTAGGTTATGTGTTGTATGTATTATATTATGTGTGCACACTTGTGTTTTGTGTTATATGTTTGAATGTTCATATGTCCATATATCATATATGATGAGGGCTCATGAAAAAATTGATCCAAATATTTTTTTATTCACATTATTTAAATGGTTTAATTTAAATTGGGTAAACAGCTGTTGAGGATTGTTTTAAAATGTGAACAAAAAAGGAGGTTAACAGATCTGTTTGTTTTCTTTCACATTTCCTTTTCATTATATTTAATAATTCTCTCCAAGACAATGTAAATTGTTAAGAAAATTGTTTTCTTTCAGTGTTTTCTGGAATGTTACATAATTTTTTCTTTAGCCATTATTGCCAGAATTTCTATCTTCGTCACAGTGCTGGTGAAATCAAAGATAAAACCAATCTACAGCTTCTGCAATAGCCATCACTGAACTGCTTGCAGAACTTGCCTGGACACATTGTGAACTCACATGTATGCATTGTAAACTATCTGTTTGTGCAGCAACTTGTGGTAGTGTTGGGTTATATTTGCTGATGATGTCATTGGTGGTACAATTTTTTCAAAAGGAGCCGTCAATTGGCTTGGTGTATCTTCCTCCCTTCTGAGATTCCAAAAGTAAGGGACAGGGTAAACACTCCACAACCATGGAGCTCTGCTGGCCTAAAGACTTCTTGAGAATCTGCCTCTGACGTTGGGCACTTGAAATATATGTTGTTGTTGGGAATTTTAGCTTTCTTTGTAGTGAGACCATCAAATCTGGGTCTGCATCTATGTGACTTGGAGGTCATGGTTTCTTATTTTCCAATGAACATGAGGCAGCAATGTTGAATTCTCTCTTTTAGGGTAAACTGTGGCCACGGGGGGCTAAGTGTATCCACATGTGGACTGTGAAGCCATTTGGGCATCCTTCACTTTTTGTGGTGTTTCTTGCTGCTGAAATGGAATTTTTGTATTTGCTTCATGAAATACAAAGAATTCAACTGTTACCCAGTGCGTGAGGGAGATCTGTCACCTGTGGTAGGTCAGGGTCTGCAGAAGAATGCATCAACCAGGCTTATATTCCACATAGCTTGCCCCCATGACCATGGCAACCCGATTCTAAACATTGCCCTGAAACCTCTCCATATAACAAGATGCC